>NC_137773.1:120924942-121663759 GCF_963455305.1 Plecotus auritus | reverse complement strand
TGAGGTGGTTCTTTTGTAGACAGCATATATATGGGTCATGTTTTCTTATCCATTCAGTTATCTTATGTCTTTTGACTGGAGAATTTAATCAATTTACAGTTAAGGTTATTATTGATAATTATTTATTTATTGGCATTTTTATTTTCTTTACTAGAGGCCCTGTGCACGAATTCATGCATCAATGGATCACTCAGCCTGGCCTGCAGGATAGGGCCAAAACCAGCTCTCCAACATCCCCCAAAGGGTCCCAATTGCCAGAGGGCACAGGCCAGGCCGAGGGACCCCACCAGTGCACAATTGGGGCTGAGGTGGGATGCAGGAAGTTGGCCAGCTGGGGAGGGACCACCGGAGGGCTCCAGGGCATGTCTGGCCCATCTTGCTCAATCCCGATGGTCCAGATCCCAGCAGCAAGCTAACCTACTGGTTGTAGCATCTGCCCCCTGGTGGTCGGTGCACATCATATTGACTGGTCGACCGGTCGACTGTCTATCCCTTGGTGGTCAGTGCATATCATAGCGAGTGATTGAGAGGCTTTTACATATCATTAGCATATTACACTTTGATTGGTTAAACAGACAACCAGATGACCAGACACTTAGCATATTAGGCTTTTATTATATAGGATGTCTATGATCCTCTCTCCTTTTCTTCTTCTTAGAGTAGCCCCTTTAACATTTTTGACATTGCTGATTTGATGGTAATGTACTCCTTTAACCTTTTTTGTCTGGAAAGCTTTTTATTTCACCTCTAATTTTAGATGGTAGCCTCACTGGGAACAGTAGTCTTGGATTTAGGCCCTTGCTTTCCATTACTTTGAGTAATTCATACCACTCGCTTCCGGCCTGAAGTGTTTCACTTGAGAAGTCAGTTGACATTCTAATGGGAGCTCATTTGTATATAATTTTATGTCTCTCTCTTGCTGCCTTTAAGATTCTTTGTCTTTAACATTTGCTAGTTTAATTATTATGTGTCTAGGTGTGGGTCTCTTTGGGTTCATCTTGATTGGGACTCTCTGTGCCTCCTGAACTTGTGTGACATTTCTAGGTTGGGGAAGTTTTCTGTCATTATTTCTTTAAATAGGTTCTCTGTCCTTGCTCCTCCTCTGCTATTCATGTAATGCGGATGTTGTTATGTTTCATGTTGTCCCAAAGCTCCCTTAAGCTACCTTCCTGCTTTTTAATTCTTTTTTATATTTGCTGCTCTAATTGGGTATTTATTTCTACCTTATCTTCCAAATCACTGATCTGTCCTCTGCTTCATCCAATCTACTTTTAATCCCTTCCAGTGTGTTCTTCATGTCAGATAGATCATTCTTCATTTCTGTCTGGTTCTTGTTAGTGGCTTCTATTTCCCTTCTCATGCTGTTGTAACATGCACTAAGTTATTTAAACATTTTTATAAATATTGCTTTGAACTCTATTTCTGGTAGGTTGCTTGCCTCCATCTTATTTAGTTCTTTTTTTCTGGAGATTCCTTCTTTTCTCTCATTGGGGATTGTTTCTTTGTCTCCCAATTTTAGCTGTCTCTTTGTATTTGCCTCTATGTATTAGATAAAACAGCTATGCCTCCCAGTCTTTTTGGGTTGACCTTATGTAAAAAGTGTCTTGAGGGGTCCAGTGGTATTTCTCTTTGTTCACCTGAGCTGGATGCTCTAGGAATGCCCCTTGTGTGCATGTTTGGGTTCTCCCGTTGTAATTGGGACTTGATTGTTGATGTGCCATTTGTGGGAGAGATCTCCCTTACAACTTGCTTCCAGTGAGGTTCAACCCCAATGTTGTCATGCCAGCTGTCCAGTGGTCAGAGACTCCTTAGCCCAGAGGCTGGGTCTGCCTTGAGTCTCACACCTTGATTGACCCTGTTCTGAGTTGTACTTCCTTCCCCCAAGGAGCTGGTTCCACATGTGTCAGCTGCAGGTGCTTGGGATCCCGCTGGCTTTTGCCTGGCTGAGCAGTTTGGGATGGTGTCCATAACAGGGACCCAAATTGCTGTTTCTGACTAATGAGATCATGCAAACATTCAAAGCCTCTAAAGAATCCCCTCTGCCTGCAGACTGATTGGATTAAGTCTGGAGTAGCCCCAAGCAATTGTCCACAGGAAGGGTGAGAGGTTTTCCAGCAGGGTTGACAATTGCTTCTGCCTGGAGGCTAGTTGTTATTCTCAGTCTCTTAATGGGTCTTAGAAACTCCACAGGGTGGGGCAAGGGACTTTCCAATAGGGTGGGTCAACTGTCTTCCCCCCAGGCAAAATAGCAGGATAACAAAAGTTTGCCTGAGAAAGATGACCTCCACAGCATGAGGGAATGACTCAGCACAGGACACTGGGGTGTCTGCTTTCCAAGCTCTAACCCCAAATCCTCCAACCCTGGCTTCTACTCATACAGGTCCAGTCCACTCTGCCCTCCCTCTGCCAGAGCACAAGGTGAGTGGCTACACACGGAATTTTGTGCATTGGCCCTTTAAGAGGGTGCCTGCATTTCCAGCTGTCTCTCCCTGACTGACAGCAATCCTGCTGCTTTTCATGGCCAGATATATGTTCTCAGTTCTGGTGCTCTCTTCTGGAGTGCCCAGCTTAGGGATTAGACCCCAGAGTTCTCAGTGGCAAACCTCCTCCTGTCCCCAGCTGAGATATCTCTCCAGAACTTCAGCTGCTTTCTGTGGGAGCCCCGCCAGCCCTTTCATGCCTCCATCCTTCCTAGCATCCTTTATGCGGTCTCTACTTTTTGTCCTTGGTTTTCAGGGTTTTCTCTAGCGTGTCCTCAGTTGATTTTTCAGGGTGGTTCTTCTGTATTTTAGTTGTAATTCCAATTTGGTTCTGGGAGCATGTCTGTGAGTTTCCATTTACTCCACCGCCATTTTTAAGCCCCTGCTGGGAAAGTTTTTATCTAACTGACCAGCCATACAGCCAACAAAAAGTGGAAAGCAGATTTCAGAGGGCCACCATCCTTCCCCAGCTTGTAGTGGTCCTTTGTTTAGCTGCATGTACTTCTACTTAACCAGTCATGATTGATGACCACCAGAGACTGGTCTCCTAGGATTCTGTAATAAATTACTCTTGGAATGAATAATCTAGAAAGAAAAGTCAACGTTGCATTACAGCTGTGAGAAATCTACACAAAGTGAGCAGGTAGTGCACAATTTGAATGCTTGTGGTCTTGGAAGTGAGAGAGAAAATGATCTGTACCTGGGCATAAACATGGGTTCCATGCCAGCAGTTCAAAGTGTAAAATTCAAATCAACACATGTCACAATCTCTCAATTAATATTCTTTTCACCTCAAATTTGTTAAGTGTGTAAACTCCAGAGTCTATCTATGACCATGGTTCTCAAAGTGTGGCCCTTGGAAATCCATCTTCCCTGCCTGTAAATTTAGAACTACAAATCCTCATGTCCCATCCCAGACCTACATGATCAGAGACATGGGGACAGGGCCTAAGCATCTGTGTGGTTAACAAACATGCCAGGGGAATCTGTTGCCTGCTAAAGTTTGAGAACTGCCAATGTGAGATGAAAGCAGCATATGCCACTTACTAGCTCTAGCTATGAGACTGTAGGCAAGTCACCAAAACTGCTTAATTGCTCATCCATGACATAGAAATAGGAATAGTATTTATCATTGTTATGATGAACACTCAAAGTGCTAAAATGTATAAAGTATATAATCAGCAATCAAAAATACTAAATATTATTGTTGTTCTTGTTATCTTTATTTTGCTAAATTTTAATTTCACCAGTTTGTGGTCTAAAGTGAGATCATGACTTTTATTATACAAATGAAATGACTCGACTCTGAGACACAATGTCTTTCTTCCCTCCTTGGGGCCATTCCATCCTCCAGTCACTCGAATGCCCCAAAATGCTTTCTGACATTTAGTGGTCAATGACTCAGCAGCTGCCAAATAGGCTGACTGAACACTTTATGTATAGAAATGAATGAATAACAAGTCAACAGGAGTATCAAGTAGAAACCCAAGTCCAACCACAATGGACAAATATTCTAAAAGTGTTTTGTTTTGTTTTGTTTTTGTTTGTTTTTTAATTTTGATTTCTCACTTTTATCAAGCAATATGTTAGGTCCTGGAGAATTAGAAATAATATCAAGAATTCCCAGTACTGGCATGGGTCCACCTAGGAGACCTGGAAACTGGGAGACATAACAGACAGGAATGTTCTGCCCCTCTGTAAAAAGCCACATATATAACCCTTCCTAGCACGATCTGTGACCATCAAGGCTGCCTCCCAAGAAGGTGACCTCAGGCACAATATACAATGGAGGCTGGTTGCAATCTTCCCTTTACCAAAGCACTGTCTACGGTGAAGCATTTGTCCTTCTAGCTTTGACAGTGGGTTAGAGGTCTGCGGGTCTTTTTGTGCTGCATGATAATAAAGATACCTGTTGCCAAAATTATTACCTGGATTTGAGAAATGAGTTATCTTTACATATCAGGGCTATGGCTACTGCTTTAAGACTTTGAGTTTTGTATAGGCAATAAAATCTCTGACATTTCTCTTTAGCATTATTTTTTCTAATATATCTCCTCAGGCAAGGAAAACAAATGAGAAATAAATAAAGGGACTACTTCAAACTAAAAAGTTTTTGCACAGCAAAGGAAACTATCAACAAAACAAAAGGATAACCTACTGAGTCGAAGAAAATATTCACCAATGACATATTTGATAAGGGCTAAGTATCCAAATATTTTAAAGAACTCATAAAAAGTCAACATCAACAAAAAATAACAATCCAATTAAAAATTGAGCAGAAAATCCAAATAAATACTTCTCCAAAGAGGACATATAAATGGCCAATAGGCATATGAAAAGTCACTAATCATCAGAGCAATGCAAATTAAAACCACAATGAGATATCACCTCACATCCATCAGAATGGCTAGCATCAACAAACAACAAATGATGGTGAAGATATGAAGAAAAGGGAACCCTCGTGCCCTGTTAGTGGCGATGCAGATTGGTGCAGCCACTGTGGAAAACAGTATGGATTTACCTCAAAAAATTAAAAATGGAACTGCTTTATGACCCAGTGATTCCACTTCTGGATGTTTATTAGAAGGATTTAAAATACTAATTTGAAAGAATATTCATTGCAGTGTTATTTACAACAGGTATGGAAGCAACCCAAGCACCCATCAACATAGTGGATAAAAATGTCTTGGCACATATATACAATGGAATACTACTCAACCATAAAAAGAACAAAATCTTACCATTTATGACACAGTATGGATGGACCTAGAGAGTATTATGCTTAATGAAATAAGTCAATCAGAAAAAGACAAATGCCATATGATTTCACTTATATATAGAATGTGAAGAACAAAATAAACAAAATACAGACTCATAGATACAGAGAACAGACTGCCAGAGGGGAGGGAGGTTGGGGGTTTGAGTGTAAAACATGAAGATTAAGATATAAAAATTGGTACTCACAGAACAGTCATGGGGATGTAAAGTACAATATAGGGAATATAGTCTATATTATTATGATAACTATGTATGGGGCCAGGGTACTGAAAATATCAGAGGGACCACTTTGTAGAGTACATGACTGTCTAAATACTATGCTGTATTTAGCATACCTGAAACTAATACATAATAATATTGAATGTAAACTGTAATTGAAAAAAATAAAATTTTTTAAATGACCAACTTTTTTTAGGCTTATAGATTGGTTGCACTGCCAGTTTTTAACGTATTTTTCTTTCTTATTAAGATATAGTATTGTACTAATTTTAGGTGATGAGTTTATAATGTATATATTGTGAAATAGTTACCATAATAAGTGTAGTTACCCCATCACTGCACATAGTTACAGTTTTTTTCTTTTTTCTTGTGATGAGAAATATTAAGATCTACTTTCTTAGCAACTTTCAAATATGCAATACAGTGTTGTTAACTATAGTCACCATACTGTACACAGCATCCCCAGGACTTATAAGTGGAAGTTTGTACATTTTGACCGTAAGGTTTCTCTCTATCTTAGTGCTTAGGGAGCCATGGCAGCAGGAAGAGATAAAAATCATATTGAGCACAGGACACACACTTCATAAGTGAGGCAGATAGAGCAGAGTGCACACACGCACAGCTGGATTCTCAGAGGAGAAAGGTTGGTCTCCCATAAGAATTTCTATTCCAAAGTCACCTGTAGGGCAAGGGCTAGCTCTGTCCCCAGGCCAGCTTTTCAAGGGACCTCAACCATGTTTCAAAAGTGTGGGAATGTGTTGATTATCTCTTCAATATCTATCTCCACTGCACCCCCAAAAAACAGGTCCCTGATTTTTCTTTGGAGAATTCATCCCTCAGCCCTCTTCAGCCATGTGTTTCACCTCACGCCTTTATTTCCAGAGACTCTGACTGGCCTACGTCAGATTGGCTCAAGGATGAGCATCTGACCAGATGAGAGCCACAGACATACAGGAAACTTCTGGGAGAATGAGCAGCCCTGCTTTCTTAGCCCCTATAAAGTGGGGTGCGAGGAAGTGGGATCCTGGCTGCCGTTAGAGAGAGAGGAGCAGCTAAACACAATGTAGAGCCCAAAGAGGAAGGCAATTCTGTAGATGGCAGACAGAGGAGACCATTCTGGTTCTGGTGACATGTGTGTGCCTTTCAGCCTCACCTGAAAATACCACAGCCTCAAGAGGAGTGTTTCCGACGCCTGGTCCCTGACCAACAGAGGCAGTATTAGCTGGGAACTAGTTAGAAATGCAAAGTGTGGGGTCCCCACTCTGACTTCCTAAGTCAGAACTCTGCAGGGGCCCAATGATCTACATTTTCCCAAGGCCTCTGGGCGACTCGGTGCCCACTAAAGTTTGAGCAGCTCTGTTGTTGATGATACACTACTACACAGATAGACCAAAGCTGTTGTAACTCGTGTACAGTTATTCTAGAACTGTCAGTGCCAGAAGCCAATCTATACCTTACTTAGTAAAGACAGTCTGAATTTGTATTTTATAGTATTTATTCCAGCTTTAATCTTTTCAGTCAAATAGTTGAGAAATCAGAGGAGTTGCCTTAATTGGAATTCTTCCTTACATTTCCAAGCATAGTGACTTTTATGATGACTCTGCTCCTCAGGACACCTCCATGAAGGACAAACAGACTAAACAAAGATGTTTTCCATACAAACTCCTCGTTGTAGGGGTGAGAACACCAAAGAGCCATCTCTTAAACCTCCCCAGTGAGCTAACATCCTCTGATCTGGTTCTTTCCACCATGGTTAGCTGCTGTGTCTGAGTAATTAGACCAGCAATGATGGAATTAGGACACTGTTTCATGGGAGTTTTCAAGCTTTTGTGCCTCAGTTTCCTCATCTGGGAAATGGTGAAAGCGGTTCTCGTTTCTTTAGATAACTGGTGTGAGGATTCAGTGAGAATTAGGAAAGGGCCACGCACTTAGTAAATGCTCAGTGAACGATATCCATTAAGAATAATATGGTGAATCTTTCCTGCTATGGCGCTGGCTATAGCAGCTCTCCACACCTAGCAGACTGCATGAGTCGCTCAGCCTCTGAGCTCCAGGAGCCCCTGAATTCTCTCAGCCAGTCCCCCAAACTAAAGCAGCTCCAGCCAGCAATTGAATGTAATCTCTCACTTCAGCTTCATACAAGAAGCTGTGTTCTTCCCTTTAAGACCTTCTTTCTTTTTTTTTTTTTAGTTACTTTATTTTTTCTTTTTGTTTATTTCCAAGAAAAATGATTTTTAAATATAATAATGTTACATGCAATAAAGATTACTTCAAGAAAAAATATTTTAAATATAATATTACATGCAATAAAAATTAATATATCAAGAAAAAAAGATTTTAATTATAATATTACCAAAACTGTACTAACATAGTATATCATAAAACTTGTAGGAAATATTAAAAATCTGCAAATAACAGTATTATTCTATTATATTCTAAAATATTTTTTTCCTCTGGCTCTATTTTGGTTCATCAGTTCATGCTGTTCATTATATTCCACAGATGAGTGATGTCATGTGATACTTATCTTTCTCCAACTGGCTAATTTCACTTAGCATAATGCTCTCCAGGTCCGTCCATGCTGTGGCAAATGGTAAGAGTTCTTTTTTACAGCAGTGTAGTATTCCATTGTGTAGATGTACCACAGTTTTCTAATCCACTCCTCTGCTGATGGGCACTTAGGCTGTTATCAAATCTTAGCTATTATAAATTGTGCTGCTATGAACATAGGGGTGCATATGTCCTTTCTGATTGGTGTTTCTGATTTCTTGGGATATATTCTTAAAAGTGGAATTACTGGGTCAAATGGGAGTTCCATTTTTAACTTTTTGAGGAAATTCCATACTGTTCTCCACAGTGGCTGCACCAGTCTGCATTCCCACCAGCAGTGCAAGAAGGTTCCTTTTTCTCCACACCCTCGCCAGCACTTGTCGTTTGTTGATTTGTTGATGATAGCCATTCTGACAGGTGTGAGATGGTACCTCATTGTCGTTTTGATTTGCATCTCTCGGATGACTAGTGACTTTGAGCATGTTTTCATATGTCTCTTGGCCTTCTGTAGTTGCAAAAAGTGTCTATTTAAGTCCTCTGCCCATTTTTTGATTGGATTGTTTATCTTCCTTTTGTTAAGTTTTATGAGTAAGACCTTCCTTCTGAAAGGAGTGAGGCTGCAGCTGAATAGAAGTTGTTTAAATTGCCATCAAAATGATTCAAAGGTTTAGTTATTCTTGTTAAAGGGCCAGTTTGCGTGGATCAGTAGGTGTCTCACTCCTTTCCACTGATGCTTAATGCATGGCTATTCCAGGCCGAGGGAGCCCGTTTATTAAGGATTTTGACTTCCCATCTTCTCTGGGCCATCCAGATGGGATGCTACCTGGAAGGAGAGTGACCACATTTAATAATCATATTATCTTGCCTGGCTCTAGATAATTTAACTGGCCTTTCAGCATGACCAATGACACACCAGAGGCATTTTCATGACAGATCTTAGAGGGAGGGGAATCTTGTGGCCAAATGTACAAAATGATCTCTGGTTAGCCCTGGCCAGTGAGATCAGTGGTTAGAGCATCCACCTGCACACAAGGGTTATGGATTCGATTCCTGGTCAAGGGAACATACCTGGGTTGCAGGTTTGATCCCTGGTCCCAGTCAGGGTACATGTGGGAGGCAGTTGATTTGTCTCTCTCATTTCTCTCTCTTTCTCTCTCTCTTTCCCCACCACAACTCCCTTCCTTCCACTCTCTCTCTCTAAAAAAAAAAAAAAAAAAAAAAAAAAAAAAAAAAAAAAAAAGGAAAAAATATCCTCAGGTGAGGACTAACAACAAAAAAAAAATGATCTCTGTTTAATAACTACCTGGGTTCAAATCCCAAGTTTGCCACACTTGAGGATATTTTTCCATTGATTTTTAGAGAGAGTGGGAGAAAGAGGGAAAGACAGAGAGAAATATCAATATGAGAGAAACACATCAATTGGTTGACTCCTGCACAAGCCCTGACCAGGGCCCAGGCTGGGGAGGAGCCTACAACCGAGGTACATGCCCTTGACCGGAATTGAACCCGGGACCCTTCTGTCCACAGGCTGATGCGCTATCCACTGAGCAAAACCGGCTAGAGCTTCACTGGGTTTTGAAGGATAAACATGAGTTTGCCAGGTAGTAGAGGATCTGAGCATTCTTGGCACAGGAAATAGCTTGTAAAAAAGGTAAAGAGTGCCAAAACCGGTTTGGCTCAGTGGATAGAGCGTCAGCCTGCGGACTGAAAGGTCCCAGGTTCGATTCTGGTCAAGGGCATGTACCTTGGTTGTGGGCACATCCCCAGTAGGAGGTGTGCAAGAGGCAGCTGATCGATGTTTCTCTCTCATCGATGTTTCTAACTCTCTATCCCTCTTCCTTCCTCTCTGTAAAAAATCAATAAAATATATTTAAAAAAAAAAAAAAGGTAAAGAGTGAAGAAAAGAACAAATGTTTCTAATGGCTGGAATTAGGATTCCTGGGAGCCTGTGACTCCCCTCCACACTTACATACTACATGAGCCCTTGTCCTCAGTGCACTGACCCATATTTGATTATGATCCATTTATATCAGTGTCGTCCCACCAGACTTGAGAGCAGGTACCAATGAGTTCTCTCTTTTTTCTTTTAATCAAGAAGAGAGACTTAAATGTAAGTCATGAAACCATAAACATCCTAGAAGAAACCAAAGCAGAAAAATCTCAAACATCTCTCATAGCAATACGTTTGCTGATACATCTCCTAGAACAAGGGGAACTAATGAGAAAATAAACAAATGGGACGACATCAAACTAAAAAGCTTCTGCACAGCAAAAGGAACCATCAACAAAATGAAAAGGGAGCCCACTGTATGGGAGAACATATTTGCCAAGGATACATATGATAAGGGTTTAATCTCCAAAATATATAGGGAACTCATATAACTTAACAGAAGGAAGACAAACAATCCAATTAAAAAAATAGGCAAAGGACCTACATAAATAAATTCTCCAAAGTGGACATACAAATGGCCAAGAGACATATGAAAAAATGCTCAAAGTCACTGATCATCAGTGAGAGGCAAATTAAAAAGACAATGAAGTATCACCTCACACCTGTCAGAATGGCTATCATCAACAAATCAACAAATGACAAGTTCTGGCAAGAATGTGGAGAAAAGGGAACCCTAGTGCACTGCTGGTGGGAATGCAGACTGGTGCACCACTATGGAAAACAATATGGAGTTCCTTTATAAATTAAAAATGGAACTGCCATTTGACCCAGTGATCCCACTTCTAGGAATATATCCTAAGAATGCCAAAACACCAATCAGAAAGAATATATGCACCCCTATGTTCATAGCAGTGCTAGTTACAATAGCTAAGATCTGGAAACAGCCCAAGTGTCCATCACTAGATGAATGGATAAAAGAGCTGTGGTACATTTATATAATGGAAAACTATGCAGCTATAAAAAAGAAGAATCTCTTACCCTTTGAGACAGCATGGAAGGACCTGGAGAGTATTATGCTAATTAAAATAAGCCAGTCAGAAAAAGACCAGTATCACATGATCTCACTTAGATGTGGAACCTAATGAACAAAATAAACTGATGCACAAAATAGATCCAATGACATTGAAGCATGCAACAAACTGACTAATTTCAAAGGGAGAGGGGTCCATGTAGGAAGAGATTAACCAAAGAATTTATATTCATATATGCATAACCCATAGACAGACAATAGTGGAGTAGAAGGCCTAGGAGGGGATGAGAGTGTGGTGGAGGGAGTCCGTGAGGGGGAAACAAGGGACATCTGTAATACTTTCAACAATAAAGATAAATTTAAAAAATAATAATTTTTAAACAAGAAAAAAAGAGCAGGAAAAAGCATGTTTAAATTAAGTCTCATTCTAATAGAAAAAGACATGAGGTTAAAAATAATTATTTTTGCCAGTGCTCTCCACCCTTTTGATTTTTTAAAACATTTTAAGGTAGTAATGTTTATATTTTGGTTTATTTTTTTATTCCTCTCCCATTTCCCTACCCTTTGGCAACCATCAGCTTTTCTTTATACCTATGGGTCTGCTTCTGTTTTGTTTATTCATTGATTTTTTTTTTATTCCACATGTAAGTGAAATTATATGGTACTTGTCTTTCTCTGACTTATTTTACTGAGAAAAATACCCTCTAGGTCCAGCCATGTTGTCATAAATGGCAAGCTTTCATTTTTGTTATTGCTGAGTAATATTCCATTGTGTCTACATTGTACCACATCTTCTTTATCCACTTGTCTATTGCTGGACATCTAGACAACTTCTATATTCTCACTATTACTAGGAATGCTATAATGAACATAGGGGTGCATAAAAAGTTAATGTTTATCCTATCTAATAAAAGAGTAATATGCAAATTGACCATCACTCCAACACACAATATGGCTGCCCCCATGTGGTCAAAGATGGCTGCCGCCATGTGGACACAAGATGGTCACCACAAGATGGCCAGCAGGTGAGGGCAGTTGAGGGGGACCCAGGCCTGCAGGGGAGAGCAGTTGGGGGGGACCAGGCCTGTAGGGGAGGGCAGTTAGGGGTGACCAGGCCTGCAGGGGATGGCAGTTAGGGGCAAACAGGCTGGCAGGGGAAGCAGTTAGGCATCAATCAGGCTGGCAGGGGAGTGGTTAGGGGGTGATCAGGCTGGCAGGCAGAAGTGGTTAGGGGCAATCAGGAAGGCAGGCAGGTGAGCAGTTGGGAGCCAGCAGTCCTGGATTGTGAGAGGGATGTCTGACTGCCCATTTAGGCCCGATCCTACTGGGATTGGGCCTAAACGGGTAGTTGGACATCCCTTGAGGGATCCCAGATTTGAGAGGTTGCAGGCTGGGCTGAGGGACACACCCCCCGTGCACAAATTTCGTGCACTGGGCCTCTAGTAAAGTTATAAAAATGTTTATAAAGCATTACTAAGAATTTCTTTTTGTCAGACTTTATGCTGAGCACTTTACATTGAACAGCTAAATTTTTTCCAACCATAAGTCAATAAAGTATAGTACTATGATAGTAATAATAAATAATGATATTATTTATAATAATTGCAGCAAAATAATAATAGCATATGCACTTGGCACTATAGTACTATGTCTAATCTCACAAAATCTTATTAGCGAGGTTCTACCATAATCTCCATTCTGCAGATGGGTAAACTGAGGTGCAGAAAGGGTAACTATGTTGCCCAAAGCCACACAACTAGTCAGTGGCAGAGCTGGAATTCAGGCCCTCAATTTTTCACCAACTCAAAACCTATAGATATTGCATCATAAAATGAAGATGCCAATGTTCAGTTTTTCTAGAAGCATGGGGTGGATCAACAATGCTGATATCACTGTTTTCTCCAGGCAAAATGATAGCAAATGGGAGATGCCGGTATGGAAGGGAGAGAGGTGGAAGCTCCCAGTGAGCTGTGTGGCCAGCCCCATGGCTGTAGGAAAATGAGGGACCATATCCAAAGTGAAGAATGACTCCATTATAATAGCTTTAAAAGCTACAGTCAGCACCTTCCAGAAGACACTCGGTTGGGTAATAATTTTTTTTTAAGTGGAGGCTTTATAGCCTTCAATTATGTGACAATTACATTTAAAGGTATCAAAAAATATTATTCCACATGTGAACTGAGGAGGCTGGCAGTTGTAACGGGTCTGCATATTAATCTTTTTTGGAGCCCAAGGGGGAGAAATGCCTGTGAGCTGATTTCCAATGGCGTCAGTCACAGGTGAGTAGCCGTATAGTGACAAGAGGCAGAAGGGAGCCGATGTGACAACTGTCACTAACCCGCCACCTGCTAGGTGTCTGCTCCTGGGGACAGTCTTTCCCAGCATTGGTCCTGGTCTTTACTAAAGTGTTCTAGTTGGACCTTATTAACCCCGTTTTATAAATGAAAATGAAACAGGGAGATAGTAAAGGACTTGCCCAAGGTCTGGCTACCTTTAGGTTAAGGGGCCAAACTCGGGTTCAAACTGAGGTCTGTGCTTTTGAGAGCCATGGCATTTTCTTAAAAGGGAGAATAAGAGAAATCCTAGGGTTTGAAAGCTCAATTGCTGGGGAAATGACTATTTTCTTTGCACGATGTCATGTGTAGGTAGAGATATAACTTTTTGTAGAAGGGAGACAAGTTGAAGGCTTGCTGTTATGGGACTTCCTATGCAAAGACAGACTCATGAGAAAGACTAAGCCAAACCTCTTCTGGGTACCAAGTCAGGAGAAGCATTAGTGTGTTTATCTTCATATCTTGGGGTTTTATGCCAAGGTGGTGTAGAGTACATGCTCCATAAATATTCACTCCATTGGCATGAATTTTGTTCAGGTTTCCAAACTCCATAGGTGGAGGTAAAAACATGGTAAGTTCCTTGACCACTGGGAGAATGGCATGTCTTTGGTACCCACTTTGCCCTCCAAAGCATAATGGTGAACATGTAGCTGCTCAAATCAGATAAATTAATACAGACCCCATAGGGAACACTGTTGTAGTGAGCTTGAAATTCAACGTCTGCGTTTGGGAGGCCCTGAAGGACTGAGTTGGACATTGACACCAACCTAGACCAAAACAGTAGCTGTTTTCCTGGAAATTTTGAGTAAGATTGAGGGAATAAAGACTACTAGAAATTCAAATTTAAAAAATAAGAATGTTTACTGCAAATCTACATACAGAAAGAAATAATGGAAGCCAAAACAATGGTTCAACTCTACCACTTTCTTGGAATCTTAAAATTATAATCATTGCTGTATTCACTCTTATGTGCTTAGTAACTTGAACAAGTGGCCAGAAACTTCTTTAGGAGATTCATCTTTAGAGGGGAGGGGTTAGTGATGTGGTTTTGATTTGTTTTCCTAGAACTGCTTTTTTTGTGTGTCACAGGATTCTAGTAATAGAGGGAGTTTGGGGCAAAGGTGTCTCAGAAATCAGAGGGAGTCTGTAGATCTTCTTAACAGAGGAAGGGGACTGTGGGAAGCAAAACAATGGTTCCCCAAACATAACCATATCAAAATCCCCCAAGTCTGTGAATTTGCTACCTTCTTATGGCAAAGGGATCTCGCAGATGGTATTAAATTAAGGGTCTTCAGATGGAAACGTTTTCCTGGATTATCCAGGTGGGCTCAGTGTAATCACCAGGGTCCTCTAAGATGGAGTCAGGGATGTGATGATGGAGCAGAGGTCAGAGGGATGAGGTTGCTAACTCAGAAGGTGGAAGAGGCCAAGAGCTGAGGGATGCAGGCAGCTTGGAGGCTGAGAAAGACAAGAGACAGATTCTGCCCCAGAGCCTCCAGAGGGACTAGTGAGTCTTCTGAGCAGAAGTGTCTCATGATACCGTGTTGTTTAAGCTGAGTTTGTGGCAATTTGTTACAGCCGCCACGGGAAACTAACATACGACTAAGCTCCTTGTCAGCAGCCTCTGCCAAAGAGAGGGGCATTTCCTGTGTGAGCTTAAGGAATGTTCCAGCCGGTCAGAAGCACATGTGGCATCTTTTTCTACTTATTATTTACCTTAGACTTCAGCACTGTTTCATTTTGGAAAGGAAATTCCTTGTTGGGAGGGGGTTATCCAGTGCATTATAGGATGCTTAGCAGCATCCCTGGCCTCTGCCCAATAGATAGATGCTAATGGTAATCCTTACCCTCCATCCTGGTGATCAATAATGTCTCCAGACATGACCAAAAGTCCCCTGGTGGGAGGAAGGGTGGCAACCTGCCCTCAGGATGAGAACCGTGCTCCAGCTCGATCGTATTTTCCTTGACTATAAAATTTCTGGTGACAGTGAGAAGCCATCCTTCTCCCGTAATCCTAACTCATAAATTCACCAAACCCTGAATCACACAAAATATGTATTAGTCAGAGTCATTTTGCTGCACGACGCTAAGGCAAAAAATCCTCGCCTCCAGACTAGATGGAGTAATCTCATGGCTTGGACCAAGACATCAGGACAGAATTTATTTCTGGCTGAAATTCAGTGATAACCCAAGGCAAGTTGTTAATCTACTCAGCCTCGCCAGCAACACCTTATGCCTGTTACTCTCAGTAGACATCAAATGAGGTGTTTTAGCAAATTGAGTAAGAAGGCTTCGTGACCCTCCTCTTCACTGGGGAAAGTTCATTGGGAATCCAGCTCACAGCAATTTCTAGCTGACATGTGCTGGGATGTGTTGGAATGAAGTGTGCGGAAACTGAGTAAGGAGAGGGTGAGCTCCGTGCCTCTGGCTCCAAGATGTGGGTGCTGCTGGACAAGGAAGCCAAAACCACCTCCACAAAGCCAGTTCTCCCTTCTCGGGGTTAACACGCCTGCCAAAGGATGCCTGGGTTCAGGAGAGGTCAGATGAGAGCCAGAGACTAGGATTGAAGGGTAGGACAATGTTATAAACTGAATGTGTTCATACGTTGACGCCCTGACTCCCAGTGTAATGGTATTTGGAGATGGGGCCTTTGGGAGGTAATTCGGTTGAGATGAGGCCAGGAGGGTGTCCTATTGTTTAAGCCACCCAGGCTATGCTATCTTTTATAGGAGCCTGAGCAGACTAAAGCAGATGAGCAATCAAACCACCGACATTTAATCAAGAACTAAAAATATACCAAAATATATTCTGAGTCTCTGGGGACAACAGGAGAGTCGTTTGAATTCTGGGGATGTGAACATGATGAGCTTGATTCTCACTAGCTGTGTGATCGTGGGCAGGTGTCTTTGTTGCTCTACTTTTTTGTTGCCATGTTAGAGTCAGAGTAGTGACACCTGCCTTGGAAAGGCATTTTAAGAAGAGAATAGGCTGTGAGAGAAATGGCAGCGAATAGGGCCTATTCAATAGGCCAACCTGTCGGGCACGTCGCCCCAGGGCCCGGCTGGAAATGCAAGGAAATTGGAGAACATTCACCTGGAATTTCCAACTGTGGTCCTGCTGAGGAGATGACTTCTAACAAGGAGGAACAGAAGGCACCTGGAGACGGGTAGGAGGGCGAGATCGCCAGAGATGGGAGCCCAAGGGGGAGAAATGCCTGTGAGCTGATTTCTTGGCCTTCTGCAGGTCCTCCGGGGAGGAGGGAACTGAGCCCTGAGGAGAACTGCTACAGGAGCACAGACATTGCCCGGCAGTGGCGACCAGATGGCGGCACTTCAGGACCCGTGGAGGCGCGACCTGAGACTGCGTGCGCGGCAGCCCGCAGCGCCATATCATCCTAGCAGCTGGGCAAGGCAGCCAGACTGCTGGTGGCAGGGGAGTGAGGGCGCTGCAGTTTCCATTGCCTTTTCCCTTCTATCCTTTTTTTTTTTTTTTTTCTTTTTTATCTCTAAACCCAGACCACAGGAGTTTTCATTTGAAACTGCACACTGAGGCATTGGCGCAGGGAGGGAGGCGCAGACTTGAGGTGTCTGGAGACAGAGGGAGGCAGGGTGGGGAGCAGGGCAGTGAGACTTGGAAAAGCAGTAGCCAGGAGACCAACATTGGGTCGTTCATTGGGTTCCAAACCCAAATGGCCATTTTCCCTGGGAGGAGCTACCTGCTCCCAAAACCCAGAGGGCAGGTGAAGGAAACAAAACCCGCCCGCCCTCACCATACAGCCCGCCACACCCTGCACTGTGCACTTCGCTGAGAAAACAGGCTACTAGACTCTCAATTCCAATAATTATAGGCTGTTGTTCCTTGTGATTTAGCCCCTGAGTCCAAGCTTAGGGGTCTGAATAGTCCCAAGGAGCCTTCAGGGACCCGATGGGAGGAGGGGCCATCCAACCCACTATTCTAGGAACCACTCTGATAAAAATTCCGGGTCCCAGCTGGCCCCACCCGTCTCCCTGCAAGGACCACTGTCCAGCCGAGGGCAGAGTAATATTTGGGCCACTCGTGGACAATAGCTCTGGGACAGAAAAAAATACCCCTCCTATTCCCTGAAAGTGAAACAGCACCAACCCCACCTAAAGCCCTGTCAGAAACAGAAGCTTGAGTGATTAGATTGACAGCTGGCAGACAGGCAAAGAGGGCAGATGGGCCCCGCCTGCTTGCAGCCAAGGCCTGTGGAGGCAGACATAAGCAGAGGACCATTGGATCTCCTGGAGCTTCGAGCAGGTGCTAAAAGCCAAAAGGCAGTACCGGACAGTGGTTGGCACCTAAGTACCTAATAGGAAGCCCAGAGTTGATAGAACAGAAGAATGGGGTTCTAAGCCAGCTCCCATCAGCATTAAAATTCGGCTGGTTTTATTTTTTATTTATTTTTCTTTTGCACCTTTTTCTTCCTCGATTCTCTTTTTTCCTCCTGCTTTCTTCTCCTTTTGTTGTATTGCAAATCAGCGAGCTGGACAAGATGCCTAATGAGCCAATTAGTTAGGAGTCATCTTTATTGCGTGTAGGTTCAGAGCAGATTACCTCTGTCAAATTCTGAACAAACACAGAAGGGAGTATTTCCTTTTTATATCCTTCTAGTTCTTTGTGTAAGACAGCTTGTAACCTTGAATACATATCATATCTAACAAACACCTGCAATATCTATACAGACAACTTGTAACTTTGAGTACATATTATATCTAATCAAACACCTGTAACCTTGGATGAACAAACACTTGGCAGAATATGTGAATTAATAGAGTGTATCAGCCCCTTTAGATGGCTAGCTTGCAAGGTCAGACAGTTAAGTTTATCTTTTCTATTCAAACAAAAAATGAAGTTATTTTACAGTCTAAAAATAACACAGTTGACCTTTGGAATAAGAGACTGTCTAAAAATAACAGAGTAGTTCAAACAGCAGTTTCAAACAGCAGTTTTTCCAAAGGAGGGACCACTATTCTTCACTTTCTCTTTTTTAGTTTTTCCTTTCCTTTTTCTCTTTTTTTTAATTCTTTATGATTTGAAGTATTACATGAGCCTCCTTTTTCCCCCATTGACCTCTTCCCTGCCACCCCCACCCCCAAGCACAAGCCCTCACTCCCCTACTGTGTCCATTGCTTTTGCCCATATGCATGCATGTAAGTCCTTTGGTTGATCTCTTACCCCCTCACCCCACGCCTTCCCTCATAAATTGTACAGTCTGTTTGATTCTTCTGTGTCTCTGGTTCTATTTTTGTTCATCAGTTTATGTTGTTCATTATATCCCACAAATGAGTGAGATCATGTGATATTTATCTTTTTCTGACTGGCTTATTTCGCTTAGCATAATGCTCTCTAGTTCCATCCATGCTGTTGCAAATGGTAAAAATTCCTTCTTTTTTACAGCAGTGTAAAATTCCATTGTGTAGATGTACCACAGTTTTTTAATCCACTCGTCTGCTGATGGGCACTTAGGCTGTTTCCAAATCTTAGCTATGGTGAATTGTGCTGCTATGAACATAGGGGTGCATATATCCTTTCTGCTGGGTGTTTCTGTTTTCTTGGGATGCATTTTTGAGGAAATGCCATACTGTTCTCCACAGTGGCTGCACAAGTCTGCAGTGCAAGAGGGTTCCTTTTTCTCCACATCCTCGCCAGCACTTGTTTGTTGATTTGTTGATGATAGCCATTCTGACAGGTGTGAGATGAGACCTCATTGTTGTTTTGATTTGCATCTCTCGGATGATTAGTGACTTTGAGCATGTTTTCATATGTCTCTTGGCCTTCTGCAGGTCCTCTTTGGAAAAGTGTCTATTTAGGTGTTTGCCCATTTTTTGACTGGATTGTTTATCTTCCTTTTGTTAAGTTGTATGAGTTCCCTGTAAATGTTGGAGATTAAACTCTTATCAGAGATAACATTGGCAAATATGTTCTCCCGTGCAGTGGGCTTTCTTGTTGTTTTGTTAATGGTTTCTTATGCTGTGCAGAAGCTTTTATTTTGATGTAGCCCCATTTTTTATTTTCTCCTTAGTTTCTATTGCCCTAGGAGCTGTATCAGTAAAAATATTGCTACAACATATGTCTGATATTTTGCTACCTATGGAATCTTCTAAGATTTTTATGGTTTCCCGTCTTACGTTTAAGTCCTTTATCCATTTTGAGTTTATTTTTGTGTATGGTATAAGTTGGTGGTCTAGTTTTATTTTTTTACAAGTATCTGTTTAATTTTCCCAACACCATTTATTGAAGAGATTGTCTTGACTCCATTGTATGCTCTTGCCTCCTTTGTCAAATATTAATTGAGCATAATGGCTTGGGTCAATCTCTGGGTTCTCTGTTCTGTTCCACTGGTCTATATATCTATTCTTGTACCAGTACCAGGCAGTTTTGAAAACAGTGGCTTTGTAATATAGCTTGATATCTGGTATTGTGATCTCTCCAACATTGTTCTTCTTTCTCAAAATTGCTGCAGCTCTTCGGGGTCTTTTTTTACTCCAGATGAATTTTTGGAGAGTTTGTTCTAGGTCTTTGAAATATGCTATTGGTATTTTAATGGGGATTGCATTGAATCTATAGATTGCTTTGGGTAGTATGGACATTTTAATGATGTTGATTCTACTAATCCATGAACACGGTATATTCTTCAATTTGTTTATGTCTTTCTCTCTTTTTTCAGCATCCTGTAATTTTCTGAGTACAAGTCCTTTACTTCCTTGGTTAAATTTATTCCTAGGTATCTTAATTTTTTGTTGCAATGGTAAATGGGATTTTTTTTTAATTTCTCTTTCTGTGAGTTCATTATTGGTGTATAAAAAATCCATAGATTTCTGGGTGTAAATTTTGTATCCTGCTACATTGCCAAAATCATTTATTAAGTCTAGTAGTTTTTTGATGGAATGTTTAGGGTTTTTGATGTACAATATCATGTCATCTACCAATAATGACAATTTTACTTCTTCTTTTTCAATTTGGATGCCTTTTATTTTTTCTTCTTGTCCGACCACTATGGCTAGCGCTTCCAGTACTATGCCGAACAGGAGTGGGAAAAGAGGGCATGCCTGTCTTGGTTCTGTTCTTAGGGGAAATGGTTTTAGTTTTTGCCCATTGAGTATGATGTTGGCTCTAGGTTTGTCATATAAATCTTTAATTATGTTGAGGTATAATCCCTCTATTCCCACTTTGTTGAGAGTTTTTATCAGAAAGGGGTGTTGAATTTTGTCAAATGCCTTTTCTGCATCAATTGATATGATTATGTAATTTTTGTTTTTCAGTTTGTTTATGTAATGTATCACATTTATTGATTTGCAAATATTGTACCAGCCTTGCATCCCTGGAATAAATCCCACTTGGTCATGGTGTATGATCTTTCTAATGTAATGCTGGATCCAGTTTGCTGGAATTTTGTTGAGGATTTTAGCACTTATGTTCATCAGGGATATTGGCCTGTAATTCTTTTTCTTTGTAGTGTCTTTATCTGGTTTTGGGATTAGGCACAGTTGTCGACAAACTGCGGCTCACGAGCCACATGCGGCTCGCAAGCCGCGATTTGCCGCTCTGTTGACTAATGAGTTTGCCGACCACTGGGATAGGGGCTTAATCACAAGGAACAACAACAGCCTGTAATTATTGGAATCGAGAGTCTAGGTCAGTGGTCGGCAAACTCATTAGTCAACAGAGCGGCAAACCGCGGCTTGCGAGCCGCATGTGGCTGGTGAGCCGCAGTTTGCCGACCACTGGATTAGGGTAATGCTGGCTTCATAGAAAGAGCTTGGAACTGTGCCTTCCTCTTGAATTTTTTGGAATAATCTGATAAGGATAGGTTTTAGTTCTTCTTTGAATGTTTGGTAAAACTCCCCTATGAAGCCATCCAGTCCAGGGCTTTTGCTTGCTGGAAGCTTTTTTATTACTGTTTCAATTTTATCAGTAGTTATCAGCCTATTAAGGTCTTTTGAGTCTTCCCAACTGAGTTTTGGAAACTTGTATTTTTCTAGGAATATGTCTTTCATCAAGGTTGTCCAGTTTGTTGGAGTAGAGTTGTTCGTAGCATTTTTGTTTGTTTGTTTGTTTTACAATCCTTTGTATGTCTGTGGGGTCGGTTGTTACTTCACTTCTTTCATTTCTGATTTGTTTATTTGGGTCCTCTCTCTTTGCTTCTTGGTGAGCCTGGCTAGAGGTTCATCAATCTTGTTTATCCTTTCAAAGAACCAGCTCTTGGATTCATTGATCTTTTGTATTGTTTTGTTTTTGTTTTTGTTTTGGTCTCTATGTTGTTTATTTCTGCTCTGATCTTTATTATTTCCTTCCTTCTGGTTACTCTGGGATTTTCTTGTTGCTCTTTTCCTAATTCTTTAAGTTGCAGGGTTAGATAATTTATTACCATTTTTTCTTGTTTTTTTGAGGTAGGCCTGTAGAGCATGAGCTTCCCTCTCAGGACTGTTTTCATTGTGTCCCATAGATTTTGGATTGCTGTGTTTTCATTGTCATTTTTTTCCAGGATGATTTTTATTTCTTCTTTGATCTCTTTGGTAACCCAATCATTGTTTAATATCATGTTATTTATCCTCCAAGTGATTGATTTTTTCATTGTTTTTATTGTAGTTGATTTCTAATTTTATGCCATTGTAATCTGAGAATATGCTTTGTATGATTTCTATTTTCTTGAATTTGAAGATATTTTGCCTGTGTCCTAATATGTGGTCTGTCTTTGAAAATGACCCATGTGCACTTGAGAAGAATGTATATTCTGTAGTTTTGGGGTGAAATGTTCTGAAGATGTCAATTACTGGTAAGTCCATCTGATCTAGTGAGTCATTCAGGCTTGCTATTTCTTTGCTAATTTTTTTGTTTAGAGGATTTATCCAGTGGTGTCAGTGGGGTATTAAAGTCCCCTACTATGATTGTATTGCCATTGATCTTTCCCTTGATATCTTCCAGAAGTTTTTTTATGTATTTGGGTGCTCCTGTATTGGGTACATATATGTTTACCAGAGTTACTAATATATCCTCTTGTTGAATTGCTCCCTTTTTTAATTGATCCCGTTAGTATTATGAAGTGGCCCTCCTTATCTCTTGTTATGGCCTTTATTTTGAGGTCTATTTTGTCAGATATGAGTAGTGCTACCCCAGCTTTTTTCTCATTTCCATTTGCCTGAAAAATTTTTTTCTATCCCTTCACTATTAGTCTGTGTAAATCCTTTGTTCTGAGGTGGGTCTCTTGTAGACAGCAAATATATGGGTCATGTTTTCTTATCTATTCAGCTATCCTATGTCTTTTGATTAGAGCACTTAATCCATTTACATTTAATGTTATTATTGTTAAGTACTTGTTTGTTGCCATTTTTATTCTTTATGCTTGTGTTTCTTCTTGCCTTTCTATTTCTTTTTACATCAGTCCCTTTAGCATTTCTTGCATTGCTGGTTTAGTGGTAATAAACTCTCTTAGCTCTTTTTTGTCTGTGAAGCTCCTGATTCCACCTTCAATTTTGAATGATAGCCTTGTTGGGTATAGTATTCTTGGATTCAGTCCCTTGCTTTGCATCACTTTGTATATTTCATTCCATTCCCTTCTGGCCTGATGTGTTTCTGTTGAGAAATCAGTTGATATTTTCATGGGAGATTCCTTGTAGGTAACTTTCTGTCTCTCTCTGGCAGCTTTTAGGATTCTTACTTTGTCGTTGATGTTTGCCAGTTTAATTATGATGTGTCTTGGTGTTGATCTTTTTGGGTTCATCTTCTTTGGGACTCTATGTGCTTCTTGGACTTGTGTGGTTTTTTTCCTTCCCACAGTCAGGGAAGTTTTCTATCATTATTTCTTCATTTTTTTCTCTCTTTTTTAAAATTGATCTTCCTTATCTATTTTATTCATTTGTTATTATTCTAATTTCTGTTGTTCATATATCTGATGTAACCACAGGTAAGAGGAACTGCTCTGGGCTGGAAATCTGTGCTTCTATGGACTGTGCAGAGGACTCAGGCACTTGTCCTGCTGAGAGATTGGAGTGTCAAGTAGCATTGCTTTTTTATCCCCTTTTACTTGGTGTAGTGGTGAGGGGGTGCAAGGGAGCAAGGCAGAGCTAAGGCATTGTGATTATGTCTCCGGGTTGGGCTACCGTCTTGGAGAGAGACAAGTGTGTCCTGGGACCTTTTGGCTCCATTAGGGAGAAAGAAAGCCCATTTCAGTCAGCACAGCCCAGGGAAGGAGAGGAAGTGACCATACCCCCTCCTACAAGCAATGGGCAACACCTCAACACATGTTGGTGTAAACCACTACAGCCAGAACCCAGACACCCCCACAGAGAAAAGTTTCATGGGGGAAGTTAGGGGTGTGTTTTCAAGTCCTCTGCTCACTTTTTAATTGGGTCATTTGTTTGGTGTTAATTTTTATGAGTTTTTTATATATTTTGGAAAGTAAATCTTTGTCAGAGCTACTATTTGCAAATATCATCTCCCATCTGGTTGGCTGCCTCTTTGTCTTGTTGTCAGTTTCTTTGGCTGTGCAAAAGCTTTTTAATTTAATATAGTCCCATTAATTTTTGTTGCCTTTACTTCCCTTTCCATTGGGGTCAAGTTCATAAAATGTTCTCTACAACAAGTCCATAAGTTTGGCACCTATATTTTCTTCTATGTCACTTATTGTTTTGGGCCTTATATTTAAGTCTTTGATCCATTTTGAATTAATTTTTGTAAATGGGGAACAAACTGTAATCCAGTTTCATTCATTTGTATGTGGCTTTCCAGTTTTCCCAGCACCATTTATTGAAGAGACTATCTTTATTCATTGTATGTTCTGACACCTTTGCCAACAATTATATGCCCATATCCCTGCGGTTTTATAGCTGGGCTCTCTATTCTGTTGCATTGATCTGTGTGTCTCTTTCTCTGCCAATACCAGTTGTTTTGATTATTGTAGCTCTGTAGTATAATTTGAAGTCAGGTAGTGTGATACCTCCAGCTTTGTTCTTTTTTTCTTTTTTTTTTTCTTTTTCAGGATTGCTTTGTCTATTAGGGTCTTTTGCGATTCCATACAAATCTGATGATTTCTCATTCTATTTTTTTTTAAATGACATTGGAATTTTGATGGGGATTGCATTAAAATCTGTACATTGCTTTAAGTAATATGGCCATTTTACTCTGCTGATTCTTCCAATCCATTGAAAACGGGATATTTGTCCATTTTGTTGTATCTTTTCAAACTCTTTTAATAATGATTTGTAATTTTCAGTATATAGGATTTTCACATTCTTTGTTATGTTTATTCCTATGTATTTTATTCTCTATGTTGCAATTGCAAAAGGAATTGTGTGGTTTATTTCATTTCTTTTTGTGAATTTTTGTTGTTAGTATACAGAAGAGAAGAAAGTGAGCAAGGAATAGAGAACCTGCTTGAAAAAACAATGACAGAAAACATCCTAACCTGGTAAAGAAAAAAAAAAATCACACAAGTTCAGGCAGTATAGAGAATCCCCATCAAGATAAACTCTAAAAGACCCACACCCTGACATATCATAATTAAAATGTTGAGGTTAAAGACATGAGAGAATTTTAAGGCAGGCAAGAAAGAGATAGTCAGTTACCAAAAGGGAAATCCCATAAGGCTGTCAGCTGATTATTCAACAGAAACACTGCAAGCCACAAGGAAATGGCATGAAGTATTCAAAATAATGAAAAGCAAGGATCTGAAACCAAGACTACTCTATCCATTCAAAATTGAGGGCAAAATAAAGAGTTTCCCAGACAAAAAAAGAAAGCTAGATTGTATCACCACCAAACCAGCATTGCAAGAAATGCTAAAGGGACTGCTTTAAGAAGAAAAAGAAACATAGGCATAAAGAAAAAATGGCAAAAAATAAATACCTATCAATAATAACTTTAAATGTAAAGGGATTAAATGCTCCAAACAGAAGACAAAGAATAGCTGAATGGATAAGAAAACATTACTCATATATATGCTATCTACAATAGACCCACCTCAGAGCAAAAGATTCACATAGGATGAAAATGAAGGGATGGGAGGAAAATTTCCATGCAAATGGAAATGAGAAAGGAAAACTGTCATAGCAATACGTATATCTGACAAAATAGACTTCAAAACAAAGGCCATGACAAGAGACAAAGAAGGTCACTACATAATACTAAAGGGATCAATTCAACAAGAGGATATAACCCTAGAAAATATATATTCACCCAAAATAGGAGTACATAAATATATTTTTAAAACTCTAGGACAGTGGTCAGCAAACTCATTAGTCAACAGAGCCAAATATCAACAGTACAACGATTGAAATTTCTTTTGAGAGCCAAATTTTTTAAACTTAAACTTCTTCTAATGCCACTTCTTCAAAATAGACTCGCCCAGGCCATGGTATTTTGTGGAAGAGCCACACTCAAGGGGCCAAGGAGCCACATGTGGCTCGCCAGCCGCAGTTTGCTGACCACGGCTCTAGGAGGTCTTTAAGGGGAAGATGGACAGCAATATAGTCATAGTAGTGGTCTTTAATACCCCACTGACATCAATGGACAAAAAATCAACAAGGAAACAGCAACTTTAAATGACATACTAGATCAGAAGGATTTAATTGACATTTATAGGACATTAGGCCCTAAAGCTATAGCATATACATTTTTCTCAAGTGCATCATGGAACACTCTTAAAGATAGACCACATGTTAGGACACAAAAGTTCAAGGAGATTGAAATCATAGCATGCATTTTCTCAGATCACAATGGCATGAAACTAGAAATCAACTACAATAAAAAATGTTCAAAAACATTCAAACACATTGAGGCTAAATAGCATGTTATCAAACAGTGAATGGCTTAGAAATAAGATTAAGGAAGATATCAAAAACTTCTTGGAAACAAATGAAAATGAACACACAACAACCCCAAATCTTTGTGATGCAGCGAAAGCAGTCCTAAGAGAGAAGTTGCAGTCCTACCTTAAAAAAAAAAAAAGAAAGAAAGAAAGAAAGAAAGAAAGAAAGAAAGAAAGAAAGAAAGAAAGAAAGGAAGGAAGGAAGGAAGGAAGGAAGGAAGAAAGGAAGAAAGGAAGAAAGAAAGAAAAATCTGTAATAAACTATCTTACACTACAACTAAAAGATGCAGAAAGAAAACTACAAGACAAGCCCATGTAAGTAGAAGGAAAAAAATAATGACGATAAGAGGGGAAATAAATGACATAGAGACTAAAAAAAAAAAAAAATACAAAAGATCAATAAAACCAAGAGCTGGTTCTTTAAAAGATAAACAAGATTAATGAACCACTAGCCAGACTCATCAAGAAACAGAGACAACCCAAATAAATAAATCAGAGGTGAAAGAGGTGAAGCAACAACTGATACCACAGAAATATAAAAGATTGTAAAAAAATACTATGAACAACTCTGTGCCAATAAATTGTACAACCTGAGTGAATGAACAGATTGCTAGAATCTCAATCAGAAAGAATCTGAAAACTGGAACAAGCCAATAACAACTAATGAATTGAAGCAGAAATAAAAAAATCCCAGCAAACAATAGTCCTGGACTAGTTGGCTTCACAGGCAAGTTTTACCAAACATTCAAAGAAGAATTAAGACCTATCCTCCTCAAACTATTCTAAAAAATTCAAGCGGAAGGAAGACTTTCAAGCTCTTTTAATGAGGCTAGCAATATTCTAATTGCAAAAACCAAAGACACTACAAAAAAAGAAAATAACAAGCCAATATCCCTGATGAACACAGATGCTAAAATACTCAACAAAATATTAACAAATCTAATGCAATATATTAAAAAGATTATACACTATGGCCATGTGGGTTCTATTCTAGGGATGCAAGGCTGATACAATATTCACAAATCAATAAATGGGATATACCATACAATATTCACAAATCAATAAATGGGATACACCATATAAACAAAATAAAGGTTAAAAATCACATGATCATATCAATAGGCACAGAAAAAGCATTTGACAAAATCCATCACCCAATTTTCCTAAAACTCTCAGCAAGTGGGGATAGAGAGATCATAGCCTATCTAATAAAGAGGGAATATGCTAATTGACCATCACTCCATCACAAATATGGCTGCACCCACAGCTGAGGCCAAATTCCCTTAAGGAGCCTTAACAAGCAATCAGCAGGGACCTGAGGCTAGGCCCTCCCCCACCCCAGTGGGGCTTGACAGGGGACCTCAGGCTGCACCCCCTACACAGCAGGGCTTGAAAGGGGACCTCAGGCCGCGCTCCCCACCCTACAGGGCTTAATGGGGACCTCAGACTTCCCCCCTGCCCTGGTGCCAGGCCGGGGGACCTGAGGCCACACCCCCCGCCTGGCAAGGCTTGACGGGGGACCTCAAGGTGCGCTTCCCAACCTGCTGATGGGCTAGGGGACCTCAGGCTGCTCCCTCTGCCCCAGCACCAGGCCGGGGGACCTCAGGCCGCACCCCACACCAGGTAGGACTTGACAGGGGACTTCAGGCCGTGCCCACCACCTTGGCACCAGGCCAGGGGATCTCAGGCCGCACCCTCACCCCAGCACCGGGCCAGGGGACCTGAGGCTACGCCCCCCTGCCTGGGGCTTGACAGGGGACCTCAGGCCATGCTCCCCACCCAGCAGGGCTTGACGGGGGACCTCAAGGTGCACCCCCAGTGCTGGGTTGGGAGAACTCAGGCCGCTCCCCTCCACCTAGCGGGGCTTGACGGGGGACCTGAGGCTGTGCCCCCCTGCCAGTGGAGCTTGACAGGGGACCTGAGGCTGCGCCCCCCTCCCGGTGCTGGGCCGGGGGACCTGAAGCTGCGCCCCTCAGCCTGGTGGGGCTTGACAGGGGACCTCAGGCCATGCCCTCCACCCAGTGGGGCTTGACAGGGGATCTCAGGCCATGTTCCCCACCTGGCAGAGCTTGACAGAGGACCTCAAGGCATGCCCCCCGCCCCATCAGAGGGACCTCAGGCCATTCCCCCCCAGCCTGGTGCTGGGCCAGGGGACCTGAGGCTACACCCCCTGCCCAGCAGGGCTTGACAAGGGTGGGACTGGCTGGGTCTGGATCTAGCCCAGTTGGGGGGGGGGGGTGGCCAGGTCTGGGTCTCACGCGATTTTGAGGTGCATGTGGGTCGGCAGGGACTTGACTCTGGGTCCCCCTTTTAATGTGCATGAATTTCGTGCACCGAGCCTCTAGTCTCAACATAATAAAGGCCATATATGACAAACTTAAAGCCAACATCATACTCCATAGCCAAAAACTAAAAGTGTTTCTCTTAAGAGTAAGAACAAGACAGGGAAGTCTGCTTTTACCACTCTCTTTAAACACTAGAGGCCCAGTGCACGAAATTCGTGCACAGTGGGGGGAGTTGTCCCTCAGCCCAGCCTGCACCCTTTCTAATTTGGGACCCCTCGGGGGATATCCAACTGCCAGTTTAGGCCCGATCCTGCCCATAGGGATCAGGCCTAAACTGGCAGTCGGACATCCCTCTCACAATCCAGGACTGCTGGCTCCTAACCGCTCACCTGCCTGCCTGCCTGATTGCTCCTAACTGCTTCTGCCTGCCAGCCTGATCTCCCCCAACTGCCCGCCCCTGCCGGCCTGGTTGCCCCCAACTGCCCTCCCCTGAAGGCCGGGTCACCCCCAAATGCCCTCCCTGCCAGCCTGATCGCCCCCAACTGCTGTCCCCTACTGGCCATCTTGTGGTGGCTATCTTGTGACAGCCTTCTTGTGGCATCCATCTTGTGATGACGTGGGGGTGGCCATCTTGTGGTGGCCATCTTGTGATGACACGAGGGCGCGAGGGCCACCTAAGCTTTTATTAGTATAGATAGTATTGGCACAGTGATCAGACTAGAAGAAAAAATCAAAAGCATCAAATTGGAAAGGAGGAAGTAAAATTTTCATTCTTTGCAGATGGCATGATATTGTACATAGAAAACCCTAAAGATTATACAAAAAAACTACTAGATTTATAAATGAATTAGGAAAAGTAGCAGGACATAAAATTAACATCTGAAAATCAATAGCATTTTTATACACCAATAATGAACTCTCAGAGAAACTAAGAAAACATACCATTGTAACAACAACAATATAAAAGATATCCTGGAATAAACTTAACCAAGGAGGTAAAAGACCTGTACTTGGAAAAAAGAAATAGAGAAAAATACAAACAAGTGAAACCATATTCCACGTTCATGGATTATAAGAACATCATTAAAATGTCCATGACCCAAAGCAATCTATAGATTCAACACAATTCCTATTAAAATACCAATGGCATATTTCACAGATCTAAAACAAATATTACAAATATTTATATGGAGCCCAAAAAGAACCTGAATAGACACAGAAATCTTGAGAAGGAGAACAAAGTTGGAGGGATCACCATACTGGATATCACAGTATAATACAAAGTCATTGTAATCAAAACAGTCTGGTAGTGGCAGAAGAACAGGTATATAGATGTATGGAACAGAACAGAGACCCCAGAAATTGACCCAAACCATTGCACTCAATATTTTACAAGGAGGCAAGAGCATACAATGGAATAAAACCATATAAGAATAAACTCAAAATGGATAAAAGACTTAAATGTAAGGCATGAAACCATAAAAATCCTAGATGAAAATATAGGCAGTAAAATCTCACCAATGAATTTATACACATATATGGATAGCCCATGGACAGACAATAATGTGGGAAAGGCCTGGGGAGGGGGCAGGATCTGGATGAAGGAGGTCAATGTGTGCGGGGGGAGAGGGGGGAGAACATCTGTAATACTTTTAACAATAAAGATAAAAAATTTTAAATCTCAGACATCTTATGTGTGAGATTTTGGCTGATACATCTCCTAGGCCAAGAGAAACAAAAGAAGAAATAGTCAGATGGGACTATATCAAACTAGAAAGCTTCTGCACAACAAAAGAAACTATTCTCAAAAATGAAAAGGGAGCCTTCTGTATGGGAGAACATATTTGCCAATGATACATTTGATTAGGGGTTAATTTCCAAAATATATTAAGAACTCATACAATTCAACAAAAGGAAGACAATCCAATTTTAAAATGGGTAAAGGACCCACTTCTCCAAAGAGGCCATACAGATGGCCAATAGGCATATGAAAAAATTCTCATCACTAGTCATCAGAGAGATGCATATTAAAACCTCGCAACTGCCAGAATGGCCTCTGCCAGCACTTGTCTTAGAGAAAGCTGCCTCTCCAGCCCTCACCCTGTAGCCCAACAATTTAGTTTCTCCCCATATATCCCTGGGGCTCTTCAAGCTGCGGCCTGAGCGCTGGAGTTCAGAGCGAATGAGTCTCAGTTTTTGCGTGGGCATTAGAGGAATGCTTGGTATGCCCTTTCTCTCACTCAGTAGCAATGCCTGCCATTTTCACTGCCAGAAGTTATAGGGACTTCTCTTCCTGGCATTGGGACCCAGGGCTGTGGGGCTTGCTATAGGTCCCCTTGCTCCTCAGAGGGGACCTCCACAGCCGAGATAGCTCGCTTGATTTTTAACACCACAAGGGCATGTGAAGCCAGTCCATTGCACGTTTCCACCCTCCTACCATTCTCAACCTGGCTTCTTCTGTATGTCTTTGTAATAGGACTTCTGTTCAGCTGGACTTGGCTGGTTCTCAGAGATGGTCACTCTGTAGTTTAGTTGTATGTTGATGGGGTCATGGGAGGAGGTGAGCACAGCATTTACTGGCTCTGCCATCTTGATCAGAAGCCCCCTAGACATCCTTTTAATGATTGTGCAGCAGTGTGTTGTAAGAGGTTTCATAATTAATTTAACCAGCCCCCTCCTGATGGGTGGGTAAGTGACATCCAATGTTTTGCTATTATAAACAACAGTAGGAGGAATATTGTTGTCATTCACAATTCTGTTCTTCATAGACAGGCTTGATCCTGTTCTTCCTGGCTCTAATCCTCCCTAAACTTTCTTCCTGAGGGCACATGTTTTTCAACAATGTCTATATTATGGGGGGGGTTCCATAGTCATCATTTTTAAAAACTCAAACAAAATGGCCTACTTTATCACCAGCCTTGGTATGAACACTGGAGATCCTGATTTCAACATTGTCCTGTTGGCCAGAGAGGACAAATTTAATTAGCAACTGTTGGCTTGAGTCATAGCTACAGCCAGTTGTCCCCATGTAAACCCAGAGAACACATTTGAACATTCAGTTAATGTCACTCTGGAATACCATGCTGCTCTGAGCTCACATCATGCAGTGAAAACGTCAGTCTGTGAAGGAATAGAGGGAACTGCTTACACATCATCTGATTGCCTTCTGCATTCAGTAAACAGAGATCAAGTTGCAGAAAGGTGATGCCCTAGTGGTGTATAGCAGCATATCATTGAACTGGAGATGCAGAATCACACCTTGAGTGGACTACGTGGGACCCTCATTAACTGCATTCAGTGAGCACACTAGTCAAACTCTACTAGTGAGCCTCAGTTTTGGAAAATGGAGTGACCATTTGTTTAAAGAATGAAGTGAAAATAAAGTTTATAATACTAATGCTTTATATTTCATTTTGCTATTTGCTTTCTTTTTAAAAAAATATATTTTATTGATTTTTTACAGAGAAGAAGGGAGAGGGATAGAGAGTTAGAAACATCAATGAGAGAGAAGCATCAATCAGCTGCCTCCTGCACACTCCCTACTGGGGATGTGCCCGCAACCAAGGTACATGCCCTTGACTGGAATCGAACCTGGGACCCTTCAGTCTGCATGCTGATGCTCTATCCACTGACCCAAACCAGTTAGGGCTGCTATTTGCTTTCTTGAAAAAGTGATTTCCTTTTGCAAAACATGTGTGACTAACTTTTTAAAGAAGAGGGAGGAGAAGTTAATGTGTGCATATACAGGCAATCAATTCTAATTCTCATGAATATAGCAAGTGGATCACATCCAAGGTTACATTTTCAAGTCCTGTGTATGGACTTATTCATCGACACCCCCCCCCCCCCACTGATTTAATAGGAATCACACTGATAAATTAAACACATACCATTTTTTTAATTAAGGATCAGACACCCACTAGAGATGCTCAAAATCAAATTAATTTTTATGACCATTCTCAGATAACCATTCTGAAGGAGAAAATAATTATCAAACCTTACAAGAAGGTTTGCAGAACTACCACATAACCCTTTCATTTGGAAAGTTTAAATATGAGCTTTCTCCAATTTATCTGCAGTGATTCAACATCCAAAATAGTACTAAGCAATGGCACCAGTGTTTGTTCAATGCCACATACAGTGCAAAGGCTTTTCTCTTATGCTGTTGCATCAGTCTATGGTAGTGGTTTTAACCTGGGCATGATTTGGCCCCAAGGAGATATATGGCAATGCCCAGTGACATTTTTGGTTGTTATGACTGGAGGGGGCCAATGATATTTAGTGAGTATAAGTCATGGATATTCCTAAGCACCCTACTATGCTCAAGACAACCCTCACTACAAAGAATTATGTGACTCAAGATACCACTGAGACTGAGAGTTCTGATTTGGATTAACATTCCTTTTCACTCAACTGTTCATCCTTTTAGTCATTCATCAAATGTTTACTGAGCAACTACTCTGTGGCATGCTCTATACTAGTCACTGAGGTTATCCAGAAGAGAAAGGTACTTTCTTTGAATTAAGAAATGTGGAGCATATATACTAGTTCTCAACAGGCAGCTCAGGCATCATCTATGTTGTAAGTCTGGAGCATTTCCAAAATGCAGGTTCCTGGGGCACATATTGCAACTCCTGATCTAGAATACCTCAGGATAAGGCATGAGGAATTACATTAACTTCTTCCCTTTCTAAATTTTTTAAAAATATCTTGAAAATGCTACCTATGTATTTCATGTAAGCATGTATTAATGATACAATGAAATATAAACAATGATATGGGATATTAGAAAATTTAAAAATAAACTTAATACACAAAATCTAATTGACTCTCATTCTATTCCACCTATTTAACATATATAGCAACCCTTCTGAGTAAAAGTTGCTCATATTGACACTGATTTCAGATAAGCAGTGCTAATAACCAGTTATCTAAGGAACTGACATCCAGAAAGCAGAGGACCTCCTGCAGGATCACATGGCTAGGATGTGGCAGAGTCAGGACTTGAGCCCCATAGAGACTACAGTATTCACACTTCCCACCATAAATTGGTCCCATCCAATTTCCCTGACCCCTCCCCCTCTCTCCCTGACCCAGCTGTCCAGTTAATCACACACCTGCATCTCCTCTCTTTTCAACAGCAACTCATCAGAGACCCTTATGCAGCTATCCTAAGTGAACAACCCAGAGTCAGGACCTTTTGTTATAAGTAGAGATAAATTAGTATTTCTGAAGATAAATTGCTACTATTTACAATTCCTGCCTATCTCCTTAAGATGATATAACTCAAGGAAAGGCTCATACCTGGTTCTGAAGGTGACAAGGCACATAAAAGCAGACAGTACCCCAAACTACTTCTAGTACATTCCCCAGTTGACTCTAATACCTTAAAGTTTAAGACTCACTTTTACAGGCGGGGAGAAGGGCATGTAACCAGGTAAATTAAGGTGTAACTAGCCAAATGTTAAAATAAGTACATAAATAAAATGCTTATTTAGATTTTATTTAGCTTTCAACGGTCAATTCCTCACACTCTATGAAATAATTTTTGGCTGGCCTAGAATGCAATGATATTCTAAAATATTCATGAAACAATTGTTCTCTAATTGTGTCTAAGCATAAAACTTTTCCTTTCCCATCTAGATTGAATCCTTTAGGGCAGTGGTCGGCAAACTCATTAGTCAACAGAGCCAAATATCAATAGTACAACGATTGAAATTTCTTTTGAGAGCCAAATTTTTTAAACTTAAACTTCTTCTAACGCCACTTCTTCAAAATAGACTCGCCCAGGCTGTGGTATTTTGTGGAAGAGCCACACTCAAGGGGCCAAAGAGCTGCATGTGGCTCACGAGCCGCAGTTTGCCAACCACGGCTTCAGGGGATCATGATTTTGTATTCCTTGGAGTGACTAAGCTAGTCTACTTAAGGCTCAGTCAGCCAGTAATTGGGAACTAGCTGACTATTTAAAAAAATAAGTTTTTGCTTCTGTTAAGGTACAGGCAGAAAAAAAATAAAGACAGAATCACATTGAAACAAAAAAAAAAGTGTATTTTCTGAACACCAAGATAAATAGTAGGTTGTTGTTTGTATCTAAAACATGAATCCACCTGGTCCAATCGCTTTAAGGTGATTAGCCCAAACTCAGTATTTAAGAAGTCCTTTTACTATGATGGATTTTTCTCCTTTTGAGGGTTTGCTAAAGCAAACATAGCAGAATCAATCATCATTTTCTTCAACAGAATTATCACCAATTCATCCATCTTATTCTCATCTGTCATGGTGAAGATCACAGCGGCTCAGAGCTCACCCTCTCTGTCACCATGATCTATGGTTGAAGTGTACACCTGAAGCCTATATAATGTTATTAACCAATGTCACCCCAATACATTCAATAAAAAATTTTAAAAAGCATACTTAAAAAGGTAATAAAAAGAACACAAAACCAGTGAACTTAGGATCCTGAGCTGCCCCCCTGAGAAGCAGAGGAGATCAGTGCCTGCCCCAGGTGACTCGGGTCAGTTTCTTAGTGTAAGTCAATTTCTGAGAATTGGCTCCGGTGTTCACAATGTCTCCTGAATTCCCAGAAATACCTTCCCTAACCGTCCACAGTGTGATGATCTGGGAGCTGGCAATGCATCTTTACTCCCCTGTAGGTGATGGGGGGTAGGGGGGAGTTCACTTTAAGGGGAGCGTTAGAGGTTGGCAACAGCTGAGGTTGACTGAAGCCCTAGCAAGCTTTGCTAACATGACAATCAGTATAGAAACTAAGAAGGTGCCATGGGTTTGAGGTCAAGGAACAGAGACCACGGTAATACATCCATGTCCTGAGACCCTGCTCCATAATCAGTTGGGATTTATAAGAGATTGTTCTAAATGTAGGTCCACTTATTAGTGTACAAGTCAGGGTGAACACTCTACCCCTGAGCCTCAGGACAGGGAATGCCAAAGCTTGTGTTTGGATATGTGGGTGTTTGTCGTGTTAGCAGTCTGCAGGTGTGTCTCATATAGGAGATAACAGATCATGTAGATATCAAGAGGATAACCTGCCACCCCACAGAAAAACCTTTGTCAAGAAGACACCTTGTGCTAAGAGCAAGTTGGGCAAGTGCTATGGTGGTGAGAGTTCTGACACAGAGAAAAAACTGAACTGTTTTGGAGTTGCCACCATGATTTGCACAGATCAATTTCACCTTGATAGATCAGTTTTGCATTTCACACAAACACTTCAAATAGGTGATTAGGCAATGATTCTATCTGATCCGTACAGGGAGAGAATTCACTTGGTGCAGCCTTTACAGTGAATTTGGAAGGTCGAATATAAGTACCAGTGATGTCAGAAAAGGACATGTGTGTCACAAGAAACAAAATTTTGTCACTGTGTAGAATGATGAATGTTAACTAGACATTTTGGTGGTCATTGCACAACATATATACATATCGAGCTGTTATGTTATACACCTGAAACTAATACAATGTTATAGGTCAATTATACCTCAAAAAAAGAAGACATGTAAGATAGTGTTTTTTAATAATTTAATATTTTGCAATGCTATAGTTTTTTTACCTACTGCATAAGCAATCTCAAATTAACACTCAAACTATTTTAAAACAACTCCTTCCACCACCATCTACCGACACCCCCACTCCCAGCCCAGTGAACATAAGATCTGAACACAAAATGTACAGAGTCAATGCAAATTGAACCATTGTGGGTGTGGTACACATGCAAATAAGGAATCCAACCAGGAAGCAATTTGCATTCTATGAACTGTCTATGGCTACAGTTCTCAGACCAAAGAAATGTTCGGACTAACATTTTTTCTCATAGTAATGAGGCAAACATGGGAAGCAGTACAAAAGGCAGGCTTTTATTGCAACTTTCCAGAAGTTTGATCAGGCTTAGAAATGTTTTATTAAAAGATGTGCAACCAGAGTCCATAATTTGGAAAAGTGTAGATGATTTTCCAAAGCAAATAACATACGCTACTATTTCCCTTCCTCGTCCACCATAGCATTCAAATACCGGCATTTCTGTCCATAGATGGCTGTCAGCACGTGGGCGTGACAAACTGGAAATTACTCGGTTTGGTATTTTGTGATTGCTAGTGAGTGGTGTTAGAAGTGGTTGTTTAGATGACTGAAATAAATGTTTAGGGTGAGCAAATTAGGAGGGGACATGATACATGCACATGCCAGGCAAAGCCATAGGAGGAACATGGACTTGGACCTTGTTCAGGGTCTTGCTGGGAGAGACTTTGCTAGAAATGCTAAGACGAAGCATAATCCTTTAAGGCAAACTTGGGTTTAGTGGACAAATGTTTATTTCAATTTTCCAAGTACTGCCCAGATGTCCATGTTGCTATACTGGCTAAAAACCTTGCTTAAAACTATCAGGCAGACATATATATCTTCTTGAGGTTCCTTCTGGAGGGGGTGGGGGGTAAGAGCTCAGGGTGAAAGGCTCAGGAGTGGCTCCTGGTCTTTCGAAGCAGCAAGAACTGAAGTAACCATCACTCAAGCTTGTACAGAAAAGTCCCTTCGCCTCGTCTTTACCTCCTGGTATTTCTCAGTTTTACCACATTTTCTTATTTGCTGTTTATACTCGTGAGGTTCCAAGTAATCACTGAATAACTGCCACACGAGAAGAGATGAACCTTGGAAATGATCACCTGGGGGCTACCCTGTAAGAATGGTATTTCTGGATAAAATGTGCGAAACTTGCACACAGATGGAACATTACTTTTTATGCATCAAGACATCAACCAAATCAGGAACAAGTGACAGAAAATGTCTTCGAAATAACAGTATTTGTGATTTATTCTCTTCTCCTATATTTCAAGCTAATTATCTCTGAGATGAAAAACTAAAAAGACTTCATCTGTTTTTGAAGTTCAGCCCTATCAAATTAGGCAGATTATAGATGTCGCTTCTTGCTAATGGAACTGGAATCCAGCAATTATTTAAAAATTAATAGCAACTGCCTTTGTAGTAGTTTACTCTTTGACAAACTTTACCATTTACGATTCCTTAGAGGCTTATAATTGTTCTCTCTACGAAACCAACTTTGCCCATCACCGAACCAGTCACTTCAGCATAAGATCAGAAAAGAAAAATCGAGACTTTTTAAATCTTGTCTTTTTTACTCTAAATGTGTAATGTATGCAAAACATTTTACATATGTCAATAATTATTAAGGTATTAAATTATAGAGGCTTAAAGTTGAGCTCTAGAATAAGTTAAACATGAGATATAATAGAAGCTTTGTGCTGGTATTTACTATTTGAGCAAGTTTCTTACCCCCTCCAGCCTGTTTTCTGATCAGTAAATTTAGGATAATAAAACCTAATTCTACCAATCCATGAACACAGTATATGCTTCCATTTGTTTGTATCTGCCTCTATTTCTTTTTAAAATATCCTGTGGTTTTTGGAGTACTGGTATTTTACCCCTTTAATTAAGTTTATCCCTAGGTATCGTAATTTTTTTGTTGCAATGGTAAATGGGATTTTTTATTTTTAGTTTTTCTTTTGAGAGTTCCTTATTGGTGTATAAAAATGCATTGATTTGTGGAGGTTAATTTTGTATCCTGTTACTTTTCCAAATTCATTTATTAAATCTAGTATTTTTTTGGTGGAGTCTTTAGGGTTTTCTACATATGCTATCATGTCATCTGTGAATAATGACAGTTTCACATTCTCCTTTCCAATTTTGATGCCTTTGATTTTTTCTTCTTGTCTGATCACTGTGGCTAAGACTTCCACTACTACGTTGAATAAAAGAGATGAAAGCAGACTTCCCTGTCTTATTCCTGTTCTTTTCTTTTCTTTTACTTTAAATTTAAATCTTTATTGTTGAGAGTATTATAGACAGCCCCTTTTGTCCCCATTGACCCCTAGCCCGCACCAGCCCCGCCCCAGGCCTTCCCCACACTATTGTCTGTGTCCATGGTTATGCATATATGCATACAAGTTCTTTGGTTACTCTCTTCTCACCCACCCCTCCTTCCCTCTGAGATTCGATAGTCTTTTTCTTGTGCTTCTTTGTCTCTTGATCTATTTTATTCATCCGTTTATTTTTTTCATTAGATTCCACATATAAGTGAGATCATGTGATATTTGTCTTTCTCTAGCTGGCTTATTTTGCGTAGCATAATAATCTCCAGGTCCATCCATGCTGTCACAAGGGTAAGAACTCTTTTTTACAGCCATGTAGTATTCCATTTATATATATTTTTAAATAAAACTTTATTGTTGAAAGTATTACATTTTCCCCCATTAACCCCCTCCAGCCCACTCCCACCTCCCAGGCCCAGGCCCTCACCACCCCATTGTCTGTGTCCATGGACCATGCATATGTGCATACAAGGTCTTTGGTTATTTATCTCCCATCCACACACCTTCCCCTGCCTTCCCTCTGAGATTCAGAACTCTGTTCCATGCTTCCATGTCTCTGGATCCATTCCATTCTTCAGTTTATTTTTACTTCGATTCCACATATGAGTAAGATCATGAGATACTTGTCTTTGTTCAACTAACTTATTTCACTCAGCATGATACGCTCCAGGTCCCTCCATGCTGTCTCAAAGATAAGAGATTCTTCTTTTTATTGCTACATAGTATTCCATGGTATAAATGTACCACAGCTTTTTTATCCCCTCATCTACTGGTGGGCACTTGGGCTGTTTCCAGATGTTAGTTATTGTAAATTGTGCTGTTATGGACAAAGGGGGGCATACGTTCTTTCTGATTGGTATCTTGGATTTCTTAGGATATATTCCTAGAAGTGGGATTACTGGGTCAAATGGCAGTTCTATATTTAATTTCTTAAGGAAACTCCATACTGTTTTCCATAATGATTGCATCAGTCTGCATTCCCACCAGTAGTGCACTAGGGTTCCCTTTTCTCCACATCCTTGCCTGCACTTATCATTTGTTGATTTGTTGATGGTAGCCATTCTGACAGGTGTGAGGTGATACTTCACTGTCGTTTTAATTTGCATCTCTCTGATGATCAGTGACTCTGAGCATTTTTTCATATGTCCCTTGGCCATTTGTATGTCCTCTTTGGAGAAGTGTCTATTTAGGTTCTTTGCCTATTTTTTAATTAGATTGTTTGTCTTCCTTTTGTTAAGTTGTATGAGTTCCTTATATATTTTGGATATTAACCCTTTATCAGATGTGTCATTACCAAATATGTTCTCCCATGCATTGGGCTCTCTTTTCGTTTTGTTGATGGTTCCTTTGGCAGCACAGAAGCTTATTATTTTGATGTAGTTCCATTTGTTTATGTTCTCATTAGTTTCCTTTGCCCTAGAGATGTATTCATAAATATAGTGCTATGAGAGTTGTCTGAAATTTTTCTGCCTATTGTTTCTTCTAGGATTTTTATGGTTTCACAGCTTACATTTAAGTCTTTTATCCATTTTGAGTTTATTCTTGTGTATGGTTTAAGTTGATGGTGTAGTTTCATTTTTTGCATGTATCTGTCCAATTTTCCCCACGCCATTTACTGAAGAAATGGTCTTGACTGCAGTGTATGCTCTTGCCTCCTTTGTCAAATATTAATTGAGCATAATGGCTTGGGTAGATTTCTGGGGTCTATGTTCTGTTCCACTGATCTACATGCCTGCTGTTGTGCCAGTACCAGGATGTTTTGCTTTGATGGCTTTGTAGTATAACTTGAAATTTGGTATTGTGATTCCTCCAACTTTGTTCTTCTTTCTCAAGATTGCTGTGGCTATTCTGGGTCTTTTTTGGTTCCATATAAATTTTTGGAGTATTTGTTCTAGATCTGCGAAATATGCTATTGGTATTTCAATAGGGATTGCATTGAATCTGTAGATTGATTGCCTTGGATAGTATGGATATGTTAATGATATTGATTCTACAAATCCATGAACACAGTATATTCTTCCACTTATTTTTATCTTTTTCTATCCCTTTTTTAATGTCCTATAGTTTAACAAATACAGGTCTTTTTCTTCCTTGGTTAAGATTATTTCCAAATATTTTAATCTTTTTGTTCCAATGGTAAATGGGATTGCTTGTTTCGTTTCTCTTTCTGAGAATTCATTATTGATGTATAAAAAAGCCATCAATTTTGGGGTGTTGATTTTGTATCCTGCTACATTGCCAAATTCATATATTAAATCTAGTCGTTTTTTGGTGGAGTCTTTGGGATTTTCTATGTACAATATCATGTCGTCTGTGAATAATGAGAGTTTTACATACTCCTTTACAATGTGGATGCCTTTTATTTTTTCTTCTTGTCTCATCACTGAGGCTAGGACATCCAGTACTATCTCTATATGTAAAACCCTAGTATGCAAATAGACCAAACAGCAGAACAACCAAACAACTGGTTGCTATGACGTGTGCTGACCACCAGGGGGCACGAGTGGAACATAATGGGCATCAGCAGCAGGTGGCAGAGCGTGGAACATGGCAGGCATCGGCCGCAGCGGAATGGTGGAGAAGGTGACCAGGGGCGCCAGACTAAAGAGGGGCACCAGTCGCTGTCATCAGGGTGAGCCTCTGGTGGTTACTGAAAATTCTTTGCCCCATCATGCCATAATTCCACTGGGCGCTCGCACCTGCTGCCAGCATCAGAGCCATCACTCACACCTGCTGCTGGTACCTGGCACCGGCCCTGATCACCCCTCAAAGCTTCTCCAACTCCCCCTGCTCCTGAGGGGTGATCGGGGCCAGCAGCCCTGCTTGGACCTGCTGTCAGTGAAGGCCCCGCTTGCACCCGCTGCTGGTGCTGGAGCCATTGCTCCTACCCGCTGCCGGTGCTGGAGCCGCCACTTGAACCCGCTGCCGGCACCCAGCACCAGTCCTAATCTCTGGGCACCGTTGCGGGTGCTAGTGGTGACTGCTGGTCCCAATTGCCCCTGAGGGCTTCTCCACCTCCCCCTACTCCTGAGGGGGGATTGGGGCAGCAGCCGCCACTCACACCTGCTGACAGCACCAGCCCCACTCACACCCACTGCTGGCACCTGCCCCAATCACTTCGTGCTGTCAGCAGATGCAAGAAGGGCCAGCACCTTCAGTGCATGAGAGTGGTGGCGGGAGCATGGCTGCCAGCAGACAGGGGACCGGGGCCTGTGGTTGGAGGGACTGGACAGGGGTGCAGAGGATGGCTGAGGCCACCCCTATGCCCACTGCAGCCTCGCAGCCCACAATTCCTTTCAAGGTGCACAAATTCATGCACTGGGCCCCTAGTGTTGAATAAGAGTGATAAAAACAGACGTCCCTGTCTTGTTCCTATTAGGGGAAATGGTTTTAGTTTTTCCCCATTGAGTATAAGGTTTGGTGTAGGTTTGTCTTATATGGCCTTTATCATGTTGAGATATGTTCACTCTATTCCTACTTTGCTGACAGTTTTTATCAAAAATGGGTGATGGATTTTATCAAATGCTTTTTCTGTATCTATTGATATGACATGTGATTTTTGTCTTTCAACTTGTTTATGTGATGTATCATGTTTATTGATTTGTGAATGTTGTACCAGCCTTGCATCTCTGGAATAAATCCCTCTTGGTCATGGTGCATGATCTTTTTAACATATTGCTGGATCTGATTTGCTAATATTTTGTTGAGGATTTTAGGATCTATGTTCATCAGGGATATTGGCCTGTAATTCTCTTTCTTTGTAGTGGCTTTATCTGGTGTTGGAATTAGGGTAATGCTGGCCTCTTAAAAAGAGCTTGGAAGTGTTTCTTCCTCTTGGATTTTTTGGAATTGTTTGAGAGATATGGGTGTTAGTCCTTCTTTGAATGTTTGGTAAAACTCTGCTGTGAAGCTGTCCAGACCTGGGCTTTTGTTTGCTGGGAGCTTTTTGATTACTGCTTCTATTCACCAGTTATTATTGGCCTATTCAGGTTTTCTGGTTCTTCCTGACTGAGTTTTGGAAGATTGTATTTTTCTAGCAATTTATCCATTTCATCCACATTGTCCAACTTGTTGCCATATAGTTGTTCATAGTATTTCCTTACAATCTATTATATTTCTGTGCTGTCAGTGTTTTTTTTCTCCGCTTTCATTTCTTATTTTATTTATTTGGGTCCTCTTTCTTTGTTTCTTGATGAGTCTGGATATCAGTTCATCAATTTTGTTTATCCTTTCAAAGAACCAGTTCTAGGTTTCATTAATATTTTGTATTTTTGTTGTTGTTGTTGTTTTTAGTCTCTATGTCATTTATTTCTGCTCTAATGTTTATTATCTCTTCCCTTCTACTTACTCTCGGCTTTTCTCATTGTTCTCTTTCTAGTCCTTTAAGTTGTAGGGTTAAATAATTGATTGTTGATTTTTCCTGATTTTGAGGTAGGCCTGTAGTGCTATGAACTTCCCTCTCACAACTGTTTCTGCTGTTTCGCAGAGATTTGGGGTTGTTGTGTGTTCATTTTCATTTGTTTCCAGGAAGTTTTTTCTTTCTTTCTTGACCTCATTGTTAATTCATTCATTGTTTAATAACATGCTATTTAGTCTCCATGTGTTTTAATGTTTTTGGGTGTTTTTACTGTAGTTGATTTCTAATTACATTCCACTAAGATCAGAGAAGATGCTTGATATGATTTCAACTTTCTTGAACTTGTAAATACTTGTTTTGTGTCCTAACATTTAGTCTATCTTTGTGAATGATCCATGTGCACTTAGAAGAATGTATATTCTGCAATATTGGGGTGAAATGTTCTATAAATGTCAATTAAATCCATCTGATTCAGTGTGTCCTTTAGAGTCACTGTTCCTTGTTAATTTTTTGTCTGGAAGATCTATCCAGTGAAGTCAGTGGGGTGTTAAAGTCCCCTACTACGACTGTATTGTTGTCGATCTCTCCCTTGAAGTCCTCTAGAAGTTTTTTGTGTTTTTTTTTAATATTTAGTTGCTTCTATATTGGGTGCATATATGTTTACCAGGGTTGTATCCTCTTGTTGGATCAATCCCTTTACTATTATGTAATGATCTTTGTTGTCTCTTGTGATGGCCTACATTTTGAAGTCTCTTTTCTTGGATAACAGTGTTGCTATTCCAGATTTTTTTCTTTTCTATTTTCATGGAAAAAAATTTTCTGTCCCTTCACTCTGATCCTGTGTGTGTCTTTTTTTTTTTTTAAATATATTTTATTGATTTTTTACAGAGAGAAAGAGAGAGTGATAGAGAGTTAGAAACATCGATGAGAGAGAGACATTGATCAGCTGCCTCCTGCATGCCCCCTACTGGGGATGTGCCCTCAACCCAGGTACATGCCGTTGACCAGAATCGAACCTGGGACCCTTCAGTCCGCAGGCTGACACTCTATCCACTGAGCCAAACCAGTTAGGGCCTGTGTGTGTCTTTTATTCTGAGGTGGGTCTCTTGTAGACAGCATATAGTTGGCTCATGTTTTTGTAGCCATTCAGCTACCCTGTGTCTTTTGATTGGAGCATTTAATCCATTTTACATTTAAGATTATTACTTATTTATTGTCATTTTAATTCTGTATGCCTAGGTTTCTCTCTCTTTTTCTCCTTCTAATTACAGCAGTCCCTTTAGCATTTCTTGTAATGCTGGATTAGTGGTGATGTATTCCTTTAGCCTTTTGTGTTCAGGAAGGTCTTTATTTGACCATCTATTTTGTATGATAGCCTTGCTGGATATATTAATCTTGGTTTCAGATCCTTGCTTTCCATTACCTTGAGTACTTCATGCCATTGCCTTCTGGCCTGTAGAGTTTCTGATGAGAAATCAGCTGGAAGTCTTATGGGAGCTCCTTTGTATGTAACAAATTGCTATTCCCTTGTTGCCTTTAAAATTCTCTCTTTGCCTTTATTTTTGGCATTTTAATTATGATGTGTCAGGGTGTGGTCCTGCTTGGGTTCTTCTTGCATGGGGTTTTCTATGCCTCCTGAACTTGTGTGACTTTTTCCTTTACCAGGTTAGGGAAGTTTTCTGCCATTATTTCTTCAAACATGTTCCCAATCCCTTTCTCCCTTTCTGCCTCTTCTGGCACACCTGCTATTCAAATATTGTTATGTTTCATGTTGTCTCACAGCTCCCTTAAGCTGTCCTCCTGTTTTTTAATTGTTTTTTTTTTTCTCTTTGGTTCTCTGATTGAGTGATTTTTTTTTTCCAACCCTGTCTTCTAATTCACTGATTCGATATTCAGCTTCTTCTAATCTGCTGTGTATCCCTTCCAATGTATTTTTTATTTGTGTTATGTCATTCTTTATTTCTGTTTTCATAGTTACTATATCTTTTCTCATGCTCTTGGACATCTTTACCATCATTTTTCTGAACTCCATTTTATTTATCTCTTCTTCTGGAGAGTTCTCTTGTTCTTTCCTTTGGGGGTTGTTTCTTTATCTCCTCATTTTGGTTGCTTGTTTGGGTTGTGACTATGTATTAGGTAGAAATGCTATGCTTCTCAATCTCTAGTGTCAAATGCTGTTTCTCACTAATTAGATCAGGCAAATATTCAAAGCCTCCAGAAACCCCCTCTTTCTACAGACTGGTAAGATTTTGTCTTGAATTGCCCTCAGGTAATCATCCACAGATGTGGCAATAGTTTTTTTTCAACAAGGTAGGACAGTGGTTGGCAAACTGCGGCTCGCAAGCCACATGCGGCTCGCAAACCGTGGTTTGCTGCTCTGTTGACTGAGTTTGCCGACCACTGAAGTAGGGCAATTGCTTCTGCCTGGAGGCTAAATGTTATTCTCAGTCTCTCAAAGTGCCTGAGCAACTCCACCCCAGTGGGGCAAGGTGTTTTCCAATAGGTTGGATCAACTGTCTTCCCCCCAGGCAAGGGTGCCTGTATAGCAAATGTCTGTATGAGAAAGATGACTTCCGCAGCATGAGGGAATGATTCAGCACAGGAAACCGGGGTGTCTGCTTTCTGAGCTCTACCCCCATAGCCCCTGATCCTGGCTTCTGCTCACACAGCTCCAATCCACTCTTCCCTCCCTCTGCCAGAGCACAAGGTGGGTGGCTCCACAGGGAATTTTGTGCATTGGCCCTTTAAGAGGATAACTGACTTTCCAGCCATCTCTCCCTGGCAGATAGCAAACCTGATGTTTTTCACAGCCAGATGTTATGTGGGTACCCTTCTCAGTTCTGGTGCTCTCTGCTGGAGGGCCCAGCTTAGGGATTAGACCCCAGAGTTCTCAGTGGCAACCCCCCCACAGCTGAGATATCTCAGTTGTTTGTAGGAGCCCACTAGCCCTTTTGGGCCTCCACCCCGACTACCAGTCTCTATGTGGTCTCCACTTTCAGTCCTCAGTTGTCAGGGTTCTGTCCCATGAGTCTTCTGTTGATTATTCAGGAAGTTTTCCTGTATTTTAGCTGTAATTCCAGTTTGGTTCTGGTAGCATGTCCATGCAGCATCCACTTACTCCATGGCCATTTCATATTCCATTTGCATTTAACATTATTGTTCATTAATACTTATTTATTGTCATTTTTCTTTATACCTCTCTCTCTCTCTCTCTCTCTCTCTCTCTCTCTCTCTCTCTCTCTCTCTCCCCCTCCCTCCCTCCCTCTCTCCCTCCCTCTCCTGATTTCTTCTTCTTCTTAAAGCAGTCCCTTTCACATTTCTTACTATGCTGGTTTGGTAGTAATGTACTCCTTTAGCCTTTTGCCTTCAAGTTTAAATGATTGTCTTGCTGGATATAGTAGTCTTGCCTTCAGATCCTTGCTTTTCATTACTTTGAGTACTTCATGTCAATCCCTTCTGGCCTGAAGTGTTTCTCTTGAGAAATCAGCTGGCAGTCTAGTGGAAACTCCCTTGTAGGTAACTCTCTCTTGCTGCCTTTAAGATTCTTTCTTTGTCTTTAACATTTACCATTTTAATTATGATGTGTCCTGGTGTGGGTTACTTTGGGTACATCTTGATTGGGACTCTCTGTGCTTCCTGAACTTGTGTGACATTTTCCTTTGCCAGGTTATGACAGTTTTCTGTCATCATTTCTTTAAACAGGTTCTCGTTTCCTTGTTCTCTTTCTTCTCCTTCTGGTTCCCCTATAATGGATATGTTGTTATATTTCTTGTTCTCCCAATGTTCCCTTAAACTATCCTCAGGCTTTTTCATTCTTTTTCTTTTTGCTTCTGTAATTGGGTGTTTTTCTACCTTGTTTTCCAAGTCATTGATTTGATCCTCTGCTTTGTTCAATCTACTTTTAATTCCTTTCAGTGTATTCTTGATGTCAGATATGGTATTCTTTATTTCCAACTGATTTTTGTTCATGGTTCCTATTTCCTTTTTCATGCTGCTGTAGTTCCCACTAAGTTCCTTGTAAGTCTCACTACATTCCTTGAGACTCCTTATAACCATTATTTTGAACTCTATATCTGATAAATTGCTTGCCTCTATTTCATTTAGCTTTTTTTCTAGAGATTTCACCTTTTGTTTCATTTGGGAGTTGTTTCTTTATCTCTTTATTTTACTGTCTCTGTGTTTGTTTCTATGTATTAGATAGAACTGCTATGCCTCCCAGTCTTCATGGGGTGGCCTTATATAGCAAGTGTCCTGTAGGATCTAGTGGTGCAGTCTCTTTGATCTGAGCTGAGTATTCTTGGAATGTCCCTTGTGTGAGCTTTTGGGCTTGCCTGTTGTAACTGGGTCTTGACATTTTGTCTGGTTCATGGATGGGATCTCCTCTCAGGCTGGCTGTCTGTGAGGCTCAACCCCAAACACATCATGTGAGCTGTTGTGCCACAGCTGACAGAACGAAATAAAACACAACAAAATAAAACAAGAAATAAACAAAATTTACAAAAGAAAACACCCCAACAGTGACCACAAACCACAAAAGAAAAGAGAATTAGGAAAGAGGAAAAAGAACTCAAATAAATATAAAAGAATAAAATATAAAATGAAGAAGTAGGGGAAGAAAAAAATATGAATGGAAACACGGAAGAGAACAAATAAAAATAAAGAAAAGTAAAATGTATAAAAGAAAAGAGGAAGGAAAAAAGGATAAATAAGAAAGAATTTAATAAAGAAAAAAAGTGAAAGAATGAGAAAAATAGAGTAAGAAAAGGAAATAGAAAAATAAGAGATATGGAAGAAAAAAAAAGACAAAAATAATAACAAAGCAATAAAAAAGAGAAAATAATGAAAAAAAGGAGAGAGGCAAAATGGCAGCGGAATAGACAGACGTGTCCTGAGCCTTGTCCCGGAGCAAATAGAGGGAGCAGCTGAAACGAGTGGAATCCAGCCCGTGTTGGTGAAGGAGCCGCAGCTGGTGAGACAGTTTGCAGCTGGGAAGGGCAGAGATCCCTCCGATAAAGGTAAAATCAAAGATCTAGGCAGTAGAATCTGCCAGACCCCTGTTCCCAGAAGGTTGGTTGGGGAGAAACTACATGGCGCCAAGCCGCATCCCTGAGGACAGGCAAAGCGTCTGACTGGGAAAAAAAAAAAGGGGGGGGGGGGGGTCCACGGGACTGCAGGAGGTAGGGGATTGTAGACCTTGGAGTCTGGATTTGGGATCTGAGCTCAAAGGCATCCCTGTAGAGCTGCTAGACCGCACAGTGCTGGCAAGAGAGGAACTTGCAGAGACGCGGTCCCTCCTCGCGCTGGGGCCTGCGCCTTTCTACACTGAACCTAGTTTGTAGGATCTTTAGGATAAAGACACTTACCTGTGGCAGAGGTGCAGAAGAAGGGGTGAGCTTGTGGAATCTGGGGAGTGTAGGCAGCGGACAGTCCAGGAGAGGTGGAAGCGAGTCTGGTGCTGAGTCATATCTAAGCCCGGTTGCCATTTTCTCCTGAGAGATAGCCCCTCCCTCCAGTCTCCAGGCAACCAATATAGCCACACCCAGATCTCACCCTGAATAACACCATGGAATCTGAATACTCCCTGAGGCTATAGGATCTGCCCTAAAGAGAAATCTTTAGAAGCTAGGAACCTCAATTACAAGGCTACACTGCCAGGGCCCTTCAGAGTGCTTCAGTGTGCCTTGCTGGTGATCTTACTGTGGGTGCTCCTGTGAGCTGCCACTGGGAGTAAGCGCCTATCCACCACAGGTGCAGCAGCGAAAGCTGAGTCTACCCACCCCATAACTACAGAACTCTGAGCATCACAGTCACACCTGTCCAGTGGGCAGGCCCCCTGAGCCACATCACCCCAACAGACAGTTCCTTGGTGCCACTGTGAGTCCCCACTGGGCACGTGTGATTTCAATTAGGAGTGCAAAACAGCAAAAATTGGGATACTCCCCTCCACAGCTGCTGACTTCTAGACACGGCAGTTGTGCCTCTCAAGCTTGCAGGCTTATATCAAGAGAACCCAAATAGCTCAAGTAGGGAGCTACACTAGATTACCAAGCCCAGGAGAACTGAGAGATTACACCAGTAGCACCATCACCAAAAGAACCTGGGTAGCAAAGCAATTGGATCTACAATTAAAACATTACAGGAAAACATGGGGAGACACAAAAGCAACTCCCAAAGGAAAGAAAAAGAGGAATCACCAGAAAGGGAGTTAAATGAAATTGAAGCTAGCAGCTTAACAGAGAAAGAATTCAGAGTAATGGTTATAAGGATGTTTAAATGGATGGATGACAAATACACACAACTCAATGACAAATACACACAACTCAATGAGAACTATAAGGAGCTGAATGAGAATGTCACCAACATGAAAAGAAACCAAGAGGAGATGAAGAACGACATAGCTGCAATAAAGAACACATTAGAAGGCTTAAACAGTAGACTAGAAGAGGCTGAGGACCGCATCAGCGAATTAGAAGACAAGGTAGGAAAAAACACACAAACACAGCAGCAACTGGAAAGAAGACTTAAAAAGCAAGAGGAGAGCCTAAGGGAGCTGTGGGACAACACAAAACGAAACAATATTAGAATAATAGGGATACCAGAAGGAGAGGAAGAGAAGCAAGGAATAGAAAACCTGTCTGAAGAAATAATGACAGAAAACTTCCCTGATATTGGCAAGAAAAAAACCATGCAAGTCCAAGAAGTACATAGAGTCCCAAACAAGTTGAACCTCAAAAGACCGACACCAAGACACATCATAATTAAATTGGCGAACACCAATGACAAAGTAAGAATCTTAAAGGCTGCCAGAGAGAGACAGAAAGTTACCTACAAGGGATCTCCTATTAGAATATCAACTGATTTCTCAACAGAAACACACCAGGCCAGAAGGGAATGGAATGAAATATACAAAGTGATGCAAAGCAAGGGTCTGAATCCAAGAATACTATACCCAGCAAGGCTATCATTCAAAATTGAAGGTGGAATCAGGAGCTTCACAGACAAAAAAGGGCTAAGAGAGTTTATCACTACCAAGCCAGCAATGCAAGAAATGCTAAAGGGACTGCTGTAAAAAGAAGAAAGAGAAAGGCAAAAAGAAACACAAACACTAAGGAAAAATATGACAACAAACATGTACTTGTCAATAATAACATTAAACGTAAATGGATTAAATGCACCAATCAAAAGACATAGGGTAGCTGAATGGATAAGAAAACATGACCCATATATTTGCTGTCTACAAGAGACCCACCTCAGGACAAAGGATTCACACAGACTGAGAGTGAAGGGGTGGAAAAACATTTTTCAGGCAAATGGAAATGAGAAAAAAGCTGGGGTTGCGATACTTATATCTGATAAAATAGACCTCAAAGTAAAGGCCATAACAAGAGATAAGGAAGGCCACTACATAATACTAAAGGGAGCAATTCAACAAGAAGATATAACTCTGGTAAACATATATGCACCCAATGCAGGAGCGCCCAAATACATAAAAAAAAACTCCTGGAAGACATCAAGGGAGAGATTGACAACAATACAATTATAGTAGGAGACTTTAATACACCACTGACATCACTGGATAAATCCTCTAGACAAAAAATCAGCAAAGAAACAGCAATTCTAAATGATGCACTAGATCAAATGGACCTAATTGACATCTTCAGAGCATTTCACCCCAAAGCCACGGAATATACGTTCTTCTCAAGTGCACATGGGACATTTTCAAAAATAGACCACATATTGGGTCACAAGCAAAGTCTCCCCAAATTTAAAAAGATTGAAATCATATCAAGCATTTTCTCAGACCACAATGGCATACTATTAGAAATAAACTATAATAAAAACATTCCAAAAAATTCAAACACTTGGAAGCTGAATAGCATGCTATTAAACAATGATTGGGTGAGCAACGAGATCAAAGAAGAAATTAAAAACATCCTGGAGACTAATGACAATAAAAACACAACAATACAATTGCTATGGGACACAATGAAAGCAGTCCTGAGAGGGAAGTTTATAGCTATACAGGCCTACCTCAAAAAACAAGAAAAAATGCTAATAAATGATCTAACTCAACAACTCAAAGAATCAGAAAGAGAGCAACAAGAAAAGCCCACAGTGAGCAGAAGGAAGGACATAATAAATATCAGAGCAGAAATGAATGACATAGAGACCAAAAAAAACAATACAAAAGATCAACAAAACCAGGAGCTGGTTCTTCGAAAGGATAAACAAGATTGATGAACCTCTAGCCAGGCTTACCAAGAAGCAAAGAGAGAGGACCCAAATAAACAAAATCAGAAATGAAAGAGGTGAAATAACAACAGACCCCACCGAAATACAAAGGATTGTTAAAAAATACTATGAACAACTCTATTCTAACAAACTAGACAACCTGGAGGAAATGGACACATTCCTAGAAAAATACAACCTTCCAAAACTCACTCAGGAAGATTCTAAAAATCTCAATAGGCCGATAACTATGGAAGAAATTGAAGCAGTCATCAAAAAGCTCCCAGCAAACAAAAGCCCGGGGCCAGATGGCTTCACAGGGGAGTTTTACCAAACATTCAAGGAAGAACTAAAACCTATCCTCCTCAGACTATTTCAGAAAATTCAAGAGGAAGGAACACTTCCAAGCTCCTTCTATGAAGCCAGCATCACCCTAATACCAAAACCAGATAAAGATAACACAATGAAAGAGAATTACAGGCTAATTTCCCTCATGAATATAGATGCCAAAATCCTCAACAAAATTCTAGCAAATCGAATCCAACAGTACATCAGAAAGATCATACACCATGACCAAGTAGGATTTATCCCGGGGATGCAAGGATGGTACAATATTCGCAAATCAATAAACGTGATACATCACATAAACAAACTGAGAGATAAAAACCACATAGTCATATCAATTGATGCAGAAAAAGCATTTGACAAAATCCAACACCCTTTCTTGATAAAAACTCTCAGCAAGGTGGGAATAGAAGGATCATACCTGAACATAATAAAAGCCATATATGACAAACCCACAGCCAACATCATACTCAATGGGCAAAAACTAAAACCATTTCCGCTAAGAACAGGAACAAGACAGGGATGCCCACTCTCACCACTCCTGTTCAATATAGTACTGGAAGTACTAGCCATTGCAATCAGACAAGAAGAAGAAATAAAAGGCATCCAAATTGGAAAAGAAGAAGTAAAACTGTCCTTATTCGCAGATGACATGATACTGTACATAGAAAACCCTAAAGACTCCATCAAAAAATTACTAGACTTAATAAATGAATTCGGCAACGTAGCAGGATACAAAATTAACGCCAAGAAATCTATGGCATTTCTATATACCAATAATGATCTTACAGAAAGAGAGACTAAAAAAGCAATCCCATTTACCATCGCACCAAAAAAATTAAGATACCTAGGAATAAACTTAACTAAGGAGGTAAAAGACCTATATGTGGAAAATTACAGGACACTGAAAAAAGAGATAGAGGAAGACATAAACAGATGGAAGAACATACCATGTTCATGGATTGGTAGAATCAACATCATCAAAATGTCCATACTACCCAAAGCAATCTATAAATTCAATGCACTGCCCATTAAAATACCAAAGACATATTTCACAGACCTAGAGCGAACTTTCCAAAAATTTATCTGGAATAAAAAAAGACCCCGAATAGCTGCAGCAATCCTGAGAAAGAAGAACAAAGTAGGTGGGATCTCAACACCAGATATCAAGCTGTATTACAAAGCCACTGTTCTTAAAACAGCCTGGTACTGGCACAAGAACAGACATATAGATCAATGGAATAGAATAGAGAACCCAGAAATTGACCCAAATCTCTATGCTCAATTAATTTTTGACAAAGGAGGCACGAACATACAATGGAGTCAAGACAGTCTCTTCAACAAATGGTGTTGGGAAAATTGGACAGACACATGCAAAAAAATGAAGCTAGATCACCAACTTACACCATACACAAAAATAAACTCAAAATGGATAAAGGGCTTAAACATAAGACGGGAAACCATAAAAATACTAGAGGAATCCACAGGCAGAAAAATCTCAGACATATGCCAAAGGAACTTCTTCACTGATACTGCTCCTAGGGCAAAGGAAGCCAAAGAGAAAATGAACAAATGGGACTACATCAAAATAAAAAGCTTTTGCACAGCAAAGGAAACCATCAATAAAACAACAAGAAAGCCCACTGCATGGGAGAACATATTTACCAATGATATCAACGATAAGGGTTTAATCTCCAACATTTACAGGGAACTCATGCAACTCAACAAAAAGAAGATAAACAACCCAATCAAAAAATGGGCAACTGATCTAAATAGACACTTTTCGAAAGAAGACAGAAGGAAGGCCAAGAGACATATGAAAACCTGCTCAAAGTCGCTAATCATCAGAGAGATGCAAATCAAAACAACAATGCGGTACCGTCTCACACCTGTCAGAATGGCTATCATCAACTAATCAACAAATGACAAGTGCTGGCGCGGATGTGGAGAAAAAGGAACCCTCGTGCACTGCTGGTGGGAATGCAGACTGGTGCAGCCACTGTGGAGAACAGTATGGAGTTTCCTCAAAAAACTAAAAATGGAACTCCCTTTTGACCCAGTGATCCCACTTCTAGAAATATATCCCAAGAAACTAGAAACACGAATCAGAAAGGATATATGCACCCCTATGTTCATAGCAGCACAATTCACCATAGCTAAGATTTGGAAACAGCCTAAATGCCCATCAGCAGATGAGTGGATTAAAAACTGTGGTATATCTACACAATGGAATACTACGCTGCGGTAAAAAAGAAGGAGTTCCTACCATTTGCAACAACATGGATGGAGATGGAGAGTATTATGTTAAGTGAAATAAGCTAGGCAGAGAAAGATAAGTATCACATGATCTCACTCATTTGTGGAATATAATGAACGGCATAACTGATGAACAAGAACAAATCCAGAGACTGAGAAACGTCAAACAGCACGTCATACCACAGGGAAGGTAGGGGAGGGTGAGGGTAAGGGGGAGAGATCAACCAAGGGACTTGTGTGCATGCATATGAGCCTAATCAGTGGACACAGACAACAAGGGGGTGGGACATAAGTAGGGGGTGGGGGGTTATGGGGAAATAATTTGTGTTTTTGCCTTCCTGACAAAATTTATATAAGGTTACAAAAAGAAATTGACAGCCAGTTTGAAATTTAATAGCCATGGCCTAGAGCAAAGAATATCCTTACGTGATATTATTCTACAATGTTATTAAAATTATAGATATTTTACAACAGCATATTGTGCAATTATCCCAAATAAACTTACAAACTAATTCTTGGAATGTTTGGCAGCAATTTAAAAAAAAAAAAAAAAAGGACATAAAAGGATATAATCCCTTTCAGAAGGAATTAAGGCATTGGGAAGGCACTTGAGCATTCTATATTGGCCCCTCTTGCCTTTTGTGCCAAGAGGGACCCTCTTCTCACAATCCAATTGCTCTCAGCTGTTGCCTGAGCTTTCTGTTCATGCTGAGCATGAAGCCTCGTGGTGGCTGGTACCATGGATCTGTCTCTCACCCAATCGTGTGAGCTGGGCCCTCCCTGGAGAAGAAACCTGAGTTCCCCGAGATATGTGATCAGTGCTGAGGCCCCGCCAGCAGGCCAGGGGATCCCAAGGCAGGTGCTGGGCGTGGAGGCCACGGGGGCATAGGCTACCAAGGAGACAGAATTGAACCTCACATCACCCTGCTTGGCCCCGGAGGATGACTGGTTAGCCAGAGACGGGTAAGATTCCTCAGGGAAGGAACAACCTAAGACAGGCACAGTCGCAGAGGGGCCATCAGGAGAGAACTTGGGGATCAACAGAGGTGGGACACAGACCCTCACCCCCCCAACCTTGCAGGGGCCTGAACCCTCACCCCGTCTGAGGGAGGTCTCCTGCCCCGATGGCTGCTTTGCTTCCCATGCCCAGCTCAGATCGGGACACAGGTGACAGACAGTGACTTGGCCCAGCTCAGATTGGGACCCAGGTAACAGACAGAGACTTGGCAGACAGCAGCTGCCCTATATCTAAATCCAGCCTAGCACCAGGAATGCTCAGGGCCTACTCAAGAATGCAAATAATCCTTTCCACTAATATTTACAGGGTAAATTAAGATTGTTGGTAGAGTATTAAATTTGACAGTAAAATAATAATCAAGTTTTCAGATTAATTTAAATAGGCTAATTGAAATAAGTGAATATTCAAGAAAATTTAATTGTACTGGACAAAAAGCTGTTCCTAATGTGGTAACTAAAATTTCTATTGGTAGTTCATCTCATGGTAAAATTCCTGAACATGCAATGAAACTAAAGCAGTCATATTTTTGTCAAAAAATTAAAATTTAAAGTCATCAAGACTGCATTATAAAAGTTACAAAAGCCTCCATTAATCAACAAAGGGGGGATAGAAGGGTAATATCATGTAAGGAAAAATATCCTATAAGTAAATTACATCTAGAAAATTTTTACTTTACAAAATTAGTTTTCATTTGTAATGCTAACAGCAAGACACCCATGAAAAACACACATGGTGTCTAAATAAGACAAAGGAAAATTGTTTGGGCAAAAATAAAAAGGATCCCAAATCAATTATATAGAACAGATTCCTTTATTAACTTTTGGTCGAGAATATGTTTGTATATTTTCAGAAAACAACTCCAAGACCATGTGGATTCCTGCAACAGAGAGGAATTGACAGGTCTGCTCCAACCACGAAGACAAGAGGAGAAACAGTCCAGAGATGGGAGACGCTGACGTCGCCTTGCCACACTAGCAGTCAGCAGCTGTGCGACGCAGCAAGTTGCCTAGGACCAAACCAGAGAGGGTCGGACCTGCATTGCCACCATGTGCCCACCATCCAGATATCATTGCTGACATGTACACATAAGGAACTGTTTGACATTGAAATGGGGACTCAGAACTGTTGGACATGGAAATTGGGACTCAAACATTTTTTGTTATTATATGTTTATTTCTAGTCTGCAGAGGCAAGATTTTTTAAAGGAATGAAATGGGGAAAAAATAGATACAGAGGCAAAGAAGCATTGAACAGACTGTCAAACTACAGTGGGAAGGCAGAGGAGGTTGCGGGGGGTGGGGGTGCTGTAAGAGATCAACCGAAGGACTTGTACGCATGCATTTAAGCATAACCAATGGATAAAAAACACTGGGGGGAGGGGGCAGGTAAAGGCATGTACTGGGGGGAAGGGGAGGCCGGGGAAAGGTCAATGGGGAAGGAAAAAAAAAAAAGGAGACATATGTACTACTATTTGTAATACTTCAAACAATTAAAAAAATAAAATAAAATAAAATAATGAAAAAAAATGAAGTGGAGTTTGTCTTGGCAGAGTTTAGTGCCTGCTGGGAGCTCTCTTTGGATCCTGCTCTTACGTTTCTCACTGTTTCATATGCCAGCTCTAGGTCTCTTGGGAGGGACTTTGGTGCTAGCCACTCTCAGAAGCTGTCCACATTTGGCTCTTGGCAGCCTGTTCTAAACTTCAAGTGATCCACAGTTTGTGGCTGCCTCTACAGGGCTTGACTGTACATGGGAGGAGCTGAGCTGAGCTGTAAGGCTGGCTTGTTAATAGCATGTGGCCCACAGGCATGGCAGCAAACATCCCATGGCATCTCACGATCTGCCTCTGCCCACCTCCACCTGCAGGCCAGCTGTCAGACTTAGTCACTAAAAAAGACTTTTTCTAACAGGACTTTTGGCAGAATCAGGAGGATGAGATCTCTGGGTCTCCCATGAGGGGTAGTGCTGATCAGATGTTGTGGAAGATGGGAGATGTGTTCCCCTGTCCCAGAGCCACATGTCTGAGTCTGCCCCAGAATATTTCCCTGACCTTGGCAGGGCAGAGCCCCTTATAATCAGTCCAGTGAGGTCTGCTGGACGCCAGGAGTTTCTATTAGCTCTCATGTGAGGGGGAAGCACGCATCAGGTTCACAGAACAGTCAAGGGAAAGGCCCCATACCAAAGCCAGGCACTGACACCCCCTGTGAATGCCCAGACCTGTAGGCTTGGCCTCTGCTGCTTCCCCCTCAGCAGGGGTGAGATGCATGGTTGGGTGAGCAGGATTCCTGAGGGTGGGGTGAGCTATATCCCTGAAGGTGATATCTTTGTCTTTCCTCAGCTGTTCCTGCTGGAAGCAGCTTGTGCCTCTCAGAAAAATGGCTACTGTGATAAGGGGATGACCAAGTGCAGGTCTCCCAGCCACTGATGTTCCATGTCTCCCACAATGCCTCCCACCCCAGACTCTTCTCAGGAGACTCCAGTCTGCACCACCACCCTCCCTCAATGAAGCCTCAGGTAGGTGGCTGCACTCTGTTTTTGTTTGTTGTTTGTTTCATTTTGGTTTTTTAAAGTGGCTTTCTCTCCATCAGTCTCCTCTCCCTGGCAGATATAAGCCAGATATAAGCCCCTCGCCTTCCATAGCTAGATGTTACATGGGCTGCTGTTCTCGGTTCTGGTGCGAGCCTGGGGTCCAGGCCTCGCTCCTCTCAGGGAAAACAACCCCCACACGTGAGATATCCCTCCTCACTCTTGGCCTGCCACGGGTGCTGATCCAGCCCCTCTTGCCACACCACCCTTCCTACCAGTCTTGAGGTGGTTTCTGTCCTTCTTGTTAAAAGTCTCCTCTTCAGTTGGTCATTCAGGGTGAATGCTCCCCAATTTAGATTTATTTCCAGGTTGTTTCTGGAAGGAGGTGCAAGAAAGATCCACCTACTCTGCCGCCATCTCCATAATTGCTTCTCTTTTATTATCTTTTTAATGGCTGCGGATCTTCAGTGACATCTGCCACTTCTTTTTTTATATTCTCCTTGTATCATCTCTCCTTTTACTTTTGTTAATCTTACTAGAGGCTATCAGTTACATTGTTTTTTTCGAAGAATCATCTTTTTGTTGCATTGACTTCTTTCTGTTTACCTTTCTCTGTACTTATCTTTAGTATTTCCTTTGTTCTTGCTTTCAGTTTGTTTTGCTCCTCCTTTTCTAGTTTTTGAGCTGTAAAGTCAGATTATTTTATGAGGCCTTTCTTCATTTCTTGTGTAAGTACTTAGTGCTATAAGTGTTCATTTCAGCACTGCTTTAGCTTTATCCCACATATTTTGAAATGTTGCATTTTATATTCTATGTAATTTTTATGTGATTTTTAATTGCTTTTGAAAGTTTCTATTTGATGCATGGATTATTTAATAGTGTTTCTACACTTTTAAGTGTTTATTTACCATTATCATTCTATTAATGATCCCGTTATGGTCAGAGAGCACACTCTATAACTCAACTTTTTCAAATTTATAGAGGTTTGTTTATGGCTCGGGACATTAAGTGAGTGCTCCATGATACTGAAAAAGAATCTGTAGCCCAGCCAGCTTGGATCAGTAGTTGCATGTTGATCTAAGAACCAGGAGGTCACAGTTCAATTCCCGGTCAGGGCACTTGCCCAGGTTGCGAGCAGGAGGCAGCCAATCAATGACTCTCTCATCATTGATGTTTCTCTCTCTCTCTCCCTCTCCCTTCTTCCCCAAAGTCAATACAAATATACTTTTAAATGAATGTATATTCTGCTGATGTTGTGTGCATTTGATCATTTTGTCGCGTAAGCTATCAAACGTTCTATATCCTTGCAGATTTCCTGTCTAGTAGTTCTATCAGATGCTGAGAGGGGAGTGTTAAAGTCTCCTGTGAATTTCTCTCTTCCTCAGTCCTGTCAGTTTTGAATCGGGTATTTTGAGGCTCTGGCATCTGGTCGCACCCATTTGGGATCATTATATCACCCTGATAGACGAATCTTCTTATCATTTTGCAATATCCATTTTGTATTAATTCTCTTTGCTCTAAAAATCTACACTCTCGGATATTAATATAGCCACATGTACTTTTTGTTAAAGTTTTATATTATATGTTTTTTGCCATTTTACTTTCAAACAACCTATATCATTGAATTTGAAGTGAGTTTCTTATAAACAGCATATAGCTGAATTGTGCATTTTTAAAATGCACTCTGTCATTCGGTCTTTTGATTGGTATATTTTGACCATTTATATTTAAGGTCAATAATGATATGCTAGCACTTAAGTCTGCCATTCTGTTATTTCTCTTATATTTGTCTCCTCTGGCTTTCATTTCTCTGTTTCTCTTTATTTGCCCTCCTATGGGTCACTGGCATTTTTTTTAGAATTTAATCTTGATTTATTTATAATGTTTTTGAATATATCCCTTTGTATATTTTTGTAGTGTTTGTGCAGAGTATTACAATTTCAATATATGAGTTATCAAAGTCTACTGGAATGAACATTTTACCACTTCAAGTGAATTGTGGAAAACTTACTTCCATCTAGGTCCCCTTACCTTCCCATTTTAAATTTTCATTGTTGTGAGTATCAGACAGCATTATAGTTTTTGTTTCATTCGTCAAATAAGATTTCTGTGACTTGTAAATAAAAAAATAGTATGTCATATGTACTGTTGTTTCTACTGTTGCCATTGTTGTTCTTCCTTCCTGGTTTACTAAGATTTTTTTTTATTGTCCATTTCCTTTCTGTTTGAAGAACTTACTTTAGCAATATTTAAAAGCATTTATTGTGGTGGAATCTTCCTTGCCGGTGGGGAACTGAGAATGCTTCCCAAGCTGAGTGCTTGTGATGGCTGAATTCTTCTTGCCAGCCCGCCCAGGTATCTCTTGGCATGGATGAAGTCTCTAGCACAGTGAGAAAAAGAAGCCATTCCCTGACCACTTGTTGATAGGGACCCCAATAGATCTGCCTGACCAGTGCTATCCGGACTCCCGATGTTGTCAGAGGTATTTCCTTTTGGTCCAGGAGACAGTGCGCCTGCCTGGCAGCTTTCTGTTGCTAGGTTGATTATCACACAAAGATTTCAGAGCTTCAGTGCCAGGCACAGACACACTGTGCTTTGCACCACTGACAAAATCAGTGCCAGACACTGGGAGCAACTGGTCCACAGTCACCACTCCAAGGGTTTCTGTGCTGCTTTGGCTTCATCATATGACAAACTTCTAATTCAAAGTGGGAGGTTAGAGGACTCCTATGCTGGGCCACACCTGGTCCACCCCATACCCACACTGCAGGTGAGGATCCTCTACACTAGGAAGGATGCCATTTACCAGGTGAAGGAATTTATCGACTCAGGAGAGGGGGACATTCGCTTATGACCAAAAATGAGTCAAAATTGTCTACTGCAATAACGCTTTACTCTCTAATACAGTGATTGAGTAAAAAAAGATTCATTGGGTTGTTTATAAAAAACTTTTCGGAAGTAAATTTACATATACTACAAGACAGATATTTTAAGTGTACACCTAGTTCAGATTTGATCCAACATAACCCATTAACCACCACCACAATCAAGATAAAAACTATTTCTTTTCCTCCAAATGTTCCTTTGTGTCCCTTACACTCAACCTCTACCACCTCAAGCAAAACAAACATTTACCAGTTTTCTGTCACCATTAAATTTACCTTCTCAAGAATTTCATACAAAGAAATTTTCATATATATCAAGTGTTGGCAAAAATATAGAGCAGTTAGAATCCTGAAATATTTGATAGAAGGCAAAATGTAAAACCACTTGGAAAACAGTTTAGCAGTAAATTCTTAAAGAAAATTATTCACATACTACAGGGCTGGCAAAAGTAAGTTTACAGTTGTTCGTATAAAAAATAACACAGTATAATTTGCATATTTTGCATATTTATAACTATAAACCTACTTTGGCCTCACCATGTATATGAAACAATTCCATTCCTAGTTTTTTACCCAAGAAAAATGAAAACATGTGGTCACACACTTATACTCAGTAGCAAAAAGGTACAAAGTACAAACATATGGCTACTCTGTGGAGGAATCTCACAAACATTGCGCTGAGGAAAGGAATCTAGCCTAACGGAGTGCATTCTATGCATCTGTTTAATGAGAATGTCTTAAAAATCTGATTCTTTTAATTCAGGATCATAGTATATCTTTCTGATTGTTTAGGTATTCTCTAATTTCTCTCAGGAAAATCTGTTATTTTCATATCTTGTATACATATCTAGTGCCAATTTTAATAAACATAGCTCTATGTATTTCATAGTTTTTGATGCTACAGTAAATGTTATTTTTAAATTTTTATTTTCAATTATTCTTGCTACGATATTATAATACGATTAATTTTTGTACATTGACCTGGGATCTGTGGCCTTGCTACATTAACTTACTAGTTCCAGTAGCCTTTGTTTGGATTCCCTAGTATTTTCTGCATACTCAGTCTGTAATTTGCTGACACACATTTCACTTGCTCCTTTTTAATACCCATGCCTTTACCCTATTTTCTAGCTTTATTGCCCTGATTAGGACCTCCACTACATTGTTTCATAGAATGGTATGAGAGCCATCATTTTCTGTATCCAAATTTAGGAGGACAGCATTTGAGTCTTTCACCTTTAGATAAGATGATTTACTGGGGAGGGAGTATTTACATTTTTTATATTTTATATATATAATTTTATGTATACAAAATTTATCATTTTAACCATTTAGAGGCATGATGTATTTTTCACCATTTATGTGTATAATTTAGAGGCATGAGGTATTTCACAATGTTGTATAATCATCACTACTCTCTATATGCAGAAATTTTCATCACCCCAAACAGAAACTTTGTACCCATTAAATGATAACTCCCCATTGTCTCCTCCCTCCAGACCCTGGTATCCTCTATTCTACTTTCTGTCTCTTTGAATTTGCTTTTCTAAGCAACTGGCATAAGTGAAATCATAAAATACTTGTCCCTTTTGTCCAGTTTATTTCACTTAGCATAATGCTTTCAAGGTTCATCGGTATTGTAGTGTATGTCAGAATTTCATTCCTTTCTATGTCTTTCAGTAATGTTTTGTAGTTTTTAGTGTGCAAGTTTTTCATTTTCTTGGTGTTAAATTTATTCCTAAGTATTTTATTCTCTTTGATGCTATTGTAAAGGAACTATTAATATCCTATTTGGATTGTTTATTGCTGGTGTATAAAAATGCAACCAATTTTGTGGTTGACTTTGTGTCCTGCAAATGTGCCAAATGTATTTATTAGATCTAACAAGTTGTTGTTGTTAGAGAGAGAGAGAGAGAGAGAGAGAGAGAGAGAGAGAGAGAGAGAGGTGGGGAGGAAAAAGAGATATATCTTTGGAATGGGTTTCCTATGTATAAAATCATGTCATCTGAGAGCAGAGATAATTTTACTTTTTTCTTTCCTATTTGGATGCCTTTTCTCATCTTGCCTAATTATTCTGGCCAGAAATTCTTGTACTGAATAGTAAAATCAGGCATCCTTGTCTTGTTCCTGATCTTGGAGGGAAAGCTGTGAGGTTTTCTATTAGAAGTTGCAGTCACTGGTAGTTTTTCCACTGTGGAGAGCCATTGTCTCAGAGGCACCTAGCCCGCTCATCCCTTCTTTTCATATCCCATCGGAATCTTGGTTATTGTACTAGTTATGTTGAATTCACTCCTTTGTGTCTGATATATTTATATTAGTCCTTTTCATATTGATAATTCCTGAGAAGCTTTAAGTGGATACTGTAACTATTTTCTTGATGCTAAGTGTAATCACTCATGAACATTTTTTAAAAGAATGAAGAAAAAGTGCCCATATCTCTTCAGCCTAAAGTTAAGTGCAGTGAATATATTAATGCATTTCATGCCAACAGTGCAAGCATATGGATGGGCTGACCAACTGACTATGTTTAGTGGGATAGTCTTTTTTTTTAAAGATATACTCCAGACTGAGATTTATTATGAAAAATATATTAAATATCTCATTTATAATTTTAAAGTTGATTACATGTTTAAAATGAAAATATGATGGGTTAAATAAATTATTAAAATTGAGCCATTTTAACTTTTTTAAAATTAAACATAGCTTCCAGCACATTTAAAATGACTTATGTGACTCAAATCTGTGTCTCATAATATTTCTATTGAACAGAGCTTATATATGCTGTTTTATATTCTTTTTCCCTAAACAATATAGCATAGGCAATTTTGCATGCCATAAAGAGTTGCTCAAGATTATAATTTTTAATAGCAATATAATGTTTTATCATTTGGATACTATAATTTATAATGTTTTAAAAACCTTTTTTCTGGTTTTTCCATTATCATGATACTTAGTTTCTCTTAGATTCTATTGTTCAATTCTTAGAAACATTTAATGACAACCTAACTGTTCCTTGTTCATTTGCTCATTTCTTCATTCCTTCACTTTTTTACTTTTTTCTTCTTGTGTTCATTTACCGAATATTGTTCAGGATTCTAATAGGCCTTTTAATGTAATGATGAAGACTCATTTCCACTGGGCTGGACTGCATGGGTTAAATCCTATCCCTGTCACTTAACCACTGGATAACTTTAAGCAAGTTACTTAACACCGGGCTTCTCCAGTATAAAAGAAAGGTTATAGTTGTACTTATCACATTTATTGTTGTGAGGATTAAATAGGATGCCATTAATTTCAGGAACTGTTTTGAACAATGTCTAGCACATTTTAAGTACATGTAAGTATTATGTTATTATTACCAATGTCTTCTACTTAGTACCAGTCTAGCAGGGAAGAAAGACACTGGACAAGTGACTATACTAGTAATTATGCTAAGTGTTATGAAATCTCTGAGAGATAAACTAATTAATAGGATGTGTTCAATCTCCTCAAGTAATTCACCAACAGGTAGGGGAGAAAGACATGGAAACAAATAATAGTAACTTGGTTAAATACTAATAAAAGTTGTATTCAAATAGCTATAGCACAAGGAAGAGTGGTTTCCCTGCCAGCTGGTTTATAGGGGCCATGTTCTCTCAGCTAACCCCGGGAGGTGAACTAGTGTTAACTCGTCATTTGATAATTGTAAGATTCACATTAACATCAGTCAGCAAAATAAAACACCCTCCATTGTCCCCCAGCTTATTAGGCTGTGTTTTCTAAAGAAGGCGAGTCCGTCAGTATCTTCATCAACTGACACTTGGAATAAAGGCATGGGCAATACTTCAGCAAACAGGGGCTTGACTTTTACAATAGAAGTGTGAGCAGAGCGCCAATTTAGTGCAGAATTGCTTGGTGTAGGTGTCTGATTATCAAGCAAAATAATAAAATGCATTAACAAAACAGTCCAAAATTTTATCCACTGAAGTAGAAAGCCTTTCCTTACAACGAAAAAGAACTGAAGACTTCAACTTTGAGCGCAAGAGAGCTGGTGGAAGTTTGCAAATGCATCTAACTTGGAGAGACAATGACCCTGCTTTAGAATGGGAAAGATAAATGTTAATGATTGAATTTGACTCAGATTATCCAATCTAAGTATAATGTTGAGGTGACTGAGTTTCTAAGCCTATTTTTCTAGTGATAAGAACTATACTTAAAGCAACCTTTATTCAAGCCCACGTCTGCCAAATTAACAGTCAATTTACTTGGCAAGAACAATTTGACTAAAGGCTTGTCTTTTGTCAGGAGAAACTACATCAGTGAACTGAAAAGCTTCTTGACAGCTTGGGCCATCTTTGTCCTCTTTTCACATCATGTCTATCTAACGCATTAATGAGTAGCCAACTCGAAAACAAATTGAAGAAATGCCTGGTTATGAAAGGTGTGAAGATTTTTGATAGAAAGCTTGTCAAATAGTACATCTTTGACATTGATTTGTCATTCAACTAATGATGATAAGGATTTCACTTATTTTTCACCTTTTCATTGGAAAGTCAAGATATTTACAAATCTAGATTAACGACAATAGCAGTTAGCTACACCTGCCCATAAATTTATTTGTGCTAGTGTATTTTGACAGGTGGAATGTATTGAATATCCAACTCCTACCATATGCATTTCTCTTTTTTCCAATTTATAATAAAAAAGGATGTGGGAAGGGACATACTCATTTTATAATATTTTTGTGTTTTCATTTATTTTGTAGACTCATTTCCAATTTATGCTGCCATCTTTGCTATGATTTATAGTTATAACTTCGTTGTGTTTGAATACATATTTCTATCTGCATGAAAATGCTCTGATGTCAGCTGATATGTTTCAAAATTAAAATCCTATGTTATTTGCAAGTATTTAATACACTAAAGACATTTTAAATACAAACGTTTGGGACAAATACAAATTTCTCTTAAGGCAATGCCAGAGTGATAAAATACAAGGTATGTAATTTGTCAAGCCAAGTCACCAATCCATCCTGTGTTGATTTGATGTCTCTCTCACCCCCAGATAAAAGAGAAAGGTCAGGTCCAGTGGTTCAGGCACAGTTAGCAATATCTGGAGACATTTTTGTTTATCACTAGTAAGGGGTGGGTACTACTGGCATCTAGTGGGTAGAGAGGCCATGGATGCTGCTCAACATTCTACAATACACAAGGCAGCCCCATTCTAACAAAGAATTATCTGTCCCAGCCTGTTAATGGTGCCAAGGATGAGAAACCCTGATCTAGTCTGAAGAATGTAAATGCCTTCATGCCCTTAGGTGTGAAACATCCACATTTCTCTAGCCATTAGCCCTATCAGAGCTGCCCAAACAACATCTCGGTCATTAATTTGATGAATGCATCCCTCTCTGGCTTGATCCTGAGAAGATAAGGGGACTGAGCTGATCTCATCTGCACCTTCATTGTACAAGCACACACACACACACACACACACACACACACACTCACTTTGTGAACCCCAGCCTAGCGCCTGTCTCTCTCTCACAGACATCCGGCAGCCCAAAAGTTGCCGCAGTTATTCTGACTTGACAGCTTGCCCCTGCCCTGTTGGTTCATTGTGGCTTTTAATGAACCCGAGGAGAGAAGCGACGGGGAACAGGGCAGGTGAAATGGCACCCTGGTGAGGAGTGGCTTGCTTTCCAGGTGAGCTGCAATTCTTGCCATGCTGAGCTGGGAGCGCTGGCTTTCGCAGCCTTTGTGGTGAGGCCCTTGTGTAGATGAATGATGTGCACTAGTGATAATAAAGGCCTGCCTTTCAAGAGGCCTGCCTTTCTCTGGCCTCCATTCCAGTGGCTTTCAGGGCAGGGACCATTAAAGCGGAACGAGACAGATTCAGTAATTCTGTGTTCCAGAGACTAATTCTGCAGCCTGTTGCAGACACGTCTTCTTTTCCCCACACGGGGCATATATGTGAGTCTTCCTTTGAAAAGCACCAAGGGAGCTGGGAAGGTTTCACACTCTGCGTGTTTAGAGGGGAAAAAATTCTAGAGGAAACGAAGCGTTGTCCTGTGGCTGCCTATACTCACTCAAAACACCTTCATTTCTGCTCCTGGGTGTCAATCACTCAACATACAAATATTCCCAGCATGTGCAGCATTCCTGTGGAACTGTTAATAAAAGAGAGACAAAATTCTTCTTCAGTGAATTCCTCAAAAAGTCTGAGTGATAGTTGACATGATTTTACACAAGCGTGAACTCATGAAGGATGGAACTCACAACTAGTTAAAGTGATGACACGGATGGTGACGGTCCAGAGAGGGACAGCGGTGCCTGGAAATCCTGCCTCTACTCTCCCCCGCCCGCCACTCTTCAAACAGACTCAACATGTGCCCCGTCTGAGTCCAGACGTGGACTCAGAAATCTTTTCCACAGAGAAATGCAGGTGGCCGTCACCACTCCAGGGGAGTCGATATCTGAGTCGGACTCTATTTTTCATCCTTGGACTATGGCTGAGAAGTCAGTGATTTGGGGAGAATAGACTAATTGGTAGGTGGGATTTTGATAGGAAGAAAGAATTTTTAGGTCCAGCAGTGACACCATTAAAATCATAGTGATAGGAAAGTATTCAGAGATTTCAAAAGCATGTGAGCAGGATTCTGGGGCCTCATTAAAATAAGTGGAACAGTCATTAGAGAAGCTGCTGGTTTGAGGGAAAAGATAAGAATGTAGTTTTCGGATTACATACCCCCTTCTTTCTCCTTCCCTACATCTTGGAATTCCCCCTCCATTTCATCTTCTCACTGTTTCATTTTTTCCACTTTTCCTCCCATTTGTCTTACCCTCTCTCTCTGACATCATCCATTCCTAACACTAAGACTATTGAAAAGAGAAGTATAATATGAAGAAAGAGACATCTCCTTGTCTTCCTGAAAGAGTCTTGTAATTTATTACCAATTTCTGCTTCTGCAAATGTAATTTCTTATTAGCTTGAGTGATTTCATGTCTCAGTTCACTGATAATTATAATGATAGTATTCATAGCTAACTTTTGACTCCCCCAAAACTCAACTATGAATAGCCTACTGTTTACTGGAAGCCTTACCAACAACATAAACACTCGATTAACAGTTGATTTGTATGTTATGTATATTATATGCTGTATTCTTGCAATAAATAAGCTAGAGAAAATAAAATTTTATTGAGGAAATCTTAAGGATGATGAGATACATTTGTAGTAAGCTATAGTATTCCATATGCTAGACATACATACATAACTTCATTTCATCTTCAGAACCACTGTTTGAGAAGAGATACTATTGACCTCCCCCTTTTGCAAAAAAAGATTTAGTGATGTGACTTGCCCAAGGTCACCTTGCTCTGACACACGGGCTTCCTGGCTCTGAGTCCATGCTATTACTAATAACATTACTCACCCTAATAGAGAAAAGTAAGTAAAACAACGATTTATCAGGATGGGAAATACAATGTATTTAAGGAACAGTGAGAAAGTCTTCTGAGTGTGTGTATGGGGATGTATGAAATATTCATGAGTGTGTGTGTGTGTGCGCGTTTTCCTGTTCTTGTCCTGCTCAGAGTTTGGAAGGAAAAAGGAAGCTATAAATCTGCTGGATAAAGGACCCACTCATGGGTCCATGTGGGGAAGACCTCACTGAGGGGACAAACATCAGAAGTGAGCTTGTGTAGCAACACAGTCAATCACTTGGTTACATTATTGTTTCTGAAAAATTCTATTGCAGACGTGATCCATTTGACATGGCCCCCCATCCTTTATCTCCCAAGGATTAGAAAAGTATACTTGTCTGTTTTTCTATCACAATTGTGACTCATTAAATCCCTCCTACAGGGATTTAATTCATTTCTTCTGTGCAAGGATGAACTCAATAAGGTAGGGGTGACCCTGAAAAACACAGACTTGAACTGCACAGGTCCACTTATATGCAGATTTTTTTTCAGTGAATATGTGCAATACTACAAATGTATTTTATCCTCAAGATTTCCTCAATACAATGTGTTTTTCTGTAGCTTATTTATTGCAAGAACGCAGCATGTGATACACATAACATGCAAATCAACTGTTAATCGAGTGATTTTGTTATTGGTGAGGCTTCCTGTAATAGGCTATTCGTAGTTGAGTTTTGGGGGAGTCAAAAGTGGTATGTAACTGTGCGGAGAGTTGGTGCTCCTGAACCCCACCACCCATCTCCATCGTTCAAGGGTCAGCTATGACATCATGATGTTCCTTCCCCAGCAAACGGGGCGCTCTGAGACGTGGCCTCCCGTCTAGCACACATGTCACAGTTGCACTTACTCTGTGAGCCCTCCTGATGCCTGAAGGGGCCACCCCAACTTTTTACTTTGACAACAGGACAACTACCATATGAAGTCTAATCACACACATAAAAAATTGAAAATGTCCACATATCAAGCTGAAAATGGAAGTCAAAGTATAATAGAAAAGGGAGGCTTTTAATTAAATGCTGCCAGCTTCCGTTTGCTGTCAGCTCATGGTTTATTTCAAGCGCTCTTATCATGAAAACCCTGGGTCAAGAATCCTTCCTCTGGAGTCCTGGGGAACACAATCACTCTTGTCCAGCACCCGTCAGCTTGTGTTTGGGGGCCATTCCTGTTGCTTTAATTAGGAGACAAAATTTAATGCTGTAAATTCATAGAGAGTCACTCTTAATTTCTGTATAATCCATCACACTCTGAGCCTGTGTGTGGCAGCTCTTTTTAATAAAGGATTTTGCAGAGCACCTGCTGTGGCTAAAACACTTTATCATCTTTGCTAGCTCCAAGAGTTCTAGCATTATGTCGTGTTTGACTCAAAAAAAATAGTATTATAAGCCCTGGAATTATAAACCCAACAATGGAACTAGCTGATTTCAATTGCCCGTGAAGCTATCATATACTGAGGAATAAAATTTGATAAGTTTTCATTTTAATAAAAAACTATAACAGGACCAGGGATGCTTGTCTGAAACGAATAATTCCCACATTTCTGGATGCTATTGAATAATGGTCTCTCACCCATGAATTAATTATAAAACTAGAATACTCTAAGAATATCAAAATGCATCCCCCACACTCCCTTTTAATGATAACTTTATGTTTCATCAACTCTGAGCTTAAAGGATGAAAGCAAAGAGTATTCATGAGCCAATTTTTAAAACACCTCACCAGCTGCAGCTCCTGGGAAGACCATCCGGGCGCACTACATCCCAAGCATCGTCCTGGTGTGACCAGCTCAATTAAAGAGTCAAGTTTAGGGGTGACTTTTAGGGGGAAATCTTTTCCTAATACTCTTTCAAGGAGCATATGTAAAACTCCCCCACTCATTCCCAGCTAAGTAACATTTCCTTGAGTCTCTCAGCCCAATTCCATGAGTTTTAGATGTTTTTCTATTTAATCCAATGGTCATTTTGGATTTGTATTGCAATTCAATCCTGGTTGTATTGTTTTTAAATGTCATTCTGATCTTTTTTCCTCTTTGCCCCATTAGTGTCCAGTATTTAATCTCATCAACATTAAGAGAGCATCTCTTGTCTCCAGCCTGTACCCAACTCATGAACAAAGCAGTCCTGTCATTCTCAAGCTTTAGAAGTGGCTCTTCTTGACTCCAAGGAGAGGGATTACCTCTCACCACATACCCCTGGGGAGAAGTCGAGGCCAGAGCGGTTCTTTTATATATATATATATATATATATATATATATATATATATATATATATTTTATTAAGGTATTATATGTGTACATATCTTACCATTGCCCCCCCACCCCACTCCCATACATGCCCTCACCCCCCAATGTTTTGCATCCATTGGTTATTCTTATATGCATGCATATAAGTCCTTCGGTTGATCTCTTATTTCCCCCACCTCTCCCTAACCTTCCCGCTGTACTTTGACAGTCTGTTTGATGCTTTACTGCCTCTGTATCTATCTTTTTGTTCATCAGTTTATAATGTTTTTTGTTATCCACAAATGAGTGAGATCATGCGGTATTTTTCTTTCATTGACTGGCTTATTTCACTTAGCATAATGTTCTCTAATTCCATCCAGGTTCCTACAAATGGTAAGAATTCCTTCTTTTTTATGGCAGCATAGTATTCCATTGTGTAGCTGTACCATAGTTTTCTGATCCAGTCATCTGCTGACGGGCACCTAGGCTGTTTCCAAATCTTAGCTATTGTAAATTGTGCTGCTATAAACATAGTGGTGCATATATCCTTTCTGATTGGTGTTTCTAGTTTCTTAGGATATATTCCTAGGAGTGGGATTACTGGGTCAAATGGGAGTTCCATTTTTAGTTTTTTGAGGAAACTCCATACTGTTCTCCACAGTGGCTGCACCAGTCTGCATTCCCACCAGCAGTGCACGAGGGTTCCTTTTTCTCCGCATCCTCGCCAACACTTGTCGTTTGTTGATTTGTTGATGATAGCCATTCTGACAGGTGTGAGATGGTATCGCATTGTCATTTTGATTTGCATCTCTTGGATAATTAGTGACTTTGAGCATGTTTTCATGTGTCTCTTGGCCTTCCTTCTGTCTTCTTTTGAAAAGATTCTATTTAGGTCCGTTGCCCATTTTTTTATTGGATCATTTATCTTCCTTTTATTAAGTTGTATAAGCTGCCTGTAGATGTTGGAGATTAAACCTTTATCAGTGATAACATTTGCAAATATGTTCTCCCATACAGTGGGCTTTTTTGTTGTTTTGTTGATGGTTTCTTTTGCTGTGCAAAAGCTTTTTATTTTGATGTAGTCCCATTTGTTTATTTTCTCTTTGGCTTCCATTGCCCTAGGTGCCCTAGGAGCAGTATCAGTGAAGAAGTTCTTTCTGCATATGTCTGAGATTTTGCTGCCTGTGGATTCCTCTAGTATTTTTATGGTTTCCCGTCTTATGTTTAAGTCCTGTATCCATTTTGAGTTTATTTTTGTGTATGGTGTAAGTTGGTGGTCTAGTTTCATTTTTTTTGCATGTATCTGTCCAGTTTTCCCAACACCATTTATTGAAGAGACTGTCTTGACTCCATTTGTATGTTCATGCCTCCTTTGTCAAATATTAATTGCGTATAGTGGTTTGGGTCAATATCTGGATTCTCTATTCTATTCCATTGGTCTATATGTCTGTTCTTGTGCCAGTACCAGGCTGTTTTGAGAACAGTGGCTTTGTAATACAGTTTGAAATCTGGTATTGAGATCCCTCCTACTTTATTCTTCATCAAAAAACTAACAGATTTAATAAATGAATTTGGCAATGTAGCAGGATACAAAATTAACACCAAGAAATCTATGGCATTTCTATACACCAATAGTGAACTTACAGAAAGAGAGACTAAAAAAGCAATTCCATTTACCATCACACCAAAAAAATTAAGATACCTAGGAATAAACTTAACCAAGGAGGTAAAAGACCTATCTGCGGAAAACTACAGGACACTGAAAAAAGAGATAGAGGAAGACGTAAACAGATGGAAGAACATACCATGTTCATGGATTGGTAGAATCAACATCATTAAAATGTCCATACTACCCAAAGCAATCTATAGATTCAATGCACTCCCCATTAAAATACCAATGGCATATTTCACAGACCTAGAAAGAACTCTCCAAAAATTCATTTGGAATAAAAAAAAAGACCCCGAATAGCCACAGCAATCCTGAGGCCAGAGTGGTTCTTGCTGAACTTCTCTTATTAGCGGGGTGGCAAGGCTGAGTCAGGAGGAGCTGGTTCTTCTGCAGCAGGGCCTTTGTGAAGTGCTGCAGGGAGGTAGCACCCACTTCCCCCTGATTTTAGCGCATAGTATCCACAACTCTTGAACAAGGGCAGCTTCCTGTGCACCAAGCATTATTCAGCTTCTTTACATATGCTCTTCTCAGCAAACAGTAAGTCTGTCCATACACACAGGGAGGGGATTGTACAGGGTGAGTACATGGGGGGCAGTGTGGTTTGGGGGACATTTTAGAATTCTGCCTGGCACAGCTTTTTTGGTTTTCTGAGCTCATACAGCAGTTAGCTTCCCAGAACCTCCCACAGCAATGACAGTCTATACTCAGGGATCAGGGGGGCAAGAAGCAGGGAGGCATTGCTCCCCTCCCCAAAACCAGTAATTCATGTGGTCAAAGAAGACACAGTCTCTTGTTTTTGGCAACTCAATATGATCATCCATTCAGTTCTGAGAACATAATGCAGGCTGCCCAGGTTCCCAAGAGACTGGTCAGTAAGCCAGATGCATCACTAGCATTCAACACACAGTATAACTTCCAGGCAAACCAAAACAGGGGTATTGGTGGAGGAAACTGCAAAAAGTATTTAAAGAGGAGTTTTGGAATCAGAGAGAGAATGTTCAATTTGTTCAAGCTCTTTAACTGCTCAAAGCCTCAGTTTCTTAATATTTAAAGCAGGGGTAATTTCAATCACTACATGGTATCATTTCTGAGGAATAAATACAATAACATAGGGCAATCCTTTTGCACAGGACCTGGCACCAGATAAGCTTACAACAACATTTCTTGGTAATTCAACGTTACTGCACAATCTAGCATTCCTTACTTTATAGCTGGGATTTGATTATTTATTCATTTGGACTCTACTATAGACTGCTTCATGCCAGGACCAGCAAGTAATCAATTAATACTCCATTTTCCTGTTGTGAGACCTGTATGTTGGAATGGGCCCAGTTTCCCTGCCCTGCACTCTGAGACCTCAGGAGTAATCTTAGAATCTTGAAAGCTCAATACTTGTCAAATATTTTCTAACACATAGTTTCATGACTCCTCAGCTAAATATGATACATCTTAGGATGCTCTTTGTAATTGATTTGCAGGGATTTACTCCATTCATAAATATATGTTTTTGTTTTGTTGGTTAATCCACACCTGAGAATATTTTTTCTATTGATTTTTAGAGAGAATAGAAGTGAGAGAGAGAGAGAGAGAAACATTTATGCAAGAGTGTCACATCGATTGGTTGCCTCCCACATGCATCCCGACCGGGGCTAGGGATTTAACCTGCAACCCAGGTATGTGCCCTTGCCTGGGAATCATATTCTTTGGTGCACAGTTCAAAGCTCCAAACACCAGCTAGGGCTCATAAATATATTTTAATTTGGGATGAGAATATTATATTGTCTTGGATTTATTATTTGTCAAATATCAATATTCAAGTTTCCAGTCATGCAGACATGCCTGGTGATGAAAATAGGAATCGTATCTGTGCTTCAGTGAGGGAAATAATAGCCTTTTCACAAAATAGTGCTGAGACAGCTAGATATCCACATGCAAAAACAGTGTTTTATCCTACGGTGGTAGCCTGAATAATGCTCTGCTCTCTAGAACCTGTAAATGTTACTTTATTAGGAAAAAGGCTCTTTGCAGATGTGATTGAGGATTTTGATATGTGGAGATTATTTTGAATTATCAGGGTGGGCCCAAAATGTAATCACAAGTGACTTTATAAGGGGGAGGCAGAGGGAGACTTGACACAGTCAGAAGACTTAAGGCATGTGAACACTGAGGTAGAGTGTGAAGTGATGCGATCACAAGCCAAGGAATGCCAGCAGCATTCCAGAAGCTAGAAAAGGAAAGAAATGGATTCTCCCTTTGCACCTCCAGAGGAACCACAACCCTGGTCACACCTTGATTACCTCAGAACAAAAGATTCACACAGGATGAGAGGGAAAGGATGGAAAAATATTTCATGCAGATGAAACGGAAAAAAAGCTGGAATAGCAATACTCATATCTGACAAAATAACTTCAAAACAAAGGCCATAACAAGAGATAATAAAGGCTACTTCATAATTCTAAACTGGTCGATATAGCAAGAGGATATAACCCTGGTATACATATATACACCCAATATAGGAGTATCTAAATATATCTTTTTAAAAACTTCTGGAGGACTTTAAGGGAGAGATCAACAGTAATACAGTCATAGTAGGGGACTTTAACACCCTGCTGACTTCACTGAATAAATATTCCAGATGAAAAATTAACAAGGAAATGGAGACTCTAAGTGATACACTAGACCAGATGGATTTAATTGACATTTACAGAACATTTCATCACAAAGCTGTAGAATATACATTCTTCTCAAGTGCACATGGGACACTCTCAAAGACAGACCACATGTTAGGACACAAAACAAGTCTCTACAAGTTCAAGAAGATTGAAATCATATCAAGCATCTTGTCGGATCACAATGAAATTAGAAATCAACCATAGTAAAAACACTCAAATACATGGAGGCTAAATGGCATGTTATTAAATAATGAATGGGATACCAATGAAATCAAAGAATAAGGAAAACAAAACTTCCTGGAAACAAATGAAAATGAACACACAACAACCCAAAATCTATGGGACATAGGGAAAGTAGTCCTGAGAGGGAGGTTTATAGCACTACAGTCCTATCTCAAAAAATAAAAGATTTTAATAAACTTCTAACTCTACAACTTAAAGAATTAGAAAGACAACAATAAGAAAAGCCCAGAATAAGTAGAGGAAAGGAAATAATAAAGATAATAGAAGAAAAGTGACATGGAGACTAAACAAAAAAATCAATGAAACCAAGAGCTGGCTTTTTGAAAAGATAATTAAGATTGATAAACCTTTAGCCAGCTTTATCAAGAAACAAAGAGAGAGAATGCAAATAAATAAAATCAGAAACAAAAGAGGTGAAGTAACAACTGATACCACAGAAATACAAAGGATTGTAAGAAAATACTATGGGCAACTATATGCCAACAAGCTGTACAATGTGGATGAAATGGACAAATTTCTAGAAAAATACAATTTTCCAAAATTGAATAAGGAAGAATCAGAAAACCAGAATAGGCTGATGAAATTGAAGCAGCAATCAAATACTCCCTGAGACCTCTAGCCGTTATTGCTCAATGGTTAGAGTGTTGGCCTACAGATTGAAGATTTGCAGGTTCAATTCCCATTAAGGACATGTACCATGGTTGCAGGCTTGATCCCTGGCCCCAGTCCAGGTGTATGTGGGGGGCAAAGAGTTGATGTGTCTCCCTCACATTGACGTTTCTCTCTGTCTCCTACCCTCCCTTCCATTCTCTCTAAAAAAAAAAATCAATGGAAAAAATATCAAGTGAGGATTAACAACAACAAAAGCCCTCATCAGTATGGCTTCACAGTTTACCAAGCATTCAGAGAGGTAGTAATCCTTGCCTCCTCAAAGGATTCCAAAATTCCAAGAGGGAGGGATACTTTCAACCTCTTTTTATAAGGTCAGCATTATCCTAACTCCAAAACCAGATAAAAACACTACAAAAAAAGAGAATTACAGGCCAATATCCCTGATGAGCATAGATGCTAAAATCCTCAACAAAATATTACCAAATCAGATCCAGAAATATATTAAAAAGATCATATACCATAACCAAGTGGGATTTACTTAGGAATAAACTTAACCAAAGTGCTAAGAGACTTATACACAGAAAACTATAGGACATTGGAAAAAAAGATAGAGGAAGATATAAACAAGTGAAAAAATATACCATGTTCATGGATTGGTAGAATTAACATCATTAAAATGTACATACCCAAAGCAACCTATAGATTCAATGCAATCTCTTTTAAAATACCAACAGCATATTTCACAGATCTAAAACAAATACTCCAAAAATTTATATGGAACCAAAAAGACTCTGAATAGTTGCAGCAATCTTAAGAAAGAAGAACAAAGTTGGAGGGATCCTAATACCAGATATCAAATTATACTACAAAGCCATTGTGTTCAAAACAGCCTGGTACTGACACAAGAACAGGCATATAGGTCGATGGAACAGAACAGAGACCCCAGAAATCAACCCAAGCCATTATGCTCAATTAATATTTGACAAAAGAGGCAAGAGCATATAATAAAGACAGTCTCTTCAATAAACGGTGTTGGAAAAATTAGGTACATGCAAAAAAAAAATGAAGCTAGACTACCAACTTAGACCATACACAAGAACAAACTCAAAATGGATAAAACATTTAAATGTAAGTCATGAAAGCATAAAAATCCTAGAATAAACCATAGGCATAAAATTCTCAGACATCTCTATAGCAATATGTTTACTGATACATCTCCTAGGTCAAGGGAAACAAAAGGGACTACATCAAAATAAAAAAACTTCTGCACAGTTAAAGAAATCATCATCAAAATGAAAAGGGAGCCCACTTTATGGGAGAACATATTTGGCAATGATATACCTGATAAAGGGGTAATATCTAAAATATATAAGGAACTCGTACAACTTAACAAAAAGAAGACAAATAATCCCATTAAAAAATGGGCAAAGGACCTAAAGTGGACATACAGATGGCCAAGAGACATATGAAAAACTGCTCAAAGTCACTGATCATCAGAGAGATTAAAATAAAAATGGCAATGAGGTATCAACTCACAACTGCCAGAATGGCTGCTATCAATGACAAGTGCTGGTGAGGATGTGGAGAAAAGGGAACCACAGTACACTGCTAGTGTGCTATGCAGACTGGTGCAGCCATTAAGGAAAACAGTATGGAGTTTTCTCAAAGCAATTGAAAATGGAACTGCCATTTGACCCAGTGAACCCACTTCTAGAAATATATCCTAAGAAACCCAAAAATATCAATCAGAAAGAATATTTGCACTTGACCGGCATGGCTCAGTGGTTGAGCATTGACTTAAGAAGCAGGAGGTCATGGCTCAGTTCCCAGTCAGGGCACATGGCTGGTTTGTGGGCTCAATCCCCAGATTGGGGCATGCAGGAGGCACCTGATCAATGATTCTCTCTCATCATTGATGTTTCTATATCTCTCTCCCTCTCACTTCTCTGAAATCAATAAAAAAAATACACACACACACACACACACACACACACACACACACACACACATGAATAGCAGCACAATTTATGAAAATTAAGATCTGAAAACAGCCCTAGCTCCCATCAGTAGATGAGTGGATAAAGAAACTGTGGTACATTTACACAATGGAATACTATGCAGCTGTATAAAAGAAGGATCTCTTACCCTTTGAGACAGCCTGGAGGGACCTGGAGAGTAGTATACTAAGTGAAATAAGGGAGTCAGAGCAAGACAAGTGTCACATGATCTCACTCATCTGTGGAATCTAATGAACAAAATAGTTCCAGATACATTCCAGATACATAGAAGCAAGAAACAGAATGATGAATCTCAGAGAAAAGGTGGGGGTGGGTGGGTCTGGGGGGAGAGATTAACCAAATAACTTACATGCATATATGCATAACCCATGGACACAGACAATTGAGATGTCCCAGGGGAGGGCAGGTGTAGAGTATAGGGGGTTACTGGGGTGGGGGGGGCGGGGAAGGTGGACATCTGTAACACTTTCAACAATAAAGATACATTTAAAAAAATAAAAGAAAAGAAAATTTGCTATCTTGTCCCCTTTCTCCTAAACGTTTTCCTTCTTGGCTACCTACCAGCGTAAATTCTTTTTGAAGACTTCCATTCCCGGTATTATGGAATATGTGTACTTTTCCTTCTTTATCCCTATCAGTACAAATAAAAACTCTGGACAAACATGGCAAAAGTACGACATAAAGAAGAAGGCCAACTAGCCAGGGAGCTTGTGAGCCAGGAAACAACAAGGCAGTGAGTTCCGGGCTTTTCTTCCTGTCTCATCTGCATCTTAGACTGCATGCTGGAGAAAGCAATGCTTGGGAATGCCAATGGGTGTGCACAAGGAAATCCAAGGCCCACATGTTTTCACTAGAGAAGTCCACCATACACTTAAAGGAGAATTACCCCCAACTCTAAATAATCTCTCCCAGAAACCAGAAGATGAGGGAACACTTTCCTATTTATTTTATGAAGCTAGTATTATTCTAATACCAAGCCGACAAAGGCAATAGAAAAAAGTGAACCTACACATCATCATTCATGAAGGCAAAACAGAAGTCCTTTTAAATATATTTACGAATGGAATTCAGTACTATGTGAAAAGAAATATTTACGATGACCAACTGCGGTTTATTCCAGGAACTTAAGATTGTTATAGTACTCAAATATCAATCAATATAATTCACCCTATACAGGTTAAAGAAGAAACAGGACAAAATTATATCCACCATTGTGGGGGGAAGCATTTGACAACATTCAATACCTATAAAAACCTTGTGATAAAAACCCTCAGAAAAAAAGGAGCAGAGGTAAACTCTCTCAGTTTGATAAAGAGCACCTACAAAAAACCTGCAAATATCATTATACTATATGGTGAAAGACTAAAAGTGTGTCCCCTACCATCAGAACCAAGCCCTCATCATTCTATTCAGCATAGCACTGGAAATTTTAGCCAGTGTAATAATGAAAGAAAATAAAAGGAAAGACAAGTATCAGAAAGGAAGAAACAAGATTGCTTCTTTTTGCATAGAAAATTTTCTACGTAGAAAATCGCAAAGAATGTACAAAAAACAAACTCCTAGAACATAGAACTTCCAAGTGAGTTCAGTAAGGTCTCAGAATGCTCGATCAACATAACCAAAAAATATTTTTCTATATACCAGCAACAGACACCTGGAAAATAATATTTAAAATGCAATACCATTTAAAATTATTCAAAAAACATGAAATACGAAGGAGGATCCAAGATGGCAGCGTAGGTAAACACCTAAACTGCTGCCTCGCACAACAATTTCAAAACTACAACTAAAAGACAAAACGTCTATCACCCAGAACCACAGGAAAGCTGGCTGAGTGGAAGTTCTACAACTAGAAGGAAAGAGCAAACAGCATTGAGGGGTGCACAAGCGCGGAAAAGCTGAGGTACGGAGTTTCTGGGGAGACTCGGGGGACCCAAACTCCTACTGGGAGAAGCTGGACTATCTGCCGTGGGGTCGGAAAGTGAGGGAGGTTTGCTTGCAGGGCTGTGCGCAGGAATAATTGTTTACTGTGCTGGGGTGCAGAACGAGGGGACACGGTCAGAGACACAGAGCCGGCTAACTGGCAGCCATCGCTGTTTGCCACGCCCTAGCCTAGTCATGCCCTGAGACCCCGCCCAGCACAACCTACAAACCCACCCAAGCTCCAAGCAGCGGCTTTAGCATATGAATGGTCTGCCCTATCCCAGCTTAACCTAGCAAACTTGCAGCCCAGGTCAGACAGCTCCAAAACCTCCAAACCACAAGCAAAGAGGAGAAAACTGTAGTTCTTGCTGTAGCGCCTGCTGGGTGGCCTCAGACAGTAGCTGACCTGCACCCCATTGGAGATCCAGAAGCCAGTGTACCTAGTGGTCAGTGTGAGACACCAGATTTCAACTCCTCACATCCATAAGTGACAAATTCAAGAGGCAGACTCAGTGAGCACCAAAGCCCCACTGAAACAAGTCCTGCACCATAAGCATGTCTCCAACGCAGCAGTTCTTCCATTACAGACACAGCGGATCCTCACAGCCAATTGGCCTGGAGGTCAATTCCTCCCAGTGTACCAACAGCAATCAAGGCTTAACTACACCAAGACTTTGCACTCAGCCCACAAAGGGGTGTACCAAAGGCGTCCACCTCAAGTGATTGGGGAGGCTGAGCTACTGGCCCCTATAGGTCACCTACCACACAAAGCCACTCCATCAACACAAGGAAGCAGCAAAATGCGGAGACCAAGAAACATGTCATGAATGAGAGAAATGGATGAAAGCAAACTACTGGACGACACAGAGTTCCGAACCACATTTATAAGGTTACTCAAGAATCTTCTAAAAACCGCTGAGGAACTTAGTGAGACCTTTAAGGATCTTAATGAGAATACCAAAAAAAAAAAAAAAAAAAATGGAAAAGGACCAGTCAGAAATTAAGCATACACTGTCTGAAATAAAGAATATACAGAAACTCAACTGTAGATCAACGTACCCCAAGAATCAAACCAAAGATCTGAAATATGAGGAAACAAAAAACACCCAACCAGAAAAACAAAAAGAAAAAATCCAAAAATATGAAGATAGTGTAAGGAGCCTCTGGGACAACTTTAAGCGTACCAATATCCGAATTTTTGGGGTGCCAGAAGAAGAGAGACAGCAAAATATTGAAAACCTATTAGAAGAAATAATGACAGAAAACTTTCCCTACCTGGTGAAAGAAATAGACTTACAAGTTCAGGAAGCACACAGAACCCCATACAAGAGGAATCCAAAGAGGACCACACCAAGACACATCATAACTAAAATGCCAAGGGCAAAAGACAAAGAGAGAATCTTGAAAGCAGCAAGAGAAAAACGGTTAGTTACCTACAAGGGAGCACACATACGACTGTCAGCTGATTTCTCGGCAGAAACTATGCAGGCCAGAAGGGAGTGGCAAGAAATTTTCAAAGTGATGAACAGCAAGAACCTACAACCAAGATTACTCTACCCAGCAAAGCTATCATTCAGAGTTGAAGGTCAGATAAAGAGCTTCACAGACAAGAAAAAGCTAAAGGAGTTCATCACCACCAAACCAGGATTACATGAAATGCTGAAGGGTGTTCTTTAAGAAGAGGAAGAAGAAGAAAAAGGTAAAGATAAAAATTATGAACAACAAAGTGACATCAAATACATACCTACCAACAAGTGAATCTAAAAATCAAGTGAATAAAACATCTGAAGAACAGAATGGACTGGTGAATATAATAGAATCAGGGACATAGAAAGGGAGTGGACTGACAATTCTCAGGGGGGAGGGGGTGTGAGGGGTGCGGGAAGAGATTGGACAAAAAGCTTACACCTATGGATGAAGACAGTGGCGGGGGGTAAGGGCATGGGGTGGGGTGGGGAATCAGGTGGAGGGAAGCTATGGGGGGAAAAAAAGAGGAACACCTGTAATAATCTGAACAATAAAGATTTATTTAAAAAAAAACATGAAATACTTAAATGTGAATCTATCAAAACCTGTATAGGATATGAATGATGAAAATTATACAATGTTGACAAAGGAAATAAAAAACACCTAAAGAAGTGGAGAGATATTCCATGTTCATAGATTTGAAGACACCAATTAGTAAAAGTCAATTTTTCTAAAATTAGTATAGGGTGTCCCAAAAAATGTATACACACTTTACAGCAGATAGCTCAATTGATGTTTCTTTCTTTTCAGATTTAACCCATGGGAATTAATTATTCAAAATGTGTATACATATTTTGGGACACCCTATATATATGCTTAACACAATCATATTTTTGTAGATAGGCAAGAATACTCCAAAATATATATGAAAAGGCAATGGAATTAGAATAGTTAAAAATAATTCTGATAAAGTAGAAGGAATCGTGCTAACAATTTTAAGATTTTTTGTATAGTAATCATGACTATATGGTGGAGGGATAGACACATAGATGGATGGAATAAAACAGTGAATCCAGAAATAGACTCCCACATACATGGCCAACTGATTTTTGGCCACTGGATCTCACATACATTACCTGTGGAATGTAAAATGGTACAGCCACTCTCAAAAAATAATTTGTCAGTTTCAAAAAAAACACATTTATTTACCATATGTCCCAACAATTGTACTCCTGGGCATTTGTACCATAGAAATGAAAACCTAAGGATCACACAAAAATTTATATATGATTGTTCAGGGGCTACTTTATTTGTAGTAGCTGAAAACTGGAAACAATCAATATGTACATTCATAGGGAATGACTAAACAAACTGCAGTCCACTCATACCATGGAATACTACTCAGCAATAAAAGGAAAAAAACCATTGACACATGAACTTAGGTGGATTTCAAGGGCTTCGTGCTGAATTTTTATAGAGATGGAAAGTACATCAGTGGTTGCCAATGGTTAAGAATGATGGATGTCTGGGGTAGTGATTTCATTAAAAAGAATAACATGAAGGAGATCTTTGTGGTAATGGCATAGTTTATACCTAAAACTATACACTCAAACATTGTACCAAGGCTATGTTCTCTTGGTGTGAGATTGTGCTGTAATTATGTAAAACAGAACCAGTGGTTGATCTGGGTGAAAGGACCGCATCTCTCTGTGTTATATTTGCAAGTTCTGTAATTATCTATAATAATAAAAATGTTAATATACTAATTAGACCGGACAGCCGAACTACCTTCCAGACAAAGCCGGGGCTGCGAGGGCCAAGCACCTTGCATGAATTTCATGCATCAGGCCTCTAGTCTATATATATATAAAAGCCTAAGCAACTGTTACGACTGGATGACCAGATGACCGGACAACTGGCCGGTAGCTATGACACGCACTGACTACCAGGGAGCAGATGTTCAATGAAGGAGCTGTCCCCTGGTGGTTAGTGTGCTCCCACAGCCTACCTCCCCCTGACAGCCAACCTCCCATGGTCCCTCCTCCCAGACTGGGTGAAACAACCCCTATTGGTCCCTGTCACCAGCCAGGCCAAGGGACCCACCCACGCATGAATTTGTGCACCAGGCCTCTAGTCCTATATGATAAAAGTGTAATATGCAAATCAACCAAACAGCAGAACAACCAGTCACTATGACACACACTGACCACCAGGGGGCAGATGCTTAACGCAGGAGCTGCCCCCTGGTGGTCAGTGCACTCCCACAGGGGGAGCAACGCTCAGCCAGAAGTCGAGCTCAAGGCTGGTAAGCACAGTGGTGGTGGCGGGAGCCTCTCCCCTCCACTGCAGCGGGGGCGCGGGCAGTAAGGAGCGATGGGCTCAGACTGTGAGAGCCCTGGACTGCGAGAGGGATGTCTGACTGCTGGCTTAGGCTCAAGGGGATCAGGCCTAAACCGGCAGGCAGATATCCCCCAAGGGGTCTCGGAGAGGGTGGAGGCCGGGCTAAGGGACCCCCCCCCCTGCCAGTGCACAAATCTCATGCACCAGGCCTCTAGTTTCTAAATAAAAGGTTTAAAAGGTAAATCCAAGGTGAACCATTCACCCTGGTGGGACTAGGTTTTCAACATACCATTATCACATAGTTAAAAATAATTCTGAAAAATAAGAATGAAGTAGAAGAAATAATGATATCAATTTTAAGATTTATTATATAGTAATCATGACTATATGTTTGGTGGAGGGATAGACACATAGATAGATGGAATAAAACACAGAATCCAGAAATAGACTCCCATATACATGGTCACTGTCATTTAAGAGTTAAGTTTTGTGAGAATCATCTTCCTCTCCTTCAAAACATCTTAGATTCTAACGTCCTCTTTAGTATCTTGGGACTGTCTGGACAACTAAATTTTAGATACAATTGGAAGATAAAAACAGCAGGAAAATTGAAGCTGATGTGCAGTAGTATCTTAACCTCCAATTAGATGCGCACAGAAGTATTCTGAATGACTGAATCAATACCTACTGAACACACCTGATGTAGAAAGGCAACTCTAGCAACTGACCTGTGCCACCCACAGATATTCCAAAGGTCAGAGGAAAACAAAGGCAAAGGAAACTTTTTTGTTTCTTGACCCTTTCCGGGTTTTGTTTGTTTGTTTTAAAATATATTTTTTGATCTGTTTTTTAACTGCGAACCAAAGAGTTACTATTTTTTTACATATTCATTGGAAAATTAAAACAAGTCTCAAATATTACATATGATCAAATGTCCAATTTTATCATTAGGTACTTTTACCAACAAAGGCTTGACTCTGATTCAGTAAATCAACATCCGCTAGGATCCTTTCATGGGGATGACATAAAACCGCTCTTGGTTTATAATTTGTCCTTCTGATACTTTCATTCCAAATGCAGTCATTAGAACTGGTTTGATACTGCTCATGATAACACAATATTTCCTATCTTTTTTAAAGGACCTTTTCAGATAGAAACTTAAAGGAAATTATCCTTTGTTAGAGAAAGATTGTGAGAAAGTAGAATGAAAATATTTATTGAAAAAACATATGGCTTCCAGGCTCTTAGAGATATGCCTCTTTTTCTCCCAGGCCTTGATTTGGTCTTTTTTTTTTTTTTCTTTTTTCTTTTTTTTCTGAGCCATTGCCTGGAGCAGTGGCCCAGCTTTAAGGGACGTCTTTCTCCACCCTGAAGAAACCTCGGACTGGCCAAGGAAATCCTGTGTTTGGCAGTCAGATCAGAGGGCAATGGGTCATCACTTGCATCAGTGCAAAACCAGAAGCCATTTCCCCTGGGGCCCTGACAGTTTCTCCTTTTAGCCATGAAAAACAAACTCCTTCTGTCTAATAGCATCCTGCTGGTTCCTATTTTCTGCTAGAGACAGCATCTTGGCAATTGGGATAATGCTCCATTAAACGCTGAGACACATACTTCTTTGTTTTATCAGTCTTGCTGACTGTACTTCACATAATGTCTTTTTTACTAAAATCAATTAGTAGCTTATCAAATTTCCAGTTAAGTAACTCTCATTTAAATTTATTTACTTTCTAAGAACTCAAACTCCCAGTTCTGGACAGTCTTACGTAATTACAAAGTTGATTAAGGCACTAGGTGTCAAATCTGTCTCCTTTTCACTCTAACATAACCACCCTGATATGGCTTTACTTTTACAATGGCTTCCCTGGGGGTGAGGTCTGCTCAAGCTTTAAGGCCTTGAGGATGATGTGTGCTTTCTGCATTAACATTTTCTCTCAGATTGCAAACCTCTGAGAAAGACAGGGAGGTATGAATGGGTGTGAATCTCAGCTCTCACACTGATTGTGAGTGTTAGAGATGGTTGTTCAGTTTTCCTAAGACCCAGTATTTTCATCTGGAAAATACGGGCACATTCTTATGTTGTCCCTTTCACATAGTGGGTGCTCAATAACTATCAGTTCCCTTAATCTCTAGCAATTTCTACGCGGTAGAGCCATAGATATCTCAGGCTTGCATTAAAACCTAGAAAATGGGGATCCCTTAGAAAATAGGTCTGTTTTGATGGCTACCAAAATATCTTCCCAAACATTCTGATACAGGACATCTCTGAGTTGCTGGGACTTATATTTGAAAAACCTAGTTAAGAGAGTAATCATTCCAAAGAGTTTTATCTGTCAAACAGAATGTCATTCCTAGCTATCTGGTTTGTCCTTCCTGCCCTGGAATAACTCAGTTTAGGTTAAAATGACTACATAAGTTAAGGGAATGTCTGAAGGGAGCCCAGTAAGAGATTATATACTAGTATATACTAGAGGCCCGGTGCACAAATTTGTGCACCGGTGGAGTCCCTCGGCCTGGCCTGCGGGATCAGGCCAAAACTGGCTCTCCGACATCCTCCAAGGGGTCCCGGATTGCAAGAGGGCACCCAGCAGCAAGCTAACCTACTGGTCAGAGTGTCTGCCCCCTGGTGGTCAGTGCACGTCATAGCGAGTGGTTGAGTGGCCTTAGCAGATCATTAGCATATTGCACTTTGATTGGTTGAACGGACGACTGGACGACCGGACACTTAGCATATTAGGCTTTTATTACATAGGATATATATATTAGTGAACTTGTCTCAAAGAAGGACATTGTAAAGAAGGAACTTAAAATCACACATCGTCCTCCCCTTTCATATATGAGATCTATACATGTATTTTATTAAAATGGGGTTATACTAGATAGTTTCAATATAAACCAATACCATTTCAATGTCTCTATAACAATAAGCCTAGAGATACCATAACATATTTATCCACCCCCTCTTTTATAAGATTTATATTTTGAATTAGTTTGACTCACAGAAATTACAATAATAGTAACATTTACTTATATGAAACTTTTGTCCCGATTTTCCAATAATAATATCTTACATCACAGTGTTGGCATCTATTAAACCTCCTTTCTCATTTGAGTTAAGATTTTCCTTTTTCTTGATATGGTGAGCAATTGTGGGCTAGATCCTGGACATAACGAATATTATTTTATCATATTCTGCTTCCTACTTAAGACTTCTATTTTATCTGCTAGTCAACCTATTAGGTTCAAAATGCATGTCCTGGCTCTTTCTTGTATGTCATGGTTCAAATGTTGGTTTATAAAGCCTGGCAGTGCCCTTCTCTCTATCCCAGCTGTGTGTCACAGAGATGACAACAGTCAACCCTCAGTGGTGGTTAGGGTGGGCAGGAAGGGGAAACACGCCTTGTTATTGCAGAATGGGGATGGAAGACGGGGTTTTCTGCACTAACACACCTGGAGGTGTCACCTTGTTCCTGTAGAGGGGATGAAGCCCAAGTTCACCCACAGGCCCTGCAAGGGTGAACAGACTCACTGTGTGAGAGGAGCATGACTCCCCTGCTGCAGCACCCACTGGGGTAAAGGGGGGCTGCAGATGGTGTTCTCTCGAACAGGCAGATATGGTTAAAGGTTTATGCACTCTTGGGTTGCCCCTTTTTTAGCAATTTGTGCAAAAAAAAGCAGCTTTTTAGGGAACCTATTTTTTGATTTGCACCTTTTGGCATTCCTGGGTTGCAGGCTTCTTAAACACCCCAGCTGGGTACACAGGACACACACACACACACAAACAAAAACCAGGACCTCATGCTGGTTCTTTAAGTGTTAAGGTCCCCAGCTAGTCTGCCTTCACCACCATCAAAGCTTCTGCGGTGACTGATGTACTATGCCCAGGGATCTCGTGATTGGCAGCAGTAAATGGGATGCACCTTGCCCAGAACCTAGGTACAGCCCCTTTGGATGGTTGTGTAGGATTTCTAAATTTTTGCTCTTACGAACAATTCTGTGATTTATATTCTTGCTCTTGCCACTTGGCCTCTTAATTCCTAAATTCTTCTAAATAGAAATCTTGAGTTAAGAAACACTATACTCCTACGGCTCTTGATATGCAATACGTGCAGTGTACCCCTAACCCTTCCACTGCTGTTTAGTGTTCTCTTTCATTTTAATATCGGCCACACTGATACACAGGAGACTGTTCAACCCCAAATAGGCATCAAAAACTGCAACACTGGCCTTTCTGTATTTATTCTTTTGTGAATTATTATACCTTTTGTTCACTTTTCTGTTGAGGTGTTCATCTTTTGATGACTGGTTTGTAAAAGCTTTGTTTAGGTGGTGATTAATGTTTTGCCTGCCATAAAAGCTGTAAATATGGTTTCCAATTTGACCTTTAGTTTGGTTTGTGTGATTTTGTCACGTACAGGTTTTGCTTTCTATATAATCAAATCTATTAATTTTTTGAAATATTTTTCTGTGGAGTAGATCGGCCTTCCAGGCCATACTCTCAGCTCGAGCAGAATGCTCCACACTTTGGACCCCTTTGGGCATTTAAGATGAAAGGAGGGAAAAGAGAAACCAACACATGTCTCTTTAAACACAGGAAGATGAATGGAGTAACAAGTGGGGGAAACCTGCCACACTAGTCTTCTGTCTCATCAGAAGTGAAATAAGAGCCCTCCAAAATCACACTGAAATCTCGATCTATTTCCCTCTCTCTGACTACAGCCAAGTGTGTACATCACCCAATCAGAGCCATCTACATTGCTTTTCTGCAGGCAAAGTCCCTTTCCTGTGAGTATATCAGACACAGCATCTTTTAAAGATCCCCTCCCATCCCTGCTCTTCAGCTGTGCTCAAGTAGTGAATCAGAAAGACAGTGATTGAAATAGCACATGGCAGCATCAAATACCATTTTTTCTGACTTTGACAGTTGCAAGAGTTGTCACTAACTTGTTCTCAAGCTGAGACTTAGTGATTCCACTGCAGTGTTCTACTGTGGCATTAAGAATCAGTTTCAGTCTTCTGTCAGATAAATGGCACTCATAAATATTTAAATATTCCAAAGTATTATCCTGATTCCTATTTCAGCCATGCCCCTGACCTGACCTAAGCAGTCCACTCGATTGATCTGTGTGAGAGTGTTCGAGAGAGAAGCTATGGATTATTTTTTATGTTTTCTTTCCAGTTACTGCAATGCTAACATAGCAAGGGCATGATATTTTTTTCTATGATGGTCTCTGAATGGCTATAAAATACTAGATGTCAGACAAAGCAAAGGTGAAGATGAAATTCAAAAAGAGGGCAGAGAAGTTCACACCCAAACTGAACTACGGAGACTAGGATTTCAGGTTTGGAAGTAGAAGACCAAAGTTCACTTGCTTGCTCCTATTCCCTAATCGTTAATTGCAGTCATTCAATTAATTATTCAGTGTCTTAAACTATTTTGATAACTCCTAATTAAGAGAATCAATGTTGATAATTAAAAGGTAGGACAGGGACCCTATTCACAGAGAGCAGGGGCCCAAATGAACATGAAGACAGTAGTTCACATTCCTGACATATAACCAGGCTACGAATACCCACAGCACCAGACAGAAAAGGAAAAGGCAAAAGCATGAGCTTGCAGAGCCCATCATAGTGATTAGACATTTGTGTTCACAGCCCAAAATCAATATCAGTTATTTAAGGGCTCTTTCATTCAAAGCTTCTCTTTACAACATTACTTTGTAGCTTGAAATGATCACTTCCTTGCACGTGACTGCAGGATGGGGCTTACTTTACAAGACAAACTTGAACGAAGGGTGTTTGGGGGGAAGTGCTGCCTTTCTCATCCCAGGTCAGAGGCAGGTCAGGAGGCCTGCGTGCTGTTCATCTTTCGAATGCTACTCCAGCTTTCCTGATGGGTATCATGGGCAAGGACACCCACTTGTCCATAAAGTGAGTGCAGCATCTGCAACATCCTACCGCACCGACAGCCAAGGCCAAGGGGAGGCTATGCTCCCTGAGTTGCTTGCTGAGCTTGTCCTAGCTCTGCTTTGTCAGAGTTCTTGTTGAGTTGGAAACAAGGAGAAAATGTTAAGATCAAGTCCTATGTGGCCCAAATTTTCTGTCAGTTGTGTCCACTTAAAACTTACATTCAAGTTTTGAGGCAGTGCTCCGCTGTGTGGTTCTCTTTCTGTATGAGGTGACTTTGCAGACTACAAATTCTCATAAGAGGCACAACTTTATCAAGAGCTTATTAACTGCCAGTCACCAGGCTAACAGTTTTTTGTGACACAAAATTCTTTTAAAAACTCTTGTAAGAAATATGGACATTTTAATGATATGGATCCTACCAATCCATGAATATGGTATATCCTTCCATTTGTTTATATCTATCTTTTTTTCAACGTCCTATAGTTTTCAGAGTACAGGTCTTTTACCTCCTTGGTTAACTTTATTCCTAAGTATCTTAATTTTTTGTTGTTGCAGTGGTAAATGGGATTTTTTTATTTTTTTTTATTTTTATTTTTTTTTAGTTTCTCTTTCTGAGAGATCACGGTTGGAATATAAAAATGCTATGGATTTTTGGGTGTTCATTTTGTATCCTGCTATGTTTCCAAGTTAATTTGTTTAATCTATTAGTTTTTTTATGGAATCTTTAGGGTTTTCTATGTACAGTATCATGTCATTTGTGAATAATGAGAGTTTTACTTCCTCCTTTCCAATTTGGATGCCTTTTATTTTTTCTTCTTGTCTGATCACTATGGCTAGGGCTTCCAGTACTATGTTGAACAAGAGTAGTGAAAGAGGGCATCCCTGTCTTATTCCTGTTCTTAGGGGAAATGGTTTTAGTTTTTGCCCATTGAGTATGATGTTGGCTATAGGTTTGTCATACAAAGCTTTTGTTATGTTGAGGTATGATCCCTCTATTCCCACTTGCTGAGAAGTTTCATAAAAAATGGATGTTGGATATTGTTGAATGCTTTTTTTGCATCAATTGATATGCTCATGTGATTTTTGTCTTGCAATCTGTTTGTCTGTATCACATTTATTGATTTGCAAATAATCGACCATCCTTGCATCCCCGGAATAAATTCCACTTAGTCATGATGTATGATCTTTTTAATGTATTGCTGGATTCAATTTGCTAAAATTTTGTTGAGGATTTTAGCGTCTGTTCATCAGGGATATTGGCCTGCAGTTCTCTTTCTTTGTCATGTCTTCATTTGGTTTTGGAATTAGAGCAATACTGGCCTCATAGAAAGAGTTTGGAAGTGTTCCTTCCTCTTAAATTTTTTTGGAATAGTATAAAGAGGATGGGTTTTAGTTCTTCTTTGAGTATTTGGTAAAACTCTCCAGTGAATCTGTCTGGACCAGGGCTTTTGTTTGCTGGGAGTTTTTGTATTACTGCTCCAATTTCATCAGTAGTTATAGGCCTATTCAGGTTTTCTGATTCTTCCTGATTGAGTTTTGGATGGTTGTATTTTTCTAAGAATATTTCCATTTCATCCAGGTTGTCCAATTTGTTGGAATAAATCATTCATAGTATTTTTTTTAAATCCTTTGTATTTCTATGGTGCCTGTTGTTACTTCACCTCTTTCATTTCTGATTTTTTTTTATTTGGGTCCTCTCTCTTTGTTTCCTGGTGAGTCTGGCTAGAGGTTCATCAATCCTGTTTATCCTTTCAAAGAACCAGCTCTTGTTTGTGGAGAGCGGCTATAGAGTTTGGACAGGTTCAAGCCTTGGACTAATAAGAGGGCACAGTCCTCTCATGGCCATGTGCAAGTCCCAGCTTGGAGGGCAGAGCCCTCCCAGCACAATTATAGCCAACAGCTATACTTGAAAGCTTGAACCAATGGTCCGAACACGTGGCCCCATGTGCCTAAGTAATGTAGGCTTGATAGGGTTCAGGTGCATGTAGTTGAGTAGGATTGAAACCCACAAGAATGTTGTAAACAATTTGATCACACCCTTACTTTGCCTGGTAGCATCCTATCTAATAAAGAGGGAATATGCTAATTGACCGCCACATCCTCACAAAGATGGAAGCACCCACAGCCAATAAGGAGGGAATATGCTAATTGACTGCCACACCCTCACAAAGATGGCAGCACCCACAGCCAATAAGGAGGGAATATGCTAATTGACTGCCACACCCTCACAAAGATGGCGACACCCACAGCCAATAAGGAGGGAATATGCTAATTGGCTGCCACACCCTCAAATATGGTGGCACCCACAGCCACAAGATGGAGACGCCAAGTCCTCTCAGCCTCACTGGGGCAGCAGGCGGGCAGCACTGCCGGGCCCGCCCCCAGGCAGGTCCAGCCGCTCTGCACACCTGCCTCCGGAGTCCCCCAGACCCCTCAGCTCCCCAGCTGCCCAGGGCTGGCCCGAGGCGCAGGCAAGCCTTGGATGTCAGCTGCCCAGCAGCCCAGGGCCGCTTGAGGCTCAGGTAACCAGGGCTGGCTGAGGCTTGCGCTGCGGGCAGTGGCAGCAGCAGAGATGTGATGAGGGCGTCGCCTTCCCCTGATCGCCGGGTTGCCTCCCACCCCTGAGGGCTCCCACCCCCGGACTGTGAGAGGGGGCAGGCCTGGCTGAGGGACACCCCCTCCAGTGCATGAATTTTCATGCACCGGGCCTCTAGTCTGCTATAAAATAAAGACACGGCTTATGGGCGTTGTCGCTGTCTCTCAGAGAAGCAGTGTCCCACCAAAACGCAGCTTTCATTCTCTTGTCTGTCTTTTCTAAGCCTTTCAGCCACCTCCACTCAGATTCACCCTTGGCTGTGCTGGCGCAGCACATTGTTTTTATTGATCTTTTGTATATATATATATATTTTGCTCTATGTCATCTATTTCTATTCTGATCTTTATTATTTCATTATTTCCTTCCTTCTACTTGTTCTGGGATTTTCTTGTTAATCTCTTTCTAATTCTTTAAGTTGTAGTGTTACATAACTTATTACCAGTTTTTGTTGTTTTTTGAGGTAGGTCTGTAGTGCTATGTGGTCCATATTACTGAAAGCAATCTATAGACTCAATGCAATCCCTATTGAAATACCAATGGCATATTTCACAGACCTAGAACAAACACTCCAAAAATTTAGATGGGACCAAAAAAGACCCTGAATAGCTGCATCAATCTTCAGAAAGAAGAACAAAGTTGGGGGAATCATAATATCAGATATCAAGTTATACTACAAAGCCACTGTGCCCAAAACAGTCTGGTACTGGTGCAAGAACAGGCATATAGACCAATGGAACAGAACAGAGAACCCAGAAATCAACCCAAGCCACTATGCTCAATTAATATTTAACAAAGGAGGCAAGAGCATACAATGGAGCAGAGACGGTCTCTTCAGTAAATGGTGTTGGGAAAATTGGACAGGTACATGAAAAAAAAATGAAACTAGACCACCAACTTACACCACACACAAGAATAAACTCAAAATGGATAACAGATTTAAATGTAAGACATGAAACCATAAAAGTCCTAGAAGAAGCCATAGGCACCAAAATCTCAGACATCTCTTGTAGCAGTATGTTTAACAATACATCTCCTAGGACAATGGAAATTAAAGAGAAAATAAACAAATGGGACTACATGAAAATATAAAGTTTCTGCACAGCAAAAGAAACAATCAGCAAAATAACAAGAGAGCCCACTACATGGGAGAACATATATGCCAATGATACATCCAATAAGGGGTTAATCTTCAAAATATATAGGGAACTCATACAACCTAACAAAAGGAAGATAAACAATCCAATTTAAAAATGGGCAAAGGACCTAAATAGATACTTTTCCAAAGTGTACATACAGAAAGCCAAGAGACATATGAAAAACTGTTCAAAGGCATTAATCATCTGAGAGATGCAAATCAAAACAAGAAACTAACCTCTCAAAGGCAGGGGAGGATGGGTGGGAAGAGATCAACCAATAAACTTGTATGTAACTGGTGGACACGGATAATGGGGTGGTGAGGGGCTAAGGGGGTGGGCTGAAGAAGCTAATGGGGGGAAAAGGAGGACCTATGTAATACTTTCAACAATAAAGATTTTTCTAATGACATCCATGAAAAAGAAAAACTCCCATGAGGTATATATATCATTATGCCTATTTCATAAAACTGGAGGGTGTTTGCCTCAGTGCCTGAACTCAGTTACTATCTTGCAGTGCTCCCAGGAACTCATGAAGACCTCCATGTCCTGCCACCATTGGAACAGGAATTAGCAGACCTCTCTGTAAAATATCAGAGTATTTAGGCCTTGAGGACCATGTGGTTCTGCCACAGAGAACCCACCTGCTGGTGTACTGCCAAAGCAGCAGAGACAACACGTGAACAAACCATGGCTGTGTCCCTATGAACCTGTTTGCAGAAATGGCAGGATAGTCCTGACCTATAGCTGCAGTCTGGCATCTCCCGATGCAGCTCTTACTGATTTGTCTATTTCAGAGAAACCCGAGGTGGTGAAGTCAACATGGGTTCATCCTTGGTCAGTGGGTCCCTAACAGCCCATCACAAAGAATTCTGTGCACACATTTTTCCAGTCTTTGAGAATTTATATATGAAATAGGCTATTTCCACTGACACTTTCAGGAGTCCCTTATCACCCTTGAGCACCAACACATTCCTTCCAAAAAGTCCACAGTGTGGGAAAAGTTCAAATGAGGGAGCTGGCCCAGTGGTCATCCTGTTGGACTGGGAGTTCAGGCCATGGAGGGGCTGCTGTCTCCTCTCCCTCTGATGGTGTCGGCCTGGGGAACAGGGCTCACTGTTGCTGCAGCATTTCTTCAAAAGACCTTGGACACCCATGTGGCATGCTGGGCTCTGAGCAGAGGCTCCACAGAGCAGGACCGGGTTCTGTCCACACACAGCGATGCATCCAACCTGAGAGCTGCTCCTGGTCCAAGTCCAACTGCTGAGCAGTTCGATTCTTTTTCATTTTACCCCAGGCCAATATTCTCCTTTAATGAAAAAAATACAGCTATCTTTTAAGTTCATGTCGAAATTCAACAGTGTGTATTTTACTCATTTTTAAATACTGTCAGCATGACTTTTCTCCTGGGTGTACTGGCAAAGAGTTCAGGTGCTGGACATACACAGAGCGACCTGAGGGAGCAGGGCAGACACTGGTCGGACCTCGAGGCTAGCCCGTTGTCCTGACACTGAAAACGCAGGGCAGTGTATGTCATTTAAGAAATGCTCGAAGGAAGGTAAATCTACAACTTTCTTTTTTCATGATTCTTCATTGTGTAACTTCCAGTAGTAACTACTGTGTGAGTATGGGCAGGTTTCATCTTATTGGGTCCTAAATTCTCTTCTATACAATAGGAATATTCATATGCCCTCCCAGGTTGAAAAGAAAACTGGACTTGTGTGTATGAGGGTAGACAACTTACCCAACAACTTAGCGGGGTCTTGGGAAGGTTCATGAAGTGTTCATTGAATTTGATGTGTGAACAGAGTTCCACCTCTCCAAGGACAGGCACTTGGCAGGTGTCCTTGGGGAAGAGCCACAAACCTGGACTGAGGGGCAGATGAGGGATCTGGGAGGCCCCGATCCTTTGGGGAGACCCGACTGAGCTGATGGCTCTCGCTGGGCAGCTCTGGCCTGTAAATGTAAGAATGGAAGCATCTGGGGTGTTGAGACCACCTGGGCCGTAGTTAGAGGGCCTAATGCCAGCAGGACTGAAAGCCTCCTGACTCCCTTGGTATCTCTGCTTTAAATTCTGGAAAACAAAGAAGAGTGTCCTCTTTACTTCCCAAGATAAAAGGGCTAGAAATGATAACATTGAAATGCTCCTCATGAAAGCCCCATTCAGGGCTAACTTGCGAAAGAGGCAAACAGTATGCTTCTGAGCAATAATGGATGCAGTGGCCACTTTGATACCTGCCATTTTCCCAAATGGACCATTTATCCCCTGGAAGTAGTTTCCACCCTAGAAATGTGCCTCAAGGTGAGGCAGTGCCATTTTGACTTGCTTTTATTTGGGGCACAAGATCTGATGTGTGGGCAAGGACTAAGACGTTGTTTCATGTACTATAAAATGTAGTTATTTTTTAACTCTCTCTTCTTGCAATGGGGTGGGGGGGGTCTTATACTGAAGACAGCAGAATATGCATAAAACATCCTAAATGTGCCTAAACTTAATTCATCTCCCTAGATTTTATCTCCTTAATGCTACATAGGTTTGGAGAAGAAATAAAATAGTAATCTATATTTAGGTCTGAAGTTTTCCATATAGTTCACATCCCCAATATTAAATGTTATTTTTCACTTTTGCATTTGAAATTTACAAGGCTATGATGTTAACACAAGGCAATAAAATAATCACAAAAACTTATATGCCATAAGCCATCAGCAGAATGAATTGTTTACTTACTAATATCAGAATAACAATTCTGGTAAGCATCCAGTCAGTCAAATTCAAACAAAACTTAGTGAACAAATGGATATCACCTATTTTTATTCCTTTTGCAAGAATATAATTAAATATATGCAATTGTTACTATTATAAACATTATAGTGCTATTTTCCATAATTGTGCGAGTACAGGGATCACTAATAGTACAGAAAGTATGTTTCTGGCATTTCTCAATATATAAAATCATCTACCCCATGTCATTATAGTAGTATGTGTGTTCTTATAACATTATGCATTTAAAATCTGGGTCAGTTCTTTCACCTGCAGTCTATTTCCTCACAACAGCTTCTGGGAATATGTGGGGACACGACTGCTGCAAAATCATCAAATCAGAAAAAGATGAATCAGGCTTTACTTCCAATTAAAGAAATAAAATGACTAACAAGCAGGGAAAGAGCTATGTTAAGAGTAAATCACTTAAAGTCTAAAAATTCAGCATTTCAAGATTCCTGTCTAGGCGTTAAAATATTTTAATATGATTGACAAGTTGGATCTAAGAAGTCACTCTGGATCTAAACAGAGACTATTTCACATTTTACTTTATTTTTTGAAATATATTTTTATTAATTTCAGAGAAGAAGGGAGATGGATAGAGAGATAGAAACACCGATTAGCTGCCTCCTGCACGCTCCCTACTAGGGTTTGAGCCCACAACCTGGGCATGTGCCCTGACTGGGAATCGAATTGTGACCTCCTGGTTCATAGGTTAATGCTCAACCACTGGGCCACACTGGCTGAGCCTATTTCACATTTTAAATGGTTTACCTCTGTGACTAAGCATTAGCCATACAAAGCCCAGGAGGTTTTCTTTCTTTTGTGAATATCTCACGAAAAAGCTTTGGCAATAAAACATCAGAGTCGCTATGCTTCCTTAGCACTCAGCACAACGGTGCACTGAAGTTAAAATACCACATTTCAGTTCTGCCAATCTAACTTAAAATAGAAAACATTTCAATCATCAAAAGCAAAAACAAAATGCACACACAATAACCCCAGCAAGTCCTGCTATTCTTCAAGGTTTATAAAATAAGTCTTCGTCACTAGTGAATCAGCATTCATTAACCTACATCTGCAAACAGGTTTTGTTACTTAGATCCCTTTCAAACCACTTTAATGCAAGGGCTAATGGAACAGGTCAAAGAGGAGAGAGGAGGCCGAGTGGAACCTATATCCACATTCCTTTGTAAAGGCCGCTAGTCTTCCAGGGGCAGCCCATTCCCGGCTGGTGCATTCCTCGTTCCCCCAGGCTCCGTGGAGGTGCGTTCCCAGAGCGCCAGCAGGCTGTCACTTGTGCAGCAGCCCCTGTCACAATTCAATGTAACAAAATGATGAAGCAGAGAGGGGGCAGAGGCAGAAAACTGAGTGCACTCCTCACAGCACACATAGGCCCAGATGAAGTTGCTGAAATCCAAGACAGTTTCCCACAAGGAGGCCAGGACAGTGATCCAAGCAAGAAGCTCTGCCTGCTGTCGCTCCTCTGAGATGGAAGCACCTCCCTTTGCTACCGGGTGACCTAAAACAAATTAAACAGTGAGCATTCAATGCCCCATACCCCCAGAACATACTCCTTCCTGCCCATACCGCCCCACCCCTGTCTGCCACTGTGTGCAGGTTAGCAGGTTGCACCTTTACCCATAACCAACCTCCCCAAATCAGCTCTTCAATCCTCCTTTACGCTTCCTGCTTGTAGGTTGCAAAGACAACATGCATAAAGGTTCCCACGTGTACTATTATGTGCCCTCGCTTTGTATTTGTGGAGCTACAAAAACCCCATGCGAGGCCCATGGGGCTAACTCGCACGTGCTGAGCGTGCTTTGTTAATGGTGTTGGAATTTGTCTAATGAATGCCGATGAAAATCAGCATATGTCAAGACTGAAATGTTGCCTTTGTTATTTTTTAATGTAGTTAACTTGCATTTTTAAAAAAGAAGTTATTTTATGAAACTGCTGTAGTTACTGGAAAGATACACCCATTAAAAAGTTTGTTGTTGCCCTGGCCAGTTTGGCTCAGTGGATAGAGCGTCGGCCTGCAGACTGAAAGGTCCCAGGTTCGATTCCGGTTAAGGGCACGTGCCTGGGTTGCAGGCTCGATCCCCTGTAGGGGGAGTGCAGGAGGCAGCCAATCAATGATTCTCTCTCATCATTGATGTTTCTATCACTCTCTCCCTCTCCCTTCCTCAGCAGTTTCTATAGTTTGATTTTTTTAGATAAGAAATTTTACAGGTTAATCAATACACCAGCTAGAAGGAAAAGGCAAAAACCTTAGGACTTTAATTTGTCTCCACCAGGAAAATATTTTCAAAGTAAATGATGTTATTTGATAGCATAGTCACCATGGCTGGTCTTTAGATCCAACCAGGTTTTATTCAAACTCCAGGTTCCCGGTTAACTGACGGAGAGGCCTTTATTTATGCATCTACAATAGAACAGCTCTCAGGTTCGCTCTGGAACACTGCAACGAATGGAGCAAACACCCGGCCGACTGCACGGAGCCGCCTGGAGCAGGGCTGGCTCGCTTTCCACTTGGGCCTCATGGTAAGCATGCTCATCTGTGCAGGCTTCGCAGTCACTGTGACAAGTTCTCAACTCCACCTTCATACACAATAGCAGCATAGACAATATGATATTGACTAATGGCCATGGCTTCGTTCCAACAAAATTTTATTTATGAACACGGAAATTTGGATTTCACAGAATTTTCTTGTGTTGTGAAATATTATGTTCCTTCTTTCCTACTTTTTCAACCATTAAAAAATGTACAACCCCTTTTTAGCTCAGAGGCCATCCAAAAAGAGGCCAAGGGCTGGATTGGGCTGGCAAGCCATACTTGCTGACTTCTTTCCTGGAGGAAAGTACTGAACAAACAGGCAAATGAATGGTCTATCAGAAGATGACATGTGCTGTGGCGGACAGTCGATCGGTATGAGGAAGACAGACTGGGCAGGAAGGTGGAAGGCTCCTGTGTGCAGAGGGTTGTCAGGAAGGAGATGTCAGGAGGCACTTGCAGGAGGGGCGGGAGTGCCAACTCTGCAGGAAGAGCCTTCCAGGTGGAGAGAGAGGTGACTGCAAGGAGCCTGGCCCATGCATGGGATGTGGCCTCTCCCTGACTGTGGTTCAAAGATGGCACAGGAGCGCATGGCCAGATGCAACTTAAAGGAATCACTTTGACTGAAATGAGGAAAGGCAAAGCCAGCAGGACTTTTGACGAATAGGATGAAGGATATGACAGAAAGAGGAATCAATCTTTGGCTCGAAAATCCTGACTGAGTTGGTCATTTCCTGAGATGGGGAGGACTGTCTTTCTTTGCTTCATCTGCTAAGTGTGAAACTGCACCTGCTCGCCTCCGTTGCAGTGAAGAGTGAATGAGACAGTGACCTGAAGAGCGCGGCCCAGTGCCTGGCATGCGGCTGACACCGGGAAATGGCTCTTTCCGGACCCCATCGTCTCTATACGACCTAACAGTGTTTACAACCAAGAGCTGACCTACATCTAGGATGTAACTCTCAAAAGCATCCTCCTTAAGGAAGCTCATTCTCCATGCCCAGCTCATTTTGGAGCCCATCTACACTGAAGGGTGGAGAAGATTATTTAGGACTTATTTTCCTGTAAAACCTTGGTTTTGCTGACTGTATAAGGAAGGTCCATGTGACTTTGGAATGTTGATGGATCAGGGTGCTAGGATGCCAACATCAGCTCCCCTGTCCTGTGACAGGGGATCAAGTGTTTCATGCTCTGGCAGTAGGGATGAGGGAAGACCAGACCCAGGGGAAAGAAACCATCTCAGCTGGACCTGGAAAGACAAGAGGAATTGTAGAAGAAGGCGGTGGGGGAGATGGAGAAAAAAAAGCAATGGGCATGGACACACAGCCTATTGGGTGGGTGGAAATGAAGGCTCCTCCCAAAATGCTTATACTTTGTATTTTCCATCTGTTACCTAGGGGAACCATTAGTGGTCTCTCATCCAGGAAGAATCTGGGCAGGGAGGTAACTCGGGTGGCACAGGAAGCAGAGGAGAAGCCAAATAAAGGGAAGAACAGTGGGCAGGTGGGGAGCTCTGAGAAACAGCGCTTCCTGCATCCAGCTTGTTCATCAGAAGCACCCCAACAACTCTGCTAGTGTGGTTTTCTAGGCCCGACCCAGGCTGATTGTCCCAGAATATCCTAGGGGTGGGGCTCAAAACAGGGCACTTCTAACAAGTTCCCATGATGATTTTTCTATGGATACCAAAACTATTATAACATGGTAGCAAAAGAGGACGAAGATGGCCCAAGGCAACAGCCCAGGAGACAAGCGAGAAAGGGATCCACTCATTAAAGGGCCACTGGGGACAATACCAGGAGGACCTGGTCATCAAAATAGATGGTGAGGTTGACAGAGATGTTGAAGAATGCCCTTGTTGCTTAAATTCCTAACTCCTACCTCTAGTTGTCCAATGTAAAATACTGGAAACATTTAGACACTTAGCAGAAACCATCAAAATGAAGTAGGAGGATCAGGTAGGATGCTTGCAAAGAGCTACTGAAAATATAAACTGTTCTCTAATGCAGAAGTCATCAATCTCAGCACTAATGACCCTGGGACCAGATGACTCTGTCAGATATCCCCTTGAAGGCAAAAGTGCCCCTGGTTGAGAACTACTGCTCTAAAGATAGTTCTTCACCCTTAGTAGATGTTGTAAAAATCTCCAAATTCAATATGATTTACTTCTATTTTCAAATAACAGAAAGTCCTGGCAAATGGCTGGCCTTGGTGCTAAGCGAACATCAGGCACTTAATACAGCACTGAGAAGGCAGTGCAACTCAGAATTAAGAAAAGGACAATGGAGGTGGGATTGCAGAGACAGTTATATTTTCCCACAAGAAGGAATCACTGCACCGTCTCTCGGGACCTTGAAAATCACATGGGTAGAATAAACTGAATGCCAACCTTTATGCTCGGGAAAGACCAGATGACTGCTTCGGGAACCGTCCCTTCTCATTTTCATACCATCACCTAAGGCTGTTAATGTCTCAACTGCTTACTCTTTTCTTATTTGCATTTAAGGGAAAATAAAACTCTGACATCGGCGGCTTACTGTAGACAAGCCTACTTTTTAGCCCTTCCTTGTTTTGACGCTATAGTGGATGAACCGCCTAAGGAAAGTGGGAACTATGTTGTTAGGTAGCTGATACCCCTCCTCCAGGGAGGCCACAGCTCTGCCTTCCCAGGACCCCTGTCTCACCTGTGGCGTAAGGTCAGCATTGATTTTAAGAAACAGAAATAGTTTCTGTGGGTGCCACGCTCCGCACAGAAGCTGGCCACAGCTCCACAAATGAGTTACTGCATCTGCATAAGATCCATAAAAGACATAAAATGTTTTATGCAGTCCAAGTCACACTGACTTGGATTAATAAAGGAAACAAAGTTTTACGACTTTGAGATTATTCTCAGGTGGCATATCACTAAACAAAAAAAAAAAAAAAGTAGCTAAGTATCATGATAGCTTAGGGAACTGTATTATGTTTCTACCACTTTCTGAAGAGCCAAATGAAATGTCACTTCCGTTGAGGATTTAGTGAGAGCAAACTCATCTCCCCCACACACAGCCAAAATGCCCCTGAAGGTTTGCTTCCTGCAAATGCCCTCCCTGGCTACACATAAACAGAGAGGGATGGCTGTGGCAAGAGGCTACTTAGAAACATTCTTTTCTGGAACATGGCTTGTGCTCATGGTCTTGTTTCATATTTAAATGTAAAAATCAATACAAGTATAATCTTCTGAAATGTCATTTCTTAGTCTACAAGAAATAAAATGAAGGAAAAAAATTATCATTGATGGATGTATGACCCTAGGTCATCAGTAACTCCAAAATTTTTATTTAGGAAAGGGTTAGGGAAATGGCTGAAAGGGGCCGCTGGGAAAAGGACAATAGAATTCTTTTAAAGTGAGGTGTGCTTAGCAAGCACACTGAGTTTACATAGGTTGGAAGTGGATTGGGATTGGCTTAGAGGTGGAGCCCTAGTAATTATGAGAGTGTTAACCTCCTTCCTCCACCAACAATGACTCCATGACCTTCCACTGCCCTGGATATAAAATATTACATCAGCTTATTTATTCTAGTCACTGTTCAATATAATCTATATAGATAAAAGGCTAATATGCAAAGTGTCCCCTCGGGTGTTCGACCAGGAGACTGGGAGTTCAATCGCTCACTATGACGTATGCTGACCACAAGGGGGCGGCATGGAATGAAGGAAGGCCCCAGCCAGCAGCCAGCAGCTGGGGAAGGGAAGCCCCCACCAGCAGCCAGAAGGCCCCGATCGGCCCTGATTGCCGGCCAGGTCTAGGGACCCTATGAATTTCATGCACTGGGCCTCTAGTCTGACATAAAGAGTTATGCTGGGGAAAGGACATTTCAGAAAGGCCAAAGTCACAGATGGGGTGGCATTGCCCATGCAAGTTTGCCAATCTAATCAGTGGCCAGATAACACCAAGGGGGACCATGGCTAATAGTGCTGAGGTTGCACCATGCGGCTGCTTTGCCTATACTTGCCTTTGTAGTTTTGACTTTATTGCCACTGCTACAGGCCCAACCTGAGTCATCTGGCAGCACTTTGCAATCCTCTCCTTCCAAACAGGGATCCATGTGGCACCACCACTTCTGAACCACGATGGAAGCTGGAAAACAAAGGCCAAATAATGCGTGTGGCACTGCTTCTTCCTGCAAATGTGGACAACATGAAGCTCATCACAGAGGAGCACACTGACCTCACTGACACAGTGGAGTTAGTGAGATCTCACGCCTCTGTCTGAATCTGGCTGTGACACTTTTTACAAGTGACATTGGACTCATTATTTTACTGCTCTCCACCTCATTTTCTTCATCTGTAAAATGGGGGTAAAAATAGAACCTCGCCACAGGATGTCGAGGAAAAAGCTAATCCATGTGAGTCTTGGCTGGCTTTGGGGCAGTCCCTTACGTTCTCAGAAATCGTTAGCTATTACTGTGGTCCTCATCTTTGGTGGTAGGTTGTATGTTGATGGTGCAAAGTTATGTTTAATGGTTTTTGTTGTCAATAGCAAAGACTAACAGCAGTCAACATTTCCAACCCACGTGGTGCTCATCTCATCCTTTCCAGCTGGTACTGAGCACTGCAACACGGGGGGGCTCCAATAGCCCCTCAATGCCCACATTCTAGACTAGCCAGCTCACCTGTGAATTCATTTCCTTTTACCTCACCATGCCTGCAGGGGTCAACCAATAAAAGCATTTGTGGTTTAAGCCCATGGAGCAGAAAGTAGCACCCCAGTTCTCTGGGTTTAGAAGAAGAAGAAGAAAAGTGAAGAAAGTACCATCAACTTGGCTGGTTATTCCCACAGAATCAAAGGACAAAAGGATCGTGACTGATTTTTAAGGGTGATCCCAGCCAATAGGCTGGTACAGGACAGGGTGCTGGGGCCGGGAAGCTGGGAGGGTGGGGGAAGAAATAGAGAGGATCTTAGCCCTGTTTTTCTTGTTGAAACAGCAACACTAATAGAAAACATCCCCCACTGGATTTCACTTAAACTACTACTGCCTGAGAAGTTTGAAATTCAAGTTCAAGCAAATCTTTATAAATCCTTTTCTAGAGGGCCTGGCATGCTAATTGGCTTCCCTGCATTTTCTAATTTCAACATAGCTGTACCTCTATAGTTAAAAATTATCTTCTTGCATTCTACAGAGAAGAGAAAACTGAGGCCCAGAGATATTGACTTGTCCAAAGTCACATAGTTTGAAGAGAGTCAAGCAACATTGAATGGAGGCAGTCTGACCCTGCACCCATGCTCCAACCTGGAAATACAGGTGGGCGAAAGCAGGTCTAAGGTGTGAGTACACGAAACAGAGCTTACTCTTGTATTGCTATTTGTTAATTACTGTATTATTTTCCACATGAACTGTGTGCTTCCCTTTGCCCACCCTGTGTACAGCTGCTCCCTCACACCAGGGATCTCTAGGGAAACAAGCCCTAGTGTGGAATCAGGGTTGAAAGTAGATGACCCAGCGAGCCAGTACATGCAGGCTCCTCTGTCCAGTGACTCCAGTGCAGCATGATGAGGGCACAGCACGTTTTCATTATCAGCTGCAGAGGCCGGACACTGCGTCTACCCTGATGCAGAAAAGTGGCCACCATTCTTGATTCTGGCCAAATCCTGAGCTCCTATCCCATCAGTCCCATCAAAACCAATAACATGAGTAAGGCCGTTTTACGATCTGGGATAACCACTTGCTAGTTAAATCAGAAGGCACCAACACTGAGAAGGAACATAGCTACATGGGTTATTTTTTCTGAGAGAGAGACTGCCACTGGACACATTGGGGGAACCTGAGAACATGTATTCTTTTCAGCCCCAGATATCATAATACTCTTCTAACTAGATGGGAGTTTTGTCATTTCAAAGCACTTTTACCTACTGTTCCTCTTTTGATTGTCCCAACAACCCTCAGAAACAGGAAGTGGATGCAGAAGATTCCAGGAATAGACACCAGAGCTTTCGGTACGTGAGTTAAATGAGAGAGGAGGTATTAGATTCTGGTGCTCTCTCTCCACCCATCTGTCTCCTATGCCACACTCTACAACAGCTTAAATTAACAAGTGCTCCCCAGTGTCTGGCCAAGTTTATAGAGCTGCCACTGAGTCATTATTCCTGAATGCCCTGGGTTGGTCCCAAGTGGATATAAAGACAAGTAAGAGATGGTTCTCAACCCTCAACTTAAAATACCATCCGCAGGACTGGAGAAGTTCCATAAATGTTGACAGAGCTTGGTCATATTTATACAGCGTTAAAGCTGAATCTAAAATACTTTATCTTATCTTTAAAACTGTTCCCTAGACCCTGGCTTTCACTCAGCAGGGGACTCTATACTCTTCAGAGGAATCAGAGCCACGTGGACGAGTCAGAAGAAGCCTTGATGAGCACGTGGTCAGTGACCTGTCCTGTGGGGCAGGAGGAGCGGTGGGACAGTGAGTGGCCACCCTGGAAGCCAGCAGACCATGCGGCCGAAGGGAGGGGTCAGCAAGGCCGCACCGGGCACTCAGCCGAGGAGGATGGTCTAGAAAGCCAGCTCCAAGGGCTCCGAGGCCAGGTTTAGATTAAACCAGGTTCTCCAAGCAGGAGGGAGCCACAGACAGTGTGTGAGGAAGGCAGGGCAGTGAGCCAGGAAACCTGCGCCTAAGCAGAGTCCGCCTGGCAGGGCAGTAGGAAAGGATGCGGGCAGAAAGGAGTGTGAAAGAGAAGAACAGGTGAGGCGTGAGTCTTAGAAGGGTCAGCAGGCAGAGCATTGTCAGAGCACTTTATAGTCCAAAAGGGGTGAGTGCAGTGAGGAATCTGGGAATCAATTCTTTGCAGAGGAAACAAAGTGCATCACATTACCTCCACTTCATGGCAGAGAAATGTCAGTGCTTCCTACTGACTCATTGGAGACCAAGAACACTCTCATACCAGCCCCTAGCAAAGGCACTGGAGGAGAAGAAATGATGGATTGATTCAGGCATTCATCAAAGAAAAAATATGCCAGTTCTTAACTACAGAAAAGAATATTGTTTTCCTAGTATTTTGTTTAAAGATTTACATTGAATTTAAGTAAATAAACGAAAAAAGTATATACGATCAAGCGCTTGTGAAATTATTCAACAGTTTTCTTTCATTTAATTGGAAAACATGAAGTGACTTTCCAGACACAGACTCACGGAGCCTCCGCAAAAAAGCGAACTGCCCTGGACTGAACGTGTTTCCACTATAGAAGCCCTGTCCTGCCTCTAGCAGGGTGCACGGAGGGCAGTGCCCAAGCAGGTGCCTGCTCCCCGACGGAGCTTCATGTGCAAGACTCAGAGCAAATGTTCTCTCAGAAAAGACAGGCATAAGCGCCACCACAGGAACCAAAATGAAAGCTGCACATTCCTTTATGAATTAGCACATTCCTTTATGAATTAAAGATTGACTAAGGAGCTCACAACTAGGTGTGGACCAACCAAGAGTGTGCCCTGGGGGTGGGTGAGCAGGTGATTGTGAACAGCCTGGGCTGAAGGTCTGGGCACACTGTGCAGGGCCAGGCTGAGGCGAGGGATGGGAGTAGGGTTCCACTAAAACGACCGTAGAGTGCCGCCCCCTTACCTGAGCCTGTCCCCATAGGAAATAAATCTGTAGGAGGCATACTTTTTTTTTCTGTTGATACCATAACATAGTTTAAGTGAGAATGTCTTGCCACTTCTATTTTTTTAGATTATTTAAAAAGCCTCATGTCTTCCTTACTTATGAAACCACAAAGATGCCAATCTGTAATAAGTTTCAAATTTTATGCAGAAAGGAAGAAAAAGACAGTGAAACCCTGGTTTTGCGGAAGTGGCTGGTACTCTCTATAAATGTTCCAGGGGAAAAAGGAATGTGTCCAATCAGCTAGTTTGCTTCGGGTGCATTTTCTTTGCTCTCTGATGGATCAAATAGATTGAGGGTTTGGGTTGTTTTCTATTCCTTATCTCAAATATCATCCCATTAAACACACCTTACAATATGTGTTTATATAGCTACTTAGATAAGCCCACCTTTGAATAAGACTAACAGCGAACAGGCTCACTTCTCAAGGTCTGGCCTCCCATTTGTTGACTTAGCTCAATTGTACTTACACAGAGTTAAGGCTTTTCTAAAGAAAGATGTATTTTCACACTGACACATGGACAGGAAGATGCAGAAAACATCTTCCCGGATTATATATCATCTGGAAAATGGAAGTAGCCACCAGAATATTCTCTGAGGTTCTGTGTTTCTGCTTTAGCTATTTTGCTGTCACCATTGTTATTTAAAGACACTCACAATCTTCTTCAAAAAATTAAGACATTTATTAATTTTTAGGATTGCTAAGTGGCAAGCCCTGCCAATGTGTATTTCTTTTCTTTTTTTAAGACAAAAAGCCATTCCGACCTGACAGGCAACAAGCACAAACGCAGTCGTGACAGCACTACAATGTTGCTACGGGAATCTTACTTGTTCCCGCTCCACACTAGCCGTGTTGTCATTCCACACTGTGCACAGAGTGCTGAGGGCATGGTGGGATGCAGAGCCGGACCCTTTGTGATCAGGTCTGTCCTCAGCCAAGTGCCCCCTCACACAAGTACATATCCCTGGAGTGAGGACCTCTACAGTAAGGTTTCTTGACCTTGGCACTATTGACATTTGGGGCCAATAATCCCTTATTGCAAGAGTCTATACTGTGCCTTGTTAGATGTTGAGCAGCCTGCCTGGCCCCCACCTCCCCAATGACAGTAGTATCATCTACCCCAGGGTAACAACCCAAAGTGTCTCGAGACATTGTCGGATATCGACCCTGGTTGAGAAACATTATTTGTGGTTATTAGATACTAGAGGTCCAGTGCACAACATTCGTGTACTCAGGGGTGGGGAGGGATGTAGGGGAGTCCCTCAGCCCAGCCTGCACCCTTTTGCAGTCCAGGAGCTCTCAGGGGATGTATGACTGATGGCTTAGGTCTGCTCCCCAGGCCTAAGCTGGCAGTCGGACATCCTTAGCACTGCCACAGAGGCGGGAGAGGCTCCTGCCACCACTGCTGCACTTGCCAGCCATGAGCCAAGGGCAGCTCCTGTGTTGAGTGTCTGCCCCCTGGTGGTCAGTGCACATCATAGTGACCGGTCATTCCTCCGTTTGCTCGATTTGCATATTTGCCTTTTATTATATAGGATACTCAGCCCAAATGAGAGGCTTAGCTGTTCATCAGACCTCATTAAACTGGGGCTTGTTAAAAGACACCTACTCCATGGTAGACACCAAGCCCCACAGCCCCTGGTCTTCCTCCATGCCCCCACCGTGGGCAATGCCACAAGCCTAACACTTGGAAACCTACGATCTCATAAATCTTGGGCTGTTTTAATGAACTTTGTTCACAGCATTTCATACCCTTTTTTATTGGCACCCCCTGCTTCATCCAATCCAGAATACAAATTCCCAGCAGGTGGCAATTAAATTTTAAAATGTGATTGTATCTAAGGCCTCTAATACCCACAGCTCAGTTTACACCTCCAGGCTTGTCCCCTGCCATGTCCAAGCCAGACTGTGCTTCTTCCACCTCCCAAGGTGGCCCCACTAGTTCTCATGTGCTTCACGTGGCTGCGCTGCCCAGATCCCTCTGACCTGGTGAAGTCTCACCACTGCTCCTCTTCTCTGCTCTGCCCAGAGCCCTTCACTGACTAGAATTTAATTGTCCATCTTCTGAGTAAAGTGTGGGCTCCTTGAAAGCAGGACCTGAGTCTAATTACCATCCTTCCCTGGCATCTAGGACACGCCAGGCACCAAGGTGCTAAATTAAAAGTTGATGAATGAGAGGAGAAACCAAGTTGGCGGCATAGGTAAGCACCTAAACTGCTGCCTCGCACAACAATTTCAAAACTACAACTAAAAGACAGAACGGACACCATCCAGAACCACAGGAAAGCTGGCTGAGTAGAAATTCTACAACTAGAAGGAAAGAGAAAAGCTCACAGAGAATTGGAGGTACTGCAAAGGGTCTTTTTGCGCGCAGAGAGGAAGGGCAGCTGAGAGCCTGGCTGACTTTCTCTGGCGGAAGGGGGAAGGAAGCCCCCGACCGCACTGAACCCCAGTTCTGACTGCACTGAACCCCAGTTCTGGGCGAGCCCCTGGGGACCCACACTCTTACGGGGGGAGTCTGGACTCTCAGGCGGAGACTCGGGAGCCGGGAAGGCAGAGGTCTGAAGGAGCGCGCATGCCAGTGCGCACAAAGGCTGCGGAGGTTGCCATAGGCTTTCCCTAGTGGAAGGGAGTCGGAGGCTCCTGACTGCACTGGGCCCCAGTTCTGACTGCACTGAACCCCAGTTCCAGGCGAGCCCCTGGGGACCCACGCTCTTGTGGGGGGAGTCTGGACTCTCGGGTGGAGACTCGGGAGCCGGGGAAGGCAGAGGTCTGCGCGTGCGCGCAAGGGCAAGGCTGACGGGAAGCCAAGACTGTCTGCTCTGCCCTGAGACTCCACCCCATCCAAGCCGAGCACAGAGGCTATTGAAATTTGGCAAGTCTAATCCTATAAGGCTGTCTCCATCACCGAACTTCTCCCAGCATAGACGCAGCTGATCCTTACAGCCAACTGGCCTGGAGGTCAATTCCTCCCAGTGATACCAACAACAATCAAGACTTAATTACAACAAGGCTGTACACACAGTCCACAAAGGGGTGCACCAAGAGTGTCCACCTCAGGTTAACTGGGGAGGCCGACCCACTGGGCCATATAGGAAACCTAGCACACAAATTTACCCTACCAACTCAGGGAAGCAGTGAAAATGCGGCATCAAAGAAACAGATCACAAACGAAAGAAACGGAGGAAAACAAACGACTGGATATAGAATTCAAAACCATGGTTATAAGGCTTTTCAAGAATATCCTAGAAAAGGCCGATAAATATAACGAGACCCTCGAAGATATGAAAAAGGACCAACTAGAAATTAAACATACACTGACTGAAATAAAAAATATTATACAGAGACCCAAAAACAGACTAGAGGAACACAAAAATCAAGTCAAAGAATTGAAATACAAAGAAGCAAAAACACTCAACCGAAAAAGCAAAAAGCAAAAAAAAAAAATCCAAAAAGTTGAAGATAGTGTAAGAAGACTCTGGGACAACTTCAAGCGTACCAACATCAGAATTATGGGGGTGCCAGAAGAAGAGAGAGAGCAAGATACTGAAAACCTATTTGAAGAAATAATGACCAAAAACTTCCCCCACCTGGTGAAAGAAGTAGACTTACAAGTCCAGGAAGCGCACAGAACCCCAAACAAAAGGAATCCAAAGAGGACCACACAAAGACACATCATAATTAAAATGCCAAGAGCAAAAGACAAAGAGAGAATATTAAAAGCAGCAAGAGAAAAACAGTTCATTACCTACAAGGGAGCACCCATACGACTGTCAGCTGATTTCTCAACAGAAACTATGCAAGCCAGACGGGAGTGGCAAGAAATTTTCAATGTGATGAATAGCAAGAACCTACAACCAAGATTACTCTACCCAGCAAAGGTATCATTCAGAATTGAAGGTCAGATAAAGAGCTTCACAGATAAGAAAAAGCTAAAGGAGTTCATCACCACCAAACCAGTATTATATGAAATGCTGAAAGGTATTCTTAAAGAAGAGGAAGAAGAAAAAAGTAAAGAGAAAAATTATGAACAACAAATACATATCTATCAACAAGTGAACCTAAAAATCAAGTGAATTAAAAACCTGAGGAACAGAATAATCTGGTGAATATAATAGAATCAGGGGCATAGAAAGGGAGTGGACTGATAACTCTCAGGGGGAAAGGGGTATGGGGGGGTTCATGAAGAGACTGGACAAAAATCATACACCTATGGATGAGGACAGTGGGGGGAGGTAAGGGCAGAAGGTGGGGTGGGAACCGGGTGGAGGGGAGCTATGGGGGGAGAAAGGAGAAACAATTGTAATAATCTGAATAAAGATTTATTTTTAAAAAAAAGTTGATGAATGAACTCACACATGCAAGACACATTCGTCCAGCTCACAAAGTGCTTTTGCAAAGTACACCTTGCTGGCATTCACCTGATGACTGGAGAAAGCCCAGAACCCTGCTTCACCATAGGTGCCAGAGAAACCACACGCAATGAGAAACCCCTGGGAAATCATAGCTGTAAGACAGACCTGGATCTCACACAGTCGGAGCTACAGACATCGCCTCCAGTGCGAACAGTAACCCTCATCCCAAAGTAAGCGAGTTGCGACATCTGAGAAAAATTCAGGTACCATCAAAGAAAGAAAAAAGTTGCCCTGGCTGGTTTTGCTCAGTGGATAGAGCATCGGCCTGCGGACTGAAGGGTCCCAGGTTCGATAATAGTCAAGGGCACATGCCCGGGTTGCAGGCATGATCCCCAGTAGGGGGCATGCAAGAGGCAGCCAATCAATGATTCTCTCTCATCATTGATGTTTCTATCTCTCCCTCTCCCTTCCTCTCTGAAATCAATAAAAATATTTTTTTAAAAAGAAAAAAGTTTACAAAGTAACTGCCTCCCATTCTTAAGCCTGTCTTATTAATCTTTTTAGAGTCACTGTTTAGAAAGCATTCCCTTTGAAAAAATAAATTAAGCTTTATTGTACTACTCGTTTATCTCATTTTATCATACAACCACTCAGCATGATCCCTGTAGAGTTGTATTTTGATAAATGTGTAGAATGCAGTTCCCACCACTGAACAGCCTGTGTGTGCCAGGAGAAGATTCAAAGGGGAAAATGCTGGCCAACTGAACAGTTGTCTGCTTCAGGACCCAAGTAAGCATAGCCTCAATCAAGTAATTCCCAGACCTTCTCCCAAATCCCAAATGTGTATTAAAGACACATTTCAATAATTCAGGGAGATTCATAAATTCATTATAACAAAAAAGCTTGATGGTGGGGGGGCAGCTAATTGTTCTCCCTGTTTAACTTATAAAAGCTATAATTTTATGTAAAGGCAATGAAAAAAATGAGGTGTAGATTAATAAAAATGCATGAGGCTGTTCTACTTTCTATGCCAACATTAATTAGTGCCTGCTCCAACATGCTCTCACCTTTGTTTTAATTTAAATGTAAATTGAAATGAATTTTATATTTCAGATCCTCTCTATTCTTATTGACAAATAAGATCAGAGGAACTCTCTATTCTTTTGACAAATAAGAGAAGAGGAACCTATCAGCAGAGACCAGGTCTTTCCACAAGCCAATTAGCAGCATGATACTGCATAATTATTATGGGATAAAGATTAAGCAGGTAAAACTAAAAAGCCCTAATGGAAATATATTCAGATAAGGACTAGAAGATTAGGGGGATGTGAAAACAAATGGAGAGTATTATGTTAAGTGAAATAAGCCAGGCAGAGAAAGATAAATATCACATGATCTCACTCATTTGTGAAATATAATGAACAGCATAGACTGATGAACAAGAACAGATCCAGAGACTGAGAAACGTCGAACAGCACGTCATACCTCAGGGAAGGTAGGGGAGGGTGGGGGGGGGGGGGAGAAATCAACCAAGGAACTTGTGTGCATGCATATGAGCCTAATCAATGGACACAGACAACAAGGGGGTGGGGCATAAGTGGGGGGTGGGAGGTTATGGGGGAATAAGGACACATATGTAAAAAATAACAATTTTAAAAAAATTTTAAAAAATTATAAAAAAATAAAATTAAATTAAAATAAAATATTAAATCTAATCCATACTAGTGGTCGCCATAACCTTAAGAGAAATTGTTTCATGTGACAAAGATTTTTAAATGAAACTCTCTGTAGCCCAAAAATTATTTTGGAAGGAAACAAAGAGAAGTTTCCTTCCAAAGTCGTAAGGATTGTAATTGAAAGTCAATATATTTGGCCTCTTGAACTGAAGTAAGTAATTTGTGTTTTTGCCTCCCTGACAAAGTTTATATAAAGTTACAAAAAGAAATTGACAGCCAGTTTGAAATTGAATTGCCATGGCCTAGAGCAAAGAATATCCTTACATGATATTATTCTACAATGTCATTATAATTTTAGATATTTTACAACAGCATATTGTACAATTATCCCAAACAAACTTACAAACTAATTCTTTGAATGTTTGGCAGCAATTTAAAAAAAAAGGACATGAAAGGATTTAATCCCTTTCAGAAGGAATTAAGGCACTGGGAAGGCATTTGAGCATTCTATAGTGGCCCCTCTTGCCTTTTGTGCCAAGAGGGACCCTCTTCTCACAATCCAGTTGCCCTCAGCTGTTGCCTGAGCTTTCTGTTCATGCTGAGCTTGAAGCCTCATGGTGGTTGGTACCATGGATCTGTCTCTCGCTCAATCGTGTGAGCTGGGCCCTCCCTGGAGAAGAAACCTGAGTTCCCCGAGATATGTGATCAGTGCTGGGGCCCCGCCAGCAGGCCAGGGGATCCCAAGGCAGGTGCTGGGCGTGGAGGCCACGGGGGCATAGGCTACCAAGGAGACAGAACTGAACCTCACATCACCCTGCTTGGCCCCGGAGGATGACTGGTTAGCCAGAGACGGGTAAGATTCCTCAGGGAAGGAACAACCTAAGACGGGCACAGTTGCAGAGGGGCCATCAGGAGAGAACTTGGGGATCAACAGAGGTGGGGCACAGACCCTCACCCCCCCCCCCAACCTTACAGGGGCCTGAACTCTCACCCCGTCTGAGGGAGGTCTCCTGCCCCCATGGCTGCTTTGCTTCCCAAGGCCAGCTCAGATTGTGACACAGGTGACAGACAGTGACTTGGCCCAGCTCAGATTGGGACCCAGGTAACAGAGAGAGACTTGGCAGACAGCAGCTGCCCTATATCTAAATCCAGCCTAGCACCAGGAATGCTCAGGGCCTACTCAAGAATGCAAATAATCCTTTCCACTAATATTTACAGGGTAAACTAAGATTGTTGGTAGAGTATTAAATTTGACAGTAAAATAATAATCAAGTTTTCAGATTAATTTAAATAGGCTAATTGAAATAAGTGAATATTCAAGAAAATTTAATTGTACTGGACAAAAAGCTATTCCTAAGTAGTAACTAACATTTCTATTGGTAGTTCATCTCATGGTAAAATTCCTGAACATGCAATGAAACTAAAGCAGTCATATTTTTGTGCGAAAAATTAAAATTTAAAGTTATCAAGACTGCATTATAAAATTTACAAAAGCCTCCATTAATCAAAAAAGGGGGGATAGTAGGGTAATATCATGTAAGAAAAAATATTCTATAAGTAAATTACATCTAGAAAATTTTTACTTTACAAAATTAATTTTCATTTGTAATGCTAACAGCAAGACACCCATGAAAAACACACATGGTGTCTAAATAAGACAAAGGAAAATCGTTTGGGCAAAAATAAAAAGGATCCCAAATCAATTATATAGAAAAGATTCCTTTATTAACTTTTGGTCGAGAATATGTTTGTATATTTTCAGAAAACAACTCCAAGACCATGTGGATTCCTGCAACAGAGAGGAATTGACAGGTCTGCTCCAACCACGAAGACAAGAGGAGAAACAGTCCAGAGATGGAAGAAGCTGACGACGCCTTGCCACACTAGCAGTCAGCAGCTGTGCTACTCAGCAGGTTGCTTAGGACCAAACCAGAGAGGGTCAGACCTGCATTGCCACCATGTGCCCACCATCCAGATATCATTGCTGACATGTACACATAAGGAACTGTTTGACATTGAAACGGGGAATCAGAACTGTTGGACATTGAAATTGGGACTCAAACATTTTTTGTTATTATGTTTATTTCTAGTCTGCAGAGGCAAGATTTTTTAAAGGAAAGAAATGGGGGAAAAATAGATACAGAGGCAAAGAAGCATTGAACAAACTGTCAAACTACAGCGGGAAGGCAGAGGAGGTTGGTGGAGGGGGGCTGTAAGAGATCAACCGAAGGACTTGTATGCATGCATATAAGCATAACCAATGGATACAAGACACTGGTGCAGGGGGGGGGGGGGCGGGGGGGGAGGCGGGCAGGTAAAGGCATGTACTGAGGGGAAGGGGAGGCCAGGGGGAGATCAATGGGGGGGAAAAAAAAGGAGACATATGTACTACTATTTGTAATACTTCAAACAATTAAAAATATTTTTTAAAAAAAGAAATATATCCTAACTAAAGCCTGAACTACAACTTCCTACCTCCTCAGTGACTTTGATCCAGTAAACATTTATTGAGCACCAACTGTTTGCCAGGCAATGTCAGGTGCAGGGAACACAAATACACAGACAAAATCACAACCCATCTTTCAGAGTTTGGGTGTTCTCTGGCCACAAATGTTGCTCTGAGGTTATATATTTACATAAAACTTACCCTGCACTAGGCACATCTAGTCAAAAGTTTCCATTTAAATTGGTACTAGTCCTATTTCAAATGCTCAGTTCGAATTAGTCACACTTCAAATAATCAGTGGCCACATGTGATTAGTCACTACCAATCGTCCTGGACACACCCGAATCATGACATGTGGGTGCAGAGATGCAAAGGAGAACACATGCATCATCACAGAAGGTTCTGCTGCACACACTCAGCTCAGACACCCAATAAATCGGTCCCCATCACCTCCTGACCATATGACATTAGGGAAATCAGGCAGTGAGCCCGTGAGACTGCTGATTTGCCACAGACACAACCAAAACATCCCTTCAGTATAAGAACGGCTGTATACATTATGGCCTATCCATTGACTAAAGCAGGTTGGATTAAGAAGTATCCAATGTGATACCATTTGTGTACAACACATTCATATAAAAATCTGCCACATTTTCCACAAATCTATCTTAAACACACATATATACAGAAAAATATATTGTCCAAACAGATAAATGTAGCATTAGGGTGGTGGCCAAAGGGCATTTTGCCCAAATATAAAACAAGCTCGTTTAGGGTAAGGTATTAATGTTCCCTTTACTAAGAGAAATATGCTAATAGTAATTGCTATGCCATTCCTATTTTCCAGGTACCAACACTTTGAGTATTGCACTGGCCAGGTGGCTCCATTAATTGGAGCATTGCCCATATACCAAGAGGAGTTGGGTTCGATTCCCGGTTAGAGCAAGACCTAGGTTGTAGGTTCAATACCCTGCTGGGGTGTGTACATGAGGCAATAGATCCACGTTGCTCTTTCACATCGATGTTTCTCTCTCACTCTCTCTCCCCCACTTCCTATCTCTCTAAAATCAATAAACATATCCTCAAGTGAGCATAAAATAAAAATACTTGGATTATTATAAAACATGATTTAGATATATAAGACTTAGTAGCCAAAGATAGATTTTATTCTTCAAACAGCTGGAAGTCACCAAACTGTGGTTTCAAGAATAACAGTGACATGATCAGTTCTGTTTTTTAGAAGCATCTTTCTTGCTACAGGGTGGGGAATGGAACCCGGGGGGTAGTAAGCTCGGCAGGATGTGGTGCTGCCCCTTAGACTGTGGGGGTGACAGTGGGGTGGAGAAAAGTGGACTGACCTGAGAGAGCAAGGAGACAGAATGGCTCTGACTTGGCTTCAGTTGATGAAGGAAATACATAATACACTGTCCCAGTTGGGGATATAGGAATTTAGCAAATTTCTTTTAAATGCATTTTTAGTGTTAAAGATCTTTACCTTTGTTTACAGGTACACAATCCTTTACCTATAATCTCCAAATCCAAAAAGCTCTGAAAATGAAAAGGATTTCTGTAAGATGGCAGCAAAACCTGACTTGAATTAGCATGAAGCTCTTCATCCTACCTGCCCAATTCTGCATGACTATCCATACACCTCACTGTAGAAATATTAATATCTGTGATTATGGGGTGCAACTGGAGAAGAGAGAGGGTTTGTTATGTAATAGATGGTATATGCACTATGTTACCTTCATAAAAATCCAACGACTCCTAAATTTGGCAACACATTTGGCTCTCAGGGTTTCTGACAAGGAAACGTAGAAGGGAAATTTTCCATGTTCCCTCTCCAGCTTTAGAGTAACTGAGATTACACTGATACAACACCACTGGTGAGCAAACAGCCCATAAAGATGTGCCTGGAGGATAGAGGTGAGGAAGTCAGCTATTATTTTCGATTGTGCAATAGATCTGCAGTTAAGAATATGGCCCTAACCTGTTTGGCTCAGTGGATAGAGAGTCAATCTGTGAACTGAAGGGTCCCAGGTTCGATTCCAGTCAAGGGCATGTACCTTGGTTGCGGGCACATCCCCATTAGGGGGTGTGCAAAAGGCAGCTTATCGATATTTCTCTCTCATCAATGTTTCTAACTCTCTATCCTTCTCCCTTCCTCTCTAAAAAATCAATAAAATATATTTTTTTAAAAAGAATATGTTTGTGTGCATGTGTCCGTGTGTGTGGGCATGTGCCTGTGTGCGTGTGTGTCTGTGTGTGGGTGCATATGTGCTTTAATTGCCAACCTTTACATGTGCATCAGATAAGACTGGAAGAGTTCATTTTCTGGGAGGTTTCATGCCACTGTAGAGAAACTCTACAAGACTTAAGCTCATAGCTGTTCTCCTGGGAACTCATGTTTCTAACAAGGTATCTCCTGGGAAAAGGTGGGACATCAAAAGGAATCATTCACTCTGCTAGGCATAGTATTCTGCTAGGGTTTGGAGACAACAAATGAGTAATACACAATCCCAAATTGTTCTCTGAGAAGTTGCACCAAAGAAGATGCTTTATAATGTTTGTTAAAATAATAATAAACTAGAAATTAAGAAAATATTTGCCTATAACATTAACATAAGGTGAGAAAACCAGGCTGAGTCCAGAGTTTGAGAGCAGGAAGAAGAGTGTCTAAGGAAGCAGATGGGATAGTGGGTCAGAAGAAATCAAAGCACATCTTCCTGACTGTCCAGTAATGGAACTCCCCACTGGTACCTCTTAAGAGACATCATTACTAACCTACATTACCAATTATGAAATTTGTGGTGTTATATTTATGTTCACTTTTGAGGTAACACTGACCTAGAATAAACCTAGTTTTCTTTGCATTACAAGGACAGTAAAGTTGGGAGATTCTTGGTAGTTGTAGGCCCTTCCTGCAATATTAGATAAACAGACCAGAAAGGTCTTACCTTCAACACAGGAAGGCTGAGCCCGAGTGGTGCCGGCAACCTGTCCCGGGAAGCATGAACACTTGACTGTTTGTGATCGCTCTTCTATGTGGTTTTTGTTACAGCACCTGTGCACAGCAACCACCTCACAGGTCCCCTGTTTGACTTGATGCTGACCTGGTAGGTAATGGGGGAGAAAAACAGACCCAGGGCTGTTATGAGGAAAGGACACCACCAAGAACAAGAATGATGCCATGGCTACATTTTCCAACTTCCTATGCTGCCTAAGAATCTTTGCAACTTTTTATTTTGGTGCAATTTTACATGCAAACTAGAGGCCCGGTGTAAGAAATCGTGAACAGGTGGGGTCCCTAGGCCTGGTGGGTGATCAGGGCCAGGCCGATCAGAGCCCGAAGGCCCTGGCAGAGTCAGGAGAGGAGGCGATGGTCACCGGGCCGGATGCAGAAGGAACAGACGCCAAACGCCAATACTGCCCTTAGCACCCCACCACCCCATGGTTCCCCCTCTCCCCGCTCCTTCCCTCAGTGCCGTGCCACCACTGGGGGCCTGCTGACCAGGGGAGGGGTGGGGGAGAGGCCAGGAGAGGTTTCAATCCCAGGAGGCAGCAAATCAATGATTCTCTATCATCATTGATACTTCTATCTCTATTTCCATGTCTGAAATCAATCAAATATATATATATATCTTAAAATGCAAGGTTTTTAGAGGAAGAAAGGTAGGGCAAGGGAGCTATTGACAGCAGGCATTTGAGATCATGCTCACATTTCAGATAGGGTAACATAAGGTGGTCCTCAGGGGGTGACAGGTGAGGAGTGGTAGTGGGTGGAGCAGGCCACTGCAGGCTAAGGAATGGGCTGTAATGACTGGGAATGTCTGTGACAGTGACACCGAGTGTATATTGGGGACATCGCTGGGATCATTCATCTCCAAGAGGTTTTGATTCTGGACGGGAGGAGAAACACGGAGATCAGTGGGCCTTTCTTAGCCTAGAAGGTGAGGCGGGTGGCAGGAGTGGGCTGCCCTGCTTCCCTACAAATGTAAACACACAGTGTAACTGCACATGGACGTCAGTCAGTGGCCAAATCAATGCCCGGCCAGCCCTGGTGGCTGTGTCCTGCTGCTTTCTGGCTGTGCTGCAGTGCTACTGGCTAGGGAGGCTGAAGCCACGACCCCAAGCACACATAGTATACGAAGGGATGGGCAGGAAGCCAGAAGCTGGAAGTCGGAGCTGAGGCGGCCCTGCAGCGCTGCGTTCACCATGGAGCTGGACAGGGAGCAGCTGTCGGTGCGACCAGCTTTGGAGTCAGAGGGGCTGCACTTCCTGCATGTCACCAGTGAGTCCCCACAAGCCCGTGGTGCACCAGCCAGGCTGGGTGGAGCCTGGGGAGGCCTTTCCCTCCTGGAGTCGTTCTTCCCAGTGTGGCGAAATCAGCTGCTTTTTTTTTCCTATTTATTTTTTTTATTGGAAAGCAAGCTCTGGGCTTGTGGTTCCTGGGATCCCTGGTCCATAGCATGTGCCTCCAGGCCTCACTGTGCCTCCCTCCCCCGCTCCTGCATTGAGCATCTGGCCCCTGGTGGTCAGTGCGCATCATAGTGACTGGTCAACTGGTCGTTCTGGTCATTCTGTTGTAATGGTCACTGGGCTTTTATTATATAGGCTGTATATAACAATGTCAGAGGAGGGAGGTGAGGGCAAGATGACAGAGCAGGAAGATCTTGGGCTCACCTCCTTCCACCAACACATCAAAACTAACTGCAGAACAGATTCTCTACAACCGAGAATATAGAGAAAAAGCCACATAGAGATGGGTAAGGGGTCAGCAGAGAGGCATTCCACAGTGGGAGGGATATCACAACCTGGAGGTTGCCTGGAGGAGTGAGGTATCTGACCCACCTCAGGCTCTCCAGCGTGGGGACCTGCTCCAGGAAGAAGATCCCCTAACATCTGGTTGTAAGAACCAGCAAGGATTGTGTTCCAGAAACTGAGGGCTCTGGGAAAGTGAGCACCCTCCCTCCCAGTCTGTGCACAAGTCACTCATTCTGAATCAAAGCACAGGGGTCATTCATGAGAGATATATTGACTAATTTTAGGGTGACCGCTGGAGTTATTTGGTGGACTCTCTCTGGGAAAGGAGGCAATAGTGAGTGGCTTTCTCTCCTTGTTTGTTTTGTTTGCTCTCTGCTCTCCAGCCTGCCTGACACTCTCCATTATGCTGACCATTCCACCCAGCATTCCCCTGAGGACCTACCCAGCCAACCACCTTCCAAAACAGCACTCTGCTCCCCGCCCTAGAACTCAGTGGCAGCCCAGGTGGCCTTGAAAGTGGGGGCTCTGTCCCCACCTCCTGGAGATGGCTGGGAACATCCCCAAAGTGGGGTTGAGGGGCCATACCCTGCGCACTAATGTACCCACAATAGTAGTGACAAGGCCTCAGCCATCCACCCTGGAGGCTGCTCTGTACACCAGCAACAGTGGCAGCAGGCCAGGCCAGAGGCTAGCCCAACCCCCCACTACCCCTCAGCAAGCCAGGCCATCAGACAAATGAGCTGCAGACCAACCCACCGAACACAGTGCCCTCAACAGTTGCAGCCCAAGCACAACAAGAGCATACACAGCCCACACAGGGGATGCCCTGGAAAACCGGGCCCTGGTGACCAAGGAGTTGCGCTACTTGCCCCACGGACACCTTATACATAAGGTCACTCTTCCAATACTGTGAGACATACCTAATACACAGAAACAGAGTCTTAGGCCAAATGAGGAGACACAAAATTTCTTCCAAATTAGAAAACAAGACAAAACCCTAAGAAAAGAACTAAATGTAGTGAAGACAGGCAACCAACCAAATAAAAAGTTCAAAGTAATGGTCATAAGAGTGCTCACCAAACTTGGGAGATGAGTGGATAAAGAAAGGAATAACTTCAACAAAGATAAAAACATCAGAACTAAATAATACAATAATTAAAGAAAAATATACTAGAGAACATCAATAGCAAATATGAGGCAAAAGAACAGGTCAGTGACATGGTAGACAAAATAGTGGAAATCACCGAATTGGAAAACCAAAAATAAATACATTTTAAAAATGAGGAGAGTGTGAGGGACCTCTGAGACAAAATTAGGCATTCTACCATTGGCATTATAGAGTCCCAGGAGAAGAGAGGGAAAAGGACAGAAACAAAAACTTCCCTAACCTGGCAAATAAAATAGGCATCCAAGTCCAAGAAGCACAGGAACATTCTCCAAGATAGACCACATTAGGCCACAGACAATTCTCAATTAATCTATATATATAAAAGGCTAATATGTTAAGTGTCCCTCCTACTGTCCAACCAGTCTCTATGATGCACACTGACTACCGGGAGCAGACACTCAACACAGGAGCTGCCGAGCTGCAGTGACGGCAGTGGTGGTTCTTGGGTGATGCACCCCAAAATGAGAGAGGAGGGACCCCAATTCCTCATGGGGCCTCATGATTCCACCTTCGGCCATGGGTTATGTTGTTGCTGGGGCACTGTCGGCCCCAAATCTGGTTTACTGCACGTTTGAGTTCGTGTTCCACACCCCGTACGATAGCAACTTTGCAAAGTGCCCTCTGGCACTCCGGGACCCCATGGGGGATATCGGAGAGCCAGTTTTGGCCCAATCCCCACAGGCCAGGTGGAGGGCCCCACCTGCCGGAGGGACCCCGCTCACTCCACAGACGCCAGGGAGGAATGGTGGGAGGTTGGCTCCAGGGTGTGTCCAGCCGGTTTCACCCAGTGCCACCCCACCAGCCACCTTCTAATTAATTTCCTTTCAATGTGCATGAATCCATGCACCAGGTCACTAGTTTAAGAATAAAATAATATCGCCCTAACTGGTTTGGCTCAGTGGATAGAGCGTCGGCCTGCGGACTGAAAGGTCCCAGGTTCGATTCCAGTCAAGGGCATGTACCTTGGTTGCGGGCACATCCCCAGTAGGGGGTGTACAGGAGGCAGCTGATCGATGTTTCTCTCTCATCGATGTTTCTAGCTCTCTATCCCTCTCCTTCTCCCTTCCTCTCTATAAAAAATCAATAAAATATATTTTTAAAAAAATAAAAATAAAAATAAAGAATAAAATAATATCAAGTGTCTTCTCAGACCACAATGGTATGAAACTAGGAACCAATTATAAGAAAAAATGAAAAAGCACAAACACATGGAGCTAAACAATATGCTACTAAATGATTAATGGGTTAACAAAGAAATCAAAGAAAAAGAAAAATATCTTAAGACAAATGAAAGTGAAAACACAACATTCTAAAATCTATGGGACACAGCAAAAACAGTTCTAAGATTGAAGTTCATAGTGATACAGTCCGACCTCAAAAAATAAGAAAAATCTCAAATAACAAATGTAACCTTACACCTAAGGCAACTAGAAAAGAAAGGAAAAACAAAGCCAAAAGTTATTAGAAAGAAAGATATAATAAAGATCAGAGCGGAAATAAATGTAATACAGTCTTTAGAAAACAATAGAAACTAGATCAATGAAACTAGAGCTGGTTATTTTGAAAAGAAAAAAAAAATTGATAAACTTTTAGCCAGAATCATAAAGAAAAAAAGAGAAAGGACTCAAAAAAATAAAATGGGAAATAAAGTGGGAAAGTTTCAACTGACACCACGGAAATACAAGGAATCATAAGAGATTACTACAAATAATTATACTGTCACTATTTGCAGATGACATAATACTATATATAGAAACCCCCCCAAAAAAAACTCCACCAAAAACTATGAAAACTAAAAAATGAATTCAGCAAAGCTGTCGAACACAAAATTAATATAAGAACTCAGTTGTGGCCCTAGCCAGTTTGGCTCAGTGGATAGAGCATCAGCCTGTGGACTGAAGGGCTGAAGGGTCCTGGGTTCAATTCAGGTCATAGGCACATGCTGGGGTTGTGGGCTCAATCCCCAGTGTAGGCTGTGTAGGAGGCAGCTGATCAATGATTCTTTCTCATCATTTATGTTTCTATCTCTCTCTCCCTCTCCCTGAAATCAATAAAAGTATTTTTTTTTTTAAGAAAAGAAATCAGTTGTGGCCTGGCCAGTGTGGGTCAGTGATAGAGCATTGACCCAAGAACCAAGAGGTCACTGGTTCAATTCCAATGGGGGGGCGGGGAATATAGGAGGCAGCCGATCGATGTTTCTCTCTCATCTGTATTTATATCTCTCTATCCTTCTTCTCTCTCTAAAATCAATAAAAACATATTTTTAAAAAAGAAATCAGTTATATTTTTATACACTAACTAGAGGCCTGGTGCACAAAATTTGTGCACTGGGGGGGAGGGGTGTCCCTCAGCCCAGCCTGTACCCTTTCTAAACTGGGACCCCCTCAGGGGATGTCTGACTGCCGGTTTAGGCCTGATCCCGTAGGGATCACCCCCAACTTCCCTTCTCTGCAGGCCTGGTTCCCACCAACTGCCCTCCCCTGCCGGCCATCAGGTAATGACGTGGGAGTGGCCATCTTGTGACAACATGGGGGCAACCATCTTGTGACAACGTGTGGGTGGCCATATTGTGGAGGCCATCTTGTGATGATGGGGGTGGCCATCTTGTGATGACATGAGGGCAGCCATCTTGTGATGACATGGGGGTTGCCATCTTGTGGTGGCCATCTTGTGAGAAGTGGGGGTGGCCATCTTGTTACACGAGGGTGTGAGAGTCAATTTGCATATTACCTCTTTATTATATAGGATAACAAACCATTGGGAAGAGCAATCAAGGAAAAAAATCTCATTTACAATTGCATCAAAAATAATAAAATACACAGGAATAAATTTAACCAAGGAGGTGAAAGACTGGAAACTATAAGATATTGAAGAAAGAAACTGGGAACACAAATAAATGAAAAGGTACACCATGCTTACAGTATTGTTAAATGTCTGAACTGCCCACAAAGCATTCATAGGGTCAATGCAATCCCTATCAAAATACCAATAGCATTTTTCACAGAACTAGAACAAATAATCTTAAAATTTATATGGAATACAAAAGACCTCAAATAGCTAAAGCAATCTTGAAAAAGAAGAACAAAGTTGAAGGTGTCATACTCACTGATTTTATACTACAAAGCTATAGTCATCAAAACAGTCTGATACTGGCAAAAAAGTAGACACATAAATCAATGGAACAAGATAAATAGCTCAGAAATGAACCCACTCCCACATGGTCAATTAATCTATAACAAAGGAGGCAAGAACATACAATGGGGAAAATACAGTCTATTCAATAAATGGTGTGGAGAAAACTGGACAGCTACATGCAAAAACATGAAAGTAGACCATTTTCTTACAGTATTTTAAAAAATAAACGCAAAATGGATTAAAGACTTAAATGCAAGATAAGACACCATAAAACTCCTAGAATAAAACATAAGTAGTAAATTCTTTGATATCAATCTTAGTAATAATTTTCTGTGTATGTCTCCCCAAGCAAGGGCAATGAAACCAACAATAAACAAATCAAACTGCATTAAACTAAAGAGATTTTGCAAAGGAAAGGAAACTATCAACGAAATTAAAAGGCAACCCACTAAATGGCAGAATACATTTGCAATTTTGATACATGCAACAAGGGTTTAATATCCAAAATATATAATAACCTCATATAAGTCAACATTTTTAAAAAACTCTGTTTTAAAATTAGACAGAGGACCTGAATAGACATTTTCCCAAAGAAGATATACAGATGGCCAACAGACACATGAAAAGATGCTCAACATCCCTAATCATCAGGAAATGCAAATCAAATCCCAATGAAATCACCTCACACCTGTCAGGTTGGCTATTAAAAAAAAAAAAAAGTGTTGTTGAGAATGTAGAGAAAAGGAAACCCTCAGGCACTGTTGGTGGGAATGCAGATTGTTGCAACCACTATGGGAAACAGTATGGAGGTTCCTCACATAGGACTGCCATGTGACCCAGCAATTCCACTTCTGGCTATCTATCAAAAATAAAAAAACTAATTCAAAAATACATGCACACCCTGTTCATTGCAGCATTATTTAAAATAGCCAAGATATGGAAGCAACCTCAGTGGCCACTGATAGATGAACAGATAAAGAAGATGTGGTATACACAGACACACACACAATGGAATATTACTCAGCCATAAAAAAGAATGAAATCTTACCATCTGAAACAACATGAATGGAGTATTAAGTGAATTCAGACAGAGAAAGAGAAATACTATATGATCTCATTAATATGTGGAATCCAAAAAATAAACAAACAAAACAAAAACAGTCTCATAGACAGAGAACAGACTGATAGTTGCTGAGCGGAAGGGGGTGGGGTGAAGAGTGAGAAACATGAAGGGGATTAAAAGGTACAAATTTCCAGTTATAAAATCAGTAAGTCACAGACTATAATGTAAAACATAGGGAATAGAGTCAATAATATAAAAATAACGTTGTAGGGTGTTGGGTGGTTACTAGACTTATTGTGGTGATCACCTTATTAGGCATATAAATGCTGAATGAACATATTGTACAACTTAAACTAATGTAACACTGTATTATTAACTATATTTTAATTTTTAAAACTTTTTAAAGGAAGAATTCACAGTGAGAAAGATGATACTTCAGTGATCATTTGATCATTTCTTCTTCCAGCATGCATTTTTCAGGGTTGTTTGATATTTTTTACAGTGGCTATGTTTTGTTTTTCATATAAAAACAAAAAAGGTAAGTTTGAACACTTTTTAAAGCTCTCAAGAATAGTGCAAATAACTTCTATGAGCCTGTGGTAGAAAGAAATTCGGCCCCCAAAAGATTCAACCCATGGTTATGTTATATTACTTACATGGCACAGATTTTGCAGGTATCATTAAGGTTACTAATAGATTTTAATAAAGAGAAATCAGTCAGACAGTGAAAGACAAATACCATATGATTTCACTAGTATGTGGGATCTAAAAAACAAACGAAGAACATAGAAACTCAGAGATGCAGAGAACAAAATGGCAGTTGCTAGATTGGAGTGAGTTGGGGGCTGGGTGAAAAGGGGATTAAGAAGTACAATGACCAGTTATAAACAGAGTCATGGGTGTGTAAAGCAGTGTGGAGAACACAGTCAATAACAGAGCAACACCTGTATGGGTTGTCAGAGAGGTCCTGAACTTCCAGGGCAATCACTTTGTAACAGGGAGCAGGTTGTTTAATTTATATCACAATACATTTTATTACTTAGGGGTCTCTTGTTATAGCAACAGAAACTGACCCAAGCCAAATTAATCCAAAGAGAATTTATTGGAAAAGTATCAGGAGACTGCAGAACCAAGAGAGAAATTATCTTAATAAGTGGAATGTTCCTCGTGGCTGACCCTGAATGAATCACTCCATTGTATGAGTCTGTCATACTGCTCAAGGCAAGATCAGCTGTGAAACCACCATCTCAGCCCCCAACCATCCCTCCTCCTAGTATCCACAGCTTTGTGCAGTCCCTTCCCACATGGAAACAGCTTGGTCTTTATCAGTGGTCAGCAAACTCATTAGTCAACAGAGCCAAATATCAACAGTACAACGATTGAAATTTCTTTTGAGAGCCAAATTTTTTAAACTTAAACTTCTTCTAACACCACTTCTTCAAAATAGACTTGCCCAGGCTGTGGTATTTTGTGGAAGAGCCACATTCAAGGGGCCAAAGAGCCACATGCGGCTCGTGAGCCACAGTTTGCCAACCACGGGTCTTTATGATCAAGGGCAGGCAGTAGAAGTGATGGCACATCACTTCCGAGACTGGGTGGCCACTCGGTGCACCTCCGATCACGCCCTCTAGGGAAAGCATGGTAAGAGAGGCCCTGGATAGAGGCCTGTGTGGCAAGAAATTGAGGTCTGCAGCCAACGTCCCAGAAGTGAACTGGTAAGCAGACTACCTTCCCCACTGGCCAGTGCTGCTCTGTGGTAGCTGTCACTGCCATGTTAGGTTATAAAAGACAGCAGCACACTCACTTGCCTGCTCACCACTCACTCTGGGGAAACCATGTTTTGTGTAGCTTTATGAAGAGACTGCCGGGCCCACAACTGAAGTCTACTGCCATCAGTCAGTCATCTGAGTGAATGGAGGTGCAACCTACCACCATCCTCCACTGAGTCTTCAAAGACTGAACGACCAGCAACAGCTCAACTGGAATCCGACCAACGAGGCAGGCCCACCCCACTGAGCCACTCCCAGATTCCTGATGCTCATAATCCATGTAAAATAGCTTGTGGATTGGTTTAAGCTTCTAACATTTCAGCTAATTTGTTGCATGACAACAAATAACTAAACTACCAACTCAGGCTGCACCAAGATGCAGGGACTGAGCTTTGCTCTGATAAAAGCAACATAAACAGGAGTGCAAAGGAGGCAAGGTTTAGAAATGACTAATAAAAGGCAACCTTTTTGAGCACCATCATGCTTCTCAGAACACCATTTACATATAAATGATTCTGTGAATTACAAGCAATCGCATCACTCATTAGAAGAGGTTTCCGCAGGGTTTCCCGCTAAGAAAGGCTTTCCTTGGCTCCTGCTGTTTGGTAATGTGTTTCACAAAACCAGTTTAAAAATATTCCATAATTCTGACTTTTCATCCATAAAGACAGGCCTTCCACAAAATAAGCTTCATGTTATTCTGAATTTTTTTCTGGCCCTTCCATGTCATACTATCTTAAATATTGGTGGGAGCAAAATTCAGTGACTGGTAAAAACAAATACTAAGGGGAAGTTCCATTTGTAAAACATATAAGAGAAGAACCAGTTCCCAGAGAAGCAACCCCAGTGTGAGAGGTTCAACCTGCTACACAAGAAAGCATAAATGTGAAAGAAGTACTCCTATATAATAAAAGCCTAATATACTAAGTGTCTGGTCGTCCGTTCAACCAATCAAGCATAATATGCTAATGATATGTTAAGGCTGCTCAACTGCTCACTATGATGTGCACTGACCACCAGGGGGCAGATAGTCGACCAGTTGACCAGTCGCTATGATGTGACTGACCACCAGGGGGCAGATGCTCCAACTGGTAGGTTAGCTTGCTGCTGGGGTCTGGCTGATCGGGACTGAGCGAGATAGGCCAGACATGCCCTGGAGCTCTCCCATGGTCCCTCCCCAGCTGGCCAACCTCCCGCACTCCTCCCTGGCCTCGATCATGCACCAGTGGGGTCCCTCGGCCTGACCTGCACCCTCTTGCAATCTGGGACCCCTCGGGGGATGTTGGAGAGCTGTTTTTGGCACGATCCTGCAGGCGTAAAAGGCTAATATACAAATCAACCAAATGGCAGAACGACTGGTTGCTATGACACGCACTGATCACCAGGGGGTAGACGCTCAATGCAGGAGCTGCCCCCTGGTGGTCAGTGCACTCCCACAGGAGGAGCGCCGCTCAGCCAGAAACCGGGCTCACGGCTGGCAAGCCCAGCGGCAGTGGCGGGAGCCTCTCCCACCTCCATGGCAGTGCTAAACCATCTCCCGAGGGCTCCCAGACTGTGAGAGGGCCCAGGCCAGGCTGAGGGACCACCACCCCCAAGTGCATGAATTTCGTGCACCAGGCCTCTAGTTAAAATATAAACTTAATCAAATGTTCACAACAAGAGTGTTGATTTCCCATAGGTAATTGTATGCAACTGTAAAAAAAAATGTAATAGTAATTTCAATGTCAGTAGTAACCCAGGGCTTTAACTCTGAGTAAGCAGAAAAGCAAGAACTGGGAAGAGTTGGTGGGAGATCCTTTTCTGGCCTCCAGTTGCAAATAAGCACTTCAGGTAACATACCTGACAGCTGACTAGCCATGTGGGGGCAGTGGGAATTCATCCCAGGTCCTGTCTCACCGACAGCCCTCCCTGCGGCCACTGTCTCAGTTTGCTCAAACTGCAATAACAAAATACAGACCAAGTGGCTCAAATGACAGGTAATTAATTTTTCATCATTTTGGTGGGTGGATGCAGAGATCAAGATACTGCCAATTCCATTCCTGGTGAGGGCCCTCTTCCTGGCTCTCAGCCACCACCTTCTAACCTGTCCGCACAGGGATATAGGGCTCTGGGTCACTTCCCCTTTTTGGTAAGGACACCGGCAACTATCAGATTAGGCCCGTCTTCATGACTTCATTTAACCTTTATCACCTCCTCACAGACCCTGTCTCCAAATACAGTCATATTAGGGTTAGGCCTTCAACATATGAGTTTGGGGCAGGAGTAGGGACACAAACATTCAGTCCATAATTGCCATCATGCCTTAATTAGATTTAAGTGACCCCAGGGAGTCTAGAATGAAAGCAGCTTTAAACCTGATTTAAAAAATAAAAGAAATATACTTTAGAAACTTCTTAGAATAGCCAAGAAGTGATTGGGACATTTATTAATAATACTAGAGGCCCAGTGCACGAATTCGTGCACGGGGAGGGTCCAGCTGGCCCGTCCTGATTGGGGCTGACGGGGGTGGGATGCCCAGGGGGAGAGGACGTGGGTGGTTGGCTGGCCAACACCGCCCCCTGGTCGAACTCCTGGTCGAACTCCCAGTCGAGGAGACAATTTGCATATTAGCCTTTTATTATATAGGATAGTATGCTTAGAATTTTGTTGTTATCTAGATAACCACTGACAAACGCAAATGAAAGGGGTTTTTTTTCCTATTCAAACTTGTCTGAATAATCAGCTTGCCTGGTCTAGGGTTTTATTTATTTTACAGCACCCACTATTGTATTTTACTGATTTTAAGGTACATATTTGTTCATTTTTTAACCTGTCGGGGGGTGTCACAACTGATAGCACCTTACCACAATAATTGGCATTGCTTTTCTTTGTTAGAAATACACATAACAGCAGTTTGTCTCACAACTGGCAGCATCTGGGATTTAATAAAATATGGTAACTTGCAGGCACTGTTCTAAATTCTTTGCAAATATTACCCTGTGTAATCTTATTAAAGTGCTACAATGCAGGTGCTATTTTTATTAGTTTTACATTTAACAAAATGTACAAAAATCAACTTACCTAAGGTCGCACAACTAGAAATTAGAAAGAGGTGAGCTTTGAACCCAGACAGTGTCTGTATTCTCACAGAACGAGGGGCAGGAGGAGTTATGTAGCTAATATCATCCCAACTACAGCCAATGTGGTGTTTTCCCCTTGGCAGGTCATAAGACATGGCTCAGTTTCCCAATGAAAACCGCTCTACCACTTGACAACAGTGTTTATGGGGCTCTGCATAAACGGCCTTTTCTAGATGTGTATACTGTTGGCACTAGACTATGATCTTTGAACATGCATGTGCCTTTACTTCTTTGTAGTCTACAGCTCCTGGCCTAGGAGATAGGAGCTCAGAAGCGAGTACTTAAGAATATCCAAAGCATGATGGCAGAAGATAAGGATCCAGTACAGGTTACACACTGATTATACTCGTTTGAACAGCACATTTTATAACATTGTATTAGAGTTCTACAGATAAACAGAACCAATAGGATATAAGTAGATATAAAGAATGAGGATGGAGAGAAGAGAGGAGAGGTTTGGGGAGGGAGGATGGGAAGGGAAAAAAGGAAATGGGAAGAGAGAGGAGAGGAGGAGAGATTGTGCTTGATTGGTTATGGGTCTTGGCAAGACCCAAGATCCAAAGGGTGAGTTGCAAGCTGGAGGCTTAGAAGACCTGACAGTTTAGCTCCAGTCTGAGCCCAAAGATCTGAGACCAGGGAACTGCTGGTGTCATTCCAGCTGAAAAGCTGTCAGGCTTGAGAACCAGCAAGAGCCTATTTGGGTTTGTATCCAAAGGCATAAAAAGACTGATATCCCAGTTCTAAAGCAGGAAGAATTCTCTCTTACTCAGGGGATAGTCAGGCTTTTTGTTCTATTCCCACCTTCAACTGATTGGATGAGACCCTCCCACATTAGGGAGGGCAATCTTCTTTACTCAAATGCCTTCCGAAACACCCTCACAGAAATACCCAGAATAACGTTTGACCAAATATCTGGGCATTCCCATGGCCTAGTCAAGCAGACATACAAAATTAACCATCACAATTATCACAACTGCAATATAGTGTTGCTAGATGGGAAAAAGTGAAAGCTGAGAACAGATAAAAAAAAAAAAAAAACTAGGCCAAAACCAGTTTTCTCAGTGGATAGAGCGTCGGCCTGTGGACTGAAGGGTCCCGGGTTCGATTCCGGTCAAGGGCACGTACCTTGGTTGCGGGCACATCCCCAGTAGGGGGTGTGCAGGAGGCAGCTGATCGATGTTTCTCTCTCATCGATGTTTCTAGCTCTCTATCCCTCTCCCTTCCTCTCTGTAAAAAATCAATAAAATATATTTAAAAAAAAAAAAAAAAAACTAGTGGCTTTGTGGCAAACTTACTTCTTTAACTCGGTACAGGAGAGATGCCTTGTTCAACAGCTTAGTACCAGAGAGAGGCCATTTCTCGTTAAAACAAAGGTGCGTTTTCCATTTTAAACAGTGGGGAATATTTTTGTTGGAGCTCTATCTTGAAAACTAAATCTATATACATGAGACCCATGCAATGAGTGGGAGGCTGTAGCTGAAACTTCCATATGGAGTTTCTTTTAGAGTTTCAAGGTATGGATTGGAGATGAGACTGGGTTATCTAGAGTGGAGCTGGCTAAGAGAGAAATGGGCCAGAGAGAAAAGCACACACTGTCCCCCTGAGCTGTCTGTTAATCCTCATCAGTGGCTGAGCCATTTCCTTTCCCATTTTGTCTGGGCAGGTAGATTGAAGGTGTTCATTCTGACTTATTTAACCAGCACTTAGATACAGAGCACTCTATGCCAGATGCCATTCTCAGTGCCCTTGGAGACATCCTATCTAATAAAGAGGGAATATGCAAATTGACCATCATGCCATAACAAGGTGGCTGCACCCACAGCAGAGGTGGGGATCCTGTAACACAGGCTGGCTGCACCCACAGCGGAGGCCAAGTTCCTGTAATGAGCCTTAACGAACAATCAGCAGGGACCTGAGGCTGCCTAGAGCTGGGCCAGGGCAGGGGACCTGAGGCCGCGCCCCCTGGCCCTGGCCAGGGGACCTCAAGGCGCATCTCCTGGCCCGGGCCAGGGAACCTCAGGCTGTGTCCCCTGCCCCGGCACTGGGCCAGGCAACTTGAGGCCGTACCCTCCACCTGGTGAGGCTTGACAGGGGTGGAGCCAGCTGGGTCTAGATCTAGCCCAATGGGAGTGGGGCCAGCCAGGTCTGGGTCTCATGCAATTTTGAGGCACACATGAGTGGGTGGGGACTTGACTCTGATTCCCGTGGCGCATGCAGGAGGGGGAAGATTTTCATATACATTTTGCTGACAGGAGGAAGATTTTCATATACATTTTACTAATTTTCTTTCATCTCTGACACTTCTATTATAGAGAAAGGGCAAATAGCAATATTAAAATATTTCCTCTAATTAATTCCCTTTTAATGTGCATGAATTTCGTGCACTGGGTCACTAGTCTATATAATAAAGAGGTAATATGCTAATTGGTCCTAACTGTGTTCTAGTCACAACCGGTCAACAGGCTGCTCATGCACAGGAGCTGATGGGCAGGGACAGGGGCGGGGACTTCCGCCCCCAGCGGAGGCGTGCGCAGGCCTTCCCAGAGCTAACATCACGCTGCCTTGGAGGTGAAGGCCGCTCCCGACAGAGGCACACACAGGCCTGCCACACCGCCCGGCCTGGAGTGGGGGGGCGTCAGGACAGGGCGGGGCCTCGGCAGAGAGCTCTTAGCACTCCTGCATCGGGGTTTGAAGGCGTGGAGAGGAAGGGAGAGAAGATGAGCACTTAAGGGGTTTAGGCCAGGAGGGGACAGCAGATAGGAAGTAAAGGGGATCAGGCCAGGAGGGGACAGCAGATAGGCAGTTAGGGGGATCAGACAAGGAGGGGAGAGCAGTTAGGGGCATCAGGCTGGCAGGGGAGCAATTATGGGCATCAGGTAGGCAGGTGAGCACATAGGAATCAGTGGTTCTGGATGGCAAGAGGGATCCCAGATTGGAGAGGGAGCCCTCCCCCCATGCACGAATAATTTCCTGCACTGGGCCTCTAGTATTTCATAAGTGGGGAAACTTGAAACTGTTTCTTAATTCTTTTCTACATTCTGAACATGCAATCAGGTTGCATATTTTCTTTACAAAAAGATGACTTAAAATATTGACGGGACTGTAAGATGTAAGAGGCTGGCCTTGGGTCCTCACTTCCCCAATTAGCTCACATGGACACGGTTCCAAGCCTTCTGGTAACGCTTTCCTAAAACAACTGATTGCCGTGGTATTGCCATAGAGGATGAGTAACTATATCTGGAGAGTAACTGTTTAAATGCACATTTTTATTCTTATTCTATATGCTTTTAAGAAAGTTATAAACAAGAGAGGACACAGCCAGCCAGAGCCTTTCCATTATAAAAGGGATAGACTACAAAACCATGTTTGCAACAGTTTCAGCTGAAACTACTTGGCGGCCCATAGAGAGACAGAAGGCAGCAGATTGGAGTGACTTTCTTCCTGCTGTTATTTCCCTTTTCCTTTGGTTCAACTCCTTTCTTCCCTCCCTCCTCCTGCACAGCACAAAAAATACACATAAATAAAATACCCACCCTCAAAGGGAAGCCTTGCCCCCCATGCTCATCTCAGAAGGCATTGATTTCATCTGCGTGGTGTTCCCTATGGCATCCTCAGGCCTTCGCTGCACAGACACAAAACAGAGGATGGAGAAGGCTGAAAACAAGATGTCATGAGATGAGAGCAGTCACCACCTTTGGAAAACATGCCCTGTATTCTTAGCATTTCCCTTAGAATTCCCTATCCCTGCCCCATCTTGGCTTTTAGTCACCAATGGAGATGTCACAATATAGAAATTAAGACCATTGTGGCCACAGGACATTCAGCTGGACAAACTTGGGACCTTAGTTGTAGAGACAAATATCTTCTGAGCCCTACAAGGTGCACAGCCCTCTGCTGGGGCTCGGGATAGAGCAGGAAAGGAGAGATGCCTCTGGGCTCGACAAGCAGAAACACCAAATGGAAACTCTCATGATTCTCCTGGGAGGAAATAGATTCTCCCACCTGCTCTGCCACAAAGGGAGAACCTGGACTGGGAGTGGGAATGGCTGAGCTATATGCCAGCTTCCAGACTTGAGTAATTTGACAGGAAAGTCTGTGGCCAACCTGGACAAGTTGGTGATAGAATGTTATGAAATGGGGGAAACCAAGATGGCGGCATAGGTAAACACCTAAACTGCTGCCTTGCACAACAATTTCAAAACTACAACTAAAAGACAAAACGGACATCATCCAGAACCACAGAAAGAATGTCTGAGTGGAAATTCTACAACTAGAAGGAAAGAGAAAAGCACACTGAGACTCAGAGGAGCTGCGGAAGGCAGAGGTACCAAGGCACAGGCACAAGGAGGGCTAGCAACTGAGTATGCACTGGCTTTCTCAAGCAGGAGGGAGACAAAAGCTCCCAACTTCTCTGAACACCAGTTCCAGGCGAGAATCTGGAGACCCAGACTCATTCGGGGAGAAACTGGACTGTCTGGCAGCGGGTGAAACTTGAGGGCGTCTTTCTCTCAGAGGTGCTTGCGGCAATTACTGCGGGACACTGAGACCCAGGGGCCTCTTAGGGCAGGGCTGACGGGAAGCCAATGCTGTCGGCTCCACCCTGAGACTCTGCCCCATCCAAGCTGAGCACAGAGGCTTTTGCAAGTCTTGTCTCATAAGGGTGTCTCCAGCACAGAAGTTCTCCCAGTGTAGACACAGCTGATCCTTGCAGCCAATTGACCTGGAGGTCAATTCCTCCCAGTGATACCAACAATAATCAAGGCTTAACTACAAGACTGCACACAGCCCACAAAGGGGTGCACCAAGAGTGTCCACCTCAGGTAACTGGGGAGGCTGAGCCACTGGGCCCTATAGGACACCTAGCACACAAAGCCACTCTATCAACTCAGGGAAGCAGCCAAAATGTGGAGACAAAAAACAGGTCACAAATGACAGAAATGGAGGAAAGCAAACGACTGGATATAGAGTTCAAAACCACGGTTATAAGGTTTTTCAAGAATTTTCTAGAAAAGGCCAATAAATTTAGCAAGACCCTCAAGGATATGAAAGAGGACCAACTAGAAATTAAGCATACACTGACTGAAATAAAAAATAATATACAGAGATCCAACAGCAGACAAGAGGATCACAAGAATCAAGTCAAAGATTTGAAATACGAAGAAGCAAAAAACACCCAACTGGAAAAGCAAAAAGAAAAAATAATCCAAAAATATGAAGAGAGCCCTAACCGGTTTGGCTCAGTGGATAGAGCGTCGGCCTGCAGACTCAAGGGTCCCAGGTTCGATTCCGGTCAAGGGCATGTACCTTGGTTGCGGGCATATCCCCAGTGGTGAGTGTGCAGGAGGCAGCTGATCGATGTTTCTCTCTCATCGGTGTTTCTAACTCTCTATCCCTCTCCCTTCCTCTCTGTAAAAAAAAAAAAAAAAAATATATATATATATATATATATATATATATATATATATATATATATATGAAGAGAGTGTAAGGAGCCTCTGGGACAACTTCAAGCATACCAACATCCGAATTATGGGGGTTCCAGAAGAAGAGAGAGAGCAAGATACTGAAAACCTATTTGAAGAAATAATGACCGAAAACTTCCCCCACCTGGTGAAAGAAATAGACTTACGAGTCCAGGAAGTGCACAGAACCCCAAACAAAAGGAATCCAAAGAGGACCACACAAAGACACATCATAATTAAAATGCCAAGGGCAAAAGACAAAGAGAGAATATTAAAAGCAGCAAGTGAAAAACAGTTAGTTACCTACAAGGGAGCACCCATACAATTGTCAGCTGCTTTCTCAATAGAAACTATGCAGGCCAGACGGGAGTGGCAAGAAATATTCAATGTGATGAATAGCAAGAACCTACAACCAAGATTACTCTACCCAGCAAAGGTATCATTCAGAATGGAAGGGCAGATAAAGAGCTTCACAGATAAGAAAAAGCTAAAGGAGTTCATCAACACCAAACCAGTATTATATGAAATGCTGAAAGGTATTCTTTAAGAAAAGGAAGAAGAAGAAAAAGGTAAAGATAAAAATTATTAACAACAAATACATATCTATCAACAAGTGAATCTAAAAATCAAGTGAATAAAAAATCTGATGAACAGAATAAAGTGGTGAATATAATAGAATCAGGGGCATAGAAAGGGAATGGACTGACAATCCTCGGGGGGAAAGCGGTGTGGGTGTGCGGGAGGAGACTGGACAAAAATCGTACACCTATGGATGAGGACAGTGGGTGGGGGGAAGGGCAGAGGGTGGGGTGGGAACCGGGAGGAGGGGAGCTATGGGGGGGAAAAAGAGGAACAATTGTAATAATCTGAACAATAAAGATTTATTAAATTTTAAAAAAGAATGTTATGAAACGGCCAGAAAAAATCTAGTATAACATTCCACTGCTAACAGCGACTATCTCTGAGAAATGAAACCAAGGAAAAGAATTTTTGGAATACACAAGGGCTGGTTTTATAATTAAAGAAAATGAAGTAACTGTAAACTAGAAGTAAGTGAAGCAGAAGCTCTGTTAACCCATGTACTGAAACAGGACTTTTCCAACTAGAGTATGTGAACCCCTGGAATACAGAGACTTTCCCACTAGGGATGTGAACCCCTGAATACACAGACTTTCCAAGGCAATCACTTTCCATATTATTCTCCATGAATTTTTTTTTACCTAAACATATAGGATGATCCTATGATAGAGGCACATGTATGCCTGCTCTCAGACCCCGCTCACCTTCTCCCACTTTATAAAGAAGAGTAATTTTTCTGCCGCCCATCATCTCACTGTGGCACTAGGAGAAACACGTCTAAAGCAACACCTAACAAAAGGAAGTTCGAAATGTGGTGTCAATGAAAGGCCCCTTCCCAATATTCATCTCATTAAGAGATGAAATTCCAATGAAGTTTTATAAATGAGGAAGAGTTTCAGATGTGAACAAAATGAAATAAGTTACTAGAAGAAAAAGTCCCTGTTGACTTCAGCTCAGTCATTCCCAACAAAGTACCTGGATCTCCTGCTGCAGGGAAGGGGCCCCTGGAAAACCTGCTGCTCTATTGCTACCTGCCTGGGGTGGCCCGCAATTCTGCCCCTAACTACCTGGAGTTAGTGCAGCCTCACAGTTAAGGGTCAAATCCTACACACGGCTGCCCCCACTTCAGACCCCAGGTCATCCACACTTACTAACTTGGCTCAGATTCGTTGGTTACCACAAGCCCCTCAGCTTGGATAATTCACTAGAACAACTCACACAACTCAAGGCAGCACCAGACTTATGATCACCAAGAAAACTAGATGCTAGGTGATTTCACTCCTGAAATTGTCCAAATATTTAGGAATAATTAATACCAACTCTACATAAAACATTCCAGGAAATAAAAAAGAATAGGAGGGGACATTTACTACCTATTTTATTTACCCTGACGCTAAATCCAAACAAAAACATTGCAAGCAAAGAAAGTTACCAACCACTATCTCTCATAAACATAGATGTAAACATCTACTTAAAAACAGGCAAATCAGCCCTGACTGGTTTGGCTCAGTGGATAGAGCGTCGGCTTGTGGACTGAAGGGTCCCAGGTTCGATTCTGGTCAAGGGCATGTACCTTGGCCTGCATGTACCTTGAGCAATGAATTCCCAGTAGGAGGTGTGCAGGAGGCAGCTGATTGATGTTTCTCTCATCGATGTTTCTAACTCTCTATCCCTCACCCTTCCTCTCTGTAAAAAAGCAATAAAATATATTAAAAAAAAAAAACAGGCAAATCAGTAATAGCTAAAATTATAAAACTTTTAGAAAAAAAGAGTGATAAAGCTTAATGACTTAGATCAAGCAATGAATTGAACTCTTAGAAATGTACATGACAGGATAAGTATAAAAAAATAGACTGGACTGCATCAGAATTAAAAATATCTGCTCATCAAAAGACACTTGAAAATGGAATGATAGTAGACTGGGAAAAATAAAACATATCTGATAAAGAACTGTTCTCTAGAATATATAAAGAACTCTTACAAATCAATAAATAATAAGGAAAAAAACCAACACCCCACACACTTCCTCCCCCTTCCACAACAATAGGCACAAGATTTAAAGAGAAAATTTATGAATGGACAACATAAACATGAAAATATTCTCATTATCAACAGTTGTCAGAGAGATGTACATTGAAAGTGTGACAAGATGTTACTAGGTACTGTGAGAACAGCTAGTCATAGATGTGACAAAAACAACTGACGGTGAGATGTGGACAACAGTAATTCTCATACATCATTGGTGGAAATCCAAAACAGCCACCTTGGAGAGCAAGCTTGCAGTTTATGACAGTTAACCATACACATACCATAAAACCCAGCACCCCAAGAAATGAAAGCCGATTTCCACACAAAGACTTGTATGTGCATGATTATAGCAGCTTTTCCCCTATTACTGAGAAACTGGAAACATCCCAAATGCCTACCACCTGGTGAATAAACAGATGTGGTATATCCAGGCAATGGAATACTACTCAACAATAAAAATGAATTACTGACACGCACAACAGTATGGACCAATCTTCAATGCATTGCGCTAACTAAAGAAACCTGAGATAGAAGTTTATGTGCTGAATGACACTTATATGTCAACCCAGACATGAAATTATAGGAACAGCAATCAGATAGGTGGTGGCAAGAAGTAAAAGTGCCTGAGGAAAATTTTGGGGATGATGAAAATGTTCTGTATCTTAAATATGATGATTACACTTACTGTATACATTTATCAAAACTCATCAAACTGTACATTTTAAAAAGGGGATTGTGTTTTGAAAATTATTTTAATAAACCTGACTTTAAAAAAATGCAAGCTGAGATACTTTATAACTGATCCAGTAATTATACCCCCAATAAAAAAAAATTTAAAAAGCAGACAATGTCAGAATCAGACAGATAAACACAGACAGAGGCACTCCATCCAGCTTGGGAGCTTTAAAAACTGTGACCAAAAACCAAACAAGGAAAGGCCCACTTGCCACCTTCCAGAGTAAACTTAGAGGAACAAGAAAGGGATCATTGCTGGGACTTAAGAGTTTGCCTATTTAAAGAAAATGCAAAGAGGGAGATGCTGCAAACAGGTAGATGAATCGGTCTCAGAGCTTCCCACCTAGTTATTTGCCACTCCAGGTGGCTGCAGAAAAGGCAATATAAAATAAACTTTGAAAACCAATTTACACACACACACAGGAAAAAAACATGAAGAACATATCCTATATAATAAAAAGCTAATATGCAAATCGACCGAACAGCAGAACAACTGGTCACTATGACGTGCACTGACCACCAGGGGGCAGATGCTCAATGCAGGAGCTTCCCCCTGGTGGTGATTGTGCTCCCACAGAAGGAGTGCCACTCAGCCAGAAGCCAGGCTCATGGCTGGTGAGAGCAGCGGTGGTGGCGGGAGCCTTTCCTGCCTCCGCGGCAGTCGGACATCTCCAGAGGGCTCCCGGACCACAAGAGGGTGCAGGACAGGCTAAGCACCACCCCCCCGCCACCACCACCGAGTGCACAAATTTCATGCACCAGGCCTATAGGATCAAAATAACAAAAGTGGTTGTCACTAAATAACAGACAGGATTATGGAGATTTAAAATTTCTTCATTTTGCTTTTCAAACTTTCCCAAGTTGACGCTTGCAATTTAAAAAAATTGTTTTTAAGTGAAAAAAAGGTCAAAACACAAATGATCAATTGGGGGAAATATTTGCAACATGACAGATAAAGATTAGTTCTTCAATATCTAGTTAAGTTTTTAAAATCAATAAGAAAATATCATTGGAAATCCGAAGAATCATGAATGAACAGAGAACTGGAAATAAAATACAAATTGCTTATAAACATATGCAAAGATGTTCAACCTCACTAATAATTAAAGAAATGCATATTAAAACAACTCAGATTGGCAATAAAAAAGCTTTATGATTTAAAGTATTGGAACAGTTATGAGGGAAGGCACAATCTTTCATATACATTGTTATACTGTGTATATAGTGTAATTGAGTATTAGGACACTTTTTAAAAATATGTATCAATTTTAAATGCGCATACCTGATAACTTAGCAATTCTATTTCTAGCAATTTGCATATTTGTCTAAAAACAAGAGTATTTGCAATACATACACAAAGATCATGTACAAGGCTAGTCAGGCCAGTACTCTTCCACAACACCAAAAAATTGGAAGTCACCTAATTGTCTATCAATAGGGACTGTCCTAACTGTCCACCAATAAGTTAGATAAATTATGCAAGGTCCCCATGACTTAGGAGGGAGACCTGCAAGGCCTGGCATCAGATTTGTTCCATTTCCATCTGCAGGAATAAATAAATAAATTAATTAATTAATTAATTAAATAAATAAATAAAGCAAGTTACAGACAGAATGGCAGCTTTCTCCTCTGTGTTTAAAAAAAATGTAGATAAGTTTGGATGTGCATAGGGAACTCAAGAACTGTAAAGGACAGTTAGATGTAATAAGAAGGAAGATAAACAATCCAATAAAAATAATAGGAAAAGGACTTAAATAGAGACTTTTTGAAAGAAGACATACAGAAGGCAAGAGACATAGGAAAACATGCTCAAAGTCACTAATCACCCGAGAGATGCAAATCAAAATGACAATGAGGTACCATCTCACACCTGTCAGAATGGCTATCATAAACAAATCAACAAATGACAAGTGCTGGCGAGGATGCGGAGAAAAAGAACCCTCGTGCACTGCTGGTGGGAATGCAAACTGGTGCAGCCACTGTGGGAAACAGTATGGAGTTTCCTCAAAAAAATTAAAAATGGAACTCCCATTTTACTCAGTAATCCCACTCCTAGGAATATATCCCAAGAAATCAGAAACACCAGTCAGAAAAGATATATGCATTCCTATGTTCATAGCAGCACAATTTACATTAGCTAAGATTTGGAAACAGCCTAAGTGCCCATCAGCAGATGAGTGGATTAAAAAACTGTGGTACACATATGTCATAGCAATATCTTTACCAATACAGCTCCTAGGACAATGGAAACTAAGGAGAAAATAAACAAATGGGACTTTATCAAAACAAAAAAACTTCTGCACAGCAAAAGAAACCATCAACAAAAAAACAAGAAAGCCCACTGCATGGGAGAACATATTTGCCAATGTTATCTCAGATAAGGGTTTAATCTCCAAAATTTATAGGGGACTCATACAACTTAACAAAAGTAAGATAAAGAATCCAATCAAAAAATGGGCAAAGGACCTATAGACATTTTGAAAGTGGACATACAGAAGGCCAAGAGACATATGAAAACATGCTCAAAGTCACTTACCATCTGAGAGATGCAAATAAAAACAACGAGGTACCAATTTACACCTGTCAGAATGGCTACCTGACAGTGGTCAGCAAACTCATTAGTCAACAGAGCCAAATATCAACAGTACAACGATTGAAATTTCTTTTGAGAGCCAAATTTTTTAAACTTAAACTTCTTCTAATACCACTTCTTCAAAATAGACTCGCCCAGGCTGTGGTATTTTGTGGAAGAGCCACACTCAAGGGGCCAAAGAGCCGCATGTGGCTCACAAGCCACAGTTTGCCGACCACTGGGCTACCATCAACAAATCAACAAATGACAAGTGCTGGAGAGGATGCAGAGAAAAGGGAACCCTCGTGTTCTCCTGGTGGGAGTGCAGACTGGTGCAGCATGTGAAGAACAGTATGGAGTTTCCTCAAAAAATTAAAAATGGAACTCCCATCTGACCCAGTGATCCCACTTTTAGGACTATATCCCAAGAAACCAGAAACACCAATCAGAAAGGATATATGCACCCCTATGTTCATAGCAGCACAATTCACCATAGCTAAGACTTGGAAACAGTCTTAAGTGCCTATCAGTAGATGAGTGGATTAGAAAACTGTGGTACATCTACACAATGGAATACTATGCTGCTGTAAGATAGAAGGAATTCTTACCATTTGCAACAGTATGGATGGAACTGGAGAGCATTATGCTAAGCAAAATAAGCCAGGCAGAGAAAGATAAATATCACATGATCTCACTCATTTGTAGAATATGATGAACAACATAAACTGATGAACAAAAATAGAACCAGAGACAGAGAAGCACTGAACAGATTGTCCAACCTATGAGGGAAGTTGGGGGGTGAGGGGATAAGAGATCAACCAAAGGACTTGTATGTATGCATGCATATGAGCATAACCAATGGACACAGACAGTAGTGGGGTGAGGGCATGTGCTGGGGGTGGGAGCAGCCAGGGAGAGGTCAATGGGGGAAAAGGAGACATATGTAATACTTTAAACAATAAAGAATTTAATTTTTTTTCTTAAAATGTGGATGTACATGGAAAACTACTGGAAAAAATGCAGGTTAACTATGGTTAACCTCAAGGTAGGGGAACTTTTGGATAACCTTTGTACTGTTTCAGTGTTACCATGTGCGTGGACTAGCTCTTATCACCATTTCACCTTGACTAATAATCTACTATACCTTGGATTTCTACTGTGTAAAATGGTAATACTACTTGCCCGGCTCCCCTTCCCAGAGAATTGTGAATACTAAGTGAGAAAACACAGCCACATGAAAGTGATTTGTAAGCTCCACAGAGTGGTAATAAACTGTGTAACAGTTAGGCATTATTGCTAATCATGATCTTTTTAGCGATAAGAAATCATTTTGTGACCCAGAATTTACAACAAATGTGTCTGAGGAAAATTTAATTTAGGGAAGAAAGGTAAATGAGAGATAAAAGCTAAGAACTTTGCTATAAAATGTATTAGTGGAGGAAGGCTTTTGTCGTATTTTTCCCTAGATCAAAGCAGAAAGAATAAAATGGGTCTAGAAAATATACAAAAGCTTGTGCAAATGCTTTTTTTTACGTTTCTGTGCTAAACAAAAATTTAATCTAATATTACATATTTTGAGATTCTTAAAAATGAAGATAAAAATCTCACATGAAGTTCCACAGAGGCCTCCTAATTACAGGAGAGCCAGCTGAGGCCAAGGTGATCCAAAGAGAAAGATGTTCCCTCCACGCTGGGTGAATTTTAAACAGGTGTTTGCAGGTATCAATAAAGCTAATGTTAAGGGAAGATAGAAAAACAATGAGACCTCAGGGTATTCAGCAGAGACTAAAATTGCAACAAACTAACCCCCTGCACTCACTATTAAAAGCTCATTAACTCCCAGCTGTTCATCCATTAGGCTGAGAAGGAGAAAGAGCCAGCGCCTTCCCCTCGCTATTTCTACCAGAGGGCTGCATCTTGTGAAAGGGAGCGAGTCAAATGATAAGATAACAATCATAATTATATCACAGGCTGTGGAGAAAGCTGTGTGGAGTAGAATAAACCTCTCCCGCAATAAAAGTCAGACTGTCCAAAGCCTGTGTGCAGGGGATACAAGGGCGGAGGCTGCATGACCAACAACACAGCGGCTGGTCCTTGAGCCACTTAGAACTGGAGCCCCATGCCTCACCCAGCAGGTCACAGCTCATCGACACCGCAGAAGCCACACCTGCAAGTAGAATATTTTTTCACCAAGTGATTCACTGTGGCCCACAGTCCTTGACTACAACATCAAATTAAACAAAAGAGCCAGAGGGGCACGAATCAATTTAAAGCGATCTGCACATAAACTACTATTTTCAATCCATGGTTGCGATCCGTGAGGTGAAGGCAGATTGTACTTACAGTCGAATTTTCACCTGCACAGGGGTCAGCACCCCAGCCCTGTTGTTCAAGGGTCAAGTGCATTGTTTCCCTTAAAGTGTGACGTTGTATGACGAAGCTTCCATGCTGTGCTCAGAAACTGGCAACTTATAACCTGGTTCTGGCCCCCAGGTGGGTGTCAGGGTGTTTGAATCAGGGTACCTTTAAAAATTAATTTTTAGTACTCAATATTTAAAAGTCAAAAGATGTAACTCATTGGTCTGTCTCAAGCTTATCTGACAGTGCTAGGTGGCATTTACAATTTCAATTAGAGACAGGTCCTAGGTATTTGAGGTGTTTTGATCCCTGTTATGGCCCCAGAAGAGCGACCATTTTAAAATCAAACACAGCTTTCCCAACAGAAATGCCATGCAGTTTCTCTCCACCTCCTCACGGCAGCATCCCTGTGGCCCCAGCCTCAACCATCTGCTGCTTTACTTCATTCCTTACCACCCTTCTCCCTCACCACCACGGCCACCTGGCCTCTCCCTGCTGCTCCTCAACATGCCAGCCACCTTCTGCCTCAGCATCTGCTCTTTCTGTTGCCTCTCCTAGAACATTTCTCCCCCAGCTATCATCAGGGTAAGCTCCCTCCCCTGACTTAAGACTCTACTGAACATTCCCTTCTCAGAGAAGTCCTCATTGAGCACATGCTCGAAAAGTCCATCTCTGACCCCTGCTCTGTTTTCCTCCATAGAACTCATGACATCTGTCACACTCTGCCTTATTTGTTTATTTATTGGCTATCTCCCAACATACTTGATGTAGGCCTTGAGGGCAAAGATTTTTTTTCTGTTTTATTCACTGCTTTACATCAATTATGTGATAGATATCAGTGCCAGGCACATAGTAGGCACCAAAGAAATACCCACTGGAAAAATTAACTTTGTTTTTGATCAGGAAGAAAAAGAAACACATATACTCAACACATACCCACACACATTAGTGAAACTATGGTGACCTCACACCTCTAGAATGAGATCACAGGTTATCTGCAGCAGACTTTCCCTACAAGAGATGCTGAAGGCTATTCTTCAGGATGAAGGGAACTTATATTAGAGAGAAATTTGGAACTTTATCAATGAGGAGCAACATAAGGGGTGAATAATTGGGAAAATATAGTCTATTTTTCTTCACCCTCATCCTCAATTAAATTAAATAAAGTTTAAAAATATGCATGAATGTTGAAAGCAAATAGAATATTAAAAGGTGTCCAAATAACCCAAAAGAAGGCAAGAAAGGGGAACAAAAGAACAAAAAGCACAAGGGACAAACAAAAAATAAAAAAATAAAATGGTAGACCTAAATTCTAAATATATCAATAATTATATTAAATGTAAATGATCTAAACACACCAATTAAAAGAGATGATCAGATAGGATAAAATGAGAATGCTCATAATCTACACTAATAAAAGAGAAACATGCAAATTGACCGTCACTCTGCTACACCCACCAGCCAATCAGGAGCAAGTATGCAAATTAACCCAACAAAGATAGTGGCGGCCACGGAGCTGCAGTGAGCAGGAGGCTTGGGTTGCCCCCGGTGATGGAGGAAGCCAAGCTTCCCGCCTGCCCTGGCCAGCCCTGGCCTCTGCTCAAGGCTACAAAGTTTCAATTATAGAAGATAAATAAATCCCAGATACCTGCTTCCAGCTGGCCCTGGCCTCCACTCAAGGAGGCACTGAAAAAAAAAAAAAAAAAAGATAAAAACGAGGGGCTGGGAGCTTGGATTGCCAGGGTGCCCAGCCAGCCTGCAAACAGCCAACAGCCCCTCACCCAGGCTGGCCAGGCACCCCAATGGGAACCTCCACCCTGAATGGGGTGTGGCCAGCCTGAAAACAGCCCTCAGCCCCTCACTCATGCTGGCCAGGCACCCCAGCAGGACCCCACACCCTGAAGGGGCTGTTGCCAGCCTGCAAACAGCCATCAGCCCCTCACCCAGGTTGGCCAGGCAGCTCAGTGGGACCCCTCACCCTGAAGGGGGTGTGGCCAGCCTGAAAACAGCCCTCAGCCCCTCACTCAGGCTGGCCACACCCCCATGGGGTGAGGGTCCCTGCTGGGGGGCTTGGCCAGCCTGAAAACAGCCATCATCCCCACACTCAGGCTGGCCAGACACCCCAGTGAGGACCCCCACCCTGAAGGGGGTGTGGCCAGCCTGAAAACAGCCCCCAGCTCCTCACCCAGGCTGGCCACACCCCCATGGCCCAATCCCTGTTAATGGGCAGTCGAACATCCCTCGAGGGGTCTCAGATTGGAGAGGTTGCAGGCTGGGCTGAGGGACCCCCCTCCCCCCCCCCCCCCCCGCACACGAATTTTGTGCATCGGGCCTCTAGTTTAACAAATAAGAACCCTTTGTGTGTTGAAGAAAAGGATCATGCCAAGTATACTTAAATGACCCAGGTGGAAGATCCATGTCACATTCAGATAGAGCTGGAATTCCCTGAAGTAATTGTGCAAATGACCTTAAATCATACCTAAGTGCAGAGCTTCAGAACCAGGAAGAATCTGTTACAATGTCACAGCAATAAAGCAAAATAGCTGCAACCACTGATCTACAAACTTGGGCAAAGTGGAAAAAGCATTACCCAGAAGCAGTGAAAAACTGAAAGGATCTCCCCACCTTGTATACCAGCTCAGCACTAATGAAATCATGAAGTGAGCCTCGGGAACCTGCTTTTGTAACTGTAGTTCTCTGGTATCTATGCCCACTGTCAACCAGCATAATGATTTCTTTTCAAGTATTTATGACAACCTCCAATGTGTTAGTGACTTAGTGGGAGGAGGGCAGATATGTATGGATGGAAGCTCATAGAGACATGTGACTGAAAGAGGAAGAAACCTGGTAAAGAACTAACACAGGTTCCCTTGGCTGGAGTCATCTCCTTAATATGGATTGATCTTGGGCCACATGGTCCACAAAAGGGCTCCACCCTAACCACTTGATTACACATGGCCCAGGAGCCAATGGCCACACTGGTCTTGCTCTGTGTTCAATGCAAGTGCTCTGAGTTGAATCGTGCCCCCAAAAAGATATGTTGAAGTCCTAAACCAGAGTGGCTATGGGTGTGACCTTGTTTGGAAATAGATCTTTGCAGATATAATCAAGTTCAAATAAAGTCTAACCTTGTATGACTGGTGTCCTTGTAAATAAGAAGAGGAATATGATATGAAGACAGAGACAAACAGTGTGACAATGGAGGCAGGGACTGTGATGCTGCAGCAGCAAGCCAGGAACCCCTGGGACAATCAGAAGCCGGGATAGGCAAGGAAGGATCCTCCCCTGGAGCTCTGAAGTGGGGAGCATGACCCTGTCAACTCCTTGATTTCAGACATCTAGCTTCCAGCCCTGAGAGAGAATGAATTTCTGCTGTTTTAAACCACTAGTTTGTGGTACTTCGTTATGGCAGCCCAAAGAAACTAATACAGTGAAGGACAACACTGCCCTTTGGAACATGCCATCATTTAAGAGAGGGAGATGGGGAGAAAAGATAAGGCTTGTATCCATCAGGAGGACCAGACACCCAAGTAGTAAACCATTCTCTGCCTCATTCCCTTGTATGAAGCAGGGATCTCAAGCTTCAAAGGCTACAAAGTAAATGAGACAAGTGACCATATGACCTAACCAGGCACCGAAACAAGTAAGAGTCCTATCTCTGTGAGCAACAGTTTCTCAGCTACAGGGATGCGAATCTGCTTTAGAAACCAAAATTGGGATTTCTGATGTGATATTCCCAGACACCAAAACACTGTGCAGGCTGAGCACCAAACATAACCCACAAGCCATAGCTTACAATCCCTGCTGTCAATCACACCCAGTACCCCAAGGCAGAGATGCAGATTCTAACAAAACCCTACAACTGGGAGAAAAGCCATAGCACTTTCAACATTAATGGCCTACCAATGGATTTTGCTTGTTGTCTGGATTTTCTGAAATTATTAAACAATATTAATTTTTCTTAGAAACATGCCATCAACATCTATCCTTGCAAGTTCATTTTACTCATAAAATGAAATGCTGGACCAATACCACAATATTAAATAGTACTTAGTTATCAAGGAAAGAGGTTGATAAATAATCCTTAATTCATCATCATCAATTATTAATCTTATTTGTAATTTCTAGTTGTGCACATAAGCTATCATTACTTATATGGACTCATTCGTTGGCAATCATTTTTTTCATCAATGAACCAAGGAAACATTTTTAGGAAAGACAGAATTAAAGTCTGCAATGTGGTGACACACATCCGAGTTGTGGTCTGGGGTGTGGCTGGACATCAGGAGTTTTCAAAGCGCCCTTGGGAAATGCAGCAAAGTTTCCAAACCTGTACAATAGACAGTATGATGAAGGACTTTTTCTAACCCTAGTATAACTTTATTTCAAATTCAAAATATGAGACTCATATCACAAAGATAAACCCCTCTAAGCTTTCAGAGCTTCAGAAAAAAAATCAGACTGATTTATGCTCTCTTGACCTATTTTGGTTGATGAATATCGTCTGGATTCCTAAATTGATCTAAAGTTGCCCATATCATTTTGTAATTATTTTTCTTTGTACAGCAATAATTTTCATCTAAAATGTTTTCAAATTAACTAGATTAAAAGAATGCCACTTACTGCAGCTAAAATGTGCTCTGAAGATAGATACAACTTCACTTCTATTCCTAATGAAACTCAGACCTTTCATCTTGAATTCAAGCAAATCTCAAACACTGAATAAGATGAGTTTGATACTTTCATATTTCTATTAAATTGATGGCCATCTACACACAGGAAAAAGCCTCCTCATTCTCTTCATTATCCCTGTACAGCTGCGCTATTGCTTCTGGGAGATCAAGGGGTTATACTGTCTCTTAATAGTGGGATTACATTTTCCCTATGTTTCTGCTTTTATTATTCTTGACTTCACAAAGCATCTCAATGCTGGCAGGCAAATATAGGCAGTTAATAACTCTCTGGTTGCACGAGAGGAGGAACCAAGTTATCCAGATCCCACGCTGGGAACTAGACCTTCGAATGAGATCATCTGATTCAATTCAGAAAAAGATGACCCCAACATTTACTAAATAGAAAAGGAGAATGGATTATTGCTTTTAAATTCAACTAAGGAGACTGCAGAAGTAAGAGAACATAGGACTGAGAACTGCACTCAGATGATCATTGCTCTACTGAAAAATGCCCTCTGTTGGATTTGCTTGTTTGAAGTTTGGTTCAAGGGTTGGGGTTTGCAGCAAACTGTTTCAGATAAGCAATCCTATTTGATAGTTTGTAGTTAGGCAGTCCAATTCGGAAATCCAATTCCACTTATGCAATGATTAGTCATAAAGCTAAATGGCAAAATTGGCATTTTAATTTTGAGTTTTTATATGAGCAAGAGAATATTCAAAACATTTAGCATGAACCAATGCTCTCTGTCCTGTAACAGCGAAACTTCAGGGAAAACAACAATTACGATCTTTTAGGAAAGGTATGAGGGAGACTTTGAGCCAGTTCTTTAAAAGGCGAGCTGCCACTTTTATTGCTGTGCTTGAGTTATGGGTTTTTTAAATTGTCAATAAAAATAATAAAAGCAATTTGCTTCCTGAAAAGCAAATGAGATCCAATACTCTGGTCTGAACAAAAAAATAAAAATTGCATTGCTCATGCAAGTTTAATTCACTCTGAAACAATGAATCAAATGTAAGCACATAAAGAGGGATTCCAAATCAGATAACGTGAAATTCAGAAACCGCCATCTCTTCACCTGCCGATCTATCAGGAAACTTGAGCTGCAGCCGCACAGTGTTTGATGGTGTCGACAACAGCATGTCAGACCCTGGAACTTACAGCTGTTCCACTCACACCATCCCCAACCACCATTTAAAAGTGGACAGCAGTTGCCCTGGCAGGTGGCTTAGCTGGTTGGAGCATCTTCCCGTACACTAAAAGGTTGCAGGTTCTATTCAAGTAAAGACACACCTAGGTTGCAGGTATGGGAGGAAACCGATTGATGTTTTTCTTTCTCTATCCCTTCCTCTCTCTCTAAAAATCAATATTACATATCCTCAGGTGAGAATTTTTTTTAAGTTTTTTTTTTTTTTTTTTTTTTCAAAAAGTGGGTGGTTGTCAGAATCAATGGGACATAAGCACCTTTTAGTCACCGAGAGCTGCTAGGATCCTGACTAAACTCCTCTCTTTGAAACAAAAGGTTTTCTTGAAACATAATGTATCTTTTACTAAGCTTCGGTGGACAGGTGATGATTTATTTAGGCATTGATGAAAATGTGGAATTCATGTGATAAGGAGTCATGGTCCATGAACAAGAGCTAAGGGAAGGTGGCACCAAGTAATTTCCATCACTCCCCCGCCACCTCCCCCTTCCTGGAGTCAAATCATGAACAAAAGGGGCAGGCATTTTCTAACCTGGCTGTTTTCATTTCTTCTCTTATAATTTATAAACCAGATGGTATGAGAGATTGCTATATTTTACTGAAGTTAAATATACGAATGACTTTTAAACACCCTCATCCTCAATTAAATAAAAGTAACCAGGACAGCCCTGGCCTTCAGACAACTTTTTCTTCTTCCCTGACTGACTATGGGTCTGCTCTCCCCACTCTGGGGCTCGTCCCACCTCCCTGGCTCCCTCCTGTCCTCACATCATCGCTTCCAGAATTCTACACCGTGTGCGGATCTCACAGGTGGCAGAGGAGGCACACCAGCAGAAATCAGTGCCAGCAATGGACAGCAGATATAGACAGGGTAATACACATGGCACACCTCAGAAAGCATGCTGTGACCCCATTCCTGAATGTGAACCAATGAAGAAATCAATAAGGAATTATCTGCCTTAACTGACACATTAAAGCAAATGGACATATCGACAGTTACAGAGCCTTTCGTCCCAGAACACCAGATTCTACATTCTTCTCCAGTGCACATGGAACATTCCCAAGGACAGACCATATGCTGGGGCACAAACCAGCCTTAACAAATTTAAGAAGAATGAAATCACACCAAGCATGTTCTTCAACCACAATGCTTTGAAATGAGAAATCAACAGCAAAAAGAAAGCAGTGAAAACCACAAATAGGTGGAGATTAAATAACATGCTACTGAAGAATGATTGGGTCAAAGAAGAAAAAAAAGATTGAAGATACATAGAGACAAAGGAGAATGGCAATACAACAGATCAAAACTTTTGGGACGCAGCAAAAGCAGTAAAAAGAGAGAAGTTTATATCACTGTAGGCCTATCTCAAGAAACAAGAAAAATCCCAAATAAACAACCTAACATCACATCTTAAAGACCAAAAAAAGAAGACCAAAAGCAGGCCAGAGTAAGCAGAAGGAAGAAAGTAATAAAATCAGAGCACAGTTAAATGAAATAAAGAACAAAAGGACAACAGAAAAAATTAATGCAACTATGAACAGGTTCTGTGAAAAGATTAATAAAATTGACAAACCTTTGGCTAGACTCACTAAGAAAAAAAGATAAAAGGCTAAAATAAACAAAATCAGAAGTGAAAGAGGAGAAGTTACCACAGATACAGAGAAAAACCAAGGATCATATAAGAATACTATGAAAGACATGTCACCAAATATAATAACCTAAAACAGTGGTCGGCAAACTGCGGCTCGCGAGCCACATGCGGCTCTTTGGCCCCTTGAGTGTTCTAATGCTACTTCTTCAAAATAGACTCACCCAGGCCACAAACTGACTTCTGCACATGGGCCACGAAGTTTCAGTCGCACTGTACGTGCACGCCCGCATGTGGTATTTTGTGGAAGAGCCACACTCAAGGGGCCAAAGAGCCGCATGTGGCTCGTGAGCCGCGGTTTGCCGACCACTGACCTAAAAGAAATGGAAAAGTGCCTAGAAATATACTAACTTCCTAGACTGAATCATGAAAATTAGAAAATCTGAATACACTGATCAACAGTGATGAAATTGAAACAACATCAAAAATCTCCCAAAAAGTAAAAATCCAGGACCAGATGGCTTCACAAATAAATTCTACCATTCAAAAAAGATTAATACCTATTCTTCTCAAACCCTTCCCAAAATATGAAGAAGAATCAATACTTCCTAATACATTTTACAAGGCCAACATTATCCCGATACCAAAAACTGGCAAGGATAACACAATAAAAGAAAAATACATACCAATATCCCTGATGAATACAGATGCAACAATCCTAACCAAAATAGGAGCAGATCAAATACCACAAAATCATTAAAAAAATAACATGTCACAATCAAGTGGGGTTCATTCCAGAAGAACAGGATGGTTCCATATACACAAATCAATCGATATGATACACTGCATTAACAAAACAAAGGACAAAATCATGTGATCATATCAAGAGATGCAGAAAAAGCATTTGACAATATGCAACATTCATCATTAAAACACTCAATAAAAGGGTATAGAAGGAAAGTACCTCAACATAATAAAGGCCATATATGACAAACCCTCAGCTAAATCACACTCAGCGGAGAAAAACTGAAAGCTTTTCCTCTAAGATCAGGAACAAGATGAGGATGCCCCCTCACCACTGTTATTCAACACTAGAGGCCCAGTGCACGAAAATTCGTGCACTCAGGGGGGGTCCCTTAGCCCGGCCTGTATCCTCTCACAATCCAGGACCCCTCTGGTAGGGTCCCTAAGCCTGGCCTGAGAGCAGGGCCTATCGGGGCTTTCCTTCCCCTGACTGCAGGCATCTGGCCCCACCCCCGCCGCTGCCACTGCTTGCCATTGTGCAGCGCTGCCCCACCCACCCCTGCCACTGGTTGCCTCCCTCTGCAGGCGACAGGTGTGGGGAGCAATGGCTTGGCTGGCCTGGGCCTCCCTCTTTCTTTTTGTTTTTTAAGTAAGAGTAATATTTACTGAGTGATACAGAACTGAGTACTATGAAGGGTTTACCAGGATGGAAATGCACTGCACCCTGCCCCTGCCACCCCCAACACCCAGAGACTACAGTACTTAGAAGTTACATGCAACAGCCATAACTGCTGAATATCTGTTCATAACAAACAAACCATAGCATATTTATACTGTATCACATCGAGTGATTATAGAAATCCATTTATATATTGCTTGTATAAAATCTTTTCTTTTGGTAAAATGTATTTTTTAAAAAAGAAAGTATAAAAAACATGTGCAGTTGAAAGCCCTGCCAGGACAGCCAGTCTGTAAACATTCAATGAGTATGTGCTTTGGAAGGGCGCCCATGCCTCGTACCCACAGCAACTCCAGCAGGGCTGGTGAGGGTACGCCCTGGCTGCCACTCGGGCAGGACTGAGCTGGACTACGGTGGGTGAGTACAGCAGGGCCTGGCACTGTGCCCTTCTCCAGCCTTGCATCAGGATCAGGGTCAGGGTCAGGGTTAGGGCTGGGGGGCAGGCAGATTGCAGTTTCACTCTGAGTTCCATACTCAGCCTAATTTTGGTTGCAACTCATGGCTTTTTCTGGCTGCACAGAGGTCCTTTGGGTGGGTGCCCGGTGGAGAGGCCGGAGAAGTACCCACGGCTGCCTAGTTGGGTGTGTCTCTGGCCCAGAGCCTCTGTCCTGCCTCCTACAAGCCTAATCCCAGGCAGAACAGCCCCCCCACCCCCACCCCGCCCCGCCTCAGGACTACTTTGGTCTCAGCGCTTGGTCCTGGGTTTCATCAGCCTGGGTTTCTTCCCCTGGTGTGGTTGATCTGAGTTTCACAAAAAAAGCCTGGCCGATGCTGACTGTGCTGAGCCTCATTGAAGACTTTTTCATGCAGCAAGGAAGAGCCCTCTGGGACCCTCCTCCTCCTCCCTCTCCTCATCTCTTCCTCCTCCTCTTCCTCCTCCCAGCCCATGGTCACTTATTCTCCAGCTGCTCCAGCAGTGGGTTGCCTTCTGAGTCGGGGGTCTTAACGCTGTTGGTCCTGATGTGCAGGTGGGGTGACGCCAGCTGAGCCTCAGGATGAGCTGCTACCACTTCTGCTTCAGCTCCTCCATCTGGGTTTTCAGCTCCCCATTCATGAGCTCCAGCCACTCAGATTCTCGCTGCAGGAACTCCTTCTGCTCCTTCTTGTTCTGGCATCGGGCTGCCACCACTTTGTTCTTTTCCCGGCACCTTTCCTCCGCTCCTCTTCCTCATCTAGCTCACTTTTTACAGGTTGAGGCTTCTTGCCCAGTTTCACCTCCAGGAAGTGCAAAGGGGTGATCATGGCCCCAATGTTGTGGATGTCAGTGTATTTCAGCTCCTCTGCAGTCAGGGCCGATCTGGGGAGTCGAGTCAGGGGGCCGAGCCCTGGCAGAGAGCCCACAGTCATGGAAGGGTCCGGGATCTGCCCAGGCATCATGGCAGGAGGAGTGGCACTCCAGCCCTGCAGAAGCCGTGGGGGGAGGCTTTGACCCTGGGCCTGGGCCAGGCTTCAGGTGCCATGCCCGCTCAGCAGCTGCCATGGTACCAGCCCTGTCCTACAATGTCCACTGCCACCAGAGTCTCCCGTGGCAGCCGCCCAGCGTCCCTCCCGCAGGCTGTGGCCTGGGTCTCCTTCTTTGAGGCGATGGATCGCAGAGCTCTGCCTGCCTGCCTCATCGACCCCAGCCACTCGCCTGCCTACCTGATCGCCCCAAACTGCTCTCCTGCCTACCTGATCACCCTAACTGCTTGCTGGGGGGCGGGGCCAGCCCGGCAAGGGGCCGTGGTGGTTCTGGTCTCTGGTTGTTCTGGTCATTATGGTCACTGGGCTTTTATTATATAGGATAGTACTGGAAGTTCTAACGAGCAATCAGCAAGAGAAATAAATAAAAGGCATCCAAATTGAGAAGGAAGAGGTAAAATTGCAGATGACATGATTCTTTTATACAAAACCCTCCACCAAAAACCTAGAAACAATAAACAAATGTAGTAAAGTTGCAGAATACAAAATCAATATACAAAAATATATTGCACTGCTATTTATTAACAATAAAATTTCAGAAAAAAATTAAAAACTATTCCTTTTTGCAATTGTTACAAAAAGAATAAAATAGCTAGGAATAAACTTAGCAAAGAATGTAAAGGACCAACACATTGGAAACTGTAAGACATTTTTAAAAGAACTTGAAGACACAAAGAAATGGAAAGATATACTGTGTTCATGGATTAGAAGAATCAACATAGTTTAAATGGTCATATTACCCAAAGCAATACATGGAGTTAATCTATTTCCCATCAAAATACCAATGGCATTTTTTAAAGATATAGAACAAAAAATCATCAAATTTTATGGAACTACGAAAGACTCCAAAAAGCAAATCAATCCTGAGGAAAAAGAACAAAACCAGAGGTACCTGGCTTAAAGTTTTACTACAAAGTTACATTAACCAAATAGTATGATATTGACAAAACACACACAGAGAGACCAATGGAATGGAAATGAGACCCCTGAAATAAATAAACCCACATGCATATGGACAAATAATTTTTAACAAAGAAGCCAAAAATATACCATGGGGAAAAGAAAGCCTCTCCAATAAATAGTACTGGGAAATTGGAAAGCAACATGCAAAAGAATGAAACTAGACTGCAGTTTATCACCATACACAAAAATTAACTCAAAATAGAATGGAGACCTATATATAAGTCCTAAAACAAGAAATTACATAGAAGAAAACATATGTCTGAACTTATGTATGGACCTTGGTTTTAGAGAGGATTTTATGAATTTGACCCCAAAGGCAAAGGAAATAAAAGCAAAAATAAATGAATGGGACTATATCAAACTAAAAAGCTTCTGCACAGCAAAAGAAACCATCAACAAAACAAGAAAGCAACCAACCAAATGGGAGAAGATATTTGCAAACAACACCTCTGATAAGGGATTAATATCCAAAATATATAAAAAACACATACAACTCAATAACATAAAAGCAAACAATCCAATTTAAAAATGGGCAGAGGACCTGAACAGACACTTCTCCCAAGAAGACATACAAATGGCCAACAGATATATGAAAATATGTACAACTTCACTAGCTATGAGAGAAATGCAAATCAAAACTACAATGAGATTCCACCTCACACCTTACAGAATGGTTATTATCAGTAAGACAAGTAATAACAAGTGTTGGAGAGATTATGGAGAAAAATGAACCCTCCACTGCTGGTGGGATGTAAACTGGTACAGCCACTTTTGAAAACTGTATGGAGCTTCCTCAAAAAGTTAAGACTAGAATTACCATATGACCCAGCAATTCCTCTTCTGGTTTCTACCCTAAAAATTTGAAAATATTTATTTGTAAAGATATACGGACCCCTTTGTTCATTGCAGCAATTTATACAATAGCCAACACATGGAAACAACTTAAGTATATTTTGATGGGTGACTGAATAAAGAATATGTGGTACATATATACAAGGAAATACTACTCAGCCATAAGAAAGGATGAAATACTGCCATTTTCAACAACATAGATGGACCTAGAGGGTATTATACTAAGAGAAATAAGCAGACAGAGAAAGACCAGTACCATATGATTCCAATTATATGTGGAATCTGAAGAACAAAGAAACAAACAACCAAAACAGAAACAAATTCATATATACGGAGAACAAACTGATGATTGCCAGAGGAACGGGGGGGTGTGGGTGGGGGGTGGGTACTGGGTGAGGAAAGTGAAGGAACCAAGTGCAAATTGGTAGTTATAAAACAGTCAACGGGGTGTAAAGTACAGCGTAGAAAAAACAGTCAACAATATGTATAGTGCCAGGTGGGTACCAGACTTACAAAAAATATATGAATAATAAAATGTCAGTAACTAAATACCTATCAATAATTACTTTAAATCTAAATTAATTACATGCTCTACTAAAAAGACAGGGTAGCTGAATGGATAAGAAAACAAGATCTACACATATTCTGCCTGCAACAGACCCACTTCAGATCGGAAGACACAGACTGGAAGTAAAGGGATGGAGAAAGCTATTTTCTGCAAGTGGAAATGAAAAAAAATATAGGGTAGCAATACCTACAACAGGCAAAATGGACTTTAAAACAAAGGCTATAGGCAAGCAACAAAGAAGGACCCAGCAATTCCACTTCTGGGTATTTATCTGAAGAAATCCAAAACACTAATTAAAAAAAAAAACAAAACATATACATCCCTATGTTCACTGCAGCATTATTTACAACTAGAGGCCCAGTGCACAAAAATTTGTGCAATAGGGGGGGGTCCCTCAGCCCAGCCTTCCCCCTCTCACAGTCTTGGAGAGGAGGCTGCAGGGAGTGGGCCTAAGTTGCAGTCTGGCCTCCCTCTGCGGGAGGCAACCAGGCTGATCAGGGCAAGGCGCCGCCCGCATCACCCCACTGCTGCTGCCACTGCCAGCTGCCGCAGCTGCCAAGGTGTTGTCATCAACATGGAGTCCAGTCCCTTCACCACGAAAAAAATGACACTTTCTTTAGGCATTTTCAAGATGTCTCTTTCATAGGATATGACATCTTTCTTCCTTTCTTTCTTCCTTTCTTTTCTTTCTTTTCTTTCTTTTTATCCTCACCTGAGGATATTTTCCCATTGATTTTTAGAGACCATGGAAGAGAGAGGGAAAGACAGAGAGAAACATCAGTGTGAGAGGGACACTTCAATTGGTTGCCTCCTACATGAGTCCTGACCTGGGCCCTGGCCAGGGAGGAGCCTGCAACCTAGGTACATGCCCTTGACCAGAATCAAACCCGGACCCTGTAGTCCACAGGCCAGGGCTCTATCCACTGAGCCAAACTGTCGAGGGCAGGATATGACATTTCTTAGTCCCTCCAGCAGTGGACCTTTGTTTTTTCCTCCAGGAGTGAGGTGGAAAAAATCCTAGATCACCTTCTTGGATTCTTATTACCCAAGTTACCAAGAACACTGCAGCAATCGGACATCCCTCGAGGGGTCCCAGATTTGAGAGGGTGCAGGCTGGGCTGAGGAACACACCCCCCCCCCTTGCATGAATTTTGTGCACCGGGCCTCTAGTATATTATAAAAAAAAAAAAAAAAAAAGAACACTGCTAGTGGCGTACTCGAAGCTTAGCCAATGAGCCGTCAGAAAAGGTGTTTCCTCTGCAGCTCACATGCAGAGACGGGACTGCTGGCATGCCAGACAGGCCCTCTTCTCTCTGGGCCTGTGCCATCTGTGGCTTGCCTCACCACACACGCAGTCCCCTCCCACCCACCTGCGTATGCAGCCTCCTCCTGAGCGGTCATGACATTATAGCGTCCCAGACAATTTGCATATTACCTCTTTTTATATATAGATAGCCAAGAAATGGAAGCAACCTAAGTGTCCATTGATAAATGATGGATAGATGTGGTACATGTAAATAATGGATTATTATGTGACCATAAAAAATAATGAAATCTTGCCATTTTCAACAACATGGATGAACCTAGAGGATATTACACTATTCATACAGAGAAATACAAATACCATATGATTTCTGTTATAGGTGGAATCTAAAAAAAAAACAAAATACACACACAAAACAGAAACAAACTCATAGATACAGAGAACTTTTTGATGGTTGCCGGATGGGAGGGGTGTTGGGGAGATGGGTAAAAAAGGGAAGGGATTAAGATGTGCCCATTGCCAGTTATAAAAATAGTGACAGGCATGTAAAGTACAGCATGGGGAACTTAGTCAATAATCCTATATAATAAAAGGCCAGCGACCATAACAGCATAATGATCAGAACAACCGATGGACCAGCCGCTATGATTGCAGTCCCTCCCCGTAGCCCGCAGGCTCCAATCACTGGATGGCCAATGAGGAACCACAGGGGAGCCAGGGTGGCGGCGGGCAGGACTGGGGATTGGCAAGCGGGTGGAAGGTAGACCTCTTGGTCCCTCCCCACAGCCCACAGGCTCTGATTGCTGGATGGTGAATGGAGAACCACGGGGAACCGGGGTGGGTGGTGGTGGGGCGGGACTGGGAACTGATCACAGGCTAGGCCTAGGGACCCTACCCACTCACAATTTCATGCGCTGGGCCTCTAGTATTATAACAACTATATAGGGTGCCAGGTGAATATTAGACTCATTGAGGTGATCACCTTGTAAGTTATGCAAATATCCAATTACTATGTTGCACACCTGAAACTAACATAATATTGTATGTCAACTGTAATTAAAAAATAAAATATGTACATTTAAATATCAACATGGTTACTGTTATTATATTTAAACATGTCACTGAGCTTCCTGATAATCAGGGTACAAAGGGAACATAGTCTGTTTTATTGCAGTCCTTGTTTGCTTTCTTTCAAAGGAATACAAATCTTGAAAATAGTTTCTACGCAACAGGGAACCATCCAAGGGTTTTTGAATAGAACCATGTTAGGAATGCTTGGCAGACAGGATAAAGCCACCTCTTCCCCCACCGCCTTCCAAGATGTCCACCTCTAAACTCTCAGAACCTATGAATATGTTGCCTCACCTGGCAAAGGGACTTGGCAGGTGTGATTAAATTAAAAATCTGGAAACAGAACAATTATTCTGATGGGTAATCACAAGGGTCCTTATACGAGGGAGGCAGTATGCTGAGTCAGAGAGTGGCAAGTGACCAAGGAAGCAGGGGAGACGAAGTCAGGAAGTGAATCTTCCCCTAAAGCCGTGGTCGGCAAACTACGGCTCACAAACCACATGCAGCTCTTTGGCCCATTGAGTGTGACTCTTCCACAAAATACTACAGCCTGGGCGAGTCTATTTTGAAGAAGTGGCATTAGAAGAAGTTTAAGTTTAAAAAATTTGGCTCTCAAAAGAAATTTCAATCATTGTACTGTTGATATTTGGCTCTGTTGACTAATGAGTTTGCCGACCACTGCCCTAAAGGAACCAGCAATGCAGACACCTCATCGTAGAACTTCTTGCCTCAAGAACTCTAAACTGGTCAATTGGTATTGTTTTAAACAATTAAGTTTGTGGTATAAAGCCAGTTTTCTTATAGATACTATCCTAGCATCACTTGTAGAATCAAACTTTTCAAAACAGATGGAAACATGGGGTGGATCCTCCTGCTTGTATGAAAAGATTGAACCACCCAGTGGCTGGGCAACTGCCCAGACTCAGAGCGTGAGATCTGTCTCCTGCTCACAGTCAGCTGACGGGTTTGCCCACGCTTGCTTCTGAACTCTCCAGGGCCTGGCCCCAGAATGAGAAGGCTGCTTCTGAAGAATTGCATTAAGGCGTGTGTGAAAGTTTGTCAGAGTGTAAAGGAAGAAAGGAAGGTGAGTTGTGCCAGGTACATGTTCCACGCACTTAATGAGAGCTGAAGCACGTGAAGAAATGAGTTGGAATCATCACTAATGAGACGCGGGATTGCAAGTGAGGCTACGGAGAAGGCAAAGGCATGAAATCAAAACGATGGGACTTCAGCTCTGTCACCAGGGCCGTGGGTGTGTGGCAAGCCTCGAGGGCCCAGAGCAGGTGCCACCCATTCCACTTCCACAGGAGCAAAGCGAATTGGGCTTTCCGGTGTCTGAGGGCCACAGGGGCCTGCTCTGAAGGAGCCCCATTAGCTGCGTGGCCACGCCCTTATTTGAGTTTCACAGCCAGACCTGCTCTGGTTTAAGTTCCAGGAGAGGTCACTTGACATGCCAGGAATATTCGTTTTACTTTTATGGAGACAGGAAATTTAATCCATCCTGTTTTCATGTACAGTAAATCCCTACTGAGCGTTGTTGGTAGATTTTGCGACTTTGAGAGACACGACACATAATGAAACCAGCTTTACCACAGGCTAATTCACATAAATAAGATTTACGTTCTGAAGGCATCGCATCCGCATCATAAACGATTTTGAGAGCTTCTTGGGAGGTTCTAGCAGGGAGCACAGCTGCCGGGTACCCTGGGCTGAAGAAAAGGCCTTTCCTCTCAAGGAAGGTGAGCAGGCAGCCTCGGGAAGGACCCAGGTGGGTTGGTGAGGGAGGAGGGCGATCAGTGGGGTGACAGATGTGGCAGCCAGATCACCCTTACACCCATATAAAATGATTCTGGAGGAAAGGACATTATTCAAGGACCTGCTGCAGGAGGGTCATTGGCATGTAGATTTCTAGGTGAAATGCCAAGCCGTCCCTCCACGGGTCAGAATAGTAGGAGAATGGCTGTTTTGCTGACGTATCCCTGTTGTGTTCTGTCTTTGCCTGATTGACCATCACCTTGTAACTCTGCATGAGGTCTGGAGTCCCTGTGCATTTTGCTGCAGCCTTGGGTGGGGGCAGGGGGAGAGAGGTTGCAAGGAGAACATAAGGTCCAGGTTGGGAACCACGCGTATCTCTTTTCAGAGGCGTGTATGTGAAGCTAGATTGAGAAGCTTCTTAGTTCCTGAAGCTTCTCCACTCACAGCACAACCTGTGGTGGGCTCTGCCGACCAATGTTTGTGGACTGAATGGTGAATTTGGCTCAGCAGGCATTTTTAGCATCCACTTGTCTATCCGGGCAATTCAGTTAGGCAAAGTCTTATTTATCACCATGATCTAGATCAGAGGGTGGTAAACTTTCCCTTAACAGACCAAACAGTAAATATGGTAGGCATTGAGGGCCAAGCAGCACATTCAAGGATATTATATCCATGCTTAAATAATCACTTACAATGTGAACATTTGCTTGGCCAGTATACTCAGTGGTTAGAGCATCTTCCCATGCAACAAAAGATTGCAGGTTCGAATCCCAGTCAGGAGCACATACCTGGGTTGCAGGTTTGATCCCAAGCCCAGTCAGGGCGCATGCATGAGGCAATCAATCGATGTGTCTCTCTCACACTAATATCTCTCTCTCTCTCTCTCTCTCTCTCTCTCTCTCTCTCTCTCTCTGTTTCTCTCCCCCCCCTTCTTCCCTCCCTCCCTCTCTCCCTTGTCCTCCCTCCCTTCCTTCCACTCTCTCTAAAATCAATGGAAAATATCTTCAGGTGAGGATTAACAAAACAAAAAAATGTGAATATTTAATTTAAATTTTTTATTTTATTGATTTGAGAGGAAGGGAGAGGGAGGGAGGTAGAGAGGGGGAGAGAGAGAGACAGAAACATCGACTTGTTGTTCCACCCATGTATGCATTCATTGGTTGACCTCTGTACATGCCCCGACCAGGGATGACCCTGCAACCCCGCACATTGGGACGATGCTCCAACCAACTGAGCTACCTGGCCAGGGATAAAATGTGAACATTTAAAAATGTGAAAGAATATTCTTAACGCATGGGCCCTATGGAAAGATGCTATGAATTAGCCCAAGGGCCATACTTTGCAAACCTCTGATTTACATAATTAAGAAAACCTAATCATAAATGGGGCGAGAAACCCATTTGTTTTTGAGCTATTAGCAAAACCCAATAGTTTGAACTATTCCCCAGTCATTCAAATTATTTACAAAAAAATTCCATGCACAGTCATGCGCCTCATAACAACATTCTGGTCAACAAGAAACCTCATATACGATGGTGGTCCCATAAGAGTACAATGGAACTGAAGAATTCCCAGCGCCACAGCACAGCACGTTCCTCAGGGATGTGTGGTGATGCTGGTGTTAACACACCTACGGCTCTGCCAGTCGTACAAAGGTTCAGCACATACATCATCCTTGATCATGACAATACATGACTATGCTCCTGGTTTATGTGTTTACTGTACTCTTATGGTTATTTTCTACTTTCAGAAACTGCACTGTTTTGCACAGGCAGCAGCCTCACACATCTAGTGCTTACTGAGTCCAGATGGCATCATTATCTCTTGACTTCACCTCGCGTGGTCTTGTGCAGCAACACGCGGGACAGGCTGGTAGCCTGGGAGCCACAGGCCAGACAACCTAGGCTTGTGTAAGTGCCCTCTGCGATTTCGCACAATGATGGACCCGCCTAGCAACACACTGCTCGGATGCATCCCTGCTGCTAAGTGGCACGTGACTGCAGCTGCCTGCCAGAGCCTGAACCTACTGTGTACAGGCAGGTGCCAAGCAGCACGGGGAGCTTCAGGGGTCTCTGCAGGTAAAGGCAATTAGGGAATATTGATACACGCCAATGTCCACAAAGTTCTTCAAAATAACAGGATGGAGGTTACATTACATTTTTATCCTGGTACAAAATGGTAATGGCGGTGTTAAACAATAGTGAAAACTATGCTAATTGATATCACCAGTTAGCTAACTTTGATGTGCAGTTTTGCCTTCTCTAATTAACATTTTATAAATGCTATCTGCTTCTAAGTGTTCCATTTTGATTCATAGCAATCTGTTGGCATTACACATGAATTGGAAAAAAATATGGAGCCTTCTGCTTCAAGTATCCTAATTTACATGCTAAATCAGAAGGTCAAAATGAATCTCTGTCATCTTTAGAGCCCTGTGCATTGGCCCAGAAGGAAAGGCAGCACGTTGGTTTCTGGTCGTGTGTGTGTGAGAAGAATAATTCTTTTAAAGCAAGTAATAACTCAGTGTGAGTTTACAACTACAAAATCTAGTGCACTTGAAGATAAAGACTGTGGCCATCCTTTGGTGTGATGAGCTTCGTTTGAATTGAAAATTGTTCTTCGTTCTGATAGTGGTGGAGCAGCAGATGGCTGAAGTTACCATAAATATGTATGTCTGCATTGAAGAGCAGCCAAAACACAAGTGCTGACCAGCCCAGTCCAGAGGGAGAACCTGCTGACACACACAGAGGAGTGGGAACCCTTTTTCCCACAGTGAGTGCTGAGCAAGTGGGACATCCCCCAGCTTTTCTGCACAGTAGTAACACATAGAGCACGCGGCCAGGAGCCAGCCTTTCTTTCGATTAAATTACCACATTCACAATATAGAACTTGCAGGAGAATTTCAGGTGCTTTCTTCTTTGGAAACTTGCTGTCAAAAACCAAGCTCACTGTTAAAATGAAGAGCTGTGCTATGCAGGTGAGAACTCAGATGCGAAGCTTTGCTGAAGCCCAAGTGCAACTTTCTACAATTCTTTAGGTCCTGTGACCTTTCCCCCTGTTACCTGGTACCTATTTTCATACCTGAAATAGGTACATGTAAAAGGATAACATAATAAAGATTTTTAGCAACATAAAAATGTCTTTATTGACAATCCCCCTCATTGTGAACTACAAAAATAGCTTATTTTATATCTACTGCAGCCTGTCACCATATTTTGTACTTAACAGGCTTCAATAAATACATGTGTGTGAGCTCCATCGGTCTGGTGGCAATGCCCATTATGTCCTGTGCTAGACGACTAGAAGAAACACAGAGATGGATAATCCAGAGGACGACCTTCCTCTCCCTGTGCTTCTACAGAACTGGTTTGAAACTGTTGCCTTCTCACAGTCTCTCTTCCAAATGAGAGGAGTAGGGGTTGATTTGATAGGTGAAATGATGAGAGTGCGACATTCCTGTCCATAATTGTCTGTCCTGGGCAAAGTTGACTTAGTCACAAAGATGTGGCCGTCCTGCACTCCAGGGGTATAACAGAGGCAACAATCTGCCGTGGTGGGTCGGCGGGTTAGTGGATGACTGCTCTGCCGTGTGTGTACCAGGGAAGACATCCAGGTGGGGAAGGAGGTATGAGAAGTCCATCTGGGCTGCAGGTCTGAGCCTCGTTCTCTTCTGCACTGACTTGCAGGTGATCTGGTGAAGTCCTCGTGTCCCCTAGCACTGTCCTGCCTGAGTGTCTACACACTGGACCACAGAGAATTTTAGCACTGCCTTTTTGTTTCTGCGTTATAATAGGGCAAGGCATCATATCGAGGGGTTTTTAATTATGGGTATAAGGAGATTATATTACCTGTGAATTTTGACTTGGGACAGTATAGAAGTACAGTCAGTATTTATGAGGAAAAAGGGGGTTGCGTCTGACGGGTCTGGGGGAGGAAAGGAGGAGGTTCAGGAATCATAACGGCAGAGAAGGAGCCTCCGTGCAGGGAGCAGAGCTGAGAACCGCCCACACCCATGAGCAAGCCCCTAGAAGAGGCCCCCCATTGTTCTGAAGCCCCTCTATCCATCCTGCTGTTGCAGCAGCCATCCTAAAATGCAATGACACTGATGTCTTCCTCTCAGAAGCCTTGCAAAGTTCCAGATGCCTTCAAGTGCTCACAATCCAGACCAACCTCCCCAGGATCATGTATTGCTTACTTGAGCCCTCTGGGTGAGCCACCCCAAATCTACTTTTTTTCCCTAAATAGGTCATGAGCAGTCCCAGTCACATCTTCACACCTTTGACCCCTCTGGTTTCCCTATGGCAAAGCCCATTCTCATCTCTATTTCCAAACTCTACATTTTCCCATATGGTAGAGTTCCAACCCCATATGCGCAAGCCCAAGCGATCATTTCTTCCTCTCAACACCTAGAGGGAGCAACTAAGTGTGGCTCCGCAGCCAGAACTGGAACATCCCACAGAAGGAAGCACACGGCCCAGGTGCGAGCGGCTTACAGCAAGGCTTTCCCTCTTCCGAGGCCAAATGCCAGTGAACAGGGACAGTGCTTAGGGCTCCGGTCACTTTCATCCCAGGACACACTGAGGGGCTGGCCTTTATCTGGAGCATTGACCCTCATCATGACAGAGGAACAGATAACACAGTAACCCCACTAACCTGAAGCTTTTGCTCAGGAGGCGCACGTGTCAGTTCCACTCAGGCCAAAGCAAGCTGCGTGACCCAGCATGACGTCAGCGAGGCAGCGGGGAGAGGCGGCAGATATTTTCAAATCCTATTCAAATCTGCAATAACTGGATCAACCTGCCTAGTTACGATCACTTCCCAGGAATGCCCTCGAGAACACAGGAACAAGCCAGTTATGGGTATTTTACTCTAATAGGGTAGTCGCGTGGATTTGAACATTTTAAAGAACAAATTAAAACCCTGGAAACACAGCACTCTGGATCAGTATGAAACAGAATCAGTTATGTTGTTTGAACTGCCAGTTCCTAATTTAGTTCACCACTGCAGTGGAAACCCAGAGCAGCAAAATAATTTGGACATGAATTTAAAGTTCACTATAACAATATGCAGCTTATAGCTATTTGTCTAGAAACATCATTTGTCGCCAATATCCTTTGGTTGCTTTTTTATAGTTTTGAAATATACAGATTTGAAATAATGAGATATGCAATATTATTGAAGTCCCACTTCATGTACAAAAGTAGAAACAATGTAAACCCTCCATAATTAAACAAAATGTGAGGAACTTGACCTCAAAGTCAGTGAGACATGGGCATTACAAACTGTTCCGCCACGTGAAGGGGCCCCGAGCTGGTATGCGGAAATCATGGGCTTTGTGAGCACGTAGGAGCCAATAGTTTCACTCACTATTGTGCTTTTGTTTGAACAGCCAATACATAAAAATTGAAATATATTTTAAGTTCACTAATAATGTCATTCATACATTGACTGATGGTGGAAAAATGTGCCAAAAATCCAAAAATCAATAACTGTTGAACCACTGGCAAAATACCACACTGCTAATTCAGGTGCGAAGTCAGAGCTATGAAAACTAATACTGAGGAAATAGACACAGCATCAAGGCCACTAGAAGACTGGCAGTTGTAGATTTATGGGCCATGGGGACAACCCACTTAATTTCTTTTCCAGGGATAGAAGTCCAGAGTGGTGGGCATTATGAACCACGTGAGGGCTTTAGCCACTCTTGGCCACACTCCCAACTACACTTCATGAAGGAGTTTTTACCCAAATATAATTTTTTATCAAAAGAAAAATGAAAAACTATTGACATGTTTAAACCATGTAAAGACCTAACAGCTCTCTGTCTTCTATTTAAAGACACATCTGTCAAATTCATCATTACAAAGATATTTGCAAGTGCCTTCTGGTAAATCTGCAGGGGAAGCTGCCTACAGACAGCTCTGCTGGTAATTCTGCTCCTATTGAGCCTCGTGTTAACAAATAAGCATGTATGATGCTCACTCTATGTATATGGCAGGTGAGGACAGCTTTGAAAGCTACCTGTTTACTGTGGCTGCCTTAGCTGTGTTTCTAAAGTATCCAGTGAAAATAAATATCTACTTTTAAAAAAACGTAATCCACAAAGTGCTTAGGATGCAAACTGTTATTGACTCAAACTAATTTAACAAGCATTTGCATGCCTACTATGTGCAAGGCAACATGTCAGATTTAAGCCTAACACCAAATAAGCCCTTGATATGCTATCAAGCCGCCGTCTATGGACCCTGATTGAAACTCAGCTGTCTATACTGCTCAGTGACAAAGGTCAGCCAATTTACTGTACCTTCTTACTCACTCATAGGCAAGAAATTTTCCTAACTACTGTTATTTATCCAAAATTATCTCCAAAAAGCAACTTCACTGGAATTCTCATAACACTGCTTATTCCTTTCACTGTGTTTTAATGCTCTGCTTATGTGGAATTAATTTCATACTTACCACCCTACCCTAGCCTAAAACTATTTATTTGCTACCTTCTCTCTCCTGGTCAGTTATCTTTACAACTAATTTCAAAAACCATGAGGCCCAAATCAGCTCAGTGGACTTACAATAATGGCTTTGGCCCCTCCCAGAGGACGCCAAGCAGTCAGTTCCTCATCCACAGTCCCCCTGAGGACTGACAGACCGCGCACACTGACTCCCAGTATACATATTAAGGTCTTAAAGTGTCGCCATACTTCCCTGTGTTCCTCACAATGCCCCTCCCAGGGAGTCAGACCTGAGGTCCTGGGGCCCCAAAGCGTCCACAGTCAGATCTGAAAGGCGGGGGTGGAAGAGGGCGTGGTGAGTGGAACTTGGATGCAGAAAGAGTTACATCTTCATTCCAATAACCTGGAGCTGAAGCCCAGCACTTCCTGATGAACACAGGCAGCAACACGCGACAGACCGGCAGCGCCTGTGATCCGGCACCAGGAGCTGCGGGGACATTCCCACCTCACATTCAGTGTCTGCAGGTCTGCTGAGATGCCATCTATGTGCATTATGACTGCAAAGTGACAGTAGGTACCAGGCCTGCCACAAAATCATTTCTAATGTGTTACTAAGGTATCATTTTAACACAATTTTTAAACTATTTGATAACTGTTATGTCAATATAATGGGTTTCCTTTGCTGAAATACTGATTTTCTTTCATGAATTAAAAACGTAATTATGAGACCGGTCCACAAGCTTTACGTGACACCCTGCAATGGGGCGAGTGGCTGGGAAATGACTCCCCTGCAGAGAACGGGCCTGCAGCGCAGGAGGAAGCCCCAGCCCAGAGAGGCTACCTGGCTGCTCCAAGGTACTCAAAAAATAACCACAATACCGATCCTTTTTTAAATACTTACTGTATTTGTTTCCTATTGCTGCTGTAATAAATCACCTCAAATCTGGTGGCTGAGAACATTATAATTACTATCTTATATGCGGATTTCAGGAGTTTACACAGCTCTAACCTGGTTAGAGTGCAGGCATCTCAGGGCTGTGCCCCTTCTCGAAGCTCTAGGAGAAGCCACCTCTGCCTCTGTACCAGCTTCTCCGAGCTGCCCACGTGGCTTGGCTCCTGCTCCCCTGCCTCCTGCGAAAGCAGCGGTCTTACCCTGCCACCCCTGCTCTGTCGTGGCATCCCCAGGTCCTGACGCTCCCGCCTCCCCCTTCACCTGCAAGGATCCTGGATTGCACTGGGCCCACCCAGATCATCTGGGACAGCCTCCCAGCTCAAGACCCTTAAACTAATCCCATCAGTGGAGTCCCTTTTTCCAGGTCAAATTCTTAGGTGCCAGGAATTAGAACGTGGACCTGCCGCTTTGGGGAACCATGACTGTGCCTAGCCTATTAACCATTGGCAAAACAATACACTGAGTTTGAGAATATCATCTTCACTGTAACAGATGAGAATTTTGAAGTAACAACTAACACCACAGAAATACAAAGGATTGTAAAAAAAAAAAAAAAAAAAATACTATGAACAACTATATGTCGACAAGCTGGACAATAGGGATGAAATGGACAAATTCCTAAAAAAATATGATCTCCCAAAACTGAGTCAGGAAGAATCAGAAAACCTGAATAGGCCAATAACAACTGAGGAAATTGAAGCAGTAAGCAAAAATCTCCCAGCAAACAAAAGCCCTGGTCTGGATGGCTTCACAGGGGAGTTTTACCAAACATTCAAAGAAGGACTAACACCCATACCTCTCAAAGAATTCCAAAAAATCCAAGAGGAAGGAATACTTTCAAGCTCTTTTAAAGAGGCCAGCATTATTCTAATTCCAAATCCAGATAAATACACTACAAAGAAAGAGAATTACAGGCCAATATCACTGATGAACATAGATACTAAAATCCTCAACAAGATATTAACAAATCAAATCCAGCAATATATTAAAAAGATCATGTACCATGACCAAGTGGGATTTATTTCAGGGATGCAAGGCTGGTACAATATTTTCAAATCAATAAACATGATACATCACATAAACAAATTTAAAGACAAACATCACATGATCATATCAATAGATGCAGAAAAAACATTCAACAAAATCCAAAACCCATTTTTTTATAAAATCTCTCAGCAAGCCATAACTGGTTTGGCTCAGTGGATAGAGCATTGGCCTGAAGACTGAAGGCAGGTTTGATTCTAGTCAAGGGCAAGTACCTTGGTTGTGGGCACATCTCCAGTGGGGGGTGTGCAGGAGGCAGCTGATCGATGTTTCTCTCTCATCGATGTTTCTAACTCTCTATCCCTCTCCCTTCCTCTCTGTAAAAAATCAATAAAATCCTAACTAATAAAAGAGTAATACGCAAATTGACCGTACCTCTGCTACACCCACAAGCCATGCCCACCAGCCAATCAGGAGCAAGTATGCAAATTAACCCAACCAAGATGGCTGAGGCCATGGAGCAAGCAGGAGGCTTGGGTTTGCCCGGCAATGGAGGAAGCCAAGCTTCCTGCAAACCCTGGATGGCCCTGGACTCCACTCAAGGCTACAAAGTTTCAATTATAGAAGATAAATAAATCCCAGATACCAGGGCCTCCGCTTGGGTAGCCGGGGCGTGTGGCCAGCCTGCAAACCACCACAGGCCCCTCACCCAGGCCACCCCACACCCCAAGGGAACCCCCACCCTGCTCCGGAACACCCTTCAGGGCAAACCAGCTAGCCCCCACCCATGCACCAGGCCTCTATCCTATCTAATAAAAGAGTAATATGCAAATTGACCATCACTCCAACACACAAGATGCTGCCCCCATGTGGACACAAGATGGCCATCACAAGATGGCCAGCAGGGAGGGCAGTTGGGAGGGACCAGGCCTGCAAGGGAGGGCAGTTGGGGGCGATCAAGCCTGTAGGAGAGGTCAGTTAGGGGTGACCAGGACAGCAGAGGAGGGAAGTTAGGGGCAACCAGGCTGGCAGGGGAGCAGTTAGGCATCAATCAGGCTGGCAGGGGAGTGGTTAGCGGGTGATCAGGCTGGCAGGCAGAAGCAGTTAGGGGCAATCAGGAAGGTAAGCAGGCAAGCAGTTGGGAGCCAGCAGTCCTGAATTGTGAGAGGGATCCCAGATTGGAGAGGGTGCAGGCTGGGCAGAGGGACACACCCCCCGTGCACAAATTTCGTGCACCGGGCCTCTAGTATATATATAAAAAATCTCTCAGCAAAGTGGGAATAGAGGGAACATACCTCAACATAATAAAAGCCGTATATGACAAACCTGCAGCCAACATTATAGTCAATGGGCAAAAACTAAAATCCTTTCCCCTAAGAACAGAACAAGACAGAGATGTCTGCTTTCACCACTCTTATTCAAGTCCTAGCCACAGTAATCAGACAAGAAAAAAAAATAAAAGGCATCTAAATTGGAAAGGAGGAAGTAAAACTCTCATTATTCACAGATGACAGGATATTGTACATAGAAAACCCTAACAACTCTACCCAAAAACTACTAGATTTAACAAATGAATTTGGCAATGCAGCAGAATACAAAATGAACACCCCCTAATCTATGGCATTTTTATACATCAATAATGAGTTCTCAGAAAGAGAAACTAAACATTCACATTTACCACTGCAACAAAAAAAATTAAGATACTTAGGAATAAACTTAACAAAGGAGATAAAGACTTGTATTCCAAAAACTACAGGATGTTGAAAAAAGAGACAGAGGAACATATAAACCAGTGGAAGAATATCTGTGTTTGTGGATTGGTAGAATTAACATTATTAAAATGTCCATACTACCCAAAGCAATTTGTAGATTCAATGCAATTCCTATTAAAATACCAACAGCATATTTCACAGATCTAGAACAAATACTCCAAAAATTTATATGGAACCAAAAAGACCCCAAACAGCCACAGCAATCTTGAAAAAGAACAAGTCTGTAGGGATCACAATACCAGATTTCAAGTTATACTACAAAGCCACCATAATCAAAACAGCCTGGTACTGGCACAAGAAAAGGCATACAGATCAATGGAATAGAACAGAGACCCCAGAAATTGACCCAAGACATTATGCTCAATTAATATTTAACAAAAGAGGCAATAATATACAATGGAGTCAAGTTTACTAATATTTTCTTGAGGATTTTAGCATCTATCTTTATCAGGGACATTGGCCTATAATTTTCTTTATTTGTAGTGTCTATATCTGGTTTTGTACTTAGGATAAGTCTGGCCTCAAAAAATGATCTTGTATGTCTTCCCTCCTCTTGATCTTTTTTGGAATAGTTTGAGAAGGATATGTATTAGTTCTTCTTTGAATATTTGGTAAAATTTGCCTATGAAGCCATCCAGTCCAGGACTTTTGCTTGCTGGGAGTTTTTTTTATTACTGCTTTGATTCCATTAGTTGTAATTAGTCTATTCAGATTCTCTTATTCAATTTTGGAAGAGTATATGTTCCTAGAAATGTATCCATTTCTCCAGGTTGTCCAATTTGTAGGCACATAGTTGTTCATAATGTTTTCTTATAGTCATTTATATTTCTTTGGTGTCAATTGTTACTTCTCCCCTTACGTTTCTCATTTTACTTATTTGGATTCTCTCTTTTTTTCTTGATGAGTCCGGTTAAAGTTTTGTCAATCTTGTTTATCTTTTCAAAGCAGCTCTTGATTTTCATTGATCATTTTATAATTTTTTTAGTTCCCATGTAATTTATTTCCACTCTAATCTTTATTATTTTCTTCCTTCTACCTACTCTGGACTTTGTTTGTTGTTGTTTTTCTAGTTCTTTTATGTGTAGGGGTAGATTTGAGAATTTTATTTGAGGTTTTTATTGATTCTTAAGGTAGGCCTGTAATGCTATGAACTTCCCTCTCAGGAAGAAAGATGGGTTGTGTGTTCATTTTTGTTTGTTTCCAGGTAACCTTTGATTTCTTCCTTTACTACATTGTTGAATGTATTTATTCATTGTTTAATAATATGTTATTTAGCCTCCATGTGTTTAAGTGTTTTTGAGGTTTTTTATTGTAATTGATTTCTAGATTCATACCATTGTGGTTAGGGGAAATGTTTGAAAATTCAATCTTCTTGAATTTATCAAGGCTTTTTTTGTGTCCTAGCATGAGATCTATCTTAGAGAATGTTCTACATACATTTGAAAGGAATGTACATTCTGCTGCTTTGGGATGAAATGTTCTGTAAATATCAATTAAATCCATCCGCTTTGGGATGAAATGTTCTGAAAACATCAATTAAATCCATCCGGTTGAATGTGTCATTTAAGGTCACTGTTGCCTTGTTAACTATTTTGTCTGGAAGATCTATCCGTTGATCTCAATGAAGTGTTAAAATCTCCTACTGTGACTGTATTTCTGTCAATCTCTGCCTTAATGTCCACCAAAATTTTCTTTATATATTTAGGCCCTCCTACATTGAGTGCATATATATTTACAAGTGTTATATCCTCTTTTAGGATTAATCTCTATAGTATTATTGTAGGAAATAGGCTTCTGGGATCCATCTCCACCATAGTCGACTTTTTATGGAAATGGTTACTAAATTTCCCCAGAAAAAATAGAATTTAGGGAGGAGGAAAGAAGATATAAGAACAAAGAACTGTGGACATGAGCCAGCATCATGGTGGAAACCCCCAACGTCCCCGCCTCAACTAGATAGGGGGAGGTGGAGACAACTAGAAAAGGCCTCCGCCCAATTTTTTTATATGGCCCAATGGGAGACAATAAGGTGATGTATAAGGAAACAGGTGACCCCATAGTACTCAGCCAATGAGGAACCAGAGGAGGGACTGAATAAATAGGCTGTGATCGCTACTCTGTGTGAGCCTGTACAACCAGATGGACACCCACTCTCAAGAACGTATTAAAAGTCTCGTTTTCACCATACTTCTGTCTCTGAGTTTGTTATTTAAATTCAGACAGGTGAGCATTTCTTACAATTATGTAATGTCCTTCTTTGTCTACTCTAGTAACCTTTGTTTTACAATTTATTTTGTCTGATATAAGTATTGTTATCCCAGCTTTTTTGTTGTTGTTTCCACTTGCATGGAATATTTTTTTCCATCCCTTCACTTTCTATCTGTGTGAATCATCTGTTCTGAGATGAGTTTCCTGTACACAGCATATATATGGGTCATGATTTCTTCATTTATTTGGAACATTTAATCTGCTCAGATTTAAAGTTTTTTTTCTTTATTGATTAAGATATTACATATGTGTCCTTATCACCCCATTGCCCCCCCCATTAAAGTTATTATTGATAGATACCATTTTATTCCTTTTTTATTGTTTAAAGTATTACATATGTCTCCTTCTTCCCCCATCGACCCCTCCCTGGCCACTCCCACCCCTGACCCTCATTTTATTCTTTATACTTATGTTCCTATATATATTTTTTTTCCTCTATATATTTCCTCTCTATATATATTTTTCCCTCTATATATTTCCTTTATATATTTCCTTTCTATATATTTTTTTCTTTCCTTCTTTCTTCTTCTTAAAAAAAGGCCCTTTCACATTTTTTGCAATACTGGTTTGAGGTAATAGACTCCTTTAGCTTTGTCTGGGAAGCTCTTTATTTCACCTTTAGTGAAAATTACAATAAAAAACCTCAAAAACACTTAAACACATGGAGGCTAAATAACATATTATTAAACAATGAATGAATACATTCAACAATGTGGTAAAGGAAGAAATCAAAGGTTACCTGGAAACAAACAAAAATGAACACACAACCCAACTTTCTTCCTGAGAGGGAAGTTCATAGCATTACAGGCCTACCTTAATGCTGGGTAGTCTTTGTTGTAGGTCCTTGCTCTTCATCACTTTGAGTATTTCATGCCAATCCCTTCTGGCCTGAAATGTTTCTGTTGAGAAATCCACTGACAGCTAATGGGAGAGCTCTTGTAGGTAACGGTCTTTCTCTTGCAGCTTTAAGATTCTCTCTTTGCCATTTTAATTATAATGTGTCTTGGTGTGGGCCTCTTTGGGTTCATCTTGATAGGGACTCTGCTTCTTGAACTTGTGTGAATATTTCTTTCATCAGGTTAGGGAAGTTTTCAGCCATTATTTCTTCAAACATGTTCTCAATACTTGCTCACTTTCTTCTCCTTCTGGTATCCCTCTAATGTGAATGTTGTTATATTTGATGTTGTCTCAGAGGTCCCTTAGACTTTCCTATTTAAAAATTTTTTTTTTATTTTCTTTTTGTTGCTCTGCTTAAGTACTTACTGTTATCTTGTCCTCTAAATTAATGATTTTATCCTCTGCTTCATCTAATATGCTGTTGATTCCTTCTAGTGTATTCTTCATTTCAGATATTGCATTCTTCATTCTGACTGGTCCTTTTTTATGGTTTATTTATTTGTAAGTAATGCAATATATTAACTATATTATAAACACACACACACACACACACACACACACACATACAATAGTTAAATGTCATTAATTTTCCTTGAGTTAAAGCTCCAGACACAAAAACTACTTAAACAACACTGAGTTTTAGCACTAAATATCTTTGGAAGCCAACAATATATTTTTAGAAAGGAGGGAGTGGGTAAAGCTGAAAAAAATACAATATATTAACCTCTGATTATAGTCAAAATAGGATATAATGACTAGAGCAGGCCTATTTATCTCCATCGAATTCCATCATCCAGCATTTAAATCTGATTTCTGGTTTGTCACCTGCTTATCAAACACTAAACATCACCACAATACGCCATTTCTTCCCTCTGCAGATGGTCAGATCTCACTCACTTTATCAGTCATAATGGCATGAGCTCCAGATCCTCAAGTGGAGTATGGAGATCACCATGCAAAATGCTTCCTGGGAATACCTGGCATCCTTTATACAAGTACCATCCCCTCAAGTCCTACTGCTTGGAAGGATATCAAAAACAGGATAATGTCCATGAACGTTTAAATCTCCATGTTGTAGTTATGTGAAAATAGAATAATACTATCAACCTAGCTCTGATCACATGGACTACATTCAAGATGGCTCCAAAAGTCAAGAATCCTAAGAGGACAACTTGGAAGTTTGGTTTGGACCTTACTCATTCCGTAGAAGATGGCATTTTTAATTATGGAAATTTTGAACCCTTTCTATGGGAGGTTAAAGTCAATGGAAAAATTGGAAATCTTTGGAATGCTGTTTACATTGAATACTTCAAGAATAAAATCAGCCCTAGCCAGTTTGGCACAGTGGATAGAGCATCGGCCTGTGGACTGAAGGGTTCAAGGTTCAAATCTGGTCAATGGCACATGCCTGGGTTGCAGGCTCGATCCACAGTAGGGGGCATGCAGGAGGCAGCTAATCAATGATTCTCTCTCATCATTGATGTTTCTATCTCTCTTTCCCTCTCCCTTCCTCTCTGAAATCAATAAAAATACGTTTTAAAAGAATAAAATCACAGTTGTTTCTGAGAAACAGTTCTCTAAAAGGTATTTTAAATATCTTACCATGAAATACCTTAAGAACAGTCTTCATAATTGCCTTCATGTGGTTGCATCTGACAAGAAGACTTAGGAGCTTCATTACTTCCAGATTTGTCAGGATGAAGATGAATCTGACTCTGGGGACTAGATGAAGCCACTCTTTACAGGCTTTGGTTACTAATAAAACAAATGAAGTGTACAAGAGAAAGAATCATCTAGAAATAGACTTTCAGTTTATCAGTGAATAAAAAACATAGCAATCTGTAAACAAAAAAATACTATCAACCTAGTGTACCTGCCATTTAAGGACCACCTGTGTGAAGCAAAAACATTACTTCTTGCCTTTCTCAGCCAATGGGAAAGGGAAAAGAAATACCCTTTATTTACCAATTAAACTTTCTTTTTAAACCAACTTGTTTATAAAAATATTTGATGGGTTAGCCTGAACAAGGTACTATTCTAACTGGTGTGTGTATGTTTGTGTGTTAGTAGTTAATAGATACACATTCATACAGATGCAAATGGAATCCGTGCAATAACCTTGTAAGGTAAATACAACTGCTAGTTAACTGATAAAACAAGTGTTCAGAGAGGTTAAGTAACCTGCTTTGGGTCACACAACTAATCTGAAAGAAACCAGCACTTGTTTCCAGGAAATTTTGATTCCAGAGCCCAAAAACTGAACCGTTATGCTATAAAATGACAAAAATGCACAAAATCTGAAATAAAATCTTCTAGTTCTTTTTAATCTTCATTCCAGAACATGTGAGTCAAGTCTCTCAAACTTAACTGCTTATACTGCAAGGTCAAGGTTGTCAACATAAAGGAGGGAAGCAGGTGACATAGAGAATGAAAACTGCCCCATCTGCTGGGGGCAGCCAACACTCAGCTGCAGCAAACTGTTACAAAGTAGGGGTGGAAAAAACAGTATTACCCCGAATCTGACTTTTTATGTAAAATCCTGTGATTTTTCAAACAACGCAATCATTTTTAAAAACACTTTTTAAACATAGTCTGGGCCAAACAAAACACATCTATGGTTTTAAATTATCTGTAGACCACTACTTTGAGACCTCTGCCCTAAACCATACCTTAATCAAATTTTCCCTGGGGAAAAAAAATATCAAATCACTGGCAATAAGTAATTGGTAATATCCACATTTCATTGCAAATATCTGTTTGATATTTGTTCAATTCTGATTCTGAAAAAACTTGATTTCCTCATGCCCCCTGAGACACTGAACTAAACCTCTTCCCAATTGATGTCTTCTTCCTGCAAAGTTTCCCTTGGTCAGGAAGAAAATGACCTTGCTGATTCTACTTACTATTTAATGGAACTCAGTCTCAAAACCCCTGTCATAATCCATAATGAAACAGAGAGAGAAAACTTAATCAGCTGTAAATGTACTGTGTTAGCATTCACTGCAAAATGCTAATAATATTTCGAGAATGCCATTTCTCTTCCTGGCCTCTTGACCAAGTTGTTTAATGGCCTGAGACTTGGGAAATAATGAAAATAATTTTGGCTGAGACTTCCCAACTACACACCAACCCTGAACTGCCTGGCTTCGCAGCAGTGGCAGGAGCACCAGCGTGGTGCCACCATGGTTTAGTGGGAGCACTCACCAACCAGGTGAACACTAACTCACAAAAGGAGAATCGAGTATTTCAATTGTAAGTGAAAATACCCACCTTTTAGTCCTCCTAGCATCAGGTTTTTCTAGAAAGCTACAAAATTACAATTGTATGCCTAACAGTATGCAGAACACTTGAATCCCTGGTGGGTAAAGCGCTTTCTGAAAGAAGCTCAAGTCCACAGCTCTTACTTAGCAGTGGGTCCCTCACCTGATGCTGATCACATACTCTAATCAAGGGAAGCACAGAAACCATTTTCCAAAATCTTTTCTTTCAAATTCCTTCTTTTCAAAGAAGGCATTTCACACAGCTATGGGACTGTTAAGAAGAAAGGTGGATGGCCGGAGCTGTTAGTTTTGTAATGTTACATACGCACCCTTCCCCCCACGACCCGCCACCCATCCCTACATCCAGGGAAATTCCTGGCCAGGCCCATGCAGGGACACTGTCACGGCATCACCAGCATATTTCTTCTGCTGTTTGTTTTGTTTCAGTTCTGGGAGAGTGGACGGCAGAGCAACCTGCGTGTCCATTTCTCAGAATGGACTCCCTTGTGGTGAGTGTTCACTGTGGAATCTTTCACAGCAACTGGCGTCTTGGTGGTTTGTCCTTCACTATCAGGAATTAATGGAAAAAACTTTCCCACTAGTATCCTGAAAAGCCAAGACCCTGGGAAATTTTATTGTAGGAGAAAAAATACTCTAACATTTCAGTAATTCAGTGTGTGTATGCGTTTTTAATCATACTGTGCCGGGTCCTTACAATACAAAAATAAGACACCTGTGCCTTCCTTTAGAAACTCCTGCCTTGGAAGAAAGACAGACACAAATCATTTTCTTACCCAATGATAGAGGCTACAAAAGACATGCACACCCAGTGGGGAGAGACTGATACACAGGCTCCACACAGGACCCAAACAGGAGAGAGGACCTCTGCCAGCACCCACCCTGGAGGGCTCCGCCCACCTGCCCTGGGCCCACCTCTATGCCCTCAGCCAAGACACCACACCTGGAAGTTTCCAAGTATTCATGTACTCTTCTCTCCCCAAAGGGGTAGGATTCACCAGAAAATCATGGCATCTGTGACTCTCATCTGATTCCCATGTGCTGGAAGGACAAATTGAGAAGACAAATGTGAGGAATGGAGATTGTTTACTGGGCACCTCACTGGGAGATGCTGCAACAAAAATGTTACTCAGGTCCTCCAAACTGGTCACACATAAGCTCCATGTCCCAGTACTGCAATATAATGTCGCTGATTTCACGCCTGCCTGTTGCTGACCTACTTTTCCTCTGATCCCTGTCCCAGCTGGCCACAGGTAACCTTATCTTTGTTGACACCTGAGGTCAAGGCAGACCAGTGTCCAGTCACTTCCCTGTGGGGAAATAGGCTCTGACCATGCCACCAGATGCCCGCCTTAGGAAGTTAGGGTACTTGTTAAGGGCAGGTTGGCTAAGATGTAGTTGCAAACACTCACAGCAAATGTTCATCTTTTTGTCTCAGTGAAATCTACAAACTTCCTCTCAGAACAAATATTGTAAATGCATAAAATAAAACTCAAAAACATTGCAGAGGAAATAAATTATATTAAAACAGTCTGAACCCAAGCAATCTGTAAATGTCACTTATGGAGTGTGCATGTGTGTATGTAGACATAGAGCTCTTACTGAAAACAGGCCATAGCAGCTTATGGACCATGGCAGTCCTTACAGGAATGTTTCTTTTTGCCCTAATCATCATGTTTATTAACATGTTCCTGAGGGTTTCCAAGCTAGCACATATTACAGGATATTTATGGAGAAGGATTCTAGCTCTACTCGTCAAGGAGGGCCTGAGCTACAAATATATTCTAATAGTGACATCATCACTCTACCATCGTGCCCCCTCCAAGCCATCAGCAGCACAGACAGAGTGAGGGGCACTATAGGAGCCATGGGGCAAAGGCCAGTATTTTAGTCATCTTGGGCTGGAACCATCTGAACAAACTGACATTTGAGCAATGCTGAAACCCACTAACCACAGGCAGACCTCAAAGCTTGACCAAACCTTAGCAGAAGCTCATCTAGCTGGAGGTTGCCCAGCTCACATGAGTAAGAAGACATTTTCCTGGTAAGAATAAAGTTCACAGAGGACAAAATGGTGGTGGGATAGACAGATGTGTCCCGAGCCTTGTCCCAGAGCAGATAGAATGAGCAGCTGAAACGAATAACATCCACCCCGAACTGGTGAAGGAGACTCAGCTGGTGAGACAATTTGCAGCTGGGAAGGGCAGAGGACCCCTGGAGAAAGCCCAGGGCAGTGCCACCACATGAGCAGCCTGCCCCAGGCTGAGGAGCAGCAGCCCTGCGAGCAGCCCACCCCAGGTCAAAGAGCAGCAGCCTCATGTGGCCTGCCCCTGTCCAAGGAGCAGCAACTGCATGAGCAGCCTGCCCCCATCTGAGGAGCAGCAGCTGTGTGAGCAGCCTGCCCCCGTTTGAGGAGCAACAGCTCCGTGAGCAGCCTGCCCCCATTCGAGGAGCAGTAGCCGCCCAAGCAGCCCACCCCAGTCCAAGGAGCAACAGCTGCACGAGCAGCCCGCCCCCGTCTGAGGAGCAACAGCTGCATAAGCAGTCCGCCCCCATCTGAGGAGCAGCAGCCACCCAAGCATCCTGCCTCAGTCCAAGAAGCAGCAGCCCCGCGAGCAGCCCACTCCAAGCCGAAGAGCAGCAGCCTCATGTGGCCTGCCCCCGTTCAAGGAGCAGCAGCCACATGTGCAGCTCACTCACGTCTGAAGAGCAGCAGCCACACAAGCTGTCAGACCCCCCATCCGAGGAGCAGCAGCTGTGTGAGCAGTCCACCCCTGTATGAGAAGCAGGAGCCCTGTGACCAACCTGCCCCTGTCCAAGGAGCAGCAGCCTCATGAGTAGCCTGCCCCATCCAAGGAGCAACAGCCACACACAGCCAGGCCCCATCCAAGGAGCAGCAGCTATGTGAGCAGTACACCACCATCCAAGGAGCAGCAGCCACACGCAGCCTGCCCCAGTCCGACGAGCAGCAGCCTCGTAAGCAGCCTACCCCCATCTGAGGAGCAGCAGCTGTGTGAGCAGCCTCCCCCCAGCAGCCAGAGGAACCACCCCTGCTGCAAACAGGACCCACCAGAGGAGCTGCTGTCAACTGAAGAGCAACCTCAGCCACGACTGCCTCAGGAGCAACCACAGCCCAAGGAGCCACTGCCACCCAAGGAGCAGCCCCTGCATGACTCAATGTCCAGATCCAATCAGTGAGAACAAAAATGAGTAGACAAAGAAACCCCCAAAGGAAAGAAAAGGAGGAATCACCAGAAAAGTAGCTAAGTGAAGTGGAGGCATGCAATATTTCAGAAAAAGAATTCAGAATAAGGGTCATACAGTTCATAAACTGGATGGATGAAAAAATCAACAACTTATGTAAGAATCAAGAAGAAATGAAGAATGATATAGCTGCAATAAAAAAACACCATGGAAAGTTTCAACAGTAGACTAGGAGAAGCAGAGGACCGAATTAGCAAATTAGAAGACAGGGAACCAAAACACACCCAAACTGAACTGCAATTGGAGAACAAAATCAAAAGACAGGAGGAGAGCCTAAGGGAGCTATGGGACATGAAACAAAGCAACATACAAATAATAGGGGTGCTAGAACAACAGGAAGAGAAAGAAGGGTTAGAAAACCTATATGAAGAAATAATGACAGAAAACTTGCCTGATGTGGGGAAGAAAAATGTCACACAAGCACAGAGAGTCCCAAACAAGATGAACCCGAAAAGACCCACACCAAGACACATCATAATTACTATGGCAAATGTTCAGGACAAGAAGAGAATCTTAAAGGCTGCAAGAGAGAGACAGAAAGTTAAGTACAAGGGATCTCCCATTAGATTATCAAATGATTTCTCAACAGAAACACACCAGACCAGAAAAGAATGGAAGGAAATTTACAAAGTGATGCAAAGCAAGGGACTGAATCCAAGAATACTCTATCCAGCAAGGCTATCATTCAAAATTGAAGGGGAAATAAGGAGCTTCATAGACAAAAAAAAGGCCAAGGAAGTTTATCACTACCAAGCCAGCAATGTAAGAAATGCTAAAGGGACTGGTGTAAAAAGAGGAAATAAAAAGGTAAGAAGGAACACAGGCACAAAAAATAAAAATGGCTACAAACAGGTAACTATCAATAATAACCATAAACATAAATGGTCTAAATGCTCCAATCAAAAGACATCAAGTGCCTGAATGGATAAAAACACATGACCCATATACATGCTGTCTACAAGAGACCCACCTCAGAACAAGGGACTCACACAGACTAAAAGTGAAGGGATAGAAAAATATCCTTCAGGCAAATGGAAATGAAAAAAAAGCTGGGGCAGCAATACTTATATCTGACAAAATAGACCTCAAAGTGAAGGCCATAACAAGAGATAAGGAAAGCCACTTCATAATACTAAAGGGATCAATACAACAAGAGGATATAACCCTGATAAACATATATGCACCCAATGCAGGAGCACCCAAATACATAAAAAAAAACCTCCTGGAAGATATCAAGGGAGAGATCAACAACAATAAAATCATTGTAGGGGACTTTAATACACCACTGACATCACTGGATAAATCCTCTAGACAAAAAAATCAGCTAAGAAACAGCAATCCTAAATAACTCATTAGAACAGATGGATTTAATTGACTTCTTCAGAACATTTCACTCCAAAATCATGGAATATACATTCTTACCAAGTGCACATGGGACATTTTCAAAAATAGACCACATATTGGGTCACAAGCAAAGTCTCCTCAAATTCAAGAAGATTGAAATCATATCAAGCATCTTCTCAGACCACAATGGCATAATATTAGAAATAAACTACAATAAAAACAATCCAAAATTTCAGGCACTTGGAAGCTGAATAGCATGCTATTAAACAATTATTGGGATAGCAAAGAGATCAAAGAAGAAATTAAAAACATCCTGGAAACTAATGACAATAAAAACACAACAATACAAAATCTATGGTACACAATGAAAGCAGTCCTGAGAGGGAAGTTTATAGCTCTACAGGCCTACTGCAAAAAAAAGAAAAAAGAAAAAAGAAACAATGGTAATAAATTACCAAACCCTACAACTCAAAGGGTTAGAAAGAGAGCAAGAAGAAAAGCCCAGTGTAAGCAGAAGGAAGGAAATAATAAAGATCAGAGCGGAGATAAATGACATAGACACACACACACACACACACACAAAAAATCAATGAAACCAAGAGCTGGTTCTTTGAAAGGATAAACAATATTGATGAACCTCTAGCCAGGCTCACCAAGAAGCAAAGAGAGAGGACTCAAGTAACCAAAATCAGAAATGAAAGAGGCAAAATAACAACAGACCCCACGGAAAACAAGGGATTGTTAAAAAAAAAATACTATGAACAACTTTATTCCAACAAACTAGACAACCTGGAGGAAATGGACATATTCCTAGAAATATATAACCTTCCAAAACTCAATCAGGAAGAATCTGAAAGTCTCAATAGGCCGATAACTATGGAAGAAATTGAAGGAGTCATCAAAAAGCTTCCAGCAAACAAGAGCCTGGAGCCAGATGGCTTCACAGGGGAGTTTCACCAAACATTCAATAAAACCTATCCTCCTAAGACTATTCCAACAAATTCAAGAGGAAGGCACACTTCCAAGCTCATTCTATGAAGCCAGCATTACTCTAATACCAAAACCAGATAAAGACAACACAATGAAAGAGAACTACAGGCCAATATCCCTCATGAACATAGATGCCAAAATCCTCAACAAAATTCTAGCAAATAAGATCCAGCAGTACATCAGAAAGATCATACACAATGACCAAGTAGGATTTATCCTGGGGATGCAAGGATGGTACAATATCCACAAATCAATAAACATGATACATCACATAAACAACTTGAGAGATAAAAATCACATAGTCATATCAATTGATGTAGAAAAAGCATTTGACAAAATCCAGCACCCTTTCTTTTTTTTTTTAAATATATTTTATTGATTTTTTACAGAGAGGAAGGAAGAGGGATAGATAGTCAGAAACATCGATGAGAGAGAAACATCGATCAGCTGCCTCCTGCACACCTCCCACTGGGGATGTGCCCGCAACCAAGTTACATGCCCTTGACCGGAATCGAACCTGGGACCCTTCAGTCCGCAGGCTGACGCTCTATCCACTGAGCCAAACCGGTTTTGGCTCCAGCACCCTTTCTTGATAAAAACTCTCAGCAAGGTGGGAATAGAAGGATCATACCTCAACATAATAAAAGTCATATATGACAAACCCACAGCCAACATCATACTCAATGGGCAAAAACTAAAACCATTTCCCCTAAGGACAGGAACAAGACAGGGATGCCCATTCTTACCACTCCTATTCGACATAGTACTGGAAGTACTAGCCATTGCGATCAGACAAGAAGAAGAAATAAAAGGCATCCAAATTGGAAAAGAAGAAGTAAAACTGTCCTTATTCACAGACGACATGATACTGTACAAAGAAAACCCTAAAGACTCCATAAAAAAACTAACAGACTTAATAAATGAATTCGGCAAGGTAGCAGGATACAAAACTAACACCAAGAAATCTATGGCATTTCTATACACCAATAGTGAACTTACAGAAAGAGAGACTAAAAAAGCAATCCCATTTACCATCACACTAAATAATTAGGATACCTAGGAATAAACTTAACTAAGGAGGTAAAAGACCTATACGTGGAAAACTACAGGACACTGAAAAAAGATAGAGGAAGACATAAACAGATGGAAGAACATACCATATTTATGGATTGGTAGAATCAACATCATTAAAATGTCCATACTACCCAAAGATTTCTATAGATTCAATGCACTCCCCATTAAAATAACAACAGCATATTTTACAGACCTAGAAAAAACTCTCCAAAAATTCATCTGGAATAAAAAAAAGACCCCGAATAGCCACAGCAATCCTGAGAAAGAAGAACAAAGTAGGTGGGATCTCAATACCAGATTTCAAGCTGTATTACAAAGCCACTGTTCTCAAAACAGCCTAGTACTGGCACAAGAACAGACATATAGATCAATTGAATATAATAGAGAACCCAGAAATCAACCCAAATCACTATGCTCAATTAATATTTGACAAAAGAGGCAAGAACATATGATGGAGTCAAGACAGTCTCTTCAATAAATGGTGTTGGGAAAATTGGACAGATACATGCAAAAAAATGAAACTAGACCACCAACTTACACCATACACAAAAATAAACTCAAAACGCATAAAGGACTTGAACATAAGACGGGAAACCATAAAAATACTAGAGGTATCCAAAAGCAGCAAAATCTCAGACATATACCGAAGCAATTTCTTCACTGATAACCACTCCTAGGGCAATGGAAACTAAAGAGAAAATAAACAAATGGGACTACATCAAAAGAAAAAGCTTTTGCACAGCAAAAGAAACCATCAACAAAAAAATAAGAAAGCCCACTGCATGTGAGAACATATTTGCCAATATCATCACCGATAAGGGTTTAATCTCCAACATTTACTGGGAACTCATACAACTTAACAAAAAGAAGATAAACAACCCAGTCAAAAAATGGGCAACGGGACTAAATAGATACTTTTCAAAAGAAGACATAATGAAGGTCAAGAGACATAAGAAAACATGCTCAAAGTCACTAATCATCCGAGAGATGCAAATCAAAACGACAATGCGGTACCGTCGCACAAGTGTCAGAATGGCTATCATCAACAAATCAATAAACAACAAGTGCTGGCGAGGATGTGGAGAAAAAGGAACCCTCGTGCACTGCTGGTGGGAATGCAGACTGGTGCAGCCACTGTGGAGAACAGTATGGAGTTTCCTCAAAAAACTAAAAATGGAACTTCCATTTGGCCCAGTGATCCCACTGCTAGGAATATATCCCAAGAAACTAGAAACACCAATCAGAAAGGATATATGCACCCCTATGTTCATAGCGGCACAATTCACCATAGCTACGATTTGGAAACAGCCTAAATGCCCATCAGCAGATGAGTGGAATAAAAAACTGTCGTACATCTACACAATGGAATACTATGCTGCTGTAAAAAAGAACTCTTACCATTTGCAGCAGCATGGATGGAACTGGAAAGCATTATGCTAAGCGAAATAAGCCAGTCAGAGAAAGATAAATACCACATGATCTCACTCATTTATAGAATATAATGAACAACATAAGCTGATGAACAAAAACAGAGACAGGGAAGCATCAATCAGACCATCAAACTTCACAGGGAAGGTAGGGTGGGGGTAAGGAGGAGAGATCAACCAAAGGACTTGTATGCATGCATATAAGCCTAACCAATGGACACAGGCAACAGGGGGATGAGGGCATGAGTGGGGCGTGGGGGGCAATGGGAGGATAAGGACACATATGTAATACCTTAATCAATAAAGAAAAAAATATGTAAAAAAAATTAAAAAGAATAAATTTCACAATATATTTTCAATCAGATAGTGGTTGCACCATTGTACTCTTTGATTACAAAAGCACAAATGACACAGCATTAATAGAAATCAAAGCCCTTTCAGGTTAATTTATATTTTCTCCATCAAAATGCCATCAATAACACATGCTTGAAAAATGAGACAAATACAGATGAGGGACAATCTAGTCCAGCGGTTCTCAACATTCCTAATGCCGCGACCCTTTAATACAGTTCCTCATGTTGTGGTGACCCACAACCATAAAATTATTTTTGTTGCTACTTCATAACTATAATTTTGCTACTGTTATGAATCGTAATGTAAATATCTGATATGCAGGATGTATTTTCATTGTTACAAATTGAACGTAATTAAAGCATAGTGATTAATCACAAAAACAATATGTAATTATATATTGTGAAATGTTTATTTCTATTTTGTCTTGAAGCATGGTGTAGCATGGGTAACAGTCTTAATATAACAACAGTAAACTACATTGCTACATTTTGCGACAGTATGCGTAAAAAGCCAATGTCAGTGTGAAGGTTGAGATTGCTTCTTTCTCACCAGATCAGAAATTCTCGGGGCTGTCTTTGCACAATGAAGATCATCTTCCACAATAAGTCTACTTCTGTATTTAGACTTGATAACCAACAAGCTGGAAAACCCTGTTTCACAAAGATATGTTGTTGGAAATGGAAGAAGAAGGTGCAACACAGTCTCAGACAGAACAGGATATGACTGCAAACACTTGATCTAGAATTTTGTAACTGGCATTGTAGAGAAACCGTTCTTGCTGCATCGCTGTTAATAAGTTCAATGAACTCCTCTTGTGCTGTCTCAGGAATATCTCCAACTTTGACTGTGAATGGGCTTCTGGCAAGTGCAAATGGGGTGTCAGGTAGATTTGGAAATTACGATGAAATTTCGTCTGCAAGCATGTGCAAGTGTTCTTTCACAGAAATTATCATCATAATCTTTTTGTCTGGTTCAATGTCATGTTCCTCAAAGAAAGCAGATAAGGTAGGAAACATGTAAATTTTATTTTCATCCAATTTTTTTTGCCAAAGCTGAAGTTTCATTTGCAATGATCGGATCTTTTCAGAAAAATCGAGGCATGTTGCATTTGGTCCTTGCAGTGATAAATTTAACTCATTTAAGATGGCAAAGATGGAAACCAAGTAAGCTATTTTCTGCAGTTCACTTTTATCACTGAAAAGTGCTTCGACTGCTGTCTTGCTTTCTGATTAAAAAACGTTTTGAGTTCATCATGAAGCTCAAAAACACGTTTTAAAACTTTTCCTCTTGACAACCATCTCACTTCAGTGTGAAATAACAGAGCATTGTGCATCCAACTCATTGCACAGTTGCAAAAACAGTCGACTGTTTAAAGTGCTCGCCTTTACAAAATTGACAGAACTTATGACTTTTTTCATTACTTCTTGTAACTCTTGTGGCAGCGTCTTCATTGCTAATATTTGCCGATGAATCATTCAGTGAGTTCCGATGACTTTTGGTGACTTATTCAGTACCAAACGTTAAAATCCAGATCAACATCCTAGCATAGCTGGAGCACCATCTGTGCAAACACCACAAACCTTTTCCCAAGAGATCTTATGCTCTTTCAGAAATGAACCAACTGTGTCAAATACATCATGTGCAGTAGTTGTCGTTTCAAGAGGTTTGCAGAAAAGAAACTCATCTTTAAAGTCGCCATCATTAATATACCTCATGTAAACCAGTAACTGAACAGTTTGCAATGTCTGTAGATTCATCAAGCTGGATACTAAATATTGGAAGAGGAGCAGATTTAATTTCCTGGATTACCTGATCAAGAATATCAGCAGACATGTCATCTATTCTTCTGTGGACAGTGTCGTTAGATAAGGAAATTGCACTCAATTTCGTAACAAATTCGTCTCCAATCATAACTCGAACAATGTCTTTGGCTGCTGGCAACAGTAAATCCTCAGCAATGGTGTGAGGTTTCATAGCTCTGGCAATTCTGAGTGCCACCAAATATGAAGCTTCAACAGCTGCTATGTTTTGTTTGTGGTACTTGCCACCAGTGTCAAGTCTGGCTTTCTTGATTCCATCAGCTTTGCTTCTAAAATAGTTGGTATCCTTGCTGGCAAAGCTCAGATGCTTGCTATCAAAATGGCGTTTTAGTTTGTTCGGCTTCATAGATTCGGCTGATAGAACTTCACAACAAATAACACATTGCAGTTTCTCAATTCCTGCTGTAATTATTGAGGTAAAACCATACTGTAAAAAATCCTCACTATATTTTCTTTTCTTAACGTTCTTCTCTACATGATCCATTGTCATGGGATGGTTTGCTAATGAAAATAATATATAACAATAGCTTTAATAATACAAAAGATGATACATGGCATAGTTCAGTCAATACAGTTCATTAAAGTTTCCTATGATTTACCATTCTCTGTGTTGTTTTTTTACATACCTGTTACTATCACAAGGGGGCAGTATTCACATCAACCACAGCTGAATATAAAAAGACCAATCAGCATCCAGTTTAAGTTCCCATGGTACAGATAATTTTTTTGCAGTAGTTGATGATTTTACAGTACATGATTTTACATTTACCCAGTAATTATAATTCATGAAGTGTCATTTTACTTCCAATACTGCTGCTCTCTACACAGTAGCTGCTCTCTACACATGTGTGACTGGTCCGCATAAGTACATTATAGCGCCAACCCTGTCACATACACCTGTATTTGTACGGGGTGTATGTGATGGGATTGGCGCGATGATGTCATCATGCCGGGTACTCGTCTGCGGTCGTATCTGCATGTGGGTGGACCCGCCTGGAGACGGATAGAGGAGCGGTGTCTCGGTTCCTAAGACCATCAGAAATATGTGTTTTCCGATGGTCTTAGGCGACCCCTGTGAAAGGGTTGTTTGACCCCCAAAAGAGTCGTGAACCACAGGTTGAGAACTGCTGATCTAGTCAATTGCTGGTACCAAGGTGGATATGAGGAACTGTAAGAATCTCCCCACCCCTCATGGGCAGATCTACACATTGTGAACTTAAAAACTCATCTGAACCTCTATGTTTTACTGCTGTACAAACTGAGGCCAAGACATTAAACAGCTTATCACAGAAATCTGTCATGCTCTGTAGAACTAGTTATTGTCTAGGTCTGAAGAAGAGCTGGTTTCCTGGCTTCCAGACTGACATTCTTCTCATTGTTTAGAGATGCACAAATGTTATCTGTTTAAAATAGTCTTATCTGAAAAGCTGCATTGTTTAAATTAGCGAATACCTTTATTTTAACTCACTAACTCACACTAATTAGTGTGGCACTATCAGTCTGGCTTATTAAAATACCTAAGTTATTTAAAAGTAAATCTAGCCCTAACCAGTTTGGCTCAGTGGATAGAGCATCAGCCTGCGGACTTAAGGGTCTTAGGTTCGATTCCAGTCAAGGGCATGTACCTTGGTTGCGGGCACATCCCCAGTAGGGGGTATGCAGGAGGCAGCTGATGGATGTTTCTCTCTCATCAATGTTTCTAACTCTCTATCCCTCTCCCTTCCTCTCTGTAAAAAATCAATAAAAAATATTTTAAAAATAAAAATAAAAATAAAAGTAAATCTATGATTTTGTTATTTTCAAGTTCTCTCAGCAACTTCACCTAAATAACAAATGGAGAATTTATAACAGGCAATGTTTTTTACCTACAAAAAATACATTAGTACATCATATACAAGAATTAACTCAAAATGAATCACAGACTTAAATGTAAAGCCAAAAACTAAATATTTAATAGAAAATAACCTCTGTTATTTGGGTTAGGGGCAAAGAGTTCTAAGACATTTAAAGCAGGGGTAGCGATACTTCTATCTGGCAAAATACTGTAGACTTCAAAGCAAAGGCCATAAAAAGACACAAAGATGGCCAGTATATAATACTAAAGGGATAGATAAAATAAAAGGACATAACCCTGGTAAACATATATGCACCCAATATAGGAGCACCTAAATAAATAAATAAAAACTCTTGGAGAACTTAAAGGGAGAGATTGACAGCAATACCATCATAGGAAAATTTAACACCCCACTGACATCACTGGATAGATCTTCCAGACAAAAAATAAACAAGGAAATAGAGACCTTAAACAACACACTAGACCAGATGGATTTAATTGATATTTACAGTACATTTCACCCCAAAGCTGCAGAATATACATTCTTCATAAGTGCACACGGGACCTTCTCAAAAATATACCACATGTTAGGACACAAAATAAGACTCTACAAGTTCAAGAGGGTTGAACATGGAGCATATCAAGCATCTTTTTGGATCACAATGGCATGAAACTAGATATTGATTATAATAAAACCACACAAAAACATTCAAACACATGGAGGCTAAATAGCATGTTATTAAACAATGAATGGGTTACTAATGAAATCAAGAAAGAAAGAAAAAACTTCCTGGAAATGAATGAAAATGAACACACACAACCCAAAATCTATGGTACACAGCAAAATCAATCCCGAGAGGGAAGTTCATAGCATTACAGGCCTACCTCAAGAAATAAGAAAAAGCTCTAATAAACTATTACTATACCCAAAAGAATTAAAAAAAGAACAAGAAAAACCCAAAGTAAGTAGAAGGAAGGAAATAATAATAAAGATCAGAGTGAAGCCCAGCAGGCATGACTCAGTGGTTGAGCATCAACCTGTGAAACAGGAGGTCTCAGTTCAATTCTCAGTCAGGGCTCAATCCCCAGGGTGAGGCGTGCAGTAGGCAACCAATCAATGACTCTCTCTCATCATTGATGTTTCTATCTTTCTCTCCCTCTCCCTTCCTCTCTGAAATCAATAAAAATACATTTTTAAAAGATCAAAGTGGAAATAAATGACATAGAGACTATTAAAAAAAACAATAAAAAAGATCAATGAATCCAAGAGCTGGTTCTTTGAAAAGATAAACAAGATTGGTGAACATTCAGCTATACTCATCAAGAAACAAAAAGAGAGGAACCAAATAAATAAAATCAGAAACAAACGAGGTGAAGTAATAACTAACACCAGATATACACAAACGATTGTAAGAAAATACTATGAACAACAAGCTGGACAATGTGGATGAAATGGACAAACTCCTTGAAAAATACAATCTCCCAAAATTGAATCAGGAAGAATCAGAAAACCTGAATAGGCCAATAACAACTGATGAAATTGAAGCAGAAAAAAAACAAAAACAACCCTGACCAGATGGCTTCACAGAGGTCTTTTACCAAACATTCAAAGAAGAACTAACACCTATCCTCCTCATATTATTCCAAGGAACACTGCCAACCTCTTTTTATGAGCATTATCCTAAGCCCAAAACCAGATAAAGACACTACAAAGAAAGATAATTACAGATATCACTGATGAACACAGATGCTGAAATTATCAACAAAATATCCAGCAAAATATTAAAAAGATCATACACCATGAACAAGTGGAATTTATTACAAGGATGCAAGGCTGGTACAATATTCACAAATCAATAAATGTGATACATCACATAAACAAATTTAAAGCCAAAAATAACATGATCATATCAATAGACGCAGAAAAAGCATTCAATAAAATCCAACACTCATTTTTTAAAATATATTTTTATTTATTTCAGAGAGGAAGGGGGAGTGAGAGTGAGATAGAAACATCAATGATGAAAAAGAATCATTGATTGGCTTCCTCCTGCACCCCCCATACTAGGGATCAAGCCTGTAACCCAGGCATGTGCCCTGACTGAGAATCAAACTGTGACCTCCTGATTCATAGGTCAATGCTCAACCACTGGGCCATGCCAGCCAGGCACAACACCCATTTTTGATAAAAACTCTCAGCAAATGGGGACTAGAGAGCTCATATCTCAACATAATAAAGGCCCTATATGATAAACCTACAGCCAACATCATACTCAATGGGCAAAAACTAAAAGCATTCCCCCTAAGAACAGGAACAAGACAGGGATGTCCACTTTCACCATTCATATTGAACACAGTACTGGAAGTCTTAGCCACAGCAATCAGACAAGAAAAAAAAACATAAAAGGCATCCAAATTGGAAAGGGGGAAGTAAACTTTTCATTATTTGCAGACAACATTATATTATACAGAGAAAACCCTAAGGACTCTACCAAAACATTACAAGAGATAATGAATTTGGCAATGTATCAGGATACAAAATTACACCCAGAAATTGATGGTATTTTTATACACCAATGATGATAATGATCTCTCAGAAAAAGAAACTAAAAACAATCCCATTTACCATTGCAACAAAAAAATTAAGATACTTAGAAATAAATTTAACCAAGGAGATAAAATACCCATACCCAGAAAACTACAGGACATTGAAAAAAAAGATATAAACAAGTGGAAGAATATACCATGTTCATGGATTGGTAGAATTATCATCATTAAAATGTCCATGCTACCCAAAGCAATCTATAAATTCAATGCAATCCTGATTAAAATACCAATGTCATATTTCACAAATATAGAACAAATACTCAAAAAAGTTATATAGAACCATTAAAGACCCCGAAGAGCCACAGCAAACTTGAGAAAGAAGAACAAAGTTGGAGGGTTCACAATACTGGATATCAAGTTATACTACAACTAGAGGCCCAGTGCACGAAATTCATGCATGGGGGAGGGGGTGTCCCTCAGCCCAGCCTGCACCCTCTCCAATCTGGGACCCCTCGAGGGATGTCCAACTGCCCTATCCCTACTTGGATCAGGCCTAAACAGGCAGCCGGACATCCCTCTCACAATCAGGACTGCTGGCTCCCAACTGCTCGCCTGCCTGCCTTCCTGATTGCCCCTAACTGCTTCTGCCTGCCAGCTTGATCACCCCCTAACCACTACCCTGCCAGCCTGATTGATGCCTAACTTCTCCCCTGCCAGCCTGATTGCCCCTAACTGCCCTCCTCTGCATGCCTGGTCACTCCTAACTGCCCTCCCCTGCAGGCCTGGTCCCCCCTAACTGCCCTCCCCTGCAGGCCTGGGTCCCCCACAACTGCCCTTCCTTCCCTGCAGGCCCGGTCGCCCCCAACTTCCTCCTCTGCCAGCCTGGTTACCCCTAACTGCCCTCCCCTGCAGGCTTGATCACCCCCAACTGCCCTCCCCTGCTGGCCATCTTGTGGAGGCCATCTTGTGTCCACATGGGGGCAGACATCTTGTGTGTTGGGGTGACGGTCAATTTGCATATTACTCTTTTATTAGATAGGAAGCCACTGTAATTAAAACAGCCTGGTACTGGCACAGAACCAAGAACCTAGAAATCTACCAAAGCCATTATGCTCAATTAATATTTGACAATGAAGGCAATACCATACAATGGAGTAAAGACATTCTCTTCAATAAATGGTGCTGGAACATTGGACAGGTACATGCAAAAAAAATGAAACTAGACCACCAACTTATATCATACACAAGAATAAACTCAAAATAGATAAAAGACTTAAAATGTAAGTCATGAAACCATAAATAGCCTAGAAGAAAACTTAGGCAACAAAATATCAGACATCTCACATAGCAGAATTTTCAGATACATCACCTAGGACAGTGGTCGGCAAACTCATTAGTCAACAGAGCCAAATATCAACAGTACAATGATTGAAATTTCTTTTGAGAGCCGAAAACCGACTTCTGCGTATGGGCCACGAAGTTTCAATCACACTGTACGTGCGTGCCCACACATGGTATTTTGTGGAAGAGCCACACTCAAGGGGCCAAAGAGCCACATGTGGCTCACGAGCCGCAGTTTGCCAACCACTGGCCTAGGACAAGAGAAACAAAGGAAAAAATAAACAAATAGGACTACATCAAGCTAAAAAGCTTCTGCACAGCAAAAGAAACCAGCATCTAAATGTAAAGGAAATCCACTGTGTGGGAGAACATATTTGCCAATGAAACATCTGATAAGGACTTAATTTCCAAAATATATAAAGCACTCATACAACTCAATAAAAGAAAGACAATCAAATTTAAAAATTGCAGAAGACCTAAATATTTCTCCAAAGAGGACATACAGATGGCCAAAAGACATATGAAAAAATGATCAAAGTCACTAATCATAAGAGAGATGCAAATTAAAACAACAATGAGGTATCACCTCACACCTGTCAGAATGGTTATTGTCAATAAATCAACAAACAACAAATGCTGGCCAGGATGTGGAGAAAAGGGAGCCCTAGTGCACTGCTGGTAGGAATGCAGACTGGTGCAGCCACTATGGAAAACAGTGTGGAGTTTCCTCCAAAAATTAAAAATGGAGCTGCCATTTGACCCAGTGATCTCACTTCTAGGAATATATCCTAAGAACCCTGAAATACCAATCAGAAAGAATATACCCACCCCTGTGTTCACAGAAGCACAATTCACAATAGCTAAGATCTGGAAACAGCCCAAGTGCCCATCAGTAGATGAGTGGATAAAAAAGCTGTGGTACATTTACAAAATGAAATACTATGCAGCTGTAGAAAAGAGGGATCTCTTACCCTTTGAGACATAGAGGGACCTGGAGAGTATTATGCTAAGTGAAATAAGCTAGACAGAGAAAAACAAGTATCACCTGATCTCACTTATTTTTGGAATCTAATGAACAAAATAAGCTGACTAAGAAAATAGAACCAGAGACATTGAAGCATGCAACAGACAGATGTATTTCAGAAGGAAGGTGGGAGCAGGAAGAGATTAACCAAAGAAGTTATATGCATATATGCATAAACCATGTACACAGACAATACTGTGGTGAGGGCCTGAAGAGGGGGTGGGAGCAGGAGGGGGGGGCAATGGGGGTAAAGGGAGCATTTGTAATACTTTTAATAATAAAGATAAAATTTTTAATTAGTTAATTAATTAAAATCAATGTATTAAGTTCCAAACATAACACCAAACACTTCATATAAACTATTTCATTTTAACCTCACAAAAACACTTTCAGATGTTTTTATACCAATAGGGGATGTTGTTACACCAGTTTCCAGGATAAACAGACTGGGTTGGTGCCCAGAGAGCTTAAATAATTTTGTTATTCACTAGCTCCCACAGATAGGACTTCACAGACAAAAGCACAAGCATTTTAATTTCATGTTAAATAAATGCTTCTAAGGCACTTGACAGTTTTTTAAGATAACTTAAACAGGACCCAGGCAAACATGTTTACACTGTTTGTTTGCAAAGCAAGTCTCTTTTCACAGATAGCACATGGGTAAATGTCAGCCCTATCATCACAGGTCATCACAAATTCTAAAATTAATAGGGTTCAAATTATGGTTTCAGCCACTTAGGAAACAGTCCAGTTCCACCATGCAGGATGCGGAGTCAAATGTCAGGCTCGCGGGAAACAGGTTCAAGAGGCACAGACTGATCTTTTCTTCAGGAAAAGACACACACACACACACACACACACACACACACACATCAGGCGACCTAAATGCTGAAGTAGTCATACTGGTATTTCAGATTTCTACACGGTGCCCTAAAAGTACACACACTAGAAAAATGGTTAATCGGCTCTGTCACTTTACATATGGTTATTGCTCCCTATCGGAAGTGACTGACCCTAGTCTTTCAGAAAGTAATGCTAAAACCCAATTGTTAGCTGGTGTTGCAGCCTCCAGCTGCATGGGCCTACTGCCAAATGCTGGAATATTTTGGATTAGGATAAATAAAATATATTAATGAGATTAGCTTCACCTGTTTCTTTTTCCTTTTTAATTGGTAATAGAACACTTAAAATTACATGTGTGGTGCCCAGGTTTCTTCAATACCTGCAATACACCAGGGCCCTTGCGGTTTAGCTCTTCCAAGCCTTGCCCGCCCCCTGCTGGCAGAGCTTAGTCAATGCAGGCAGATAATTTTTCAAAACCATCTGTAACAGTACAATTCATTTTAGTCTGCTAAAATAGCAGCTTACACATGCAGCTTTATTATTTGAACTTTTCACAAATAACACATCACATTTAAGCCTCACACAAACCTATAGTAGAAGTTATGTTCCCCACCCAATTGTTGTCTTTGAAATAAATAGAAGTTTCTTATGGAAAATTAGGGCTAAAATAATCATTCCAGTCAAAAGTATCTACAGGATTCCTACAAAATTTCAGTTATTAGATGGGACAGAAACATGGCCCTGAAGTTTGAGGCAAAACCACTTTACAAGTAATTTATCCTGTTCAAAATAACACAGTGCACCAAAACACACAAACACGGCATTCATATTTTGCATTATCATTTATAATAGAGAAAATATAAAACCTAAGTGTCCATGAATTTAAACAGTACAGAACCTGCATAGAAACAGAGCCTTTATCAAAAGGAGAAGGCAGAGCACATAAAGAGATCGTTTTTACAGATGAAGCAGGTTCAGAGAGGTTGAGTGGCCTAGATAAGGACACACAGAAGGATGTGCAGAAGCAGGATTATGTTTGTTTCTTGAGGCCCACTGCCTGATTCCATTTACTGCCTCATTCCCAAGTGTCTCCAGTTTTACAGGGTCTTTACACCTGGATAGAATATATTAAATGGGAGACTTTACCCCAAAATAGATTATACTAAATAGTAGCGAGGCACAGGGCATTTGGTGGAATTGAAGCATGCCAGACCAGGTCACATGCAGGCTCCTGGGAAGCGGAACTACTGAAAGAAACTTGTAAACCAGAGCACCCAAGTCCCCAGCTCTCTCAGCCACATCAGAAAAGTAGCTTCAATTCTGTTTTGGGGGGAGTGGGGGGAGAGGAGGGACTTAAAGATTTTGAAGTGCCAATGTTCCCAGGGATAGATCTCAGGGATGTGGGGTGCATCGTGTCCAAAACTCATCATGTCTATGTCAAGTGAAGTTTTCACACAGATAGATCCCTAAACGACTGATTCCACATGGCTCAAGGTTCTGAAATTGCCAGCATCTTTTCACTTGCTTATGTTTGCTGCCCTCTTGCGGGGAAATATTCTGGTTACAGGGAAAAGAAAGGGATAAAAGGAATAAAGGGCAAATTGCTAGTTGAGGAAATGAGTTAGCTCTGGCTTCCTTTAAAAGAAATTAACCTACCAGCTGGCTCCTTCTCCTTATCGATAGTTTGAGGCTAAGAAGTCCATGTGGTCTCCAAACCAGTCATATGTCAAGTAGAATTTTAAAAACAACAGAGACTATTGTGTTTTCCCACTCCTTACAAATACTACCTCTGGACTCTTGGGCAAGTTTATCAATGCCATTTACCTTAAAGAACGATTCCCACACCCTGCCTGTGAAACTAGGCAGGCTTTGCTTTGGTTTTTGCCTTTTAATGCTTGACCTAGAATGAAACCAATCCATACCTAACCTCCATCTCCTCACACTGAGTGGGAACCCACCTTCTTCCCTTCTCTCTGTCTTAGGGGGTGGATTGTAAAATATCTCGTTTATACACAACATCAACAAGCCATTCCTCCAGTGGTTCTCAACCTTTCTAATGCCACGACCCATTAATACAGTTCCTCATGTTGTGGTGACCCCCAACCATAAAATTATTTTCGATGCTACTTCATAACTGTAATTTTGCTACTGTTATGAATCGTAATGTAAATATCTGTGTTCCGATGGTCTTGGGCAACCCTGCTAGCGGTTCTCAACCTGTGGGTCATGACCCACAGGTTGAGAACCACTGCTGTAGAGCCTAAGACCATCGGAAAACACAGATATTTGGATTCTGACCCTTGAGCTTCCCAGCAGCTGAGCACTACACTAGGAAGAAAACCACCTGGCCACTGCAAGGGGCACGACTTTCTTCTCTTAAGGTCATTCGAGAAAATGTATACCACCCCTAACTCCCTCCCATCACACACACTCACACACACACTCACACATACGTGCACGCACACACATGCAGCCTCCCTGGAATGCAGTGGTGGGAGGATGGGCAGGAAGGCACAGGAAGGGATGGTCAAGATACTCTGCTGTCCTCCATTTACAGAGCTTTGGCCAGATGATAAGTAAACAATGAATAGAGCCAAGAGAAAAAATGAATAAAGGATAAATAGCTCAAAGAAAAACAAACAGTTCACCAGCACATTAAAGGAATCTTCAGTAAAAATAATAATAATAATAATAATAATAATAATAATACAAATCAAACACTACTATATTGGCAAAAAAAATACAAAAATTAAACATGACAGCACCCAGAGCTAATGGTGGGACCCGGCATTGTACTACAGGAAAACTGTGATGTAATGGGCTAATTCGGGGTAAGGGGTGTCCATTAAAGATGAAAGTCCATTATGTAATAAAGTAGGTTCACCAAATGCACATGTTAAAAAATTAATAAATTAGTTTACCTGTTTTTACTTATGTTGACATGTTTGTGTAATTAAAATGAAGTACGTATGAAAAGTTTAATTTCACAAAAGTTTTCTACATGCATTACAGTCGTTTTAAATTTATACTGAATAGGTCTAGTAAATTTGTGCACTCACCAATCACTGCGAGTAAACAACTGCACTCCCTGGGGCTTAGCGCATGTGGGAACATCAGGTAGCACGCGTTAAAACTGCTGCAGAAAGTCACGCAACATGACAACAGAACCAATTACCATGCACGTGATGTGGTGTGCTCACGTGCTAATCATTCACTGAACATTGTTTACTAGTGGTGACTCTTGGGTTTAAATATGCAGATATAGTTGTAGATATGTAATGTTTATTTATGTCGGTGACATTATTAGTTTTTTCCAACATATGGCCTATTTGCTAAAATGTGTTAAAAATAACAGTGAATTAAAAACACAAAAAAACCTGCTAATTTAATTATATGCAAATCTTGATTAAAAGCATTTCAAAATTAACAGGGTATTAATTTTCACACATGACCTACAGACCAGAAATTTTGTCCATTAAATCCAAAGTCTGTTAAAGTGAGGTCTGCAAAACTGAGGGTTTAATGTACTACTGTTGGTGGAAGTATAAATAAGTTCAAAAGCTTTACAGACACTCTGGCCTAGTAACAGGTTAATGTGCTGTGTCAGAGGTGTCGGGATACTCACCAACATTCATGCGCTCCTTTTCCCCTGTGCCCACAGCTGTGTTTTCCATCTGCCCACATTCAGGTGTGGCCAATGGCTCATTAACACTCCCAGGTGTGCCCTCCCTTCTCATTTCCCTCCCAGCTGGCTAGAATGGAGCCCACTTCAGGACAACCATGGAAGCCACAGATTGGACATGAGCAAGCTTCCATGCATGTGGGTTCTCAAAGCACTGCAGTCGAGGGGGGCCTCCCAGGGGCCCTACCCAGCACTCTAGAGTGAAAAATACAAGTTCTTTTGTTTAAGCCATTATGTGGATTTGGTCTGTTACCACAATTCACCTACTCTCACAAACACATTTCCACCCACCTGAACTCAGGGCTTCACCTCTGAGACCTCACTGAAGTCAGGACATAAATGTTTGTACTTCCCCCAAACCTGAATAGGATTGTTAACTGCCAGACAGCTCAGGGCATTTTATTGCCTCCTGTTGGCCAAACACCTGAACAGCTGTAAGCTATTCCCCAAACTGACAATGCTTCTGTACCCTTTGATACCTTACCCTTTGAAGTGTATATCTCCACCTTGCCTTAAGGACAAATTGTGTTAGAATAAAAGCAGGGTCCTGAGTCGAGAAAAGAGACTTCAGTTTCTTTAGTTGAAGATCCTCTGACCCCCAATGCCTTTCAAAATTATCTTTCGTCTCTGGACTCTTTAATCATCTACGTGCAGCCCCTTTCTCCAGAATGCTGAACCCTTTGTAAGGCTGGGAAAAGAACCCCGGCATTATGGCGCCCAAACAAGGGACACCAATAATTATGGCGACCCGACCTGGGGCTGGACTTCAACCCTGGAAACACTAATGGAAAGCTTCTGGAGAAAGAAGGATTTACCTGAATGGTGGTAAAGTTCACTGTGCGTAGAGCCCATGTCAGCTTCGGAACACCGTGGATCCGTAAGTGTATGAGTGATACTTTGTGTTTAAGTCAGATTATAATGGGAAAATATTTGGTCAATAGGCAAAATTATAAAGAAATTGGAATATCTAAAGGTACTTTTTAAAATCAGGCTGAAAAAAGAGTGCCATGGTTATCTTTAATGTGGTTTCTTGTTCAAATTAAAATCTTAATTTGCATTTGGAATCTAAAATCTGTAATAAGAAATGAAACCCCACTGCCAAAACTGCTTCTGGTGCAGAGGAATTCAAAGGTGGCAGGAGAGGGCAGAGCTATCTGCTCTCCTGCAATGAGATTACTTAAAGTTTTGTTTAAAAATTATAGAAGAATTCGCAGGGAAATGCAAAATTTGGCAAAGGTCACCTTGGATGCTAGTAATTACTTCGGAAAGCGAAAAAGGAAAAAATTTAAGATCTGTCTTTATCTATTAAGCATGAAAAGATACTCGGCCAGATCTGATACCGACTTTTTCCCCCAAAGCAAGCAGGATGTGGGGGAAGGGAGACACATGGAGATCCAATATGGACACCCACTCTCCCAGTATGCTAATTTAAAGTCTCCTTTCTCACCATAAAAATTTAGAAATGCATCTGGGATTTCCTTGCTTGTGAGGAGAGAAGCTGGCTTAAAACAAAATGTGCGCAACTGTCCAATTTTTGGACATATTAGATAGGTTTTAAGCTGAACTTGACTCTCTGCAAAAGCTACAGAAATGAAAAACCCAAGACTTTTTTCCTGCAAAAAGAAAGATGGCGAATTTGACCCAGGAAAAGACACAGGCTAGGTTCTAGCAGCAGGATCGGCATTTCCATAATAAAGAGTAGTTTTTAAAATGCTAATGATGCATGTTCAAAAGTTAATTTTAAGGCCTCCAAGAAAATCAGTAAATTCTCTGTTAAAAAAATTTGCCAAAGAAAATGCTTTAAAATAATTATAATTGACTCTAGAATCTCAAAGAAATTGTTGAAAAATATATTATAAAGATCTAAATAGCCCAGGTAAAAACTGGCTACAACCTTTGCTAATGGAGGAAGGGGTAGTCGCCCTTCCCCCAGCAGAACAGGTAGGCCAGTTTCCCGCCAGTAGTTTTCCCGAGGCGGCAAACTCTTAAAGAAAAAATGTCGCTCCTTTGAAATCAGGCTTCCTGCTGAAACTTCTCACAACAAGGAATGTGGTAATTTACATTCGAATAGACCAAACCTAGTTTTCCAGAGCCACTGGCAAATAAAAAGTAAAGTTTAAATTTGCCTTATAAAAAAATCTAGAGGACAGAATTGAATCTATTAATTGATTATGTATTGTATTTTTGAAATTTATTCTTAAAAATATAAAAGTGTTACTAATCAAAAAATGCTAAATATTTGACTTGCCAGCTCTAAAAGTTTAACGTTCAAATCAAATTGGGAGAAATTATATAGTTGTGGTAATTAAATGCCTGAAGTATAAAACTTTATTTTTGAGAAGATGTTGTGTTTTCTATGATAATTAGGAATTCAAAATATGTTCTTTCTTGGTCTAATTAAAAAAGAGGATTAATTCTGTGATCCCAACCAAAATTTTTTATGCAAAAACCAGTTTAAATTTAATTGATATCTTAAGATAATTAGAAAAAGTATTGTGATCTTTAAATTATATATATATACATATATACATATATATATATACACATACATATATATATATATATACATACATATATATATATATATTTGATGGGTTTTCTCCAAGTTAAAATTTTAAGGCTGTAACTGAGGGATAATTTTAGGACCCTGAAATGTTTTCAAGAAATTATTCTCTCTTCTTAAAGGAAATATTTTAAATTTAACCGATCTAATATACTTAATCACATGGAAAACTATATCAAATAAAAATAATCAATATATTTTACTTATATACATATATTTTAAATGTTATGAAGGTTTTGGCCTCTAAGAAGTAACTAAATATTTCTCGGAATCTAACAGCAGAATTCTAAGACAAACGTTAAAATAACAAAAAGCCTCTAGCCGCCTGAATTTTTAAATAGGCCATAAGTGGGGCAGCGTTTGGTGCCTTGTGAATCAGACATAAAGATTTACTAAATTTGCTTTGCTTTTTTATTAAAGATACCTAAATTACTTAATATATTAGCTTTATAAAATATAATCAAGGTTTCATATAATTTCAGCTAAATGAAAAGCCAATATTTTTATAAACAATTAAATTCTAATAAAGCCACCAGAAACAGCTAGTGAGATTTCTGTTTGTCTAGAATATAATTTTGACTGTCTATCTTTTAGGAATTTTGGTTTGTTCTTCTCTTGTTTATTGTGAGAATAAACAAACCATCTTTTCTGTGAAAGAACAGTTTAGACAGCCGCCATTTTGGACTGCCTGACTTGGCAGCCGCCATGTTGGCCTCATGGCTTGCCGCTCCCCTTGGGGGCTGCCATCTTAAAACAGCAAAGGCCAACCCCTCCCTTTGAATTATCCAATGCTTTGTAAGCAATTTGATTAAGTATTCTAAAGAAAGTTACTGAAGGCCTCCCATGATCCCTCTGTATATGCAAATTAGCCAAAGGGGATACTCTTTAAAAATATAATTCTAAATTTAATAAAAAGGAGAAATTTGAAATTTTTGAAATCTCTTCCACTAATATTTACAGTGTAAACTGAGGATTGTTAAAATACTAAATCTGAGAGCAAACAGTAGTCAACCTTTATGTAAAGTTACTTGTAATATAGCTAGCTATTTGCCTGTACTAGCCAGAATTAAGCAGCAGCCCTGTAGGTTGCTTGGTGTAAAGAAAGATCAAGATTTTTAAATGAAATTCTCTGTAGCCTGAAAATTATTTTGGAAGGAAATAAAGAGAGGGTTTTCTTCAAACATCTTAAGAACTGTAATTAAAAGTCAATATATTTGGCCTCATAAACTAAGTAAATAATTTGTGTTTTTGCCTCTCTGACAAATCTTATATAAAGTTATTTAAGACTATTTGCAGAACTTTAATATCATTTATTGTCCACAATCTAGGACAAGTGAAGTTAAAAAATAAACCTTATTTCAGATTGACTTAAATTGGCTAATTGAAATAAGTGAATATACATAAAAACTTAATTGTACTGGACAAGAAACTGTTCCTGAAGTATTAACTAATTTTTTTTTACTGATGTGTCATCTCATAGTAAAATTGCTTAACATGTAATGAATCCAAAGCAGTCATATTTTTGTGCAAAAATTAAAAATTAAGTTATCAAGACTGCTTTGTAAAATTTCCAAAAGCCTCTGAATATTTAAATCAAAAAGGGGGGACAGTAGAATAATATTCTGTAAGAAATAATATCCTGTAAGTAAATGACATCCAGAAAATTTTTACTTTGAAAATTATTTTTCATTTATAATGCTAATAGCAAGACACCCATGAAAACATACATGGTGTCAAAATAAGCCCAAAGAAAATCACTTGAGCAAAAATGAAAAAGGATCCCAAGTCAAATTTATAGAAAAGATTCCTTTATTAACCTTTGGTCAAGAATATGTTTGTATATTTCCAGAAAACTCCAAGCCTCTGTAGATTCCTGCAACAACAGATCCCCAAGAGGAACTGACAGGACTGCTCCAGCCACAGAAATAGCAGTGGCCCCCGAGAACAGAGGAGAAACAGTCCAGAAAAGAAGATGGTGAAGACGCCTTGCCATGCTAGCACTCAGCAGCTGTGCATCGCAGCAGGTTTCCCAGGATCACACCAGAGAGGGTTGGACCTGCATTGCCACCATTTGTCCACCATCCAGAACTGAAATATCATTGCTGACATGTACACATAAGAAACTGATGGACATTGAAATTGGGACTCAAAGAACTGTTGGCCCAGAAAGAAACTGACTACAGGCTAATTTCTTTAATGCCTGACAGCAATTTAAAGGGACTTGATAGAACTCTGTCCTTTCCATTGAATTTAAAAATCTTAAAACATATATTCTTGTTAAATTTAAAAAATCAAAAAGGGTGAGATGCCGGCAACCAATTTCAGCATGTAATAATTACAAGAGTTTCATCAAAAGGTTAGTGAAGCTTGGGCGGCTCAACAAGGGTGAGCCACATATGTAGTTTACCTGTTGGAATGGCTAAACGGCACTTCCCCCAAACCTGAATAGGATTGTTAACTGCCAGACAGCTCAGGGCATTTTATTGCCTCCTGTTGGCCAAACACCTGAACAGCTGTAAGCTATTCCCCAAACTGACAATGCTTCTGTACCCTTTGATACCTTACCCTTTGAAGTGTATATCTCCACCTTGCCTTAAGGACAAATTGTGTTAGAATAAAAGCAGGGTCCTGAGTCGAGAAAAGAGACTTCAGTTCCTTTAGTTGAAGATCCTCTGACCCCCCAATGCCTTTCAAAATTATCTTTCATCCTTGGATTCCTTCTTAATCATCTACGTGCAGCCCCTTTCTCCAGAATGCTGAACCCTTTGTAAGGCTGGGAAAAGAACCCCGGCAAGTGGTGATGGTTAATTTTATGTGGTCACCTGACTGGGCATGGGATGCCCAGATATCTGCTTAAACAATATCTCCAGGTGTGTAGGTGTTTCTGAAAGAAATGAGCATTTGCACTGTGGACAGAGTGAGCAGATGAGCCTCCCCAGTGTGGTTGGGCCTCATCCAACCCACTGAGGACCTGGTGGAAGAAGGATGACCTCTCTGATGGTGGAGCTCTGTGTTCCAACTCTCAGACCTTCAGATTCCAACTGGAGTCTACACCATCAACTCCCAGCTCCCAGGCCCTGGGACCACGTAACTGGCTCTCCTGGGTCCTCAGCTTGCAGACTGCAGATCATTAGACTTTCCAGACTCCATAGTTGTGTGAGCCAGACTTACAATAAGTCTCTGCACACATACACATGTACACATATAAACATATACACACATGCATGCAGACACATACATTCACACTCACACACATACACACACACACGTATGCATGCACACATTCACGCAGTGCAAACATATATGCATGTGTAGTCATGCATATACACACATGCACGTATGTGTGCATGTATGTAAACATATGCACATGTACACATACACACATACACACGTATGCACATCACATTCAGATGCATTCATACATACTCATATACACACATGCATACATGTATTTGCGCACATACACATGAACACATGCATACATATGCATACACATGCATATATGCACTTACATACACACATGCACATGCATGCATGTATGTGCACGTGAATACACATATACATATGCATGTGCATACACACATATATTCCCATGCACACTGGCACACACACATGCATACATGTCCACACACACACGTGCACATATGCACCTACATGCACATTCATGTAAACATGCATATATACACACATGCACATGGGCATGTGTATGCACATACATATACTCATATGCATGTGTGCACATGTACACATACAAAAACACATGCACGCATACACACAAACACACACAGATGAGGCTCATTTTATTGAGCTCGTTTTACTGTGCTTCGCAGATAACGCATTTTCTCCTCCATATCCAGGCAAGACCCTCCAGTAGCAAAAGGATTACAACCCGCTGAAGGCTCAGATGATGGTTAGCATTTTGAGTCAGGTATGTTCTGCTTTTTTAAACATAGTGTTATTGCACACTTAACAGACTCCAGTATAGTATACGTATGTGTATATATAACTTTTACACGTACTGGGAAACCTAAAGCTCATGTGACTTGCTTTATTATGATATTGGCTTTATTGTGGGGTGTGGAACTGACCCCACAATGTGTCTGAGATATGCTTTTATCTCCTTTTGTGTTTTCCCTCTGGAGAACCCTAATACATTGTCAAAGAAAGAGTTAAGAGGGTACCTTCCACACTTGCCTATGTTGTTTGGCATTTATACCACCAGCGAAAAGGACATGATTGATTACATAGTGACAAACAGACAACGTTAATCAGCCTAATGTAAGTATTTACTTGGCACCACTTTATTCAGGCATCAGGGACATAGCTTAAGAAATGTGTAAGGGAGCAGGACTTCACAATGGGATCAGGGACCCTCCCGCCCAGCAGGTGCACTGTCAGCAGAAGGCCCAGCGCAGTGAGGAGGCCCGGACAGCCAGCAGCCAGTGAGAGAGCAGGGCCCCTGCAGGCAGGAACCTGTCCTGGTTGCTTCGATGGTTGTTAAGAGGAAAGGACAGGGACTTACATTCCAAAGATGAAAGCAGGAAAAACCCCCCACAAAAGCCAAAGAAAAAGCAAAAACCAGAGGACATGAAATGACCATCCAAACAAAATCATCTAGAGATTCGAGGATGAAAATTTAATTTCTTCAGCAGGACTTTGCCAGGTTTTCCTGACTTCTCACCTCTGCACTGCTGCCGAGTATTTGCTTACATGAAAGACATAGTCCACGTGTATCCAAAGGGTTATGGCATGAAACGAAGATTGCCACACAGATAAAACTTGAAACCGTGTCCTCTCTTTCTTTCAAGTTTCAGTCAGTCTCAGCACAATCTCTCAAGCCCAGTTTCTGGGAATTTGGGAGCCTGCCATTGATAACCTTCCCACTGAATTGGCCTGTTTAACAGCCTGACTCTCAGCAGCACCAAGGAAAGAGATGTGTATTGAACAGGTAAACTGGCAACTCCAAGCACTCCATCCTGGAGAAGCAGGTCATCGAAATACACAGCACAATACCAACGAGGGCGCCTCCCAGCAGCCAAATGGTAGGGACTATGTGCTGACTCCTTAAAATGTCAACCATTGCTTTTCTTGTCTTCTTAAAACTGTAGCTTGAGGAGTGAAAATTGAGTCATGAGAGATTTTAAAAATCATTTGAGCCTAAAAGTATGTCTTAACTTAAAATATAAGAATAACTGTAGGAAATAGGCCTCTGGGATCCAGCATAGTCAACTTTTAATGGAAACGGCTACTGAGTTTCCCCAGGGCTAACAGAATGTAGGGAGGAAGGGAAGAGGATGGAAGAACAAAGAACTGTGGATGTGGGCCAGCATCAAGGTGGAAATCCCTCCCAACCCCCACCACAGACTCCCGCCTCAACTAGACAGGCAGGGGTGGAGACAACTAGAAAAGGCCTCCTCCCATTTTTAAATGGCCCAATGGGAGACAGCAAGACCTAGGTGATGCATGAGGAAACTGTTAACCCTATAGTACTCAACCAATGAGGAGCCAGAGGAGGGACTCTCACATCTTGGGGATAAATAGGCTGTGATCGCTGCCCCAGGGGTGCCTGTATAAACAGACTGACACCTGCTCTCGAGAACTAATACGTTCTCATTTTAGTCATACTTCTGTCTCTGAGTCTGTTATTTTAATTCAGATAGGTGAACATTTCTCACAATAACTGAGGAAAAAGCTATGTTTGAGGGTAAGGATACCTAATAAACTCCATATTCAAGACCTTTTGAAGAAGGACTTTATAGTTTTGACACCTACATGGATTTTGGTTCAAGCTTCACTCTTTCACTAAGAAGTCAAAACGTGCCTGAGACTGTCACCTCAAATGACCAAAGCAGAGGCAATTAATTGTCTGGCAATGAGTCTACTGATAAATATAACTTATTCAGGAAAATGCAATTCATTAGGGCGTTTCCAAGTCAGTGTCACTTTAAACATATATGTAACAAGAAAAAGCAGAGAGAAACACAGAGAGAGAGAGATGCATAACTGATTAATCTTTCTTTAGAAATAAGCAAAGTATAAACATGGGTCTCACTAGAAATGTTCAGAATGAGTCTCTACAATTTTAGACATTCCATTTAGGTCCCCTGCAAAAGAGGCAGTCTTCTTCTTTGCTTTACTTTCTTTCTTCTTTTTAAAAAACCATCCATCATCTTTCCTCACATCTGAAAAGGGCCTTGAATTATCTGAAAGCTCCCTTTGCTAGAGCCCTGTACACTTTAAGTTCATAATAAAGGTGTTCTGCCTTCAAATGAGGCTGTGGGAACACATACACACAAATGAAGTGCTGCCAAAGTGGCATTTACAGTAGCCAGACATAGCGACAGCCCCAGTGCCCACCAGTAGATGAGGGGATAAAAAAGCTGTGGTATATTTACACATGGAGTGTTACTCGGCCATAACTAAAGAATGTGTGACAACGTGGATGAACCTAGAGGGTATTAGGCTAAGTGAAATAAGTTGGACAGAGAAAGACAAATGTCATATGATTTCACTTACATTTGGAAACTAAAGAACAAAATAAACAAACAAAACCAAATAAAAGACAGAGAACAAACTATCTTTTGATGGCTGCCAGAGGAGAAGGGGGCTGGGGGACTGGGTGAAAAAGCTGAAGGAATTAAGAAGAACAAATTGGTAATTACAAAATAGTCCCAGGAATGTGAAGTAAAGCATAAAAAATGTAGTCAGTAATATTGTCATAATTATGTATGGGGTCAAGTGGGTTCTAGACTCACCGGGGGACCACTTCTTAAATTATTGAACTGTCTAACCTCTATATTGTACACCTGAAACTCATATAATCTTGAGTGTCAACTGTAATTGAAAGAGTAAATTTTTTTTAATTTAAAATAAATAAACTTATGAGTTGTTTAAAAAAGAAAAATAAAGATGAATTTCATGTACTTACTAAAAAAATAATAAAGTGCTGCTGCTTTTCTGGATTCCTTTTTGAAATCACTACAAAAATGGAAGTGTACTCAGGAAAGGCAAAGAGAGAGGAGAGCCTGGAGCGCCAAGGTGCCTGAACAACACAGGCGTCCTCAAACTTTTTAAACAGGGGGCCAGTTCACTGTCCCTCAGACCGTTGGAGGGCCGGACTATAGTTTAAAAAAAAACTATGAACAAATTCCTATGCGCACTGCGGGCCCAGGACGAGTCGGCTGCTAAGCAGGACAGGCAGCGGCACCCGGCGGGCCGGATAAATGTCCTCAGCGGGCCGCATGTGGCCCGCGGGCCGTAGTTTGAGGACGCCTGCTAGGCTAGCACCAAACCTTTAAATGCTTGACTCTACTGGGCTTCGCGCTTCCTCTGGTGAGTTGCGTGCCACCAAGAGCTCCTGTCCATGACCTGGTCTAACATGGACTCTGACTCTGAAAGAATTTTCTTAATTGGCCTCATCAGCACATAAGGTTTAAAGGGCCTACCTGCGAGTCCCCGGGGGTGCAGGCTCGAGGCGGACATCAGCTCACAGCAGACCATCAACACGGAGGCCAGAAAGAGCCAGTGCGGCGGCCAGGCTGCCTTCGCAGAAACTCTCATCCTAGAGAGAAAGGACAGGGCAGGGCGAGCCGTGAGGCTGGCTCTCTGGCAAGCACAGTGCAGAGGAGGGGGGCTGAGGGCTAATCACAGCTTAGCTGCGCTGTGCAGTAACCCAACCTTCAACACACACCTTTTATAACTAAGAGTCTTCCAAGTTAGCAACATGCCTGGGTGAAGTCTCTTTGTGAATCCCCTGGTGCAGCTCGGGTTGCCTGACAGAGCAGGTGGCCACGTACCATTTTATATCACAGGATTTGAAAGCTACACATTGAGAGGGAATTCAAATACTACTAATTACACAGGTTTCTGCACCTGAAAGAAACCACAGGAATGTTCACATTCAGCCCAAGTGCTTTGTCCTAGTTTCGCTGACTATTTACGAATCCCAGAAGACTGGCCTCGTAGCTTATTAAACAGATCTCAAAGTTTGGTGGGAATGTGGCAAGTACAGGTGAATAGAAGTAAACACAGACAATGAATATGGACATCTTGGATGAATGGATAAAGAAGACGGAGCGTGTACATATGTATGAATATTGTTCAGCCCTGAGGCCCTCAATTTGGATGGATCTTGATGGCATTATGCTAAGGGAATAAGTCAGACAGAGAAAGAGAAATACGCTATGATACCACATATATGTGGAATCTGAAAAAGACAAACCCACAGAAAGAGAGAGCAGAGGGGTGAGAGCAGGGGCTGGGGTGGGGAAATGGTGAGATGTAGGGATTAAAGTTCCAGTGATTAAATGAGCAAGTTTTGGGATCTCATATGGAACATAAGGATTACAGCTAATGACACTGTATCATACAGGTGAATGTGGCTAAAACAGGAGGTCTTCAGTGTCCTCACCACACACACACAATAAAAGGGTCTGCGAGAGAGATGGAGGAGGCAGCTAATGCCACAGTGGCATCATTTTGCAGTTCACAGACATCAAGTCGACACATTGTACACCTTAAACATACACAATGTTATGTGACAAATACATCTCAATAAACCTGACAAAATAAATAAATAAACTTAATTAATTTCATCAAAACAGCTGTTCAAAGACAATTCAGTTCACAAATGTGCTTGTGTGGTCTATTCTAAAACAAACCCAAGGAAAGTAAATAAAAAGAAATTATAAAAAATGCACACCAAAAAACAACATTTAAACCAAGAGTTAAAAATAAACCCTTTGGGGAAAAATGCACACCACCCCCTAATTTCCTGCCCCTTTTTATATTATAGGGAAATTAGAACTTGATTAGCTTTTTGTTTGCTCTTTTTTTTAATTAACTTTTTCAAGTAAAAGTCAGGGCGCTTGGCATTGGAGACTGTGGTGGTATTAGGCTCTGCCTGGCCCAGGTCCCATGGGGTCCCTGATAATATAATCCACTGCAGTGGATTCAAGGAACCCAATCTTCATATACAGGATGTACAAACTCAACCAAGACATGGCTCATGGGGTTGGACTCTGTCCAGGTAACCCTGGGGGCCGGGTCCTGAGGGGGTCCTGGAAGGAAGGACGGGTCTAGGAACCGCCTGCCAGTGCACAGAGCCTCAACCAGGACCCTGATTCTGCGCTGCAGGGGACACAGCCTCGGGGCCAGGGAACACATCTACAGGAGCCCACTCTGCCAAGCATTCTCTCGTTCTCTCTCTCTCTCTCTCTCTCTCTCTCTCTCTCTCTCTCTTCCCCTCCCTCCCTCCCTCCCTCCCTTCCTCCCTTCCTCCCTCCCTCTCACAACTTAGTCAAATAAATCTTATTTAAAAGGTATCATATTTCTCACTGATTTGAGACTCAGTCTACCTCTGAAGCAGCCTTCTGTCTTGGGCAGGACCTATGGAGCTGGCCGTTTCTTCTCCATGTGCCAGCTCCCACTGAAGGCCCCTTCCCCTAGGAGCACAAACACTTCCTTCCTTGCTCCTCCAGCCCCTGGATGGGAACAGCTTCCTACTGTTGCTAAGGTCAGGACTGCCCCCTATCTGCAGAGGGACCTCCCTGGCTCTCCTGCCACATGTGTGAGCATTCCCTGAGTTCAGTTCTCTCTGGCCCACATCCTCAGAATAATTCTGTCTTCCCAGGAGATCCTAACAAGAAATCCCAAATCAAAAGTCTCAAGAACAGCCATTCCAGTCTCAGGCGCTAGCCCTGCTCCACCTTCTTATGTGGGTGACTTCCTGGTGAGGAGCAGCAAGGCCCCAGGGCCTAGAACAAGTAGTGACTTAATAAAGCCATGATTCCTGGAGAGACACTGGGAAGGAGGGGCCACAATTGAGCAATTCCTCATTTCACCCAATAATCCAGGCCCCAATAAAGGACTCTTGGCCTCTCACCTACTGTGCTTCTTCAGCCTCAATTCTCTCCACTGAACATTTTCCCCAAACATAAAACAAAACTGGTTTATCTTAAAAATCGCACATCTCACCCCACTGAACTGCCAGAACACTGCTTTACAAACTGAAATAATTTCAAAGATGAGAACTAAAATTTAAAAAAATTAGAATTCCCCAAATTCCAAAAATTAAATGCAAAGGAAGGCTTTTATAAAGAATCATCAACTCTAGGATACTCCATTTTGCTACATTCTTAGTGCTTTGTAACGATATCATCTCTAGATAGTGTTAGAATTATTTTACCTTGGACACTTCATAAGATTTGGTTCCAGGGAAACACAATTATTCCAGGATGTATTTCAGAGTGACTACAATTCCCATTTGTAGCGAGGACCAACCATTTCTGCAGTTCCAGAAAGTTATCTTAGCTTGAAAGACCTATTTCAAAAAAAAAGAAAACAGGAAGCCATTAGCATTTTTATGTTGAAATGATACAAATTTCCAGTAGCAAAATAATGTTTTTTACAATTATGCCTGCAGTTTCAGGCAAGTGGTACACAGCCAAGCACATATACATCTGTGAAGTGTCCTAAGTATGCGGGGGGGGGGGGGGGGGGGGGGAAGGGGGGCTGAAGAGGGGGAGATACAAAATTCCACACTCATTAACTAGCCACATATTAGTTAACAGAATACAATTTTAAGGTAAAAGTTCCCTCAACAGCAAAGACATTCAAAATTTGACCGAGATTGCAAAATCATTCATGATGCAAATTTCCACTCTCTTGTTTCCTTAATCAAGGGTTGAAAATGGAATTGGGCATGATCCATTCCCAAGAGCTCTGCAACCTGCCCCAGCTCACAGAGCAGTGGAAGAGCCAGCACGAAGATCTGACCTCCTGGCTCTATGAGACATAAACCCAAAGATGATGCTAAACCATTAGCAAGGACGCTTTTGGAAAAGTGTTGATGGGAGGCAGAGGGCAAAAGTGGTTCCAGTAGAAAACACCATACCAAAATCCAAAGGACATTGTCAATACCATAACTGACACTCAACGTGCCCCTTTAGTGCCCAGACCTAAAAGGCCTTTGCTACTCAGCAAAAACATTCTTACAAAGAGAACTCAGATGGTTCTAAACCAAAGGCATCTCAACAACAAAAAATGGACCGTGAAGCTATACCACTTTTAACATTGCTAAGTTAAATACGTCCCTCCCATGGTGGAGATCAACGAGAATTAATCATGTGTGTCAGTAGATATTAAAGTTGCAAATACAATATAAAAATTATTCTTGCCACAAAGCCTACTTACTGTAGAATCCTGCCTAGCCCGTTACAAACCTGCCCCAAAGCACAGCTGAGATTTTTCTCTTCTGTAGACATCCCTGAAGATAAATGCACCTTTGCCTAGAGAACACGTTCAGTAGCAGGCGTGTAGCCTTTGGGACTGCAGGAGAGAGAAACCGTGAGTGATCAGCTCAACCAGAGGAAAGTGGCTGTAGCTGTATAAATATAAGGGATTCAAAAACACTGCAAGTGTTCATCTCCTAGACACCGCAACTTTATTAAATATGTTTGTCCTGATGTCCACCCAAGAGCACAATGTGACCTTCTCTTATCGGAAAGAAATACACAGTATAATTTATCAGAACCCATTATAATGAACTCCCCACAATATTGGAAACCAAATTGACCTTTCCTACCTAATATTTATCTTGTTTTCTTCTTACAAAAAGAGCCACTAGGGATTCTTTTTTCAATTCATTAAAACGTGGATCCGTCAGTGAAAAGAAATGTGACCTAATGGTTCATATGCCAGACACAAAACCAGGAGTTTAATTTTAGGCTGAGCAGTAACTCACTCAGTCCGATTTCCCACAGTAGACCCGGACACTTACGGAAAAGGAGTGACTCTTGTCATTTCCCAATGTTAGCACGCCCAATACCACCAATAATTTTGTGCATGAAACCAAAAGCATTCCCTTCCCGTCACTTCATTTCTCTCTGTTGTGTCCCAGCAATAGCACTGCCCTTCCTACCAGTCTGCTTCCGAAGTCACTTGTCTAATATTTTCAATGATGAGAGACACTGACCGTATAGAGACTGAAAAAAACTGTTACTGTGTCCACTAATTCTCAGAGCGAATTTAAAAGACCAGCATGTGGAGGCGGGGCTACACTTTGCATCTCCCACCTTGTGTGGAGATGGTCCCTCTGCTGCCATAGGAGCGAATGCCTGCTCATGTGTCCTGGTGCCAAGTGACTGAGCTGCTGAGGCGGGGACCATTCTTCGGATGTTTAACCTACGTCTGCTGCGCACAAGGAAGGATGCTGCCCACACTGGGTTTCTTACCAAGGAATGAATACAGAGGCTACACCTTTCTTTTCTTTTTCTCTACTTGCCTGCACTACCAGAGGGGACAACTCCCTAAGAGCGTTATTCTTTGGGAACATAGTTATTTACTTGTTATAGATAACCACCCTCAGAATCTTGCTCATGTCCATTTTCTTGCACCCACCTCCCTCCACACATCAATCTGTACAGCATCAAGTTCTCATTGTCATTCTAAAATTCTACAATGATGAAATATCCCAGTTCCTTTTAAAATTGTACGACACAATAATCTTAAACCTGGATCTAATCATGAATTAAAATCAGACTAATTCAAATTTGAGAGCATTCTGCAACGGAATTGCTCTATATTCTTAAAAAGTGTCAAGTTCATGAAAGATATGTGTGTACATGTAAGATACATGCATGTATATATATATGCAAACATATATACACCACATGTGAGGAATATTCTCAAATAAAAGATAGACACATAACAACTAAATGCAATTGTGATCCTACATTGGATCTTGGGTGAAAAATACAATACAGAGTTATCCTCTGAATGAACTGCACACACCACACACATACACCCATACATACACATACACACAAACATGCGAACATACACACAATCATACACATACATACACACAAACAAACACATACAACAAATACATACAGATATAGCTGTAAAGGACATTATTGGGACAATTAACAAATTCTAAATATAGATGATAGATTAAATTACTTTTGTGTCAACATTAAATATCCTTATTTTGATCATTATTCTGTAGTTAGGAAAGAAAACATCCTTGTTATTAAAAAAAAAATACAACCTGAAATATTTAATAATAAAGGGTCAAATGTCTCCAACTTTCAAATGAGTCTGAGAGAAAAGAGAGAGAAGGGAGGAAAGGGGAAAGGAAGAGAGAAAGAGAAAAAATTAATTAATTAATTAATTAATTAATGAGAAAACAAATGAGCAAAATATAAGCAATTGGTGAAGCCAGGTGAAGGATATATGAGAGTTATTTTTCTATTTTTTCAACTTTTCATTAAGTTGGAAATCATATCACAATAAGATATTAAATATTTACTTATAAGGCATCAGTTCATAAGATATTCTAAAACAATTATTAATTTCCGATGCTAAACAAGGAGGAGAGGTGATAGTTGGAGTGTTCTGGTTAATGCATTCTCTGAGTATTCACCCAAGCCCCAGAGAAGGCTTGTTTGTATTTAGAAAGCATGTACATCATGCCTACTATGGGCCAAGCACTGTGTTAAGCACTGTAAAATATTAACTCACTAAAAAGTAGGATTTATTTACATGCTGACATACAGATGAGGAAAGTAAGACATAGAGCAGTGACCTGCCCAGGGTCATTCAGGTAGCAAGTGCCTAAGTCAGGACTCAAACTCAAGCCACCCAGCACAAGGCACCTACCGTTTCAGTTGTAGACATTATTTCCAAAGTCCCCTTTCATGCTCTAGTAAGTAAACTGAAAATAAATCTATCTTCCTTCGGGAATTCAAGACGCTGATCATGTAGAATCAACTTCTGTCTGTGGACAAATGTATACAGGCTACTGGGCTGAATTTGCTACCAGATTCTGGCTTGGAACCTAAGATATTTTATATTAACTTCTATATAAGTTTTGCCATCTCTGAAAAGCTGGTGAAAAACAGTGGTTCTGGTTTGCTGCAGATTCATTAAAGGTTTACATCATTTTTCTAATTAAGACCAAACAAGCAAGAATTCTAGAGCCCTGGACCATGTGGCTTGCTGGTTAGAGTGTTGGCCCAAGCACCATAGGATCCCAGGTTCAATTCCGGGTCAGCATGCAGGAGGCAACCAAGCGGTGTGTGACTCTGTCTCTCTCACCCTCCCTCCCTTCCACTCTAAAAGATCAACAGAAAAAGTATCCTCAGGTGAAAACCCTCCATGCAGAGAGCAAGGCAGCTGAGCTCCAGGAAGGAATTCAACACTGGAACAAACGAGGAAAAGGACTTTTCTCTGTGCGTCCACTCACGCTCATTTCTCCAAACTCCCATTCCGAAGCATTTTTGCAACAAACAGCCAGCAGACTGGCTTGCAGGCAAAGTGCAGACCTCACGCTACTGAACAACGCTACCCTCCGGCTGCCTCTCCGGGGAGGTCCCAGGCTCCACTTGCATCACCGCCTCAGTGGGTCAATAATTAGCTACTGCCCGACTCACCATCACTTCATTGGACCTCCAGGGAAGGACCGACCGGGATGCCTGGTGACTTCAAGTCACAAGCAGGAATAATTCTAACAGCTAATGAGGTGACAGTCACGTCCCTAAGAGTTTAGAGACTGTCATTTCTCCACACTAATTTCTACTCAATCAAGACAAAGGTGCTAAAAGTGAGAAATGTTCACTAAGCCAGCTCCTGCATTTGGGGAGTGGAAAGGAGTTCTGAGAGTGGAAAGGGGTGAGACGATGGTCTCACGAAGCAATGTGGTATCCAACAACTGGAAGTTGCCTGCATAAGATAATTCACCATTTCTTCAGACAGAAATGAGAAAAGGTGTGTCCATTTCCAGTTGCTTCAGTAACACAACCACAGTGAATTGTCTTCTGGAAATTTTCAGCTTTTCCAGGAAAGTATGCAAAACCCACTACAACCTGTCTCGACAAATTTATTCTGAAATAGGACCAGTACCACCGAGCTCCGTACCTGAGAGTGTGCTGCTTCTGTGCCTGTCTGTCGAGCACTGATACGTGGTTGGAGCCCCACTCAGCTCTCAAATCATCCCAAGGCACATGGATTGCTTTGTAATTTACAGCACAGTCACATCACATGTTAAAGCATGCACGTTTTTCTGCCAGAATATGGTACATACCTGTCATAAATTGCTCTTTATAAAAAATATATCTTTATTGATTTCAGAGAGGAAGAGAGAGGGAGAGAGAGATAAAAACATCAATGGTAAGAGAGAATCATTGATTGGCTGCCTCCTACACACCCCCTCTCCCCCCCCTCCCGGGGATTGAGCCCACAACCCTGGCATGTTCCCTGACTGGGAATCAAACCATGACCTCCTGGTTCATAGTTCGACACTCAGCCAATGAGCCACATCAAAAGGGCAATAAATTGCTTTTTAATTGCTTGCGTGAAAATATCTATGAAGAATTTACTACTGAACCACTTTACAACATGCTTGTTATAAATGAGCCATTAAAGAAGATGACTATGTCTATTAATATCAAAGAATTTTGAAAATGGCATCTCAAGTGTTACCAGTGCCGCCTTATCTAAATTAGTGGTAAAGAGTTGTTTTAAAGGCTCTTCCAGTCAGCAATGATTTCAATAATTTAAAAAGCATACTGCATTTTTATAAGGTTCACACTCTTGTCATTTTAAGAACTGTGAAGTCCTAACACTACACTAGTTTCAGTGCAGTGACGTGTCGCTTTCTTTTGGAAGATGGGCAAACAGTGCATTTTGGTAATAAGGAAAAGCCCCACCCTCCCGCTGACCATGGAGAGCCCAAAAGCAATCATCCCTGAGTGACCATGGTTCATTGAGAGCCTACATACAAAAGAGCAAGTTACAGGAAGTAAAATGCACTCACCCACTCCAGGGACACCCAGAGCAACTCCACAGCTTGTGGTCCAAGGGAACTGCCCAGGTCTGGGCTGAACAAATGTGAGCGGTAATGGCAATTCAGCCATAAATCTCTCAAGGCCCAATTATCCTTACTGCAGAGGCTTTCTTTCTTTTCATTAGACCAGGTTTTAATTGGAAATTTTCCTCTCATTTCTCATTACTCAAATAATCAAAACACAGTGTTCAAGGATTTTATTTAACATAATAAATAGCCAACATATTTTGGAGGCTTCCCACAGGTTGCCAAGCACTTGAACTTTCATCTAAAAAGTTTTTATGTGATGACTTAATTCCACATAAAGAATATTCAAAAGTCAGGGGGATGCAAGTAAAGCAAAGGAAATAGAATCACTAGTATTGCGGTAACTATGTATAGTCCCAGTTGGGGTACTGGAAATATTGAGGAGAACACTATGCAAAGTATATGACTGTCTAAACTGTACACCAAAACTAACACAAAATAAAATTGAAAGAGAAAAGAATATTCATAAAAAATAAAGTAAGTTGTGCATAAAAATCAATAACAGTACATTTACTGCTTTCATCATTTCACTTGCATAACCAGAATTCAGACAAACCTCTGGAGGGAGGGATGATATTGTTATTTCTCTTGTACCGTAACCTCCGGCATTATGCACACCATGGGAGTAAACGTGTTTGTTAAGTAGTCTCTAGTTTCACTCCCATTTACCACAATGCTCCCCAAGTTCCTCCCCTGTGAGCTAACATGGCTCAGCTAAATGCCCACCTTCCAGCTGTAACTCTCAGAGCATTTTAGGAAAAATACAGTGTGACTCAGCTATAAATGACATACAGCTCATGGACATACATACACAGTCAATTCAGCTGCAGTAGGATTAAATAAGAAGACAATGCCCATTGCAGATAATATTAGCCATTTTAATCCATTAATGGGATAAATGACTCTTAAGAGCTTAATTTAAACCTTTATTAAATTTTCAACTTAAAATCATATTTTGTTTGACAACAGTGCCCTCCTGTGGCAAAAAAAAAAATAGTATTTTGACAGTATTAACATTACAATGTTTTTTGTTGTTGTTGTTTAAATCTTTATTGTTCAGATTATTAGAGATGTTCCTCTTCCCACCCACCCCCCAGCTCCCCTCCACCTGGTTTCCACCCCACTCCGGGCCTCCCCCCCACCCCGCATTGACCTTGTCCATAGGTTTAAGCTCTTGGTCCAATCTCTTCCTGCACCCTCCATCCCTTCCCCTCCCAACCCCGGAGAATTGTCAGTCCACTCCCTTTCCATGCCCCTGATTCTATTCACCAGTCTGTTCTGTTCATCAGGTTTTTTATTCATTTGATTTTTAGGTTCACTTGTTGATATATATGTATTTGTTGTCACTTTGTTGTTCATAATTTTTTATCTTTACCTTTTTCTTCTTCCCCTTCTTAGAGAATACCCTTTAGCATTTCATATAATACTGGTTTGGTGGTAATGAACTCCTTTAGCTTTTTCTTGTCTGTGAAGCTCTTTATCTGACCCTCAGTTCTGAATGATAGCTTTGATGGGTAGTGTAATCTTGGTTGTAGGTTCTTGCTATTCATCACTTTGTATATTTCTTGCCACTCCTTTCTGGCCTGCATAGTTTCTGTTGAGAAATCAGATGACAGTCATATGGGTGCTCCCTTGTAGGTAACTAACTGTTTTTCTCTTGCTGGCTTTAAGATTCTCTCTTTGTCTTTTGCCCTTGGCATTTTAATTATGATGTGTCTTGGTGTGGTCCTCTTTGGATTCCTCTTGTTTGGGGTTCTCTGTGCTTCCTGGACTTGTAAGTCTACTTCTTTCACCAAGTAGGGGAACTTTTATGTCATTATTTCTTCAAATAGGTTTTCAGTATCTTGCTCTCTCTCTTCTGGCACCCTCATAATTTGGATGTTGGTACGCTTGAAGTTGTCCCAGAGGCTCCTTACACTATCTTCATATTTTTGGATTCTTTTTTCTTTTTGCTTTTCCGGTTGGGTGTTTTTTGCTTCTTCGTATTTCAAATCTTTGACTTGATTCTTGGGATCCTCTAGTCTGCTGTTGAATCTTTGTATATTATTCTTTATTTCAGTCAGTGTATGCTTAATTTCTGATTGGTCCTTTTTCATATCCTTAAGGGTCTCACTAAATTTCTCGGAGGTTTCTAGACGATTCTTGAGTAACCTTATAACCGTGGTTTTGAATTCTATATCCAGTATTTTGCTTTCATCCATTTCTTTCATTTGTGACTTGTTTCTTTGTCTCCATATTTTGGCTGCTTCCCTGTGTTTGTTTCTATGTACTGGGTAGCTGCTGAGTCTCCTTGAGTTGATAGAGTGGCCTTGTGTGGTAGGTGTCCTATATGGCCCAGTGGCTCAGCCTCCCCAGTCACCTGAGGTGGACGCTCTTGGTGCACCCCTTTGTGGGCTGCTTGCACAGTCTTGTTGTAGTTAACCCTTGAATGCTGTTGGTATCACTGGGAGGAATTGACCTCCAGGCCAATTGGCTGTGATGACCAGTTATGTTTAGAGAGAGATCTGTTGCACAGGAGACACCCTTATGGGGCAGACCTTGTTTCAGTGGGGCTTTGGTGCTGACTGAGTCTGCCCCATGAGTGTGTCTCTTATGGATGTGAAGAGTTGTAGTCTGGTATAGTCTCACACTGACCACTGGGTACACTGATTCTTGGATCTCCAAGGAGATACAAGGTCAGCCACTGTCTGGGGCTGCCCAGCAGGAGCTACAGAGACATCTGCAGATTCCTCCTCTTTGTATGGGGTTTGAAAGTGCCCAGACGAGGCCCAGCTGTGAAGCAAGGCAGGCTGCTGCTGCCGGGCCTTCGGCCTTCTTTTGGAAGCTCTGGTGCTCTCTGACCCAGCTGCAGTTTGACAGATTTTAGGCAGAAAAAGGACAGGCCATTCACATGCAAAAGCGATGCACACAGCTTGGGTGGGGTTGTAAAATGTGGTGGGGCGGGGGGGGCCTCTGGGAATCACCAGGGCGGAGCAAACACCAATGGCTGCCAGTTAGCCCTGCATCGGAGAGGTCCCCCGGTCTCCACGTTCCGCACCCCCATGCAGGAACAATGATCACTGCAAGCACCTCTGAGAGAAAGCCACCCTCACGTTCCTGTCCCAATGCCAGACAGTCCAGTTTCTCCCCATATGGGTCTGGGTCCCCCAGAATCTCAACCCGGAACTGGAGTTCAGAGCAAGCGGAGCTTGTATCTCCCTCCTGATTAAAAGAGCAGCACATTCAGGTGTCAGCACTTTCCGCACCTCCACACCTCTTACCAGTCTCAATGCGCTTTCTCCACCTCTCTAGTTGTGGAACTTCCACTCAACCAGCTTCCCTGTGGTTCTGGGTGGTAGTTGTTCTGCCTTTTAGTTGTAATTTTGATGTGGTTATGAGAGGCAGCAAGTATAGGTGTTTACCTATGCTGCCATCTTGGTTCTCTCCACAATGTTTTTATTATAAGTATGTTTTAATTTTTTAATAAAGCCATATTTATAAATAGAATAAAAATATAACTATCCTTAAATAAACATAAGATACTATATAATTAACAATATCACACTAAATGGCATTTAAATTTTTAAAATATACTCATAGCTTCTAAATGAAATGGTAATTGTTTATATGAATACTATACACAATAAACACAAGAGCATAACATTATTCCGTACTTGTTGGCTTTCCCTGTTACTTCTGTAGCAGAAGTCCATGCTACAATCTAGCAACGCTCCCCAGGCGATTTAAAGATGCTCAGAATACTCAGCCTGTATATACTGAAAGCATTCGGGCACTGGCTTTATACCAGGACATGTTGGGGAGAATCAATACAACCAATTTATATCTATCGAGAAGTGACAATCTAACTGGAAGAGACAAACATACATGGAACAACAAAGAAAGTCAGTCAATAAGATTTGGCACTGCCTTTTGGAATAATAAAAATAAAGACCTTTAACCATGTCAAGGAGAGTAAGATTTGCAAGGACCACTGTAACCCTGGAGAACTTCCTGGCAGAGACAACTCAGAAGAGTGAAACAAGCAAAGGGGTGTTTGGGGAAAGGAGTAAAGGTGCTTTGGGATTTTTTTCTTTTGTTTTTGTTCACTGGATTCATGGTTTGCTGTCGAAGGGCAAAGAGCTGTATGTGTGTGGGTTTGCTTCGTTTGTTCTGATTTGATTTAGTGGAGGAGGTGGAAGAGATACTGAAGGAACCCACAATAAACTTGGAGAAAGGCAGGAGGGAGAGGACAGAAGTAGGGGGGCTGCCCACACGTGGGAGTCACACAGAAGAGCCGAGCACAATCTTCCACGTTCTGTCTCCATGTTCAACTGGTCACCACTGCACCTTTCCCTCAACAACTATCCTTTTTTAATTAATCTTTATTATTGAAAGTATAACATATGTCCCCTTTCCTCCATTGACCTATTCTAGCTCACCCCCGACCCTGGCCCAGACCTTCTCCACCCTATGTGTCCATAGGTTATGCATATATGCATACAAGTTCTTTGGTTGATCTCTTCCCACCCACCCACCTTCTACGTTCCCTCTGAGATTCCCCACTCTGTTCCATGCTTCCATTGTCTCTGGATCCACTCCATTCATCAGTTTATTTTGCTCATTAGATTCCACATATGAGTAAGATCATGTGATACTTATCTTTCTCTGACTGGCTTATTTCACTTAGCACAATATTCTCCAGGTCCCACCATGCTGTCTCAAAGTGTAAGAGATCCTTCTTTTTACTGCTGCGTAGTATTCCATAGTGTAAATTACTACAGCTTTTTTATCCACTCATCTGCTGCTGGGCACTTGGGCTGTTTCCAGATCTTAGCTATTGTAAATTGTGCTGTTATGAACATAGGGGTGTATACATTCTTTCTGATTGGTGTTTTGGGAATCTAAGAATATATTCCAAGAAGCGGGATCACTGGGTCAAATGGTAGTTCCATATTTAATTTTTTTTTAGGAAACCCCATTCTGTTTTCCTTAATGGCTGCACCAGTCTGCATTCCCACCAGCAGTGCACGAGGATTCCCTTTTTTCCACATCCTCACCAGCACTTGTCATTTGTTGATTTGATGATGATAGCCATTTGGACAGGTGTGAGATTTTAACAACTTTTTAATTTGCATCTCTCTGATCAGTGACTTTGAGCATTTCTTCCTATGCCTCTTGGCCATCTGTGTGTTCCCTTTGGAGAAATGTCTATTTAGGGCCTTTACCCATTTTTAATTGGATTGTTTGTCTTCCTTTTATTAAGTTGTAAGATTTCCATAATGTTTTTTGGATATGAACCCTTTATCAGATGTATCATTGCCAAATATGTTCTCCCATACAGTGGGCCCCCTTTTCATTTTGTTGATGGTTTCTTTGCTATAAAGAAACTTTTTATTTTGATGTAGTCCCATTTGTTTATTTTCTCCTTAGTTTCCCTTGCCCTAGGAGATGCATCCAGAAACATATTGCTACAAGAGATGTCTCAGATTTTGTGGCTATGGTTTTTTTCTAGGATTTATATGGTTTCATGAGATACATTTAAGTCTTTTATCTATTTTGAGTTTATTGTTGTGTATGGTGTAAGTTGATGGTCTAGTTCAGGGGTGGGCAAACTTTTTGACTCGAGGGCCACAATGGGTTCTTAAACTGGACCGGAGGGCTGGAACAAAAGCATGGATGGAATGTTTGTGTAAACTAAGATAAATTCAAAGTAAAGGAGTGGAGGGGAGAGCAAGAGAACCGGATAGAACAGCCGGATCTGGCCCACGGACCATAGTTTGCCCAAGGCTGGTCTAGTTTCATTTTTGTGCATGTATCTGTCCAATTTCCTAACATCTTTTATTGAAGAGACTGTCTTGGCTCCTTTTCAAATATTAATTGAGCATAATGGCTTGGTTCAATTTATAGGGTCTCTGTTCTGTTCTATTGACCTATATGCCTGTTCTTATGTCAGTATTGGGTAGTTTTGAGTACAATGACTTTGTAGTATAACTTGAAATCTAGTATTGTGACCCTCCAACTTTGTACTTGTTTCTCAAGATTCCTGCAGCTATTCTCGGTCTCTTTTAGTTCCATATAAATTTTTGGAGTATTTTTTCTAGACCTATAAAATATGCTGTTGGTATTTTAGAAGGGATTACATTAAATCTATAGATTCCTTTGGGTAGTATGGAGATTTTAATGATGTTAATTCTACCAGTCCATGAACACAGTATAGTATTCCTCTATCTCTTATTTCAATGTTCTATGGTTTTATGAGTACAAGTCTTTTACCTCCTTGGTTAAGTTTATACTAAGTATCTTAAATTATTTGTTGCATTGGTAAATGGGACTGTTTGTTTAGTTTCTCTTTCTGAGAATTCATTATTGGTGTATGAAAATGCCATCAATTTCTGGGTGTTAATTTTGTATCCTGCTACATTGCCAAAATATTTATTAAATCTAGTAGATTTTTGGTGGAGTCTTTAGGCTTTTCTATGTACATTTTCATGTCATCTGTGAATAATGAGAGTTTTACTTCCACGTTTCCAATTTGGATATCTTTTATTTCTTCTTCTTATCTGATCATTGTGGCTGGGCCTTCCAATACTATGTTGAATAAGAGTGGTGAAAGCTGACATCCCTGTCTTGTTCCTGTTCTTAGGGGAAATGCTTTTAATTTTTGACCATTGAGTATGATGTTGGCTGCAGGTTTGTCATATATGGCCTTGATTATGTTGAGATATGATCCCTCTATTCCCATTTTGCTGAGAGTTTTTATCAAAAATGGGTGAATTTTATCTAATGCTTCTTCTGTGTGTGTTGATACTAGTGGCCCGGTGCACAAAATTCGTGCATGGGGAGGGGGGTTGTCCTCAGCCTGGCCTGCACCCTCTCCAATCTGGGACCCCTCGAAAGATGTCCTAGTGCTGGTTTATAGGAATTGGGCCTAAACTGGCAGTCAGACATCCCTCTCACAATCCAGGACTGCTGGCTCCTAACTGCTCACCTGCCTGCCTGCCTGATTGCCCCTAACCACTCTGCCTTCCAGCCTGCTCACCCCGAACTGCCCCCTACCACCGGCCTGCTTACCCCCAAATGCCCCCCGTGTCAGTGTGCTTGCCCCCAACTGGCCCCCCCTGCTGGCCTGCTTGCCCCCAACTGGCCCCCCTGCTGGCCTGTTCACCCCCACCTTCACTCCCTACTGGCCTGCTCGCCCTCAACTGCCCCCCTACTGGCCTGCTCACTCCAAACTTCCCCCCCCCTCCACTGTCCTGATCACCCCCAACTGACCTCCACTGACAGCCTGCTCGCCCTCAACTGGCCCCCCTGCTGGTCTGCTCACCCCCAACTGCCTCCCCACCATCCTGATCACCCTAACAGCCCCCCCACTGGCCTGATCACCCACAACTGCCGTCCCATCCTGGCCTGATCACCCACAACTGCCCTCCCCTCTTAGCCTCTAACCACCTCTACCTCAGCCCTGCCACCATGGCTTGGTCCAGAAGAACGTCCAGAAGGTCTCCTGGAAGGTCTCCCAGTCTAATTAGCATATTCCCCTTTTATTACTATAGATAGAGGCCTGGTGCACGGGTGAAGGCCAGCCAGCTGGTTTGCCCTGAAGGGTGTCCCGGATCAGGGTGGGGGTTCCCTTGGGGCATGGGAAGGCCTGGGCGAGGGGCCTGTGATGGTTTGCAGGCCAGCCACACCCCCATGGAGTAAGAGTCCCTGCTGGGGGGCATGGCCAGCCTGGGTGAGGGGATGAAGGCTGTTTTCAAGCTGGCCACACCCTCTTCAGGGTGGGGGTTCCCACTGGGGTGCCTGGCCAGCCTGGGTGAGGGGCTGATGGCTGTTTTCAGGATGGCCATGCCCCCCAGCGGGGACCCTCACCCCATGGGGGCATGGCCAGCCTAGGTAAGGGGCTGAGGGCCATTTTCAGGCTGGCCACAGCCCCTTTAGGGTGAGGGGTCCTGCTGGGGTGTCTTGCCAGCCTGAGTGAGGAGCTGAGGGCCATTTTCAGGGTGGGCATGCCCCCCAGTGACCCAGGCCCCCAGCCATTCCTTCAGCATCAGCCAGGGCGGGCTGAAAGCTTGGCTTCCTCCATCTCCGGGGGCAACCCAAGCCACCTGCTTGCTCCAGCTCCATGGCTACTGCCATCTTTGTTGGATTAATTTGCATACTCGATCCTGATTGGCTGGTGGGTGTAGCGGAGGTACAGTCAATTTGCATGTTTCTCTTTTATTAGTGTAGATGATCATGTGATTTTTGTCTTTCAATTTGTTTATGTGATATATTACGTTTATGGATTTGTGAATATTGTACCAGCCTTGCATCCCTGAAATAAATCCCACTTGGTCATGGTGTATGGTCTTTTTAATATATTGCTGGATTCAATTTACTAATATTTTATTGAGGATTTTAGCATCTATGTTCATCCGAAATACTGACCTGTAATTCTCTTTCTTTGTTGTGTCTTTATCTGGTTTTGGAATTAGGATAATCTGGCCTCTTAAAAAGAGCTTGAAAGTGGCCCTTCCTCTTGGATTATTTGGAGTAGTTTGAGGAATATAGGTGTTAGTTCTTCTGTGAATGTTTGAAAAAGTCCCCTGTGATGCCATCCAGACCAGGGCTTTTGTTTGCTGGGAATTGTTTTATTACTGCCTCTATTTCATCAGTTGTTATTGGCCTATTCAGGTTTTCTGTTTCTTCCTGATTCAGTTTTGGGAGATAGTGTTTTTCTACAAATTTGTTGATTTCATCCACATTGTCCAGCTTGTCGGCATATAGTTGTTCATATTATTTTCTTACAATCCTTTGTACTTCTGTGGTGTTAGGGGTTACTTTTCCACTTTTATTTCTGATTTTATTTATTTGGGTCCTCTCTCTTTATTTCTTGAGTAATCTGGATAATGGTTCAACAATCTTGTTTATCTTTTCAAAGAAGCAACTCTTGGTTTCACTGATTTTTTTGTACTGTTTTTTCTTTCAGTCTCTATGTGATTTACTTCTGCTCTAATCTTTATTATTTCTTCCCTTTCTACTTACTCTGGGCAACTCTGGGGTTGTTCTCTTTCTAATTCTTGAAGTCGAAGGGTTAAATAATTTATTATGTTTTGTTGTTGTTGTTTTTTGAGGTAGACCTGTAGTACTATGAACTTTCCGCTCAGAACTGCATTTAATGTGTCCCAGAGGTTTGGGGTTGTTGTGTCTTCATTTTCATTTGTTTCCAGAAAGAGTTTTATTTCTTTCTTGGTCTCATTGGTAACCTATTAATTGTTTAATAACATGCTATATAGCCTCCATATGTTTTAATGTTGTTTTTACCATAATTTATTTTTAATTTTATTGTGATCTGAGAAAATGCTTGATATGATTTCAATCTTCTTGAACTTGTAGAAACTTGTTTTGTACCCTAGTATGTGGTCTATCTTTGAGAATATTCCATGTGCACTTGAGAAGAATATATATGTGCAGCTTTGGGGTGAAATCTATAATAATCCTATCTAATAAAAGAGTAATATGCAAATTAACCATCACTTCGTTACGGCCACAAGCCACACCCACCAGCCAATCAGGAGCGAGTATGCAAATTAACCCAACCAAGATGGCCACAGCCAAGGAGAGAGCAGGAGGGAGGCTTGGGTTTCCCTGGCGATGGAGGAAGTCAAGCTTTCCGCACACCCTGGCCGGCCCAGGCCTCCACTCCAGGCTACAAAGTTTCAATTATAGAAGATACATAAATCCCAACAGAAATGGCTGCCACCACGGAGCAAGCAGAAGGCTTGGCTCCACTCAAGGCTACAAAGTTTCAATTGTAGAAGATAAATAAATCCCAGATACCAGGGCCTCCGCTTGGGTCGCCGGAGGGCGTGGCTGGCCTGCAAACCACCACAGGCCTCTCGCCCAGGCTGCCCCATGCCCCAAGGGAACCCCCACCCTGATCCGGGACACCCTTCAGGGCAAACCAGCTGGCCCCCACCCATGCACCAGGCCTCTATCCTATCTAATAAAAGAATAATATGCAGATTGACCATCACTCCAACACACAAGATGGCTGCCCCCATGTGGTCAAAGATCCTGCCCCCATGTGGACACAAGATGGCCACCACAAGATGGCCAGCAGGGGAGGGCAGTTGGGAGGGACCAGGCCTCCAAGGGAGGGCAGTGTGGGCAATTATGCCAGCAGGGGAGGGCAGTTGGGAGGGACCAGGCCTGCAAGGGAGGGCAGTTGGGGGCAATCAAGTCTGCAGGGGAGGGCAGTTAGGGGTAACCAGGCCGGCAGAGGAGGGAAGTTGGGGGCGACCGGGCCTGCAGGGAAGGGCAGTTGGGGTTGACCCAGGCCTGCAGGGGAGAGCAGTTGGAGGGGGACCAGGCCTGCAGGGGAGGGCAGTTAGGGGTGACCAGGCCTGCAGGGGAGGGCAGTTAGGGGTGACCAGGCCTGCAGGGAAGGACAGTTAGGGGCAAACGGGCTGGCAGGGGAGCAGTTAGCCATCAATCAGGCTGGCAGGGGAGTGGTTAAGGGGTGATCAGGCTGGCAGGCAGAAGCGGTTAGGGGCAATCAGGAAGGCAGGCAGGCGAGCAGTTGGGAGCCAGCAGTCCTGGATTGTGAGTGCGATGTCCGACTGCCCGTTTAGGCCCAATCCTACCGGGATCAGGCCTAAACGGGCAGTCGGACATCCCTCGAGGGGTCCCAGATTGGAGAGGGTGCAGGCTGGGCCAGGCCCCCCCACCCCCACCCCGTGCACGAATTTCATGCACCGGGCCTCTAGTAAAAGCGAAATATGCTAATTAGACCAGACGTCCTTCTGGATGACCTTCTGGACGACCTTCAAGATGAAGCTGGGGATGCAAGGGAAGTCTAGGTCCCGAGTGCCTGCCGTCAACCAGAGGGAAGCCTGGGTTCCAGGTGACTACCGGTGACCAGAGGGAAGCCCAGGTCCCTGGGTACCAGAGGGAAGCACAGGTCTCAGGTGTCAGAGGAAAGCTGGTGCCAGCAGCTGGGGGACGGAAGGCCTACTCTTGCATGAATTTCGTGTATCAGGCCTCTAGAGTTCCAAAAATGTCAATTAAACCCATCTGATCCACTGTGTAATTTAGCGTCACTGTTTCCTTGTTAATTTTCTGTCTGTAAGATCTATCCAGTGAAGTCAGCAAGGTGTTAAAATCCCCTACTATGACTGTATTGCTGTTGATCTCTCCCTTAAAGTCCTCCAGAAGATTTTTATATATGTAGGTGCTCCTATGTAGGATGCATATATGTTTACCAGAGTTATAGGCTCTTGTTGGATCGATCCCTTTAGTTTTATATAGTGGCCTTTATTGTTTCTTGTGATGGATTGCATTTGAAGTCTATTTTGTCATATATGAGTATTGCTACTACAGCTTTTATTTGTTTCCATATGCATGGAAAATTTTTTCCCATCCCTTCACTCTCACTCTGTGTGTGTCTTTTGTTCTAAGATGGGTCTCTTGTAGACAGCATATAATTAGGTCATGTTTTTTTATCCATTCAGCTAATCTATGCCTTTTTATTGGAGAATTTAGTCCATTTACATTTAAGGTTATTATTCATAGGTACTTATTTATTGCCATTTTAATTCTGTATGCATACATTTCTATCACTCTCTATTTCTTCTCATTACAACAGTCCCTTTAGCATTTTTTGCAGTGCTGGTTTGGTGGTAATAAACTCCTTTAACCTTTTTTTGTCTGGAAGCTCTTTATTTCACCATTTCTTTTGAATGATAGCCTTACTGAGTATAGTAATCTTGGTTTCACATCCTTACTTTTCATTACCTTGAATGCTTCATGCCATTTCCTTCTGACCTGTAGAGTTTCTGATGAAATATCAGATGACAGCCTTATGGGAGCTCCTTTGTAGGCAACAATTTGCTTTTTTTCTTGCTGCCTTTAAGATGCTCTCTTTGACTTTAATTTTTGGCATTTTAATTATTATGTGTCTCAGTGTGGGCCTGTTTGGGCTCTTCTTCCTTGGGACTCTGCAGCATGAGGAAATGACTCAGCACTGGAAAATAGGAGAATTGGCCTTTGAATTCCAACCCCGGAGCCCCTAATCCTGGACTCTCCAAACACAGCTCCAGTCCACTCCTGGACTTGTGTGAGTTTTTCCTTCACCAGGTTAGGGAAATTTTCTGCCATTATTTCTTCAAACACATTCTCTATCCCTTATTCACTTTCTTCTCCTTCTGGCACTCCTATAATGCAAATATTGTTAAGTTCCATATTGTTCCACAGCTCCCCTAAGCTGTCCTCCTGATTTTTTTATATTGTTTTTTTTTTCTTCTCTGATTGAGAACCCCATCTTCTTTTGTTAATATATTTTTATTGATTTTAGAGAGGAAGGGAGAGGGAAAGACATAGAAACATCAATTATAAGAGTGAATCATTGATCAGCTGCCTCCTGCATGCCCCACAGTGGGGATCGAGCCTGCAGCCCAGGCAATTGCCCTGACTTGGAATTGAACCGTGACCTCCTGATTAATAGGTCAATGCTCAACCATTAAGCCACACCATCCAGGCTCTATCCTGTCTTCTAATCCACTGATCCAATCCTCAGCTTCACCTATTCTGCTGTGTATTCCTTCGAATGTGTTCTTTATTAGTGCTATGTCATTCCTTATTTCTGACTGGTCTATTTTCAGAGTTAATATATCTTTTTTCATGCTATAAGAGCATCTTTGCAATCATTATTCTGAATTCTATATCTGATAAATTTCTTATCTCCACTTCGTTTAGCTCTTCTTCTGGAGAATGCTCTTGTTCTTTCATTTGGAGTTGTATTGTTGTTGGGGTTTTTTTGTGTGTGTGGTTTTTTTTCTTCCATTTGGGCTACCTGTTTTGGTTTGTGTCTATGTATTGGGTAGATCTGTCACGCCTCCCAATCTCTAGTACAAGACAATGTCAGACGCTATTTGTGATTGACCCTGAGTACCCTGTTTGGAGCTATCAGCAATACACAGCTTGTGGCTCCCTCTACTGGGGCTGGGTGTCTTTGTAAAGGACCAAGATGTGCACCAAGTTCTGTTTTTCCTAGCTCTGGGCCCAGAAGGAAATCAGGCAAAGACTCAAAGCTTCCAGACACCCATCACTACCTGTACTTGATTTGCCTCAGGCTATTGGCCACAGGGTGGAGCAACTGCCTTCCTCCCAGGCAAAAAGCACATGGAGAGCAAAGGTCCACAGGAGAAAGATGTCCTCTGCAGCATAAGGAAATGACTCAGCACAGGAAAACAGGGGACTTGGCCTCTGAATTCCAACCCCAGAGCCCCTAACCCTGGACTCTCCAAACACAGCTCCAGTCCACTCTGAACTCCCTCTGCCAGAGCCCAAGGTGAGTGGCTATACACTAAATTCTGTGAGTTGGGCCTTTAAGAGGGTGCCTGCATTCCCAGCCATCTCTGGCTGGCAGATAGCAACCCTGCTGCTTTGCACAGCCAGATGTTGTGTGGGCCTGTTTCTCAGTTCTGGTGCTCTGAGCTAGGGAGCCCAGCTTGGGGTTTAGTCCTCAGAGTTCTTAGTGGAAACCCCCCAAAGCTGAGATATCCCTCCAGACATTCTGCTGCTGTATGTGGGTGCCTAGCGAGCCCTTTCACATCTCTAAACTTCCTACCAGTCTCTATGAGGTCTCCACTTCTCGTTCTTGGTTATCAGGGTTGTCTACAGCTAGTCTTCAATTGATTTTTAAGGATGGTTTTTCTATATTTTAGTTATATTTCCAGTTTTGTCCTGGGAGAATGACAGTGTGGCTTCCACTTACTCTGCTGGCATTTTTTAAGCCTCAGCAACTATCCTTTATCAACTCTTCTGCATCAGGCCCTGTGTTGGGTGCTGGGCATGGACAAACAATGGACAAGGTCCCAGATATCCTGGGGCTTACATTCTAGCACGGGGAGACAAACAAGAAAATATACATGAATAAGAAAACTACAGGATGAGGTTGCATTACTGAGAAAACAATAGTAGTAGCTCCCCTTAACTGCAGGAAATATGTTCCAAGACCCCCAATGAATGCCTAAAACCGTGGATAGTACTGAACCATATATATACTGTGTTTTTCCTTATACATACAAGCATTTTTTTTAATCTTTATTGTTGAGAGTATTACAGGTGTCGCTGTTTACCCCCCTGCCCCAGGCCTGTACAATGCTATTGTCTGCACCATAAGTAATGCATATATGCATATAAGATCTTTGGTTAATCTCTTCCCACCCCGCCTACTCTCTTCCCTCTGAGATTCATCAGTCTGGTTCTATTTTATTCATCAGTTTATTCTGTTCATTAGATTCCTTGTTCATTTATTTTGATTTTTAGATTCAATTGTCAATAGATGTGTATTCATTTCTGCTTTATTGTTCATATTTTTTATTTCTTCTTCTCCTCTTCCTTCTCCTCTTCTTTCTCCTCCTCCTCCTCCTCCTCCTCCTCCTCCTCCTCCTCCTCCTCCTCTTTCTTCATCTGCTTCTTAAAGAATACCCTTATTAAAGAATATTCTTCTTAAAAAATACCCTTTTCTTGTCTGTGAAGCTCTTTACCTGACCCTCATATCTAAATGATAGCATTGCTGGGTAAAGTAATCTTGGTTGGAGGTTCTTGCTATTAATCACTTTGAATATTTCTTGCCATCTCTCTGGCCTACAAAGTTTCTTTTGAGAAATCAGCTGACAATCATATGGGTGTTCCATTGTAAGTAACTAACTGTGTTTCCCCTGCTGCTTTTAAGATTCTCTCTATGTCTTTAACCCTTGGCATTTTAATTATGACATGTCTAGGTGTGGGCCTTTTTTGATTCCTCATGTTTGGGGCTCTCTCTGCTTTCTGGTCTTTAAGTCTATTTCTTTCACCAGGTAGGGGAAGTTTTCTGTCATTATTTCTTCAAATAGGTTTTCAATATCTTGCTCTCTGTCTTCCCCTTCTGGCACCCCCATAATGCGAATATTGGTATGATTGAAGTTGTCCCAGAGGCTCCTTAACTCTCTTCATATTTTTGGATTCTTTTTTCTTTTTAGTCTTCTGATTGGGTGTTTTTGCTTTCTCATATTCCAAATCATTGATTTTACACTCAGAGCCCCTTTGCCCCTCCTACTAGTCTCAATGTGATTTCTTATTTACTTCTCTAGTTGTAGGACTTTCATTCAGCCACCTTTCGGGCTGTTCTGAATGATGGTTGGTCTGTATTTTAGTTGTAATTTTGAAGTGGTTGTGGGAGGCAGAGAGTACCAGTGTTAACCTACGCCACTGTCTTGGTTCTCCCTCTGTGTATTGTTTCTATGTACATGCCTTTTCATTTAAAGGAATCATATCCCTCTTTGGCATATCCAAATTGTCAGCATCGCTACTCTTACACTTTGAGGCTGTTGTGAAGTACTAGTAAAATAAAGATGACTTGAACACAAGCACTACAATATCTTGACAGCCATCTGAAAACCAAGATGGCTACTAAGTGACTAGTGCCAGCTAAGAAGCATATACAGCATGGATACATGGGACGAAGGAATGATTCGCGTCATGGGCAGAATGGAGCAGGAAAGCACAAGATTTCATCACACCACTCAGAACAGCATGCAATTTAAAATTTAGGAATTGTTTATTTCTGGAATTTCTATTTCACATTTTCACACTATATTTGACTGTGGACAACTGAAACTATGGAAAGCAAACTGCAGATAAGGGGACACTACCATATAATCACTTCCAAAGTATTTGCAGTAACTGGTGCCAGAGGGAACCAAAACAATGAAATTCCAATATTACCCAGCTCTTTCTTTTTTCCAGTCCTTTATAACCTTCCTGCCACAGGGCCTTTGCACATGCCATTCCTATTGTTCAGAGGCACACACATTCTTCTGATCCTCCACCCAATAATTCTGGCTCAATCTTCATATCTCAAGACAACTATCAGCTCTTCAAAGACGCTCTCTTAACTACTAAGTAAAATCTCTAAGTTTTAGTATTTTTCTCTTGATTTTTCACAATTGCATTGTTTCACATGTGTGGGTCTTCCCCATAAGACCTGAAGCTCCATAAGGGTGAGGATCAGGTGTCTTCTCTTAGCACCTCATTTCATCTGTAGCCCTTAGCACAGAGCCTGCATGTATCAAGCATTCAATAGATAGTTATTGAATCAATGAACGACTCTGGGGTGCCAGGAAGGACTTTGCAAATGGCACCTCTGCTAATATGAGCAGCTATCATGAGGGCCAGCAGCACCCTCCAGCACCTCCAGAGTCCATGCACATGTCTGGCTCTGGACCGCATCACAGAGTTCATCCTGCCCACCTGCTCTAAGGCAGCTGCAGTCACTACGCATTCACAGAGGAGGAAGCGTGGATGCAGGGAAGTGATGCGACTCGCCCGTGTGGCAGAGCGAACATGGACCCAGGCTCCAGGTTTGCCCCCCTAACCACTGCACGGCACCGCCTCTCCTCAGCTGAACATGGGCATTCACCCGCCCTCTCTTTTACCCCCACCACTTTATTTCAGACAATGCCTGCACCATTCACTTGGTGTATGCAAACTCTAGTTATACTCTTGTCTTTGGGGCTTTCTCTTCTAGGATATTTACCTCGTGTGCACATATATTTGTATATGGAAATGAGAACCTTACTGGGCCCAAACACCTGATGTCAAAACAAAAAGCAGGCTTGTTCTTGTCACATTATGCAAAGGAGTCATCCACAAACAGACCCTACTCGAGAAACCCAGCAAACCAAGTCAGTAAAATCACTTTGCAAAGTACTTGCAATCTAATAAGTAATTTCAGACATCATTGCTTCTCCCAATCAATGGTCATTTCTATAAGAGATGAAAGAACAACAACAAAAAAAAAGCAGAGGCAGGACTCCTGAGAGACAACATCCCAGCATCCTCACCCCATCTGTAACATTTATCTGGTATGTGGTAAGGGCAAGCACGGTGCTAGCAGCGCTTCCTCCAACCAACATTGGCCGAGCATCTCTCATGAAGCAAATGCTCGAGCAGAGGGTCCCCCCACCTGTAACAAGACCGCCAGCACCCCCGTAACAACTGCCACCCTGAGAACAGATTCCAAATCTGGGCTTCCTGGACACGTACACTCAGGAGTCCCTGCACTGGGATGAGAACAAAACTGGCATATTTATTTTCACTGACCTCCATTAGAAACGTATCCTTTCCTTCCATGGTAAGTGTCAGTGACAAACCACAGGCTGTTCTGGAGTTCCTGTGACTTGGTCAAAATTAGAAACCACTGGTATTTTCCGGTCACAGTACTGTTTGTGATACTTCAGCCTCACAGTGATTCCATTCATGGATCTGCTGTTCAGTGTGTCAATATAGAAACACAGGTTCTACGCTGCAAATTGTCTTAGTGTTCTGACCACTCCATTTCAGTAGCTGGCTTCCTTTTTCATCCTCTACACTTACTCTTGGGTGTAGCAAAACATTATTCTGAGACAAGACCCACTAGCTCCACCTAAGGCATGGGGCCATGGCACAGAAGAGGTTAAAGGAGCCACATGCTAGGAGCTGGCCTTCATGTGCACTGTCACGCCAGCCTTCTCCCTCTGCCCCTCCCACCCTGTGTAAGCCGGACCATTGGTTCATCAGTTCTGCTGGTTCTGACACAGGCAGTTTGGAAGAGAACTGACAGATGATGTGATGACTTCGGTGTGAGGTATAGACCAATCACAAAAGCACCAGAAAACAGCTGCAGAACAATTTTGGAATGCTAAAGAAAAACCAAACAAAACACAGGTTTCCCTATACCAGTGGTCGGCAAACTGCGGCTCGGCTCGCGAGCCACGGTTTGCCGCTCTGCTGACTAACGAGTTTGCCAACCACTGCCCTATACGGAAAGCACCATTGCTTCCAGTCCTTCTCACAGCCACTACCTATAACGTATTCCGACTTGCAAGCAAGGAGATGGCCTCATTGCCCCATAGAAAGTCTACTTCAAAGCCAGCACCTCTGCGAGTTCCTGCAATCTGAGAGCCAGGGCTGAGAATGCCCTCAGCCCAGGAAAGCAACAGCAAGACAGATTGCGCAATCATGTCTGCAAGAGAGAGGCCGGAGGCTGAGGCCAGCAATGGCTCAGCAAGAAAAGGGACCTGCCTTTCAAAGATCCTTAGGATAACAGGGGTCAGAAGTTCAGGGCAAGAGTCCCTGGTCATCCCAAAAAAGATAGAATACATAAGCAGGAAACGGTTAATAAAGAGGTTCATAAAGGGCTCCCAAGTCATACCACACACGTCCATGCAGGCTCTGACGAAGGGCAGGCAACAACCAGTGAAGTGGTCGCCATGACCGAGGCTCCTGGGTGGGTCCTCCTGCAGCACAGCCAGAGACCAGGATGTCGGGGTGCCTGACCGAGGTCTCTGCCGTGAGCCACAGCCGAGGGGGCCATGGGACTCCACCAGGGCCTCCCAAGAAACATAGAGAGGGGCTCACAGAATTGTCCACTGAAGGGAAGGCGGGGAAAGCATGTGCTCATCAGTTTCCAGCAAAGACAAGAAGCCCAGGTCCTCTGGGCTGCCCTTGCTCTACACCACGGCGCCAGGGGCAGAACTGGGCAGCTGGAGCTGCTGCCTCATGCTGGACCCCCAGCCTCCCCGCCCCCCCCCACCCCCAAGTTAACCCTGGGACTTATTCAGAATGGTCCTTGCAGCTGTGGGAGACTGAGAGACATGACTCGAAGTGCCACAGGCACCTGCTACCCAGGGCAAACAAAATATGTGAACTTTTCTGGAGTGGCTTGCCCTGAGTTTTAAAATTCACTCACTCACCAACTATTCCTGAGCCCCAGCTCTGTGCTCGGCGCTAGGACACAGCGATGGACAGGACAGCAAGGTCCCTCCCTGCCCACCTGCACCTGACGGCAGCCAGCTGACAAATGCGTATTCGAGATACTGAAAAAAAGAACTAACAGGAGAAAGAGGGATGCGGAAAGGGAAGAGGGAGAGGGGATGACTTAGCAAGGGGCATCGGGAAGTATTGCTTTAAATCGGCCCCTGAATGGTGAGAAGGGGCCTGCTGTGGGACATGTGAGGAAGAGCTGTTAAAGAGGGAACACATTTGCAATGGCCCTGAGGGGCCAAGAAGCCAGCTGGCAGTGCCGCACCCCTGGGGCCGGGGGGGTTGCGGTGGGGGGAACATTCGGTAGAACCAGAGCTGCCATCAGCAGGGAGTAAGCGGAATATGGGGTTTGTTTCCAGATGGGGACGGGTCTGTACAATGCATAGGGCCCTCTCTTCAAGCCAACTTCTAACTAAGCCAAAGGATTTCTTTCCTTTTTTCTCACCACATTTTCATCCACAGATCATTGAACTTGGAAGTTAACAGTGTTAACCAAAGTAAAAACCCCCAACTGCCTGCAGTCCCAGGGCATTTTGAAAAGGACAAAACAAAAGTAAACCACAGTGTCATCCCATGTCGGAGGAAGAGCTGACGAGGGGCAAGTGGCACAGGCACATGAGAAGTGAGATGTTCTGTGTGCACAGCAGGCCAGGTATGATATAGGGCGCAGGCTCCATGCTCCGCCAAAAACCAGTGTCCTTCCTCAAAACGCCAGGGAGTGCTGCAGCTCCGTTCCTTTCTCGTGTCCTGGACGATGATACATTGATTGGCGTAAGAGAAAAGCCGGTATTGATTTCACATGTCCCTCCCTGGGCATTAGAATTGAAGATCTTGCCAGCTGACTGCCCTTTAATTTCAATTATCTGGGGCCTTTAGCCTGGAGAGACTCAGTATGCAAATAATCATCATTGCTATTAGAGAGCTTTTATTTAGCATCAACTATGCTGAACACTTGTTACATGAATTAACTCATACAAGTCTTGCAACAGCCTTCTGAGGCAGGAACCTCTTAGTGGGAATTCAGACACAGCAAGGTTAACAATTTGGCCACGGCCATAAAGCCAAAAAGCAGGGAAGCTGGGGTTTGAACCAGCAAGGGCCAGATTCCAGAGTCCTCTTCACCACAAGCTCCAGGGCTCTGTCAAATCCGTGGCCCAGCTGACTCCCGGCCACGGTGCCTGCAGAGAGGCCCCCGAATCTTGTTCAGAACCCTCTGCCATTTGAAAACCCATTCCCACGGTGTGTTCCACCGACCGTAAAAGGGTCTCGATAAAGCTGTTTTAGCGAAGAGAAGAGGCAAGGGAGAGAAGGTTTCGAGAAACTGATCCTCCTCTAAGACCCAAAGTTGTCAAAGAAACCAACGCGCACCCTCCGAGCAGAAGGTGGAGGCCAAGATATGCACCAAGCGCAGCTCTCAGCACAGCGGCTTCCTCTCCAGCGGCTTCCTCTCCAGCGGCTCCTTCACAGCCGGCTTTGCAGAATGGACGCCTGGATCCTCAAATGCAGAGCCTTCAGCATGACATGAGTGTCAGGAAGGCAAGGGCTAGAATGAGCTGAGCCCAGCAGAAACCTGCAGAACTACAAAAGGCTATTATTGTTGTGCTCAGGGCAAGGAGAACAAGAAGACAAAGGTCTCCTGCGCAGAGAGGGTGCTGTGATGGAGCGGTGACAGCAAGCGGATTACTCAGCCCCCGCTGTGCCCCTGTTCTGTCTGAGGGATGAGACACTTCCAGGAAGGGTCAGGGAGCCACTGCGGCAGGAATTGAGATCCCCAATCCGTGCTCAGCTGCCAGGGCACTTGCCTCGAAATGAGTCCAAGGCTCCCGCCGGATGAGTTTAGCCCCTGCTACTGATGGCACGAGGTGAGGTGGCAAGAACGTTAGCAAACTCTGAAAAATCCTGGAGAAGGGATGAAAATAGAGGTTTTGCCCATCAGAAATCCATAGGAACTGCCAAGCTTGCACAGGGGAAAAAATCTTAGACTGTCATTATGAACATGGGGGCAGCAGTGATTACTCGGAATCAGTACAAAGTCACCAAGAATAATTCATAGCAGGCAATGCTCATTCCCTTTCTTCAGGCTCACTGATGTGGGCCATTATGATCATAAAATCTGAAATTTAGCAAGATATTCTCAATTTTTCACATTCTGATGCAAAAATAAAAAGAAATATCAGCTAGCCATAATGAAAATAAGTAGGCTGAAATACCCAGGACAAGTTTTCCTTCCAAAGTGCTAATTAATTTTAGCTAAGTCCATTTAGAGTGTAAGCCTCCAGTGGTAGGCACCAGGCTCTGCCCAGAGCCCCGCCTGTTCATCTTCTTATCAATAACTTGGATGCTGATGTTGCCAGCATTCCACTCAAATTTGGGGATGACCTGAAGCTAGAAAGAAAAACAATTTTGACATGTCAGAAGCAAAATTGAAAAAGTTCCAATAAAGGGACCAAATCCACCAAAAGGTAACAAAATGAATTCTCTGGTGGTAAATGCAAAATATTAAGCTTTGGTCTATAAACAAAAGTGGGAGAGTGGAGGTTTGAGGAGACACTGCTCTCTGGCAGCACACGGAGAAAAACATGCTTGTAAACATCTTAACTATCTTTGAATTTAAAAGAAGGAATACAATATGGCTGCTCAAAAGGTTACTTTGACTTTATGTTTTATTAATGAAAGTATATTACTTAGTACTAGAAGGGATTGTTCAGTTATGCTCTGAAACAGTTCCACTAGAATGAAGGCTATTACATTGTTCAGTTCAATTTAATGATGACATGGACACACCAGGGTTCGCTCAGCATCTGTGACTAGGATGCTGGCCCAGCCCTGACCCACAGTCCCCAGGCCCTCCCACCCACACATGCCTGCTGAGCTTCTCATACATGACTCATATGGCTGAGGAACTACATTTCTAGATTTATTTAATTCTAATCAATTTAAACTTCTGTGGCTACTTCTGGCTACTGCACTAGGCAGCACATGCCAAATAGTGGAAGTAACTGGGAGGATAGCAGCCTGAAGAGAAGACTGGCATGGCTGTTGGCCACATGCAGACCTTCATCCTTGTGGTGGCAGTGCTGTGAGCTCTGGGGGGAGTGCTGGCTCTCAGCAGAGCTGGCCCAGTCCCTAGAGGTCACCTGCATTCCCTGCCACACCTGTTTCCTCAGCATGCCCACTCAAGTCTCCAAGCCTTTAAGAAGAGCCCCTAGCCCTACCCAGTTTGGCTCAGTGGATAGAGCGTTGGCCCGAGGACTGACAGGTCCTGGGCTCGATTCTGGTCAAGGGCACATGCCTCAGCTTCAGGGTCCATCCTGGCCCTGGTCAGGGCATGTGAGAAGGCAACCAATCAATGTGTCTCTCTCACATCAATGTTTCTCTCTCTCTCTCCCCCTCCCTTCCACTCTCTCTAAAAGCCAATGGAAAAATATCCTCAGGTGAAGATTAACAAACAAACCAAAAAACACCAAAAAAAAAGAAGAGCCCTAGAGCAGTGGTCAGCAAACTCATTAGTCAACAGAGCCAAATATCAATAGTACAATGATTGAAATTTCTTTTGAGAGCCAAATTTTTTAAACTTAAACTTCTAACGCTACTTCTTCAAAATAGACTCACCCAGGCCGTGGTATTTTGTGGAAGAGCCACAATCAGGGGCCAAAGAGCCACATGTGGCTCGTGAGCCACGGTTTGCCGACCACTGCCCTAGAGCAAGCAAGCCTGCTAGCAAGTAGTGTTTACATAAGGAAGTGATCACACATGACATGCCACCGCCTTTGCTGTATTCCACTGGTCAGAAGCAGGTCAGAACCCACCCATAATCAGCCCACACTCAAGGGGAGACCATTCCACAGAGGTATGAACTCTAGGAGGGGGGATCATGCAGAGCCACCCTGGTGCCTGTCTGTGACAGTGACCTTAGCAAGTCAGCATACTCCAGCTTCTCTTCTATGAAAACTAGAGGCCCAATGCATGAAATTCATGCAAGAGTAGGCCTTCCTTCCCCAGCTGCCGGCACCAGCTTCCCTCTGGCACCCAGGACCAGGCTTCCCTCTGGCCACCGGCAAGCACCCGGGACCCAGGCTTCCCTCGCAGCTCCAGCTTCGTCCGGAAGGTTGTCCTGAAGGACATCCAGAAGGACATCTGGTCTAATTAGCATATTACACTTTTATTATTATAGATGAGGCCACTGATACTTCAATAGAATCATTAGAGGCACATCTAACATACAAACTCACTTTAGAATTTAACCAGGATCCAGTCTGTCTCCACAATGGCATTTAAACCTCGAAATAACAAATCTAGTAGGGTAGATTTAGGTTAAAGAGGCTTAATATTAAAAGAGAAGCAAGCAACACTTTAAGCCAGAGAAATACTTAAGAATTCTCAACTAGTCATCCACTCTATAGAACCTGGTCAGTTATCAGCAGAATTCATTCAACATTCATTTATTCAACAAATCTGAATGCGGGACTCCTGCATGTAAGCGCTCCTTTGTTCCTTCCTGTGGAGTAGCTCAGTGATGCCCAGGCCCTGGGGATGAGGATTCTTTCACAGGGCTGTGCACACAAATACTTCATGGGATCTTTCAGGGAGCAATTCTGACCATATATGATTTTTCTTTTACACACTAATTCAGCACCAAGTCCTATGTGATCAGAGCTATCATCCCAACCTCAGAGGTTTGTCTTAAAAAGGCATCATTAAAAGGGTGACACATTGCTTAGCACTTATTGATAAACTAGAGGCCCAGTTCACAAATTCATGCACAGGTGGAGTCCCTTGGCCTGGCCAGCGATCGGGGCTGTCTCACCCAATCTTGGGGGAGGGACCGGGGAGGTTGGCCAGCCATGGGAGGTTGGCTGTGGGAGCACACTGACCACCAGGGGGAAGCTCCTAGGTTGAGCATCTGCCCCCTGGTTTTCAGTGCGCATCATAGCGACCAGTCATAATGGTCGCTTGCGCTTTTATATATATAGATATCAACTCTTACTTCCTATTAAATTGCTAAGCATGTAAAAATAATTTGAGGATCGTTTTTGTCTAAAATATTTGTCCATTTTAATTTTGCATTCCCAACAAGAGGGTCAGACACTCTCTTTTTCCTCTGCTGAATTCACATTTCAGTAACTGCAGCCCGAACAGGGTAAGGGTCCTGTTCCCATTCTGAGCAGCTTGCTGCTGAGTGCAGTTGCGGCCGATATTCAAGAGGAGAGCAATTATGCCACACCAATCGATAATGTGAACCGTGAAGATTAATCCCCCATAATCCATTTCTCCCTATAGGAGACTGCATTGGGAGACTTCTCAACTGCTTTCTCCTGTCTCTATCATCTTTTCAAGACAAAACATCAACAATTAAAAGATGCTATCTAATTAGAACCAAGTGTTATTTAAAAGATTTACATTCCCCGTGGACCTTGGTTACAAGGGTAAAGAGAGAGACACTAACAGAGACATTGCATGGTGGGCACTGTGCTGGACAAGGTGCCCATGCTGGCTCACTTATACCCAACAGCCTCCCAGAGGGTGGGTGTGGTCAACCCTGCTCTACAGATGGAGGAACAGAAGCTGGGACAGAGGCTAACTGATTTGCCTAAAGTCACACACACACACACACACACACACACACACACATATGCACATACATACACACACGTGCATACATGAGGACACACATACACATAAAAATGCACACACATGCATACACAGAGGTGCATACACATGCACGTGCATACACACACACATACTCACGCACACACACCACAACCAGAACTGGAAACTAGACCTTCAGAGAGGGATCGCCTAAGTGAGAGCATGTCTCCAGCACAGCAGAATCCCCAAAACTAATTATTAGTTCAACAGATATGTGCTGAACACCACCAGCCACTGCACGGCTTATAAATAAACCAGAAACCAATAAACAGAAGACACGCAAAATACAAGTTCACTTGTAATCCTGGGATAGCAGGTAGGACATAGAGAGGGGAGATTGCTTAATTTACCTCAGTAAACAGAAAAATGCAGCACCGCAAGCCTCCGGTGGAGGGTATGTGTGCTGGGCTGCGGGTCAGCGGGTGGGCTGCCTCTGCTCAGGGCCCTATTAGCAGGAAAGTGCTTGTTACCAGGCAGAGGCTCTGTGCCCAGATTGCCAGTCCACGAGTGCTGTGTGGTCATTCTATTCTCCAAGCCAAGCCTCGGAGGCCCCACCTCCTCTCCTAAGCCCCTTGGATCAATGTTTCATCCACCACATTCGAGCGAGTCGCTGATCCTTCTCTGGTTCTTTGGGTCTGGGCTCAGAGCTTTCCGCACCTCTATCCCATTATTTACCCTGTTGTCTGTTTCCCACTTCCGGTGACATTAAAGAGAAGCCCACTCCTAAAGAGCAGATGAGCCAATTTCCTTGTCTACACCTGCCAGGGCCCCTTTAATCATGAAACGGGGAAAGACCTGCAAACCAAAATCCCCTTCCACCTTCAGCAGCCCCATGGAATCGGGCTTTTTGTTTGCTGGCAGAATCGCACATCAAAAGAAAGAAAGGGGGCAGGGACCTCGTGATGAAGGACACAGCCAGAATGTTTGATGCCTGGCTAACTACTAGCCACTAATTAAATGCAAAACGGTAGCATTAATGCGATGTGGGGTGAGCAACACTATATTGGGTGGTTGGTTTTTTTCTGCACAATGAACACCCCTGGTTTCCCTCCTCACCATCGCTGCATTTTCAAAGCATTTGGGCCCAGCCAGCAAGCAGCATGCCCTAAATCCACTCTTACTTGCGTGCGCGCTCTGCACTCAGAGAGTGGATAACGGGGTCAGCTGGGAACCAGAGGACCCAGGTGCTGCTGGCTCCGGTTCAAGTGCTCTCAGACTCATGGCTGTTCTTTTTAGACCCAGAGATCAAACTCAGCTGTTCTTCTGTTACAGCCTAAAAATTGGGGAGCCCTAAAAATACCTGCTCCAGGCTTCAGGAAGCCACTAGAGATGAACAAAATCAAAGGAAAAGCCTGTGGGTTCTCCTATGTTTTTCTCTGGGTGGATGTTAAACCACTGTGGATCTCACTTTGCGGGTTCCAGGTATTTGCATAGGTCCCTAGTGCAGGAGGCTGCTGGGAAAGATGAGATTGAGAGCCCTTAGAGAAGGAGCCTTGCCCCCAAAATATGTCCCCAGCCAGATTATACTCTTAGAGATCAGCACTTGAGTTATTAAGGAACTGTCTGCCCTAGAGAAATTAACATGGGAAGACTTTCAGGTGCTCAGTGATTTTTCAATTGCCTAATGACACTCATTTTGAGTAAGAACCACCAAAATCCTATAAAATAAAAGCGTAGCATGCAAATTGTCCCCTCAACCAGGAGTTCATCCAGGAGTTCGACCAGGGGGTGGACCGGCCTGGGGAAGGGAAGGAGGCCCCGGCCAGCAGCCAGCAGCTGCTAGGGGCCCCTACCAGTGCATTAATTTTGTGCACTGGGCCTCTAGTAAGTGATAAATGCAATGGCTGCTTGTATCTAATGGCAACTTCCTATACTGAGCACTGTGTGGTATGCTATACAGCATTTCCCGTCTAATGCTTACCTGGCAGTTTCCCGCTTACTGATGAGCACACCTGAAAAAGCTCCCGTTATTGGCCCAGGGTTGCACAGAGAGTGAGGGCTGAAGCCAAGATAAGTGACTCCAGACCCCACTTTCTAAAAGCCACCCAGTTCTGCCTCCTTTTGGTGGCCCAAGGGAGCTGCAAAACAACACTGGCCGGCAGGGACAAGAACAGAGGGCACAGGGTAGCCAGCTAACCTATAACCTAAAAATAGTTTCTACATTTTTAAATGTTTGAGGGAAATCAAAAGGATAGTATTTCTTGATACATGAAAATTATATGAAATTCAAATTTCAATGTCCACAAACCACAGGCCATTGGAGCACACCCTGCACCTTCCTTTATGGGTTGTCTCTGGCTCTTTTCTTGTGGCAGCAGCAGAGGTGAGTAGTTCTAACAGAGACCATGTGGCCCACAAAGCCTAAATTTTTTTTTTTCAAATATATATTTTATTGATTTTTTACAGAGAGGAAGGGAGAGGGATAGAGAGCTAGAAACATCGATGAGAGAGAAACATCGATCAGCTGCCTCCTGCACACCTCCCACTGGGGATGTGCCCGCAACCAAGGTACATACCCTTGACCGGAATCGAACCCGGGACCCTTCAGTCCACAGGCCGACGCTCTATCCACTGAGCCAAACCGGTTTCGGCAAAGCCTAAAATATTTGCCACATGGCCATTTACAGAAAAGTCTGCTGATTAGCTCTAGCAGATAAATCCTGTCTTGTCATAAAGTCACCTTACTCTCCTAATCCTCTCTGAGAGGCTGTTCTCAAATACCCACCATGATTAGCCCCTTAGCTGTAAATTCTGCCTTTACAAAGCACACAGCATGTGTACAAGTTCTGCACACTGACCCACTGGCAACTCAGCCTGATCAGGAGGTCCTTGCCACAGAAGACAACACAATCATGAACCATCATGAGTTAGTTCCTGTATCACATGGTAAAATTGTCCTTTTTTTTTCTGGAATGTTTATTCTGAACTTAAGTTAGGCCTTGCTTACAATCAACCAATTGTAGAATCCTCCTCTATTTTCAACCCACTGTTACCCTGGAGTCGGGGCTCCCAGGAGTCTACCCCATTGGCCAAGATGGCACCAGGGAGTTTCTTATACTGAGCAGCCAAAAGCTAGAAAATGAATGGACAGGACCCGGGTGCACCAAAAGCTAGCAAGGTGCCTGAGCACACTGGAAGCTAACAAGATAATTGGGTAGAAAATAAGCCCCCTCACTCAATCCCTATAAGAACCCAGGTTTGAGCAGGAATGATGGCCTTTGAGAGAGGAGACCACCATTCTCTTGTGGGACCTGAATAAACCTCTTTCCTTTTGCACCATCACCTGCCTCACAAGTTTGGCATTTGTTGTGGCAGGCAGCCAAACCTCCAGTGTTTTGTTTTGTTTTTTTATGTGTTTTTGGTTAGGTTACATCACTAGTGTGTCTTTAAAGATAAACATTTAGGCTATGATTTAGGCTATGATTGGAAAGGTAGCAGTAGAAAATAACTGGAGTTCTAACTAGCTAAGGAGAAAGTTTAACTGTCAAGTGGGGATGGAAAATGAATTTCCCCACCTCTGAACTTTCAATAGGCTTATTTCCTCCACATGGAACATCGTTCCTCCTCTATCCATTGCAGCTGAATCTCCCCTATAAGACAGAAAGCTCACTGAATATGAAATCCATATTAGAATTAAGAATCATACACAGCCCACCGCCTTATGCAAAATAGGCACTTGAGAAATATATAGAGGAAGAAACTTATGAGAAAGTTCTATCTTCATTCAATAAATATTAAATTGACCAAAATATACTGAATTTATCTGTTCATCTCCTTAGATTTTATGTAACTATTTCTCTATCTTCAGAAGCAATAACTATTTTTGACAGACAAGTTCAAAACCTACCAGGGAAGATGTGTACTTTTGGAAATTGGGTAAATACGTTGCAATTATAAGAAATTCTTTCTTGTGGAAGGCTGCTGAAGAGCAGCTGGGAGGCTTCTATTGGCTCTGAATAATGTTAATCATTTATGAAACACTGGTTCAGAGCTCAGCAATTGGGGTCATTTCAGGCAGTAAATATACATTTCCTGTCAAAACACATCAAACGAAAAAGACTTCAATTTATTTGAGAATAAGTTGCAACTAACGTCAATACTGGCAATTTGAAGAATTCTCTGGTGGCTTTTACTAACCTGGGCAGTTTTCTCCACTTCTTGCCCCTGGACCACAGAATACCTCTGTTTGAGCCTCCCAGGAATGGCCCCCAGCATCTATCTGTGTAGTACTCATACCTCCAATTCCAAATGTGCTGTCGAGTTTGCTTCCCAACACTCAGGTTATGTCTACACATAACCCAAAGGAGCATTCCAACTGACAGACTATAAATCCTTCTACTGCAATAGAAACTCATTAAGGATAAGGTCCTAACCTCATTTGTCTCTGCATTCCACCTGTATCATTTCACCTCACTGCATGTAGCAATCACCTACAAAATAATGGTGTCAACACGAATTGGCTTGCTCTTTTAAAAAAAAATTAAGTCTAGTGGTAGGCAGGCAAGGAGGTACTTCAGCTCCACACGGGGCCTCAGGCTGCTTCCATCTTTCTGCTCTGCCTTCTTCCCATCTGCCTTTCATCCTCAGGGGCATCTCATAGTCCAATACAGGTGCTGAAGCACCAACTGTCATGTCACATTCCAGGACTTAAGAGATCTAAAGAGGGCTCCACCCTCAATTTTAGGAAAACTCCCCAGAAATACTACCCAACACCTCTTACATATATCTCACATGGCCACCCTAGGGCCAGAGAGGTTGTAAAACCCAGTCCTGATTCTGTGCAGTATGTGCTTGGCTAGAAATCAGGGTTCCATTATGAAGGAATGGGAAGGATCTCTAGCATCTCTCCCACAACCCTGTATGTGTATATCCACTTTGTACAGAGATGGACCAGCAAAGATGAAAGAAAGGTAGATTCTCCAACATGGTGTCTTCCATCACCGCGGGAAACCTCCCAGAAGATTCCACTGCAACATCCTGGAAGGTCCCATTCCTCACTAAATGGACCTCTCAGATTGAACAGTTCTCTCTGATAGGTCAGTTCACATAATACTTCCTCATCACGCTCCCTCATCATGTGAACATAACATATTTCAGATGTAAACAATACCTCAACGGCACTTATGAGACTGAGATGGTCTGTGGTTTGAATTTTCAAGTTTTGTTTTCTGTGAATTTTAATTATAAAACAATGGGCGTTTCTATCTTGTCCAAACCCCCAAGCAGAATCAGAGCCTTCCACCCCTGAGTGTCAATGAGGGAGAATGAAAGCTCAGAGAAATGATGGCATTTTCCCTAGGATCATATAAGGCAGCTCAAACTCCAAATTCCCACCTCTGTGTTTTCACACTGATGCCCAGCCTTATGGAAGATCACTACACGTTGGCAGAACCTCAGGAATAATTGCAGCACACATGTATACACTGAGCTGCAGTTTTCAAAGCATTTCCACGTTGTCAGCAATGGGAAACTCCCACCAGTGCTTCATAGGAGGCCAGATCACTGCTGCCCGAGTAGGTGAAGGATACATATACTCAAGGTAACATTTGAGACTTTAGGATGAGAAGAGGCAACCAAAAGAAAAAAGAAAAACCAAACAGAGGACCCATGCTCCAAGGAATGGAGCATCAAGTACACAGCCACTGACGAAGGAAGGGGTTTTCAGGGCTCTATGGAACCAGAAATGGCCAGTGTGATCATGGGAGTGACAGGGGAGAGACTCAGAGGACATTGGGGAGAAAATCCGCCTACCAGAAACCCTCCTATAATACCACTTCCGCTTCTCCTACTACCCAACGCATTTTCAACACAGGAATCGTACATCTTTAGCCTGCCTCCACATCCCCACTCAACCCACTTCTAAAACTGCATTTTGAGAAAAGATAGAAAATGTGTTATTTTAATGGCAAGGTGCACCATTTTAAAATATAAAATTCCAGAATTATAAAACACCATTTGCTTTAAAAGCAGGTTTTCCACAAACCTCCTTTAATCAGTGCTTTCAAAGTACAACTCCATTTGTGTATTCTTTAAAATAAGAGACACCTCCAAATACACAGGCTCCCGTTTCTCCTAATCAAGAGCGAACCTTCCAAATACCTCTGTACAAGAATGGGAGCCCAAAGCCCTGCCACAGTACTTACACCCCGGGGCCCTTGACTTCACTGGCTCCTTTGGCCTATAACTTGGAAGGTACTTTTCTTCAATGAGTTAGAGGAAAAGAAAAAATCTTTTAATACCTTGGCATCCATCAACCAGCATTTTCAAGGGCAAGAAAACCGCAGCGCCCAAGGAGCTGTCTGAGGCGCTTCAGGTTAATGGCTGTATTTACATAGCCATCAATTCACGTTACAAAGACGGGCCTGGGTACTGCGCAGTGCCATCAGGCAGCCTGGCCAGGGCAGAGCACAGTCTCTGATCAATCGTAAGGACGCTGTCTTTGTTCTCATTAGATTATTAGATTATTTCTCTATTTTCAGTTAGAGACTCTTGGGCCTTTCACTGAACAAAACACATACACTTCCAACTTTCCACAAGCCACTTTCTGAAACACTTTCGGACTGAAGTTAGATAGCAGCTGTGCCTCTATGATGGTGTATACTTTCCACCCACAATGTCGGAGATGGTAGCCACTATGCACACATGACTATTTAAATTTAAAGCTAAATTAATTAAAATTAAATAAAAGTTAAAATTCGTTCCTTGATCACTATCAGTTTCAACTACTCAACAGCCACAGATGGAACAGTGGCTACCACAGTGGATAGCACACATTTTAGAGTATTTCCCCCATCACAGAAAGTTCTGTTGGGACTCATAAGCTTGTTTACAATGTTCAGGGCCTGACCTGTTCTGGAGTTCATATCTCTTAATTCCAAGAGAACATAATGATGAAAGAGATTGTCAGCAGCTCCCCATTTTCTGGATGCATTACCAAAGCAGCCTGACACTCTAAAACATACCCTCTGACCTGAATAGACACTTCTCCAAAGAGGACATACGATGGCCAATAGAAACATGAAAAGATGCTCAATATCACTAATCATCAGAGAGATGAAAATTAAAATCACAATGAGATACCACCTCAGACCTGTCAGAATCAACAAACAGCAAGTGCTAAAGAGGATGTGGAGAAAAAGGAACCCTCCTGCCAGCTGTGCTTCCTACTTCTGTTGATCAGAGAGCAATGACAAATCGCCTTCAAATGGTTAGAGAAGGTCCAGCAGACACCATCAATCCATTCTTCCCCTTTGGATTTCTTTGAGACATGTGTATATTAAATATTTTAAATATGTGTGGAAGGAGAATAAAAATGGTGGAGTAGGAAAATGCTGATACTTGTCACCTCCCACAACCACATCAAAATTACAACTAAAATACAGAACAACCATCATTCAGAACCACCTGAAAACTGGCTAAATGGAAGTCCTACAACTAGAAAAGTACATCGAGAATGGTAGGAGGAGTGAAGGCATGGAACTAGCTGGTCCAATACCCATGTGTAGCATTTTTTTAATTGGGAGGAATATCTCAGCTGTGGAGACTTCACGTGAAGAGCAAGGGGTCCTATCCCCACACCAGACCCCAAGCCCATGGTTTGAGAGCTGGGAAGAAAAGTCCCCATAACTTCGGGCTGTAGAAACCAGCGGGAATTGTAGCTGAGTGACACTGAGGTTGCTGGAGTCCCAGGCAGTTCCTCTTAAGGGCTGGTACACAAACTTACATGGTCCCACTTGCTTCCTCTGAGCTCCAGCACCAGGTGGCATCTTTGGGGGATGCAGTGACATATGGGGTGGAACTAAAATTCCTGGCATTGGCCCAGGAACTTGGGGACTGCATTCTCCCAGATGGGAGTGCTCACAGGGGTCGTTGTTCCTATGCTGAGACCTCCCACGTCAAAGAGCTGACTTGCACCCATATCTGAGTTTCCAGGGGTACAGTCCACACTGTTCACTCTGCCTGGTGATTCCCCAGAAATCCAGTCCCACCCAATTTTCAGCCCCACCCAAGATGTTTGCAGCAGCTTTTCCACACAAATGGCCTGTCCTGGCTCAGGCTTCAGACATTCCTAAAATCTCTCAAACAAGAAGCAACTGGTGTCAGCATGCCCCAAACTTATCAATAAAAGGCCCAAGACCTGGCACTAGCAGCAGCTTGCCTTGCTTCACAGTGGGGCCTCACTTAAGCACTTCCAAGCCCAATACAAGTAGCAGACATCTACATATCTCTCTAAAGCTACTGCCTGGTGGCCCCAGGCAGTGGCTGACTCTGTACCTTCCAGGAGGCCCCAGAGCCAGTGCACCCAGTGGACAGCTTCAGACCATACCAGATTACAACTCTACACATCCACAAGTGACACACTCAAGGGGAAGACTCAGTGAGCACCAATGCCTCACTGTAGCAATTCCTTTTCCATAGAGTGTCTCCTGCCCAGCATCTCTTCCACTGTAGTCACAGCTTGTCTTCACAGCCAATTGGCCTGGGGGTGAATTCCTCCCAGTGACACCAACAGTAATCAAGGCTCAACTACAAGACTGTGCACACAGTCCACACAGGGGCACAACTAGAATACCCAGCTCAGGTCACCAGGGAGGGAGGTGGAGAGCTGAGTCACTGGGCCCTACAGGACACCTACTACACAAGGCCACTCTACCAATTCCAGAAGACATAGCAGCTCTACCTAATACATAGAAACAAACACAAGGAAGCAGCCAAAATGTAGAGACAAAGAAACATGTCACAAATGAAAGGATGGAAGAAATCTCCAGAAAATGGAAGCAAGCAAACTACTGGATACAAAGTTCAAAAAAATGGTTATAATGTTACTCAAGGATCTTAATGAGAGCTTCTAAGAACTTGAAGTGAGGCTTTCAAGAATCTTAGTGAGAATTTCAAAGACAGGAAAAAGGACCAGTCAGAAATTAAGCATACACTAACTGAAATAAAGAATAATTTACATGAATTCAACAATAAAATAGAGGATTCCGAGTATCAAATCAATAATTTGGAATATGAGGAAGCAAAAGATACCCAATCAGAATACCAGAAAGAAAAAAGAATTTAAAAAATATGAAGATAGTATAAGGAGCTTCTGGGACAACTGCAAGCATAGCAACATTTGCACTATGGAGGTGCCAGAAGGGGAAGACAGAGAGCAAGATATTGAAAACCTATTTGAAGAAATAATGACAGAAAACTTCCTCTACCTGGTGAAAGAAATAGACTTAAAGTCAAGGAAGAATAGAGAGTCCAAAACAAGAGGAACTCAAAGAGGCCCACACCAAGGCACATCATAATTAAAATGCCAAAGATTAAGAGAATCTTAAAAGCAGCAGAGGAAAAATAGTTACCTACAAGGGAGCACTCACACAATTGTCAGCTGATTTCTCAAAAGAAACTTGGTAGGCTAGAAGGGAGTGGCAAGAAATATTCAAAGTGATGAGTAGCAAGAACCTACAACCAAGAATACTTTACCCAGCAATGCTATCATTTAGATATGAAGGTCAGATAAAGAGCTTCACAGACAGGAAAAAGGTATTCTTTAAGAAGATTATTCTTTGAGTATTCATTAATATTCTTTAAGAAGAGGAGGAGGGGGCGGGGAGGAGGAGAAGGAGGAGGGGGAGGGGGAGGGGGAGGAAGAAGAAGAAGAAGAAGAAGAAGAAGAAGGAGGAGGAGGAGGAGGAGGAGGAGGAGGAGGAGGAGGAGGAGGAGGAGGAGAAAAGAGATTTAAAACATGAATAATAAAATGGAAATGAATACATATCTATCAACAATTGAATCTAAAAATCAAAATAAATGAACAAGGAATCTGATGAACAAAATGAACTAATGAATAAAATAGAACCAGAGGCATGGAAACATGGAACAGACTGACAAATCTCAGAGGGAAGGGGTATGGGGGGACGCGAAAAGAGATTAACTAAAGATCTTATATGCATATATGTATTACCTATGGACACAGACAATAGGGTGGTAAAGGTCTGGGGTGGGTCAGGAACTGGTGGAGGGGGACAATGGGGGAAAAATAAGGGGACATCTGTAATACTTTCAACAATAAAGATTTTTTCAAAAACTCATCAAAGGTACATAATAAAGGATAAAGAAATTAAATATGTGTTGGAATGATATTAGCCAAACTCTTAATAATGTCTGGGGAGGAAGGGTTAGAAATGAGTTGGAGGTGGGGAGAATAGAGGACATCTGTAATATTGTCAACAATAAATATACACTGAGTGGCCAGATTATTATGATCTCTGAACGCATAATAATCTGGCCACTCAGTGTGTGTGTGTGTGTGTGTGTGTGTGTGTGTGTGTGTGTGTGTATTAGAGGCCCAGTGCATGAATTCGTGCATAGGTAGGGTCCGGCCAGCCTGGCCAGGGGTAGGGGACATGGGTGGTTGGCTGGCCTGCCTGCTGGTCAAACTCCTGGTAGAGGGGACAATTTGCATATTAGCCTTTTATTACATAGGATATACACTGAGTGGCCAGATTATTATGTGTTCAGAGATCATAATAATCTGGCCACTCAGTGTATATATGGGTTGGAAGGATAATTAAGGGGACCTTTACTTTTTATAACTCTGATTTTACTATTATTTTTAGAACTCTCACGTTACCAGTGGGCTTCCACAAAGCTGCTCCTGTAATGTGACTGTGATCCTGTACTGTGACTGGTGGCATCATCGTCCTTATGATATAATGCAAACTGCTATGATAACACTGACCTGCCATTCCCAGCTGGCAGAGAACACCATCCATACACACCAGGCTCTGCTCTAAGTCAAATACTCTGGAACTTTTTTTAAGTCAATATTTGTTCTTTAAAAAATATTAGGGCAGCCCTGGCCAGTGTGTCTCAGTTGTTAGAGCATTGCCCATCCCCAACAATCCCTCGAACCAAAGGGTCACGGGTTCAATTCTGGTCAAGAGCGCAAGAGCACATGCCTCAGTTGCAGGTTCCCTTCCACTCTCCCTAAAAATCAATGGAAAAAAATATCCTTTGTTGGTTAAAAATACATACACACATACATAATAAATAAAACTAGAGCAGTATTGCTGTTTGGATGCTTCTCTGCTCAGTCCTCCCTGTAAGCTCTCCACTGTCCTGCCCTAGTCTGACTCTCAACATGGAAGTCTCATCTTCTAAGTGTCTGGAGTTGAGTGCTGGGGGACAAGGGCCAACGGCAGGCTTCAGGGAGGAGATCTGCAGCATCCTGACCGTTGGCCCGAGATGACCACAGTGAGAACCTGCTCAAGGGACAGCAGGGACGGATTGTTAGTGCAAACCTAGTCCTGCACAACATGCCCGCAAACCAGCCGTGTAATTAACACTCAGCTCTGGAGACCGCAGAGGTTCATGACTGACCATCCATTGCTCTTGGTAATTGGCAATTCCCACCTTCCTGCCAACACCCACACATTTCTATTAGTCATTCTATCTCTTAAAAATCTTGAAAACCTCAGTTTTTAAAAATGAGTAAGGATTTTTCAAACTCTTTATATTTGCCTTTATTCCGAAAAGATTTTGGTTGGCAAACTTCACATTTTTTAAATAGCAAGACAAACTAATATCCACTGAAAGCTTTTCATTTAAGCAAACACAGAAGATAACGTATCCCTTCATCCATCAGGAGAATGCAATAAGCCAGGCATCTGTGCAAACATTTACCATACCTCCTCAAGTTCTATAATTCTATCTACAACTCCATCTTCTGGTCCTGCCTAAATCTTCAATTATTCCCAGAATGGATGAAATCTTAAATCCACATCAGCTTGTAACATCTGCTGAGTCTTAACCCAAGACAAAACAAAATTCCTGTATCACCTGCTGATCAGATTAAAATTTACATCAGACTCAAAAGTACATGGAAACAGAAGCCATGCTTTTTCCTAGTCAATACAGACATTAGCTGGACGACTAAAGAAGGCATTGCTGCTTATGTACTACTAGTGGCCCGGTGCACAAAATTCGTGCATGGTGGGGGCGGGGGGGTGTCCCTCAGCCCAGACTGCACCTTCTCCAATCTGGGACCTCTTGGGAGATGTCTGACTGCCCGTTTAGGCCCGATCCCAGGGCAGTCGGACATCCCTCTCGCAATCCGGGACCACTGGCTCCTAACCACTCACCTGTCTGCCTGCCTGATCACCCCTAACCACTCTGCCTGCCCGCCTGCTCACCCCCAATTGCTCCCCTCCCGCCGGCCTGCTCACCCCCAACTGGCACCCCTGCCGGCCTGCTCACCCCCAACTGCCCCCCCTGCTGGCCTGCTTGCCCCCAACTGTCCCCCCTGCTGGCCTGATTGCCCCCAACTGCCCCCCTGCCAGCCTGTTCGCCCCCAACTGCCCCCCCACTGGCCTGATCGCCCCCAACTGCCCCCCACTGCCGGCCTGCTCGCTCCCAACTGCACCCCCTGCCGGCCTGCTCACCCCCAACTGGTCCCCCCTTGCCAGCCTGCTCACCCCCAACTGCCCCCCAACCAGCCTGATCACCCCCAACTGCCCTCTCCTCCTGGCCTGATTGCCCCTAACCACCTCTGCCTCGGCCCCACCACCATGGCTTTGTCCGGAAGGACGTCCAGAAGGTCTCCCGGTCTAATTAGCATATTATCCTTTTATTAGTATAGATGTGCAGCAAAACTGCCTCAATGTCCAATTAATCAGCTGTGTGATTCTTATTTTAAATGTCCTCAACTACAGAAAATGTGCCCTATACTCTAAAAGAGACTTAGGGCCCTAGCTGGTTTGGCTCAGTGGACAGAGCATTGGTCTGCAGACTGAAGGTCCCAGGCTTGATTCCAGTCAAGGCCACGTACATTGGTTGCAGGCTCCTCCCTGACCTAGGCCCTGGTCAGAGCTCGTGCAGGAGGCAACTAATCAATGTGTTTCTCTCACATCAATGTTTCTCTCTCTCTTTCCCTCTCTCTTCCACTCTCTCAAAAAATCAATGGAAAAATATCGTCAGGCAAGGAATAAATAAATAAATAAATGAATAAATAAATGAATACATAAGACTTAGGGACATTTTCAAAATCAGTTTCTCATACCTAACACTGAAAAAAACAATACCTAATTTGTATTTTTGGCTGAGTCATTTAAATTTATCCTCAGAATCATAGTATTTAGACAAGCATTCAGTGTATTACAAAATGAGAAACTCACAAACTACTCGAAACAATATTGTTTTACAAAAATCTCCATATTAAAAATGCTTACCTCTGAACAATGAACTACAGTTATGCAAAGTCTGTTCCAGGCTTGGCAGCCTGAGCATAGTGTGGAAACTTGTTATAAATGTAAATCCTCAGGCTCCCTCCCTGACTTACTGAGCCAGGAGCGCTGGAGGGAGTCCCAGGTGATTCTTATGCACTGGTCTAAGTGACAACATTAAGAATTGCAATAACACTGGAATTGGGGAACACTCATTCCAAGCAAGACTGACAATATGAAATAGATTTTAAAGATCCAGACTATGCAGAAGAAGTAGAAATATGCAATCGGTATAAATCCTGTATCCACCTCCCCTTGTTACTTACTTCTAATTAAATGAGGTCTGTGAAATTCAAACATAGATGGAGTCAACTGCTTGTAAGTTCACGTCTAGTTACATTACGGTTCAGACATATTTGCACATCAAACTGGAATCTGGGTTTGCACTTGGGATCCTGAGTCCTTTGTAAACGCGAAGAGTAAATTCAGAATCAAAATGTCTTGAAGAAGCAGTTTTCTAGGAATCGTGCCAGTCCTTTTTCTCAGGGTGACCTTAACTTTCAGACTTGAGGCCTATTTTCCTTCCTGATTAATATTTTTGTAGGATGATTAGTGTGCTTTGTTCATTTATAGATCAAGACAAGCCAACTTTTCCTGCTATTAAGAACACCATGGGGGTTAGGGGGCAAGAAAAGAAAAAAATTAAAAACCAAAGAAAAGAACACCAACGTAAAAGGGTGACCAATATGCTAGGCCACTACCAATGGTGAGCTAACCTATATATATTCTCTGCTCCCCCTACTCACCCAGGAGGAACATGGGATGATATGTTCCAAACATTGGCCATTTTCCTCTAAGTAACACAGAAACCTTGCACATGAGCTGCACACATCTGACAGACAGGATGCAGGCTTACTTCCAGGCCTTCGGAATCAAATTAAAACACCCATCTGATACCTATTTGTGTGGACGTTAATTTCGAGTGTATTTAAGTAAATGTCTTCACATCTTGCTTTTGTGCTTCGCATCCAGCAGAGCCTCCTCCACTGTGTAATCACAGCAATGAATAAACACAGGTGCTTGTGAAGGACTCAGGCACCACCAAGTCGATCCACTGTTCATTCTATAAAGTGACTAAGCATTCCATCCACTGCAAGAACGCCGCCGCTCTACGTTTTTGGTGGGAAAGAAAACGCAATCCTCACTCAAATCTCACCTAAGGCTGATCTTGATCTTGATTATTTCTTTGAACTGTCTCATCCCCCAACTCCAAAGAGAAGCAGAAATTGGCATGGCATTTTAAAGACCATGGTTGCATGGCTATTAACTGCAGAAGATTAGAGACAGAACTGATAGCAGCAGCCAAAATAACCACAGTGTACATTTATTTTTATAAAATACCAATTTCACAATGAGTGTTTGACTGGTGGGAACGCCAAGTCTCAAATTCCTCAGTATGGCAAGACGAGGCCTTGTAGAGCTCCTCCTTGGGATAAACATGTTTGTTATTTACCTCTTATTCCCCACCTCCATACCTGAGCCAAATGCATCAGCAGTTCTAGGTCAGTATTTCTTGAATTGAAAGAATGAATGATCTAGTACAGTGGTCAGCAAACTGCGGCTCGCGAGCCACATGCGGCTCGTGAGCCGCGGTTTGCCACTCTGTTGACTAATGAGTTTGCCGACCACTGACCTAGTACAAGCTTTGGCTCTGGACCACACTGCCCAGGTTAAAATCATGGCTCTGCCACAGCTACCTGTGTGTCTCCATCCTGGTGCCTGACCCTCCCCATGCACAGGAGAGGCGGCTGTGTCCACCCTGTAGGGCCGGGGGTGGGAGGGTAAATTAGACAGTACATAAAAATACAGTAAAATAATACAGCCAGTATAGGAAGCAGTATGGTGGTTCCTCAAAAAAGTAATAATAGCATTACCATATGATCCAGAAATTCCACTTATGAGAATATTCCCAAGAGACTCAAACAGATATGCATTCACCTATGTGCATAGCCACATTATTCACAATCGCCAAAAAGTAGAAGCAGCCCATGTAGCCATCAATGGATGAACAGATAAACAAAGTGTGATAAATAGACACACTGGAATTGATCCTGCCTTAAAAAGGAAGGAAATTCTGACAGATGCTACAGCATGGATGAATCCTGAAGACACGCTCAGGGAAATACGCCAGAAGCAAAAGGGCAAATACTGTGTGGCTTCATTTATATGAGGGGCCTAGAGCAGTTCAACTGGAGAGACAGAGAGCAGAATGGTGGTTGCAGGGCTGGAGTGAGGAGAATGGGGATTTGTTGTTCAATGGGAACAGAATTCTGGTTTTGCAAGATGAAGGAGTTCTGTGGCTGGATGGTGCCGACGGTCGCACAGCAGTGTGAAGGTGCTTCCTGCCTCTGAGCTGTGCACTTGACAGTGATTAGGTGGATAAATCTTATGCTGCTTATATTTCATCAAAGCTTTCTAATGATGTTTATTAGTGCAGGACCCAACAATAACCTTAGTCAACAGATGACAGCTATTGGTGCTCCTATAATATTTGGCAAGGTCAATAAAGCAAATATGAACAAATATTCCCTAATGTAAATATAGCAAATACCGGCAGAAAACTCTAGTGAGATAGACATTTGCTATCGAAGGTCCAATTCCATTTCAATGTCTCCTTGCCCACCCAAGCTTTCCCCCTACCCCGCCCCTGTTGGTACTACGTGGCTTCACTGAGGATGTTAACCAGCTAGTTTCCCAAACCTCAGCTGCCAATCAGCTTCTAGTTCTCTGAGGTGGGTGGGAGTTCAGCACATTGAGAACAACATTGGTACAAAGGGACAGACTTGCAACCATGCCCAGCTTTGATGGAGAGCCAGGATCCTAGCAGACAGAGCACCGAGGGCAGGACAGAATGCGAACAAAACTTGAGTTTGATGCGGGGAGGACTGGGCCATGCTGACCAACGTTATGGCCCTTTTGATTTGTGTCTGTCTGTGTGTGTGCGTGTGCTGAGAAGGAATTTATCCAAAACTATAGATGAAGAAAGCTGTGTGTCTCGGTGAGAAACCGGGCTGCATAATCAGTTCGGAAGCAGAGAAGAGGTGACAGATGTTCACATTACAATCCGGCTGCTTCCGGAGGGGCTGCCAGATGACTAAACCGTAGAGACCGCAGTAGTTTGTTGCCCACTAATACATGCGGGAATGCACCCCAGTCACATTTCCTTGGGGTGGCCCTAACAAAGCACCCTACTATGCAAACTACCTGTGGCTTCCAAGCTACTTGAAAGTTTAAGCTGCATACAGTGCAAAAGGGAGGACTGCGGGCTCCGTCCAGCGCTGACACTGGGACATGTGCTGTCTTTGGCACAAAGGAATGCGTTAAAAAGGAACTCACAACCCCTTTTCACTTTTGGATGTTTTATGATGAATATTAATTCAAATTTTTAACTAGAATAACATACAGCCATTGAAAAGAATGGCATATAGCCCTTTTTACTAGTTAGTCATCCTTCAGGGAATGGCTCAGAGCAGACCTGAGTCTCACAGAAATGCATGGAAAATGGTCCCCACTGCGCAGGCCGCCTGCATGACCACGGGGTTCCCCTGGCCACCGAGGGGCCTTCACTCTGGCCGTGGCTGCACAACAGAAGCCTAGAGTGTTAGAGGGCCTTGGGTTACACATCGGAGGCAGGTTCCCTGCCAGAAACAAGGGCTGCAGACCCTGGAAAAGCCACTTGGCTGGGCGCCTAACACGCTGCCCGGGGCAGTGCCTCAGCCACAGCACTGAGGACACTGTGGCAGAACAGTCTTTGCTGCGGGGGCTGGGCTGTGCCCTGTAGGATGTTTAGCAGCATCTCTGGCCTCCGCCCACTAGAGAGCCACCCAGAGCCTCCCCACACCACTGGTCACCCTCAGGGAGCCCACTGTCCCGCTGAGAAGCCCCACTGGAGACCCTCAGGTCATTTTACAAGCTGTATCTAAGTCTCCAGTTTTAGACCCAAAGGTACCTATGGTATACCAAGGACTCACCAACATTTTCCTGGTTGAGTAAGCAAAGAGTGGTATGAAAATGAAAATAAAGAAATAAAACCATGAGTTTTCAGGGAAAATTTTAGGACATATGGCATAGATGTGATGCTAAGAGAATTCAAGCAGTCACAGTGATCATTGAAAAACTAGTACTAATAATAACTCCCACTTCTGACCGTTCCAGTTTTAGTTAAGACAGTTCAAATGCTGCAGAATATTCAACTGCTATCTAGTCTGGAATGAACTTACGGCACTAACAGCCAACACAGATAATTTCGTAGGCAATGCCACATTTTTATTTTACTGTTTCCTCTTTATAAGAAATACAAGGATATCTTCATAGCTTCTAAATGGGATACTTTATTCTTCTGCACTAACAATATTACAAACAATCTCATAAAAGCAGACAAATTAGCCACATCTTTACTATCTTCCTAAATACAATGTCTTTTTATTTACCACTTTATTAACAAGAACTCCCTAACATTTGACACTAGCATACTTCTGAATTAAAATTATTTATGCTCATGATAAATAAGCCATTAGCATGAGCATAAATAATTTTGAATTTGACATCTTTTGAATTTGACATCTGAATTTTTTTTTAAAAAAAGTGATTTAAAAAGATTCAATGGGCTTTCAGATTCATGACTGGAAATCAGTATCGCATCCATGTGGAGAGAGCCATCCAGGGACCAGGATGTTCATTAACATCAACACCCTACACCTGGCGTACACGCCGTGTTAAACAATGGAGGACACCATTCCTATTACTCACAACCATGCAGTAAATAGGCTTTTCTTCCAAATCATTAGTTTGGGTTAACAGCAACTAAAAAGCACAAATGTTAAAAAGGAGGCTATCACACACTAAATTAATACTCTGAGTTCTCTTTTCACAAGTAAATTAAATCATTACCTAAAACTGCCTCCCCATTATTTTAACATCTGTGTCTTTCCATGTGTTCAAAAGGTCCAAATTGAATCATTCCTCCCAGTCCTCCCCCAAAGCCGCCTCCCCTTTAAATGTCTCCATTGTAACTGCAAAGGAGACAGCCACTAGGAGGTGACTCAAGCGAACTGCTGCTGCATACAATCCTCAAATCCTCAGCTGGCTTCCAATGAGCCTTGAGAGTGAAAGACATGGAGGCTGTCGCCCTCTGCAGAGACAGCTGAAATGAGTGTCCTGCCCCTCACAAGTCATTCTCCACAGGTCTCTCTCTACTGGAAAGGGCGCGCGGCTAGGATCCAGGACCCCAGGTTTTGAAGCCCAGCTCATTTAAAACCAAAGTGATTCAAGTCACACCTCCTACCCTGCATCTTCTAGAACAGTGGTTCTCAACCTTTCTAATGCCGCGACCCTTTAATACAGTTCCTCATGGTGTGGTGACCCCCAACCATAAAATTATTTTCGTTGCTACTTCATAACTGTAATTTTGCTACTGTTATGAATCATAATGTAAATATCTGTTGAGAACCACTAGCAGGGTTGCCTAAGACCATCGGAAAACATAGATATTTACATTATGATTCATAACAGTAGCAAAATTACAGTTATGAAGTAGCAATGAAAATAATTTTATGGTTGGGGGTCACCAAACATGAGGAACTGTATTAAAGGGTCGCGGCATTAGAAAGGTTGAGAACCACTGTTCTAGAACTTTAAGGGACTTTCCAGATTTAAAATTCTGCAAGTCTTTGAGTCTTTCTTTAAACCAGATTATGCAATTAAATTCATGTTTTAAAAAAAAACACACACACACAAAAGAATCCCTGGCCTGTAGCTCAGTTGGTTAGAGCATTGTCCCGATATGCCAAGGTTGTAGGTTCGATCCCCAGTCATGGCACGTACAAGAAGCAACCAATGAATGCATAAATAACTGAAACAACAAATCAATGTTTCTCTCTCTCTCTCTCTTTCTCTCTCTCTCTCTCTCTCTCTCTCTGTGTGTGTGTGTGTGTGTGTGTGTGTGTGCACGTGCACACTGCTCTCTCACTCTAGGATAAATAAACAAATATTTTAATTTTTGTATTTAATTTAATTTTAAAAGAAACACAAAAGAGGAGAAACCAAGATGGCGGCATAGGTAAACACCTGAACTGCTGCCTCGCACAACAACTTCAAAACTACAACTAAAAGACAAAACAGACATCATCCAGAACCATAGGAAGGCTGGCTGAGTGGAAATTCTACAACTAGAAGGAAAGAGAAAAGCACACTGAGACTCAGAGGAACTGCGGAAGTAAAGGCAGAGGTACGGAGGCGCACGCAGAGAGGGCTGGCAACTGAGTATGCAGCTGGCTTTTTCAAGCCGGAGGGAGACAAAAGCTCCTGACTGCTCTGAACTCCAATTCTGGGCGAGACTCTGGGGACACTGACTCATATGGGGAGAAACTGGACTGTCTGGCAGCGGGCAGAACTCGAGGGCAGCTTTCTCTCAAAGGTGCTTGCAGTGATTACCAAGGGACACTGAGATCCAGGGGCCTCTTAGTGCAGGGCTGACGGGAAGCCATTGCTGTTTGCTCCACCCTGAGACTCTGCCCCACTCCAGCTGTGCGCAGAGGCTTTTGCATATGAATGACCTGGTCCTTTGAAAACCTAACAAACGGCAGCTGAGTCAGAGAGACCCAGAACATCCAAAAGAAGGGCCAAGGCCCCGCAGCAGCTTGCATTGCTTCACAGCTGGACCTCATCTGGACACCTCCAAACCCCAAACAAAGAAGAGGAATCTGCAGATCTCTCCATAGCTCCTGCTGGGTGGCCTCAGGCAGAGGCTAAATTAGCACCTCCTTGGAGATCCTAGAGTCAGTGTACCCAGGGGTCAGAGTAGGACCATCCAGATTACAACTCCTCAGATCCATAAGGGACACACTCAGGGGGCAGACTCAGTGAGCACCAAAGCCTCACTGAAGCAAGGCTTGCCCCATAAGGATGTCTCCAGCACAGAAGTTCTCCCATCATAGACACAGTTGATCCTCATAGCCAATTGGCCTGGAGGTCAATTCCTCCCAGTGATACCAACAACAATCAAGGCTTAACTACAAGACTGTGCACACAGCCCACAAAGGGGTGCACCAAGAGTGTCCACCTCAGGTAACTGGGGAGGCTGAGCCGCTGGGCCCTATAGGACACCTAGCGCACAAAGCCACTCTGTCAACTCAGGGAAGCAGCCAAAATGTGGAGACAAAGAAATAGGTCACAAATGAAAGAAATGAAGGAAAGCAAACAACTGGATATAGAGTTCAAAACCACAGTTATAAGGTTTTTTAAGAATTTTCTAGAAAAGGCTGATAAATTTAGTGAAACCCTCAAGGATATGAAAAAGGACCAACTAGAAATTAAGCATACACTGACTGAAATAAAAAATAATATACAGATGCCCTAGTTGGTTTGGTTCAGTGGCTAGAGCATCAGCCTGCGGACTAAATGGTCCCAGGTTCGATTCCGGCCAATGCCCAGGTTGCGGGCTCGATCCCCAGTGGGGAGTATGCAGGAGGCAGTCAATCAATGATTCTCTCGCATCATTCATGTTTCTATCTCTCTCTCCCTCTCCCTTTCTCTCTGAAATTAATAAAAATAAAATAATAAAATAATATACAGAGATCCAACAGCATACTAGATGATCGCAAGAATCAAGTCAAAGAGTTGAAATACAAAGAAGCAAAAAACACCCAACTGAAAAAGCAAAAAGAAAAAAGAACCCAAAAATATGAAGATAGTGTAAGGAGCCTCTGGGACAACTTCAAGCATACCAACATCTGAATTATGGGGGTGACAGAGGAAGAGAGAAAGCAAGATACTGAAAACCTATTTGAAGAAATAATGACCGAAAACTCCCCCGACCTGGTGAAAGAAATAGACTTACAAGTCCAGGAATTGCACAGAACCCCAAACAAGAGGAATCCAAAGAGGACCACACCAAGACACATCATAATTAAAATGCCAAGAGCAAAAGACAAAGAGAGAATATTAAAAGCAGCAAGCGAAAAACAGTTAGTTACCTACAAGGGAGCACCCATACGATTGTCAGCTGATTTCTCAACAGAAACTATGCAGGCCAGACGGGAGTGGCAAGAAATTTTCAAAGTGATGAATAGCAAGAACCTACAACCAAGATTACTCTACCCAGCAAAGCTATCATTCAGAATTGAAGGGCAGATAAAGAGCTTCACAGATAAGAAAAAGCTAAAGGAGTTCAACACCACCAAACCAGTATTATATGAAATGCTGAAAGGCATTCTTTAAGAAGAGGAAGAAGAAGAAAAAGATAAAGATAAAAATTATGAACAACAAATATATATCTGTCAACAAGTGAATCTAAAAATCAAGTGAATAAAAAATCTGATGAACAGAATAAATTGGTGAATATAATAGAATCAGGGGCATAGAAAGGGAGTGGACTGACAATTCTCGGGGGGAAACAGGTGTGGGGGGTACAGGAAGAGACTGGACAAAAATCGTACACCTATGGATGAGGACAGTGGGGCAGGGGGGGGGGGGAATAAGGGCAGAGGGTGGGGTGGGAACCAGGTGGAGGGGAGCTATGGGGGGGAAAAAGAACAATTGTAATAATCTGAACAATAAAGATTTATTTTTAAAAAAAGAAACACAAAAGAGCCATTTTAGCTGACTTTAGGGAAGAAAGTAAAACAGGAAGTTACTTTTATTTTTCCCCACAAATATCAAGTAGACTAGAGGCCCGGTGCATGAATTCGTGCATGGGTGGGGTCCCTCTGGGTGGTCTGTGGGGATCAGGCCCAAGCTCGCAGCCCCAGCTTGCGCCCCCATCCTCACAGCCCCGTAGTCCCACCTGGCACCCTGCCATGGCCTGGCGCCAACCCCTCACCTGCTTCACTATCCTGCCTGCGGGGCAATCGATCGGGGCCGGGGCCCCCCCGCCCAGCTCCCTCAGCACCTGGTAGCTGGGCGGCAACCCCGCCCCCCACCACTACCCCTGGTCACCATCTGTGGGGTGATTGATCACTCCCGCCTTGGCCTGGCACCGCCCACTAACCTGCTCCACCCTCCTGCCACAGTCCCACTCCCGTCAGGACCCATCGGGGCCAGCAGCGCCTTCACTGCTGCCCACTGCCAGTGTCGTGTCACCCATGCCTACCATGTTCCGTACCGCCCCCTGGTGGTCAGCGCACGTCATAGTGAGCAGTTGAACTCCTGGTCAAACTCTGGGACAGACAATTTGCATATTAGGCTTGTATTATATAGGATGGGAGCCAAAGTCAATTACTTGTGAGAGCTGGGTTGCTGAGATCACCAGCCGCGTGGTGTCACTACAAAGCACAGCTCCGTGGACAGCCGAGCCCACCGGCCACCTAGGACCAGCTTGAGCTTCCTATAACATTTTCAAAACAAGTAATTACAAAGTGGTTAATATGATCACTTCACCAACCTCTTGTGGACAACGTTTTCCTATTGCCTGACCTCCTGCCTGGTCAGTTTATGAGTGGCTTCAGGAGCTGAAGTCCTTTTACTAATCCTAGCATCTTCATATCCAACATCTGATGGCACCCACACATGTACACAAACAAATTAGTCATCCCCTCGACGTTCCATCTATTAAGGACAAAAAAATCAAAAGGCCAGTCTATGTACTATGATAGCTCCTCATGTACATAAACAAATTGAGCCAAATGCAGGGTGAAAACTCCCAACGAGGAAGAAGGCATGAGAGGGGAAATGTGTTTATGTAAAGTCTAAAATGATCTTTAAAAAACTGCAATCTGAGAATTTTATTATTAAGCTAAGCTTCTTAGTATAGAAACCCCCAAAACTCTCCAATTGGACAGCTAATTGAGGGTTGGAAAGAGCCAAAAAGACTTTTCCCTCCTGTTTTCATTCATCACAGGTAATGCAGAAACCCTGGCTCAATATGATATGTGACTTTTGTCGATGCACTTCAAATCAGGTGAGGATTGGCCGGTGAGGATGTCATGGCCTGGGAAATCCCCAGTGAATGTAGTTTTAATATCATGCCTCCGCTCATCATTTACAAAGTATATTAAGTGTAACAATGAATGAGCTGTGGAAAGGTAGTAATGGGATAAAGCAAAGAATCTTGTGTGTGTGTGACTAAACATAACTAGGTCATCAAACAATACACATCCCTAAAAAGGCCAAATAAATGAGTACTGAAATTCAAGTGACCTAGAACATTCCAGTATTAGAAATATGGAGAGATGACTTCTAATGAGAAATATTCAATAATCAAGTAGAAATATTTGTAAGTTTTTGTATGTTGAGGGAGAAGTAAAATAAATAAATAAATAAATAAAGCCACTTAAAAAAATAAATAAATAAATAAAGTGAGTTAGCAGTCACTGCTTTTCTGGGAAGGGTAACTTTCTTCTCTTTAATGAGCAAAACTGGCCAAGCCAAATCGTGACTTAAAATCTCAATAAATTTTAAAGTGTCAAAGGGTAATGAGGATGGTCTAGTGAAGTCAGGCAACGCAGAACAACGAGACAGAACTGAGAAAGGAAACCAAATACAGCTTTCAACTATGAAAATACTGACCAAGCAATGTCCACACAAATGAAGAGCCCTTTTCGCACAAATGCGCAATGCCAGCTCACGCGGCCAGTTTGGGAGGACACAGTCATCATTAGTCATAAGGACGCTGAAGGCTGCTCTTCTGCTGCCTCATTAGGGGCTGCATTGCCAATCCCCAGGGGATGCTGGGCTTGCGCACCGACTTATGACCCCAAACTTAGCAGAAATGCTTCTCGCTGTAAAACCCACACAAGCTGTGGAAGATTCTTCTAGTCATACATACATCTGTTCTCAAATGACTCAGTGGAAACACTGATTTATTACATTGTAATGGGTGTTCCTAAATGATTTCAGCGATTTTTTTCTACTCCAGCCCCTGCCTGAACAGGGCTCCGACACATGGACAAATTGCCCTCAGCTTGTCACCACTCAGCAAGTGGTGCAGAGGGGGCCAGCCGTGTCTGCAGGTGCGGGCCTCCAGCTGTGGACAGTCCTTGGACCCAGGATTTAGAGGAAGAACCGGACAGAGGCTTTGAGCATGCCCATCCCCACACTCCGGGGTGCGTGTCACATCACATTCACCTCGCTGGTCTTGAAGGGACAACCATTGTAAAGTTCAGGAATATGGATGCTTCACCGGAGGGAGTGGGGTCCCTTACACCCTGGTATGGGATGTGCAGGCACATAGTAGGTCTCAGCAAGTCAATGAACCCGTGTTTACACATCTTGGCGGGGGAGTTGATTCATAGCTCGGAGAGGGTTCTCAGAGGGGTCCGTGTGCCCCAAAACGTTCAATAATACTGAACCAAGAGAACAACCCAGCAGTGTGTGGCTTGGGCTGCCTCCCTAGGGGCGGGACATCAGACTTTCCACTTCCCATCTTCCCCGAGGGTGAGCGCAGGGCTTCGGGTTAAAGAATCGGATTGGCAGGGCAAATGAGGCAAATAGTTTGAAAAAGAGGGAAAGAAATATAGACACACACCAGATTGGCGGGCAAATCGGGAAAGAGAACTTCCAGACGCTCCATCTCTCCACCTGCGGGAAGCTGTGCGCTCCCAGCTGCAAGCGGCGCCCGCGGCGAGAGCCTGCGACCAGGGTCGGGCGAGGCTGACTCGCTAACCCCGCCGGTTCCTACGAGGGCCCACGGGTGGAGCCCCGAGGGAAGCAGCCCAAGGCCGCTTCTCCAACGCAGGCGCTCACAGCTAGTGTGCCCTCCCTCTCCCACCAGCCCCTCGGTGGCCGCTCCCGCCCCGCGGAGCACCCCTGGGTCGGCCAATGGCCCGCGGGACCCCCGAGGTTGGAAGCAGCCACCGTCCGTCCCCAGCCACACCTCCTCATTTCGGAGCACCGCTTCCAAGTTCGGGGTGCGCGCCAACTGTGGCACAGCTCCCCGCAGTCCAAGGACGGGGTGAGGGGGCTGCCCTGAGCCTAGCCAAGGCGGTCTCGGTCCTAAAGGCAGCTGCTGCCTAAGGGACAGAAATGGAGCACGGGGTCCGAAGCCCCCCAGCTCCCTCCTCTCGACCCTCCTTCCCCCTTCCCAGCCCTCTTACTCGGCTAGACCCGGCAGCAAAGTCTGCGCTCCAGGCCGAGGCACTGACCTCCGCACCGGTGCCGCCTCCCCGCGGACACCCATCGCCTCCAGGCTCCCTGGACAGAAAGTTCCCGTGTCTCTGGGAAGACAGTCCGAAACTGCCGCACCAAAGAGGCGTCTCCAGAAGCGGCAGCAACGAGTCCACACCCGGAGCCCGCAGGCAACCGCGCCGTCCAGGGCAGCGTGCAGCGAGCAGTGCAGAGCGTGCCCGACTAGCGCCCTCCGGAGGGGCTCGGCCGGCCGTGGGCCGCGCTGATTGGCTGGACCCGCGGGCCCTGCCCCCGCCCGGCAGGTGGTCCATGTGGCCGGCCCTGCCCCGCACCCCCCCATCCCACCCCCCCGCCCTGCTCCCGCCCTGGGCTGCGCACCCACCCTCCGCTCCCACGCCTCTCCGCGGCCGCCACTCCGCAGGTGCTGGTGTTCCTTCTGAAAGCCTGAGAGCCGGTAAGTCCTGCAGGAGGGAGAGAATGGACTTGCAATGGAAAGAAATTCACGTGCACCCTGTCTCCATCTGAGGACCCAAAGCCTTTTGCAAACAGGCTCCCTTAGCCGCCCTTGAGCATAGCACCTGAGTGACTACTCTGGCTTCTTATGTTGTTTGCAAGTAGAGGAGGAAAACCTGCACACGTCTGTACCTGAATATTTTCGCCTTCCAAAAATTATAAAAATACAGCTAAGCCTTTTTTGACTTGCATCTCATGCCAAACCCTCGTTCCTTCTTCTCCTTTCCCCGAGTGAAGTACTATTAATCCGTGACATTAAATAGTATTCACTTCAAAGAGAAAACCTCATCTGACCTCCGTTTTATAGATCACAAAGCCAAGGGCAGAGAGCTGCCATAACTGACTGAGGATCGCGCAATTAGTGGTTGCTGTGTGTGATTTGAACCCAGGAAGCATTCCTTGTGGTATCCCCTGAGAACTTGCTAGGAATGCAGACTTTCAGACCTCACCTAGAATCAGAATTTTCCTTGTGACAAGATCCCCACGTGGCTAGGGCATGCATAAAGTTCGAGAGGCATTGCCCTGTACCACCTGCTATGACTGTCCTTGGTTGCCTTATAATCTTTCACTCCAGTTGACATAACATTCCTCGTCATCCTGCCCTAGTTGCACTCCAAGGTCTACTTGCCCTTCTCTGAGCTTCCTGCTTGAACAATCTATGGCAGGCCTCCCCTCTGCTCTCCCTATTCACACACACACACACACATACACACACACACACACACACACACCATCTTATTTTGTTTATCATCTAACATTTTCAATCCTTTCCTCTTTTATCAAAGCGGGCTCTGCAGCCAAACACAGTCTGTTACTGAGTTGTCGCCAGTCTGAGAGGGAATGAAACCTCAGAGGCAGGGCGTAGAGATTCTATGAAGGACAAGGGCAGATCCCAGGCAGGCCTGCCGCTGGGCGCAGGAGGTGCACAGCTCTCGTTGGACCCGTTCACTCCATGAAACTGTGGACCTACTCTGTGTCAGGCACTGCAACTGAGGCCAGTGTACATGAGGTAAACAAAACAGTAAGAATTCCTGCTCCCAGGGAGAAGCACAGAGTGTGGTCGGCGTGTCCCAGGGAGAAATAAAGTGCAGAAGGGAGGTGAGTGCAGGAGGCTGTGGTCTTAAACGTGGTGATCTGGCTCTTTCTCACTGAGAAAGGAACATGTCAACAAAGATGGGAGGAGCTAAGGGAGCGGGTCATGCAGAACTCCACATTCATTCATTCACCAAACACTGTGAGTCAGGCATGGTTCTGGCCTGGTCTCTGTGTTACTTGAGTTTTTTAGCTCCAAGTTTTCCTGCACTAAAATGTTCTTGTCCTGATTGGGCGTCTTTATAGAGGTGAGCAAGTTAAAATGAGGTCATTAGGGTGGGCCCTAATCCAAGGTGACTGGTGTCCTTATGAAAAGGGGAGATTTGGAGCCTGACACAGACAAAGGGAGAATGCCATGTGAGGTGACGGCAGAGATCAGGGAGCTGCTGCTATGGGCAAGGAATGCCAAAGGTTACAGGCAAACCACAAGCAGAGGAGAGAGGCATGGAGCCGATTTTCTCTCTCTCAGCCTCAGAAGGAACCAATCCTGCCCACCCCTTGATCTTGGACTTCTAGCCTCCAAAACTATGAGACAATACATTTCTGTTGTTTAAGGCACCAGCTTGTGTTACCTAGTCATAGCAGCCCACGCAGACTAACACAAGCATGTTTCTAAGGTAAGATGGTACAGTTAAATGACTCATCTACACATTTCCAATGACCTGATGGCTTTTGTGCAATAGCAAGAAGCCAAAAATGGTCTGATGAATTGAGATGTACTAACCTTTATTCACCACAAGAAAAAAAAAATTTTTGTATAAGAAAAAAAACTAATGAGCCCCAATTATTCAATTATTTCTTCATCAAGTATTTACCAGAAGTCTGCTGTGTGCCAGGCCCTGGGGTGTGGTGACACACAAGGCAGGTGTGCTCCCTGCTCCCATGAGACTTCCGTGTGTCATTATGGGATAGTTGGGCCATAAACAAATCAACGAATACAGGAACAAGATGATTTCAAAGCAGAATACATACTTAAAAGGGAAGGGAAGGGAAGGGAAGGAAAGGAAAAAAAGAAAGGGAAGGGAAGGGGAAGGGAAAGGGAAAGGGGAAGGGGAAGGGAAGGAAAGAAGGCTAGAGGATTAAAAGAATGGGAGGTGCCCAACTGGTGAGGCAGGACAACAATCTCCTGCAAGACAGTATCCCTGCCATTCATTCCATAACACCCTTTCTTTCTCTCTGTGCCGCCCATTTTATACCCTTTGAGGTTGTGCAAAATCAATCAATGTCTTTTTCATAAAAATGGGGTCAAATTATTTATCTTCTTGTGTAAGAACCTGTGAAGGTTGTGCCAACAGGGCACCACGTGATTTGGACATTGTGTTTCGTTTCCTTACTTGTGTAACATCCAGAACACCCCTGGGCGTGGCCCAGTGCTCCATCAGTACACTGATAACTGACTGCAGCTCTCCCAGGCCTGGGTATAATCCTCTTAGCAAGTGAAGCTTCAGTGTTGAACTCTCACAGTGCTCATGTGCTGACTTTGCGTGTATTTTTGACTTAAGAGACTAATAGGAAGAATAGCTAACATTCTTTAGGAGTTTGTGTGCGCTCACTATGCTCAGAGTTTCACGTGGACTATTATCCGGATAACCCAGCAAAATAAATGCTCTTATTATAATCTCCATTTTACAGATGAGAAAACTGGGTCTCCAAAGAGGGTAAGTAAAATGCCCGCGCTTGAAACCACCATCCAATGGCAGAATTATGCCGAGAGCCCATCTCTGTACCTTGGGCAAGGGTCGACGAGCGACAGCAAAGAGCATTGGTCTGTTCCTTGGCACTTGTCTGAAATCTTCAGAGCATTGTTTTCTAACTGTTTTCATTTGCCCCAGCCCTCTAGCTTTCAAGTTCACTTTTCTACCCAGATATTCACTTGGTTTTCCCTTGCTTCAAACTGGGAGCTGGGAGAACTCTGATAAATGACACAATGGATACATTTTTTGCTTTTCAGCCTGTCTGTTTCCCGGCACCCTCTAAGGAAATGTGGGTCAAGCGTAGACCTCACCTACTTTGTCATACACCCAAAGCTCATCCATGGGCAGCTCCCAGCACAAGCACCCTGCCTTCCCTCAAATAGCGGGAATGCGGCACCCCCTGCCAGACCAAGGCTGTGGGCCACCCCCGCTGGCCTAGTCACCCCCAACTGCCCCCAACCAGCCTGGTTGCCCCTTAGTGCCCCCCTGCTGGCCTGGTCACCACCAACTGCCCCCCCCCACCGGCCTGGTAGCCCCTCACTGCCGTCCCCACTGGCCTGGTCACCCCTCACTGCCCCCCCTGCTGGCCTGGTTTCCCCTAACTGCCCCCCCACCGGCCCAGTCGCCAATCACTGCCCTCCCTCCCCACCCTGCCAGTCGGTCGCCCCCAACCTCCACCCCTGCCAGCCTGGTTGCCCCATGCAGCCTGCTGGTCAGTCATTTGGTCGTCCCTCGCTAACCCCCCTGCCAGCCTGGTCACCCCACGCAGCCTGCTGGTCAGTCATTTGGTTGGCCCTCACTAACCCCCCTGCCAGCCTGGTCACCCCATGCAGCCTGCTGTTCAGTCGTTTGGTCATCCCTCACTAACCCCCCTGCTGGCCCGGTCACCCCACGCAGCCTGGTGGTCAGTCATTTGGTCGTCCCTCGCTAACCCCCCTGCCAGCCTGGTCGCCCCACGCAGCCTGGTGGTCAGTCGTTTGGTCGTCCCTTGCTAACTCCCCTGCCGGCCCAGTCACCTCACGCAGCCTCTGGTCAGTCATTTGGTCATCCCTTGCTAACCTCCCTGCTGGCCTGGTCACCCCATGCAGCCTGCTGTTCAGTTGTTACTGTGAGGGCGTTGTGACCAATTTGCATATTACCCTTTTATTAGTATAGATAGCCAAGATATGGAAGCAAGCTAAGTGTTTATTTATGGATGATGGATGAATGAATAATGGAAATGTGGTATATATACAAAGGAATATTATTCAGCCATAAAAATAATGAAATCACCTTAGCCAGTTGGGTTCAGTGGATAGAGCATCGGCCTGCAGCATGAAGGGTCGCAGGATCAATTCTGGTCAAGGGCACATACCTTGGCTGCAGGTTCCCCAGCCCTGGTTGGGGTGCATGCAGGAGGCAACCAATTGATGTATCTCTCTCACATCGATGTTTCCATCTCCCTTCCACTCTCTCTAAAAGTCAATGGGAAAATATCCACGGGTGAGGATTAACAACAACAACAAAAATGAAAGAGAATGAAATCTTGCTATTTGCAATAACACAGATGGACCCTGAGGGCATTCTGCTAGTGAAATAGTCATACAGAGAAAGATACATACCATATGATTTCGCTTTTATGTGGAATTTTTTTTTAAAAAAAATAGAAGTTCATAGAGAAAGGGCTAAAAGATAAAAAGGAAAAAAAGCCATGTCCATTTTGATTTACCACTGTATTTTCAGAAGTAAACTATGCTTTTCATATAGGTGAGCAAAACAAGATTTACTGAATGAATTAGCTAGTCAACTCTTGGTTTAAAAAAAAAAAAAAGAACCCTCACCTTAGCCGGTTTGGCTCAGTGGATAGAGCATCAGCCTGCGGACTGAAGGGTCCCAGGTTCGATTCTGGTCAAGGGCCCATGCCTGGGTTACGGGCTTGATCCCCAGTAGGGGGCGTGCAGGAGGCAGCCAATCAATGATTCTCTCTCATCATTGATGTTTCTATCTCTCTATCCTTCTCCCTTCCTCTCTGAAATCAATAAAAATATATTTTTTTAAAAACCTCTTTTATATACTTTATCTTCAATATGGGAAGTAGGGATTGAGTCCTGAAAATATAACCTATGTAACCCACTTGTTTCAAATCTAAATAAAATTTATAATAAAAAAGTAAAGTATGAGTCATCATTAGCACACACTGACATAAATTTTAAGGAACCAAAATATGTGCTGAGACGACTTTTTAAATATTTCCTTGTACTTACTTTTACTCCATGATCCTTCTTTCTTTTTTTTTCCCCCTTTTTCAAAGTAATTTTATTATTTGTTGCAAATTTTCTTACAATAAACCTATTTAGTTCATCTTGATTTTAAAAAAGAGAAAACCAAATAAACCACAAAAGCTCTCCCCGACAACTTCTCTCTTTTGCTTTCCAGCTACCTCTTTGTACTCAGCTCAGGAGCTACTTGTCTGAGATGTATTGCATATCATGCTGAAGTGTTCCCCAAATACATCAAATTTATCTCATATCAGGCTACAACTTCCTTAAATTACTTACCACTTTAACTTACTCAAGGGCACAATAATTGGCATGAAGTAGGTGCTCAATAAATGATTGTTGCATGAATGAATAAATGGGTCCCTACGCCTAGGAAGGAAGGAACATTTGACCTTAGATTAAAGAATGAGTGGGAGTTGTAAGGCCACAAATTTGGAAAGGAAGGGGGTTCCAAGTTCAGGGAACTACATGAGCAATGGCATGGAGTTGTTAGATGACCTGCCATATTTGGGGACTCCCAAGATGCTTGATAAGAGTCAAGAACAGTAGGCATTTGGATATACATTTTGGAAAGAAAATCAAGAAGCCTTCAACTTGTCAATTTATCATTAAGTTCATGTCTAAGCTTACCTTATGTATTCAATGACTCATTTACCACATTTATTAATTTCTTCACTCAATCATCATTCAGTCACAGTGTTAAATTAATTTTGAAGCAGACAGGATGTGAATGAAAAACAATGTATTCAGTCAGCTGAGAAACACACTGACCTACCCTCTGCTGCCTGCATACTACATTTCTCTTTTTTTTTAATTTATTTTTATTTTTATTTTTTTAATTGTTTGAAGTATTACAAATAGTAGTACATATGTCTCCTTTTTTTTTTTCCTTCCCCATTGACCTTCCCCCGGCCTCCCCTTCCCCCCAGTGATCCTTCTTTCTATCCTTGCTCCCAATAAATTCAAGCAGCTACACAGTATGCTTACAACCCTAGGGGAAAATCTGCCAAAGCAAAACTCAGAGAACAAAGAATAAAGCCCTGGCTTATGAGTTTCAAAACAGGCTGCTGAAACCCCTGCCAGAAACAGTAATTTTCAGAAGCTTCTGAACCGCAGAGCCAGGTTTTTGAATATCAAAAAGTCACAGCACACCTTAAGCAATAAGTTGGGGGAAAACAGCCTACTCTCTGGCTTTCAGAGGAGGGACAGATTCCATAGGTTGGATGGAAGAGAAGATAGTCTGGGGGAAAAAAGTAAAATGGGGTGACCAGTGCCTAGAGAGACCACCGTGGACAGCTTTCCCCAGGCTGTGCAAGAACAGCAAAAAGTCGAATCCAGGATGGAAATACACAGGGCTTCTCAACCTCAGCACTACTGGCATTTTGGTCAGATAATTCTTTGTGGTGGGGGCTGCCCTGTGTACTGTGTAATATTTAGTAGAATCCCTGGCCTCTTCTCCCTAAATGCCAGTAGCACTGACAAATTGTGGCAGCCAAAAAGAACTGCAGATGTTGCCATGTATCCACTGGGAGTGCAGAGAAGGGATTGAGAGAGGACAAAATTTTCCCCAGTTGAAAACCAATGAGATAGAGCAAGAGAGAGGTAGAGGTAGAGGTAGAGGTAGAGGTAGAGGTAGAGGTAGAGGTAGAGGTAGAGGTAGAGGTAGAGGTAGAGGTAGAGGTAGAGGTAGAGATAGAGATAGAGATAGAGATAGAGATAGAGATAGAGATAGAGATAGAGATAGAGATACAGGTAGAAGAAGGGGGAGAGGGAAAGGGAGAGGGAGAGGGAGAGGGATAGTGAGAGATAGAAGTAGAGATCGAGTGAGAGATAAGAGAGGAAGAGGTAGAGTAGGAGATAGAGATATAGGTAGAGGTAGAGGTAGAGATAGAGTGAGAGTGAGAGTCAGAGAAGGAAATTGAGATTACATACACTTACACACACATATTTTTCTACTACAAAAGTTCTATGTTCTTAATGGAGAAAAATTTAAGAACATGCAAAAAATTTTCCTAAGAAATCATTGATACCCTACCCACTCAGAAATAATCATTGTTAATGTTTTATTTACACATAATTTTTCTAATATATGCATTTTATTTCCAAAAAAAGTGGGGCCACATAACCATACGTTATCTTGTTTTATCTGCAATTTTTTTACTTACAAGTCAGGAATTTTCACGGAGGCATAGCAATTCTAATCATAGCCACACATCATCTATTTATCCATCCCTAACCTTTAGGTTACTCTCAATATTTTCCCATCATCGTTAATGCTCTGGTGAACATGTTTATATATTCCTTTGACTGTTTTCTTAGGGTAAATTCCTAAAGAATGTTCTCAACATAGGAAACTGATATTTGGAGAGTTATATCTAAAATATTTACTATCTCACTGGTTTAAGTCATAGTTTGATGACTTAGACTATACCTTCTCCTTCTCTAGTGCTTTCACCTTCCCATAGTGCTTCCCATGTTGTCAAGAGGGCAGAGCAGCTTCCCATGGTTCCTTTTTACTGATGAGAAAACATGTTCATGGAAGTCAAATGACTTGCCCACGGCAACACAATTACTTAGCAACAGAAGATTAAAACCCACCTCCACTAAGTCGTGGGCTTTTTGCTGTTAGTGCTCACACGATAGCATATATACTGCCAAAATTAAAACAATCCAGAGGAAGTTTGTATGTCTACTACTCATGGATGACATGCAAGTTAGAGAGCACTAAGATATTAAGGTAATTCTTGATTATCAGTTCTTCTCTAAAAACAGTTTTGTGCAGATGCCAGAATTCCTAAAACATAGTCAAGGCTGAGTCCTTGGTTGAGCAAATCTGCTGCTTCCTGTGCAAAATTCCACAACTGATCTCATCTCCACATGCTGACTTAGGGGGTAATATTTAAAGATGCTAATTCCAGCAGCTGCTTTGTTTTTATCCCTGTGGACACATTAAGTTGGTACAGTTTGTTTTGACTCCAGTTACATTCTAACACAGATTTATTACCAATTAATTTCTTATCGAGGAAACACAACCCCATCCTCAGTGTTTCGGATAATGACACCTAAGTATTTCATACTGCCTTAGGCCTGAACAGTTGCAACAGAGAGTGCATCTAATGTCCATTACCTTCTAGTGCTTGCATTCTTTTTCATGTTTTGATTCACACACACACAAAAATGCTACTGCTGCTTTGCCATTTTTTAGGTTTGATGAGACTAAATAAATTCTGAGGGGGAAAAGAGTACAGCTTAATAATATTTTAAGTAGTTTGTAGAAACATCCCTCTACCATGGGCATAATTTTAAACCAAAGCCAACTTCTGCAGCACTACCAAAGGCTAATGAGTACCTTAATAATTGCACAGGAAGAAGCAAGGAGTGGATTAGTTAAGAAATATCCTAGACCTCCAAAACACAGCTAGGAAAACAGCTCAACTGTACTCAGAGACAACTCATTACAAAGAAGCATCCCACCATCCCAGTGATCCATTTTCTTACCTATCAAGAATAAGGAATCTTTTGGGAAGCCTGTGGCAGGTAATTGATAATCACTAATTTGAGGGTTAGACTTTGAAACTTCAGATAAACCTTGAACCAGTTTCTCTCGGTTCTAGTATTATCTAGAGAATAAGCTCAATTTATTTTTTATTTTTTATATTTTTAATCTTTTCTGTTGAGATTATTACAGATGTCTACCATTTCCCCACATTGCCCCCCCTCCACCTGGTTCCCACCCCACCTCAGACCTTTACCACCCTATTGTCTGTGTCCATAGGTAATGCATATATGCATATAAGATCTTTAACCTCTCCCTGCCCACCTCCCCTCTTCCCTCTGAGATTTGTCAGTCTGTTCCATGTTTCTATGTCTCTGGTTGTATTTTATTCATCAGTTTATTTTGTTCATGGGATTCCTCGTTCGTTTATTTTGATTTTTAGATTCAGTTGTTGATAGAGATATATTTATTGCCATTTTATTGTTCATGTTTATTATCATTTCTTATTATTATTCTTATTCTTATTTTTATACTTATACTTAAAGAATACCCTACAACACTTCATGTAATACTGGTTTAGTGGTGATGAACTCCTTATCTGTGAAGCTCTTTATCTGACTTTCAATTCTAAATGATAGCTTTGCTGGGTAGAGTAAACTTGGTTGTAGGTGCTTACTATTCATCACTTTGAATATTTCTTGCTCCTACCTTCTAGCCTACAAAGTTTCTGTTGAGAAATTGGCTGACAGTCATATGGGTGCTCCCTTGTAGGTAACTAACTGCTTTTTATTTGATGCTTTTAAGATTCTCTCTTTGTCTTTAATCCTTGGCATTTTAATTAAGATGTGTCTTGGTGTGGTCCTCTTTGAGTTCCTCTTGTTTGGGACTCTCTGTATTTCCTGGACTTGTAAGTCTATTTCTATCACCAGGTAGGGGAACTTTTATGTCATTATTTATTCAAATAGGTTTTCAATATCTTGTTCTCTCTCTTCCCTTTCTGGTACATCTATAATGCAAATGTTGGTGTGCTTAAACTTGTCCCAGAGGCTCCTTACCTCTCTTCATATTTTTGGATTCTTTTCTTTTTTTCTTCTGACTGGGCGTTTTTTCCTTTCTCATATTCCAAATCATTGATTTGATACTCAGAATTCTCTAATGTTGAATCCCTGTAAATTATTCTTTATTTCAGTTAGTGTATTTCTGACTGGTCCTTTTTCATGTCTTTGAAATTCTCACTAAGATCCTTGAAAGTCTCAGTAAGTCCCTTGAAGCTCTCATTGAGATCCTTGAGCAACCTTATAACCACTGTTTTGAACTCTGAATCCAGTAGTTTGCTTGCTTCCATTTCATTTATTTCCCTTTCTAGAGATTTCTTCCATTCTTTCATTTGTGAGATGTTTTTTTGTCTCCGCATTTTGGCTGCTTCTGTGAGTTTGTTCCTATATATTAGGTAGAACTGCTATATTTCCCAGTCTTGGTAGCGTGGCCTTGTGTAGTAGTTGCCCTGTAGGACCCAGTGGCTCAGCCTCTCAGGGTCCTACTGCAACCTCAATATCCCACCCCATTAAAAAAATACCACACGTGGGTGTCGGACCAGCTCATTCCATGTCTCCACCCCTCCTTCCAGTCTTGATGTACTTTCCTCTTTACTTTTCTAGTTGTAGGACTTCCATTCAGCCAGATTTCAGGGGGTTCTGAATAATGGTTTTGCTGTATTTTAGTTATAATTTTGATGTGGTTGTGGAAGGTGGCGAGTACCAGCATTTACCTACACCATCATCTTGGTTCAATCTAAGCTCAATTTAAAACATCACATAACTTTTGGGAAGGGGGCAGGAGTGGGAGGAGGGGATCAATGGGGGAGAGGGGAGTAAGGTGGACATCTGTAATATTTCAACAATAAAGATAAATTTTTAAAAGTAAATAAATAAAACAGCACATAACTTCTCTACTTCTTAGAATCCTTTCTCCAGTTAATTAAAATTATTTTTGCAGGTTTGTACTTTTTAAATAAAGTGTACAACAGATTTGTCTAGAAATTCTATTTTACTTTCCTGATTGCCTGCCTCTCTTTGGAGCTATTCTGTATGTGCATGTATATGACTCTCTGTGTGTAAGATTGTTACTTTCAACATACTTGCTTTCTAACGGTTAGACACTCAAGTATGTAAATGTGCATTACATAAACCTGAAATAAAGAGTTTCTGAGAGTATGTCAAATTCAAAGATGATTGTAACTTCTTCCTGGGAGTTTTGAGCAAAGGGACACATTAGCTATGACACGCTTAGTAAAGAGCAGGGGCCATTGGAGCACATGTAATGCACGTGACAGAGCTCTGAAAGATGGGAAGAACTGAAGACACAGAAAGCAGGCAGAGCTGCAACAGAAAGGAATGGAACTCTGAGGCCTGTGGTAGCACCATGACCCTCAAGAACATTGTGTCATTTCATTATTAAATGATAGAAGCCAGTCACAAAAGACTGCATATGGTATAATGCCATTTATTGGAAATGTCTAGAATGGGCAAACCCATAGACAAAGTAGGCTAGGGGCAAAGGGCTGGGGAAGGGTATGGGGAGACTGCTCAAGGGGTTGGGGTTTCTCTTGGAGGTGATGAAAGTGTTCACAAGTAAGTAATGGTGATGGCACAGCTCTGTCCATCCACTAAAACCACTGAGATGCATGTGATGTGAATTATAGCTCAAAAAAGCTTTTCTAAAAACAAAACAACAACAACAAAAAAACAGGCAGAGATAGAAGGGCCTCAGAGTGAGCCTGAGCTGTAGGAGCGTAGTCACTAAGTGGAAATTTTTTAAAAAGCAAAATAAAATCCATATCGGATCTGTGCTCCGGTCAATCAACTAAATTCAGCAGATACTGCCCAAGCACCTACTATGTGTCAACTACCTAAATATAAAAAGATGTTGCCCTTTTGGAGTTATGGGCTTTTACTAGAAAATAAAATATTTTTAAATAAACAGAATACAAATATTAAGAACGATTCTTGTCATTATTAGCAGGGGACATGATATTGTACATAGAAAACCCTAAAGACTCCATCAGGAAACTACTAGACTTAATAATTTGGCAAGGTAGAAGGATACAAAATCAATATGCACAAATCAATGGCATTTTTATATACCAATAATGAATTCCCCGAAAGAGGAACTAAAACAGCAATCCCATTTACCATTTCAACAACAACAAAATAAGATACCAAGGAATAAACTTAACCAAGGAGATAAAAGGCCTGTACTTGGAAAACTATAGGACACTGAAAAAAGAAATAGAGGAAGATACAAACAAATGGAAGCATATACCATGTTCATGGATTGGAAGAATTAACAGCATCAAAATGTCCATACTACCCAAAGCAATCTACAGATTCAACACAATTCCTACTAAAATACCAATGACATACTTCACAGAGCTAGAACAAATACTCCAAAAATTTATATGGAACCAAAAAGACCCAGAAAAGCTCCAGCAATCTTGAGAAACAAGTATAAAATTGGAGGGATCACAATACCAGGTATCAAACTATACTCCAAAGCCATTGTAACCAAAACAGCCTGCTACTGGCGCAAGAATAGGCAAATAGACCAATGGAACAGAATAAAGACCCCATAAATTGACCCAAACTAATACACTCAAATCAATATTTGACGAAGGAGGCAAGACCATACAATGGAGTCAAGACAGTCTCTTCAATAAATGGTGTTGGGAAAATTGGACAGATACATGCAAAAAAAAAAAAAAAAAATGAAACCAGACCACCAACTTACACCATACACAAGAATAAACTCAAAATGGATAAAAGACCTAAATGTAAGTTGGGAAACCATAAAAATCCTAGAAGAAACCATAGGCAGCAAAATCTCAAACATCTCTCATAGCAATATCTTTACAGATACATTTCCTAGGTGGCTTAATTACAAGGAACAACAATAGCCTGTAATTATTGGAATCAAGAGTCTAGGGGGGCAAAGAAAACTAAGAAGAAAATAAACAAATGGGACTACGTCAAAATAAAAAGCTTCTGCACAGCCGAAACCGGTTTGGCTCAGTGGAAAGAGCGTCGGCCTGCGGACTGAAGGGTCCCGGGTTCGATTCCGGTCAAGGGCATGTACCTTGGTTGCGGGCACATCTCCAGGGGGAGGTGTGCAGGAGGCAGCTGATCGATGTTTCTCTCTCATCGATGTTTCTAGCTCTCTATCCCTCTCCCTTCCTCTCTGGGAAATATCAATAAAATATATATATAAAAAAAAAAAGCTTCTGCACAGCAAAACTAACCATCAGCAAAATGAAAAGAGAGCCCACTATATGGGAGAACATATTTGGCAATGATACATCTGATAAAGGTTTGATATCCAAAATATACTAAGTGTACTGGTTAATAATGTGGATTTTTTTCCAATAGATGGGGTTACATATATGTTGATATATATGCGATTTGATATGTATGCTATTTTTTTGTATTAACAACAAGCTTCAAAACTTCATATGTCAAATTTGCTGAAGGTGTTATCATAGACATTTTTACACTTAAAAATGTCGAATTTCGTGCCAAAAAAAAAAAAAAAGAGCATTTGCGGGAAGTTTTAATTCATTGCTTTATTTTGAAGGAAAGTGCTGCTGAATACTTCAGGAAGCTTATGGTGAACATGCTCCATCTCAAGATACTTGTGAACGCTAGTTTAAATGCTTTAAAGGTGATGATTTCGATGTGAAAGAAAGAACATGCAGGTGAACTGAAAAAGTTTGAAGACCAACAATTACAAGCATTATTGGATAAAGATGCATGTCAAACTCAAAAACAACTTGCAGAAAGATTAAATATTGCTCAACAAACAATTTCTGATCATTTACAAGCAATGGGAAAGATTTTAAAGGAAGGAAAATGGGTGCCACATGAACAGAACGAAAGACAAATGGAAAACCCGAAAAGTCATCAGTAAAATGTTGCTTCAATGGTGAAAGAAAGTCTTTTTTTGCATCAAATTGTGATGGGCGATAAAAAGTGGATTTATTTTGAGAATCCCAAATGCACAAAATCATGGGTTGATCCAGGTCAACCATCAACATCGACTGCAAGGCCAAATCGCTTCGGAAAGAAGACAATGATCTGCGTTTGGTGGGATCAGGAAGGTGTGGTGTATTATGAGCTTCTAAAATCAGGTGAAACTATTAATACTGATCGCTACCAACAATAAATAAGCAATTTGAACCACGCTTTGATCGGGAAACCACCAGAATGTGCCAGAAGACACGGCAAAGTAATTTTGCTTCATGATGACTCACCATCACACACTTCAAAACCAGTTAAAGACACTTTAAAAGATCTTGCCTGGGAAATATTAACCCACCCGCCGTATTCACCAGACCTTGCTCTTTCAGATGACCACTAGTTCTGATCGATGGCACATGAACTTTCTGAGCAGTACTTCAAAACATACGAAGAAGTGGAAAATTGGGTCTCTGAATGGTTTGCCTCAAAACAAGAAAAGTTCTATTGGGACGGTATTCACAAATTACCTGAAAGATGGGGAAATGTGTAGCTAGCAATGGACATTACTTGAATAAAGCACTTTTGATGTTTCTCTTGAAATTATCGTGTTTTCTTTGATTACAAAATCCACTATTATTAACCGGTACACTTAGTATAAGAAACTCATACAACTTAACAAAAGGAAGACAAACAATCCAATTGAAAAATGGGCAAAGGACCTAAATAGACACTTCTCCCACGTGGACATACAGATGGCCAAGAGACATATGAGAAAATGCTCAATATCACTGATCATCAGAGAGATACAAATTAGAATGACAATGAGGTATCACCTGACACCTGTCAGAATGGCTACCATCAACAAATGGTAAGTGCTGACAAGGATGTGGAGAAAAGGAAACCCTAGTACACAGGTGGTGGGAATGCAGACTGGTGCAGCCATTATGGGAAACAGTATGGAGATTCCTCAAAAAATTAAAAATGGAACTTCCGTTTGAACCAGCGATCCCACTTCTGGGAACATATCCTAAAACCCCCAAAATGCTAATCAGAAAGAATATATGCACCCCTATGTTCATAGCCACATTATTTATAATTGCTAAGATTTGGAAACAGCCCAAGTGCCCATCAGTAGATGAATAAATTTAAAAGCTATGGGACATGTACACTATGGAATACTATGCAGCTATAAAAAAGTGGGATCTCTTACCCTTTGGGACAGCATGGATGGACCTGGAAAATATTATGCTAAGTGAAATAAGCCAAACTGAGAAAGACAAATATCACATGATCTCACTTATCTGTGGAATCTAATGAACAAAATGAATTGACCAACAAAAAAAGAACCAAAGCAGGGAGGCATGGAGCAGACTGACATATGGGGTTGTGGGGCAAGAAGAGATAAACCAAATAACTTATATACTTATATGCATAGGCCATGGACACGGACAATAGGGTAGTGAAGACCTGGGGGGTGTGAAGCTGGGAGGAGGAGGGGAAGGGTGGAAAATATCTGTAATCTATCAATAAAAAAATATTTTAAAAAAGGAAAAAAAGAAAAGTATGATTCTTGCCCTGGCTGGTGTGGCTCAGTTGGTTGGAGCATCGTCCTATACACTGAAAGAATGCGGGTTCGTTTCCCAGTCAGAGCACACACCTAGGTTGTGGGTTTGAACCCCAGTTGAGGTGCTACAGAAGGCAACCAATCAATGTTTCTCTATCTCTCTGTCTCTCTGTCTCTCTGTCTCTCTGACTCTCTCTCTTTCTCTCTTTCTCTCTCTCCATCCCTTCCTCTCCTTCTCCCTCCCTTCCCCTCTCTCTAAAATCAATAAGCATGTCCCCAGGTGAGAATTTTTTTAAGAATTATGAGTATTTTCTTATTTCTAAGAGTCTAGATTATAATGACATTATATTATAAAGAGGGAAATAATTTGTGAAGTATTAGAGAAAGATATAATGAGTGTTCTGTTACAGCTGTGGAAGCCCAGAGGACATAGAAAGGAGTTGAGCCTGAGGAAGGTCAGAAAGAGGGTCACAGGGAATCATGTGATATTTGCCCCAAGGGATGGGAATCTTGGCTTGACAAGGTCCGAGTGTGTTCCTTCATTCTTCATTCCTGATTTGAAGGGCCTGTGAAAGGCAGAATCCTTCAGAGTCTGGAGCCTGCAGAAGTGGCTTCTAGACTCATCGGCCCCACTCCTGACCCAGGCTCACCCTGGGAGGAGCCGGAGACTGTAGGCTCTGGGCCCTGGAAGTACCATTTACTCGCCCACCATCTACCCACCTGCACCTACCACTAGGACCTGCCTTTTCTTCCCATAAGGGCAGGAAGAGTGTTAACAAACAGGAATCATTAAAAAGAAGGGATCCGCTTCTGGATTTGGACCTGTGGGTCCCACTTCTATTGTTGCCAAAGCACATAACATAGTAAGACAATTACTCTGTCAGTTTCCACAGAAGTAAATGCGGAAAGCTTTGCTGCAAATGCACACACAGTGTGGCAGCATGTGGAGGAAAGCCTCAGGGTTCAGTCATCTGTAGGAGAGACAGTTGCCTTTTCAAAGCTGATGCATGGAGCTCACTTATTATTATGAGCTGTCTTCATCGCCACGATTCTACCTCATCATCCTTTGCATTCTAGCACTTACCCCAATCTCCTATGAAACAAAAGAGGGTGGCAAAAACCACACTGGCTCAAACCCAGGGTCCATCCATCCCTGCACTCTGAGTATGACAAGCAGAGAACGCCTATTATGAGAAAAAACGTGGTCTTTGGGTTTGAGTCCTAGCTCACTCAACCATCAGCTAAGTGACTTTGGGAAAGTTACCCCAGCTCTCTGGAGCTTCCCATCCTCCTCTATTAAGAGGGTGTAGTACTAACATGTTTTAATGGAAGACTCTCTGAAGAAGAATCCCCTAAAGTTTAGAGATACTGCCTATGCGTTCTATAACTTTCCTTGATGTGTTTAGCCAATGAATGTATGTTTATGTAAATATATACAATATGCATACATGTGTGTACATATACATATCTATATCATCACTTTATTGAAACTGTCTTTGTTGCAAGTGGCAGAAATTCAATTTAACTGGTTAAGACCCCTCAAAAATTAAGGAATATTTATTGACTCACAGATGTGAAAAATCTAGTGGCAGTTTAGTGTCAAGCACAGCTGTATGCAGATTCTCAAATATTACCATCACAAGCTTGTCCTTCTTTGTGTTTTCATCTTTGCTTTTCTCTGTGCAGTTAAATGGGTCAACATACATGAAGCACTTAGAATGGTGCTTAGCTCAAAATAAGCACTGTATAAATGTTTTTTCATTCAATCTATTATTTCATTTAATCTTCCCACCATCCTATGAAACATGTCCTACTATTGTCCTACCTTTATAGATAAAGTAACTGAGGCACAGGGACGTCATGTAGCTACTCAATAACCAAACTGGGCCAGGCAGTCTGGTTCAAAAGGCCTTTCTTGACCAGTTCTCCAGCCTGTCCCCTCATTGGACCAGAACAGGAGGCTGAAATCTGATTGTGAAAGGAATAGGAAACCTAAATCCTCAAAGACAGATGCTTTCCAAATAAAGCCAATGGGCAAGAAAGGCTGAGACACTTGCCACCTGATGGGGTAGTTATTCTGTGTTCATGACCCCGTCACCCACCCCATATAGCTTTTGCTCTTGTCTGCCCTGTTCTGTGTCCCACGAGTCCGGCCTATATGGACTGAGCCTCTGGGCTACCTTCCACGCTGCCTGCTGGTTGGGTTTGGCCCATGATCCCTGCACTTATCAATTCAGGCCCCACGGTGATGATGGATCCCATGGTTGCTGGGCCCTGGGCACTTCACTACTTATTTGTTTTTCTTAACCCAACCACACCTTTGCAAAGAGCCCCTTTGATTCATTCTCTTCAGTTAAAGTCTTTGAGTTGCCATCAGTTTCCAGATTCACATGATGAGTTTTGTGACCACTCAGCATTTCTATCTCCATGAGCTCCTTCCTGCATAAAAAATTATACTTGTGACTGTGTTGATATAAAGATGAATATAACCAGGCAGGATTGTATCTATGTTTTTCTTCTGATTTTGAAAGAAATTAAAACATTTTTGCCCTGCTCACTGTGGCTCAGTTGGTTGGGTGTTGTCCTATGCATGAGAGGTTGCCAGTTCGATTCCAGGTCAGAGCATATGCCCGGGTCAGGGGCTCAATCCCCGGTAGGAGGCATGCAGGAGGCAGCTGATTGATGCTTCTCTCTCACATCAATGTTTCTCTCTCCCTCTCCCTTTGACTCTCTCTAAAATCAATAAAAAGAAATTAAAACACTTTCATGTGCTCCTCAATATATCATGGGCCCTAGGTACTGAGCCTGCTGCCATGCGTAATGGCATAGTTGGCCCTGGTTGTTTTTGGCCAGCGCTCTGACCAAGGCCATCATCTCTTCTACCTGCATACCTAAAAAACAGAAAATGGACAGAAGGTGGGCTACTGTCAAGTTAAAATCATGATCCTTGGGTCAGATTTCCCAAAGAGCCTGTTTCAATCTTAGTGAACACAGCGCCCTTGTCCCTAAACAGATCCTATTTCCAAGTCCTGGCTAAGATGACAAGATAACAGCAGGAAAGCACTGGAGTATCAAGTGCTGGATTGATGCCTGACTTGTTTACTGCCACACTCCATTACTCACCATCACTTTCCTCCGTGTAAACACACACTTGGCGACTGTGAAGGAGGGAACATGTCTCCTATGTTCTCATGAAGATCGCATTCTGGCTTCCAGTATTGAATAGCAAGGCTGGAATTTGTTTTGTTCTGTTTTGTTTTGTTTTGTTTTGTTTTGTTTTGTTTTTATAAGAGAAATGAGAATTTTTAATGATGAATCCTGCCTTAATTAGCAGTGTGTTAAGTATTGATGATACTCAAGAATATATTTAGGGTTCCATGTGCTCAGCCAGCTCTCAGTCTGTAACTGTCACTGGCGAGGGACCAGGACGGAGGGTCTGCCCAGCATGGTCTGGAACATGTGGTTCTTGACCTAATGTAGGAAAGGGTTCACACCCTGAGTCCAGGTGATTCTGAGAGCACATTATTAAAGATGGGGACAGTGAAACAAAGAAGAGGCAAGCTCATATAGAAGAGGCAAGATCACAGCAATAGGAGTGAGCGCAGACTGGACCACCCAACGCAGGAAGGAGCCACAGGAACAGGAGTGAGCCACGATCTCTTTCTCCGGGCCCAGGCGCTTTGGGAGCCGCAGGCTTCCATGCAGACATGGCCAAGTACAAGAACCACACAACACACAACCAGTCCCGAAAATGGCACAGAAATGGCAGCAAGAAACCCCGACTGCAAAGATACGAAGCTCTTTAAGGGGTAGACCCCAAGTTCCTGGGGAGCATGCACTCTGCCCAGAAGCACAGCAAGAAGAGCCTGAAGATGCAGGCCAACAATGCCAAGGCCATGAGCGCACATCCTGAGGCTATCCAGGTTCTCATACAGCCCAAGGAGGTCAAGCCCAAGATCCCAAAGGGCGACAACCACAAGCTCTGTCAACCTGCCTACACTGCTCACCCAAGCTTGGGAAATGAGCTCATATCCACATCACCAAGGGTCTCAAGCTCTGCCAGCCAAAGTCCACGGCCAATGATGAAATCAAGCCCCAGGCTTTGACTGCAGCTCAGGCTCAGGCTCAGGCTCAGGCTCCGACTCAGGCTCTCAAAGATGCCCAGGCCCCCTCAAAGATGCAGGCTCCACAGTAGAGGCCACTGTCTGCTGATGTGAGGATGGAAGGATCCATGTGACCCCTGGACTACTGTCTGTATAGAATTGGTGTCCTTCTGTGCAGTTGGTATAAATAAGCCTGAGGAAGTGAGCCACGCTGGGCTGCCTGGACTCAGGAAACAAGTTACAGCGGATAAAGGAGGGCCCTTAAAGACAGGTTCAGGGGGTTAACCTGGGATGAGCTGCCACTGCCTGCTGTTCCCCTGGTTGCAAGTCTCATGGGGATCCTTAGAGCTTAGGAGAAAGAAAGCAAAAGTACATGCCTGAGGAAAGGAGGGGTCTCAGGTGTGTTCAAAAAAGAGCGCACACTGGGGCATCTTTTGTCTTATGGTTCTTATCTGTTTTCTAAAGGCAGGAATTTTATGGGAGGTTTCAGGGGAGGGTCTCAACAGAATATTCAGCAGCTTTCCAGGTGTGTCCTTTAATATGCTAATGCATCAAAATGAGGGTAGCCCTAGCCAGGTTTTCTCAGTGGATAGAGCCTCAGTCTGAGGACTGAAGGGTCCCGGGTTCAATTCCGGTCAATGGCACATATCTCGGTTGCAGGCTTGATCCCCAGCCCTGGCTGGGGTGTATGCAGGAGGCAACCAATTGATAAGTCTCTCTCACATTGATGTTTTTTCTCTCTCTGTCACTCCCCCTCCCTTCCACTCTCTCTAAAAAAATCAATGGAAAAATATCCTCAGGTGAGGATTAACCACCACAACAAAAAGATCTTGCAATTTATTAGCAGGCTATTAATTGCTCAGTTTTGTTTAACTATTTTGTCTCAGTTTTCCTCATTTCACTTGCCAAGGAATTTTTCTAGCTTCTTACTATCTTACCTCACGACCATCTCCTAGACCAGGCAGAATGAAATGGGCACCATAAATGATGCTGGGAAGAAGACACTGCCAGACAGAAGTATTTTTAACCATCAAACAAGCAGTCATCGATTTTCTGTTGGAGGTAAACACTTCATACCCTAGCAAGTGTGAGACCAATGTCACTCAGATCTTTTATTTTATTTTATTTTTTGCCTTTCTTTACTCTTCAGTTTTAATTTCAGGTTAATGCCAAATTTAAATCTCTATGCCTCTGGATCTCTGCACCCCCTAGACAGCTGGCCTTTGACAGATGGGAGCGGGGAGGAGTCCAGCAGAGGACGGGGAAGCTGAGAACTTGCCTCTCAGTGCCTAAAGATCAACCATAAAACAAATGAACTGCGGCAACTGGGTTGTCTGAGTTCATTCCAAATTATGTCTTGGTAAAGTTCATCTTTGTTTTCAATTATCACCCTGAAATCATAAATGTTGAACCTGAGGTACAGCCTCCCAGCTATCTGAATCTTCTTTGCATTCCTCTTATTGCTGCCCCCATCAAATGTGATGCCCACTTCACTGGATACCTAGGGCAATGGGTCCTCTCTCGGGGGAAAAAAATACAAAAAACTCTTTTATTCTTTAAGAGATTAAATCTAAAAAGATTGTCCTGATTCAATGAATTCAAATTTTGATGTGTTGTGTTTTTAAGTACATCCCCTTTTAACTATTCACAACCCAGATATAAACTCATGTTTATTTTATATCTTTTTGTCTCTATCCTCTTATGACTTTATAACACTTACCCTGACAAGTTTATAAAGAATATTGAGGTTGATACTTGCTGGTCTTAGTAGAAATTAATCAAAATCCATCTGTTCCCTTCTCAGCTTGGACAATTTCATTACCACTAAACTAGGGATTATAGGATTCTTACATCTTTTTTTTTCCAGCACAGCTCAGCTGATTGAGAAACAATGATTAAAGCTGCTTTACTTTAAGGAAGATTGTTTCCAATCTTCTCTTCTTGCAAGGCAGAGAGAGATGAAAGCATCTGATCCTGAAATATTTATATCCAAGGCTAGAAATCTGTATTGGAGACATGATAAATGATTGAAGCAAAAACTTTTTATTTTAAAGTCATAGTTCTTATCTTTACACCCACAAGCTGAAGGAAATAGGCCCTAAATAAATTCACTGCCCCTATCCCAGGTAGATTTTTCTATCTTTATCTATAATAATAAAAGCATAATATGCAAATCGACCGAATGACCAGACAGCAGAACAACCATCCAGATAACCATGCTATGACACCCACTGGTGCCAGGCCAGCCAAGGCGGGTGCAATGCAATTGGTCGGGGGTCCGGCCATCACCCCATGATCGCCCTGCAGAGGGAGGCCACCAGCTGGTGGGGCAATCAATCGGGGGGCTCCAAGATCGCCCCAAAGAGGGAGGCTCAGGCCACCGACTGGTGGTGCTGCAGTGGGTAGCCTGGGCATCCCTCTAGGGCTCCTGGACTCTGAGAGAGCACAGGTCAGGCTGAGAGACACCCCACCCCCCCCCACCCGAGTGCATGAATTTCGTGCACCAGGCCTCCAGTTTAATTATAAATTCAGTGTGGCATAATACAGAGACTCAAATATGACGCTTCCCTTTCTGACACTGACTATTCACAGGGATAAGTATTGGTTATCCTTATGTGGCCTTAGAATGCCTGCTTTCAAAGGAATGCAGAATACAAAGTAGAGGAAATGAGTCTAAGCCTCCCACAAGGAGATACCTTGATCTGGGATTCAAGAAATCTAAAGGATTAGAAGTGATTACTAAAGAGTAATTCTGGATTTAACCAGCCTCAGACAGGTGCTATAAGTAACTATTCTAACTTTTTTAAACCTAGTTTTCATTCATTTCCTTCTGTATGCTCAGCTCTCAAGTATACAGTTGGATGAGCTTTGACAAATGTATATACTCATAGACCATTACTCCAATCCAGGTCTAGAACATTCCATATGCTTAAGTTTTTCATGTGGCTGTTTAAAAAAAGAAATAGATCCCAACCGGTATGGGTCAGTGGTAAGCGTCAACCTATGAACCAGGAGGTCACGGTTCAATTCCCAGCCAGGACATAGTTTCGGGCTCGATCCCCACTGGTGTGCGTGCAAGAGGCATCCAATCAATGATTCTCTCTCATCATTAATGTTCCTGTCTCTCTCTCCCCCTCTCCTTTCCTCTCTGAAATCAATAAAAATATATTTTTTTAAAAAAAGAGAATTGTTATGTAGCCTTCTGCTACAAGGTATGAACTCCCCTCTAAATTCCAAAAGAAATAAAGTAAAACCTGTGAGCCTGGGGAGTCAAATTTCATTTGAAACCAATTCATGTCCAGGGCCTTTTAACAACACAACACAGGAAGGAACTGATCCTGATGGGCAGACAGAGGGGATGGCATCATGGCCCAAACTTAGATTAGAAACACGATGATTCCCTGGGACCGATGCTGGAGCCCGGCAGCAGGTGCCCTGCTCGTCCTCTGAAACGGGAAATTGAATGAGGCAAGGCCAATCTGGGCCAGCCTGTTGGATGAGATTGCTTGGGGGTGTTTAAAGGCCCCAACTTCTACACAGATATTAAAGTTTCAGTGTCAGCAGCCCCAGAAACTTGCCCCTGTGCTGGTCATCGCCCCTCCCACACCAGGTCCTGTGCAGCAGAGAGTCAGGTACCAGCCTTTATTCCCAGTCAACAGAACACGGCGCCTCCGGTGGCTTCTGTGTGGCAAAAGTCTTATTGCATAAAGGAGAATTATAAATACTCATCCTTAGAAATTATGAAGGGCATATAGATAAAGCCAAAGGAGTGGAACTTTCTCTTCATTCAGTAACTGCTCCTCGGGGACAGTACAGAACTAAGTGAGAGGTGTATGCGCTGACTGTAAAGTATAATGGAAAGAGCTGAGCCCTGGCCAGCGGCTCAGTTGGTTGGAGCATCACCCTGTGCACCAAAGGGTCGTGGGTTTGATTCCCGGTCAGGGCACATACCTAGATTTCGGATTTGATCTCTGGGTTGGGGTGTGTGTGGGAGGCACCAATTGCTGTTTCTCTCACATAGCTGTTTCCCTCTCACATAGATGTCTCTCTTTCTCTCTCTCCCCCTCTCTTCCTTCCTCTGTCTCTCAAATCAATGAAAACATATCCTCAGGTAAGGATTTTAAAAAAGCGCTGAATGATGGAGGTTGTTTCTCTTGGTTTGTTTGTATAACTATGAGTTCTACACTGGCAAGTTTTATCGTCCCCCTATTGTGCGGCACCACAACAGAGGCAAGGCACCAAACCCAGCCTGAGTTCAAACCCCAGTTCTGCCACACGTTGAGGGTGACTTTGAACAGACTTGCTTCCCTGTACTTTGGACACCATTGTAATTAGCCAGTTATTAATAATAGGAAAGAGCAAAGGGCAGGCCAGACTTTATAGGCATGTCATTTGGGCAGCTTCACCAGGAAGCTGCAATTCCACACTCCCCAGGGAACACAGGCCCAGTCCCTGCAGATCACTGGGGGGAAGGGTTCAACCAAGGGGAGGTGGATGCATGCCCAGTGAACTTGGGGTGGCATAGGAAAGGTACTTACCTATCAGTTACATTTAGGAGCAGAAATCATTGGCCAGAGGGGCGTGACCACTGCGAGCCAGTGAAAACTTGGGAATGCACAATCCCCTAAACACAGAAATTCTCTCTTGTGCTGTGCTCTTGTTGCACTTGACTCCTGGTTCGTGGGGCTTTTTTCTCCTGCTTTCCCGTGTTCACCTGAATGGCCCACAACCATGCAAACCCCACAGGCTATGGATGATGGACTGCAGCAGGACACAAGCGAAGCTGGCCTGATGCTGGACTGGACCCGGCTCCAACGTGGAAAGGAAACTCTGGACCCTGGCTCTGATTCTAACTCTACTGAAGCCCCAGCTACACTTCTTCTTTGACTGGACTAAGGGAAATGGGATCCAGGGGTGTAATTCCGCAGAAATAAAGCTTTCTGCTATATTGCATCCTCCTACGGGGGCCTCCAGAAATGCTTATTCCAGTGGTACCCCAAGAACCCCACTTCCACGAGCAACCATGGGAGATGAGGCCTCTTTTATCCTGTGACACTTGCAGCTCCTGGCTTTAAAGTGGGAGCAGCAGCAGCAGCAGCAGCATAGGGGCAGCGAGCATTCTGTGTAAGAGCCAGATACCACATACTTCAGACTTCGATGGCCGGGTCTCTGTCCCTGAGGTGTGAAAGCAGCTACAGAAAGTATGCAATGAATGGGCATGGCTGTTGTTTATTTGTAGACACTGAACTTTGAATCTCATATAATTTTTATAAGACTACTAGTGGCCCAGTGCATGAAATTCGTGCACATTAAAAGGGAATTAATTAGAGAAAATATTTGAATATTGCTATTTGCCCTTTCTCTATAATAGAAGTGTCAGAGATGAAAGAAAATTAGTAAAATGTATATGAAAATCTCCCTCCTGTCAGAGTCTGGGGCACACCATGGGACCTAGAATCAAGTCCCCGCCCACCACCTGCACGCACTTCGAAAACACCTGAGACCCAGACCCAGCCAGCCCCACCCCCATTGGATAAGACCCAGACCCAGCCAGCACACCCCCGTCAAGCCCCTCTGGGTGGGAGTGCACCCTCAGGTCCCCCACCCTGGTGCCAGGCAGGGGACACAGCATCAGGTCCCCCAGCCCGGGGCCGGGGCGGGGGGTGCGGTCTCAGGTCCCCCATCAAGCCCCACCAGGCAGGGAGTGCAGTGTGAGGTCCCCCGTCAAGCCCTGCTGGGCGGTGGGTGCAGCCTGAGGTCTCCCATCAAGCCCCGCCAGGTAGGGGGTGCAGCCTGAGGTCCCTGATCAGGGTGCTGGGACAGAGGGTGCGGCCTGAGGTCTCCTGGCCTGAGGTCAACTGGCCTGGCACTGGGGCGGGGGGCGCAGTCTGAGGTCCCCGTCAAGCCCCGCGGGGCAGGGGGTGCAGCCTGAGGTCCCTCGCCCCAGCCAGGCACCATGCAGCCTCAGGTCCCTGCTGTTCGGCCATGACATAATGGCATCCTGGCTAATTTGCATATTCCTCTATTATTAGATTTTTTTTAGAGCAGTTTTAGGTTTATAATAAAATTGCAAGGAAGGTAGAGAGGTGTCCCATGTACACCCTGCCCCCAGACATGCACAGCCTCCCCCCCCCATGCACAGCCTCCCCCAATATCACTCACCAGATGGTACATTTTTTATGAAGGTTGAACCTACATGGATGCATCGTATCAGCCAAAATCCATAGTTTACCTCCCGTTTCATTCGTGCGGCTGCACATTCTATGGGTTTGGAGAAATGTATAATGATAAGTATCCACCATTATAGTGTCACACAGCGTATTTCACTCCCCTGAACCTCCTCTGTGCTCTGCCTGTTTATCCGCCTACCCATCCCCCGGGAACCACTGCTCTTTCCACTGTCTTCACAGTTTTGCCTTTTCCAGAGTGTTACCTAGCGGGAAGCATACAGTATGCAGCCTTTTCAGATTGGCTTCTTTCACTCAGTCATAGGCATTCACGGTTCCTCCTGTCTCCTCATGACTTGATAGCTCACTTCTTTTTGGTGCTGAAGACTATTCCATTGTCTGGAGGAACCACAGTTTATTGAACCATTCACCTACTGAAGGATATCTTGGTTCCAAGTTGTGGCAATTAAAAATAAAGCAGCTGTAAACATCCTTGTGCAGATTTTGGGGTACACATACATTTTCAACTCCTTTGGGTAAATATAAAAAAGCACAATTGCTGGATCACAAGGAAAGATTATGTTAGTTTGTAAGAAGCACCCAAACTGCCTTTCAAAGTGGCTGTGCCGTGTTGCGTTTCCACAGCGAAGTATACAAGTCCGAGTCCTGTTGCTCCTCATCGGCCCCAGCATGAGGTGTTGTCAGTGCTCCGAATTTTGGCAGGTATGTAACAGTATCTCATTGTTGTTTTAATTTGCATTTCCCTATTGACATATGATGTGGAGCAGTTTTTCATATGCTGGTTTGCCTTCTGTAGATTCTCTTTGGTGAGGTGTTTGTTAAGGCCTTTGACCCATTTTTTAATTGGGTTGTTTTCTTATTGTTGAGTTTTAAGTTCTTCAGATATGTTGGTTAACAGTCCTGCATCAGATATCTTTTGCTGAATCTCGTATAATTTCCAGGTGTCAAAAAATATTCTTCTTTTGATATTTTTCAACCACTTAAAAATAATAAACAACATTCTTAGCTCACAGGCTGCATAAAAACTGGTGGTGGCCAGTTTTGGCCCACAAGCCAGAGTTTGCCAACTCCTCAGTTAGCTCACAGGGTTGTGTATTAACTCATGCAAAGCCCTTAGACCAGGGCCTGGCACAGCATCAGCACCCCTTTCCTGCTCAGATTTATTGTCATTATCTAGTGGAATGTGGTGAATGCTATGCTCTTCAAGGTTCTGGTATCAGTAATATTTCCAGAAAGTTAACCTTATGGGCTTCTAGTTTTCAGAAAAATATATTGGCCCTGCAAGAGAAAGTGATCTTAGTGTCTTCCTCTGATGTCTAGGGAAGATGTGGCGAACACTGCCTCCAGATGTGGATCCAACATACAAAGTGGGACATTGGCTAGATCCCATCACTTCAGGAACGATTTTTTAAAGCCATTGCTGTCCATTTTGTACATTAAATCCCACAACGAGATTCATTTACAACATTAAATCATTTCCTTGCTGCATGGCTATATTTTTAACTATTAAAATATTCATCACACACTCCAAGAAGCTAACACCAAGTGTTTTATGACCTCCTAAAAGATGGCTTCTTTCAAAAAATCACTTTCAAATGGGGATGTCAGTCCCCACATGGGCCAAATAAAGAGTGATCCATTGTCAAATATCAAAGGAAATAAAGAAGACATCGTTGCTCCGGGAAGACCGCCAGACATGGATTGATTAAACATAAATGTATGTGATGAGCAATGCTGTGGGTGGTGAGGTAGGGATGAGAAGTGGGGAAGCATCTGAGGCAAAATGTGTTTGTTTCCCTAGTGCACAGTCTATCTTCTAAGACAATGGTTCTCAGCAGGAGGCAACCTGGGCCCCACCAGGCAGGTGGCAATGTCTGTAGACATTTCTGGTTGTCACAACTGAGTTGCGGGGTGGGAGTTGCTACTGGCTTCTAGTCGGTAGAGACCAGAGATGATGCTAAATACCCTACAACGCACAGCACAGCCCCCCAGCACAGCCCCCCACAACAAGAAATATTAACCCAAAACAGTCAATATTGCAGAGACTGAGAAACCCTACTCTTTGGGAACCCACTTCACATCTGACTTTGTCTTGCTTTTACTAGTACTTTGAATTGGCTATTACACACACATGTCACACAACTAAAGATAAACGCTGGAAAGTGTCCCTTCCCATGTTTCTATTAAGGATCACCATTCAATTAGATCTCTCCATCCATCACTTTTTCAAAGGCATTGTGATAGAAAAATTATAAGATTCGTGTTCATTTAAATTACACCAATCCATTCAATTGCCCTGAGGAAAACTGGTACCAAATCACCAGATTGCTGAGCCACTCATGCTAACTTGGTGATTCAGTTTACCACAGAGGTAATGTGACCAATGTTTGAAAGCTCGTCGGCTGTAGCTAGCACTGAGCCATCTATTAGTAAGGACATCTGTACCTACTGTAGTAATTTGGGTCCAATTGTACTCCTTGTTCTCAACTAAAACAAATCTGCTCAATTTCCTTAAGAACATAAGGCCCTTTTTAGACCAACACAAGGTGAAAGAAGAGGTGAAAATTAAATTCCATCCTTTTACAAAGAATCAAAATACTAACTAAGCAGGAGAACTGATAAAAAGCTTCCAAATTAATTTATGGAGAGTCAGAGTAATACTAATTGATCTTAATGTTATTTAAAATTATAGATATACTAATTAACATTGTATATTTAACACTTTTTAAAATTGTAATATCAGTTTAAAACTTTTTTACAATAAAATTTTATTTAAACTGTATTTGTATAGTGCTTTATAATTCTGTTTAAATGCATCTATGTTTGTAGAGGCATCTTTATAATTTATGAAGTACATTCACATATACTATCTCACTTGAGCCCTAAAGTAATTCTGAGAAGGCATGGCAGGAATTTTCATCCCGACTTAAAGATGAAGACACAGGCTTCAGCCCCGAGTATAAGTCCTTTTGGCTTAACAGAACACTCAACCTAAAACATCGTGTTTTACAAAGTTGGATTAGGGCAGGAGGTGGCACAAACAACTGTTCCAATTCTCTCCTACTGAATAAACATCCCTACGACTCAGTGACTTCAGACAACAAACATTTCGTTGTCTCTCACAATTTAGTGGAGCTCAGCTGAGCGGTTCTCCTGCTCCATGTGGTGCTGGCTGGGGTCACGCTGGGGTACTTGGTTGATGGCTGCTTTGGAGGGTGTGCAGCAGCTGCACTCACATGGCCCTGGTGGGACCGCCGGGAGGCCGGGCCCAGCCAGGTCTCTGTCCTGCCTGCTGCCTGGGGGCCTCTCTCAGGTCTGTCCAGCAGGGTAGTCAGACCTTCTATGGAAGCCAAGAGTGCGTCCTCGGAGAGACAGAGATCAGCAGCTGCCACTCTTCCAATGCCTGGTCATGGTCCCTTCCACATACTGGGTTGGTCGGGCAGTCACGGAGCCCACCGAGATGTAAGAAGTGAGGGGGGGACCCCGCCTCTAGATGAGAGGACTGTATGGCATCTTTAATCCACCATGAGATCCAACTGAGATGTGGGGATGTGGCCCGATGACTTTCCCAACATTAGGAGTGGTTCTCCTAAAGAAACTAATTAGATCAGGGAAGCTGCAAACCAGAGAGAGCTGATGTCAGCAGGGCTCGGCCAGTGTGTCCACCTGCATCCTCTGCTGCCTGCCTGCTGTCGTTGATCCTATCGATTCCCATGGCTTCAGCCACCACTTCTATGGCAGGGACATCCCTAAGAGAAGTGACATCTCTTCTCCCATGCTCTAAGACTCCTGCACCCTCCAGATGGGTACCTCAAGGCACCTTGAACCCAGTACATCCAAAATGGAGCTCGTCATCTTTGTGAGGGATACAGTCAGCCACCCTGCTTTCCAGATCTGCATCCTGAGTGTCATCCTCGACTTCTCCTTCCCCCTCACCCACTGCATTAAGTTGCCATCGTGGCCTATGGATTTTAACTCCTAAACCCACCTCCTCCCTCTGTCCTCACTGCCTCTGTCCTAGCTCTTGGACTTTCTGCACCCCTCCTGCTTCCCCTGCCTCCCGTCCTATTTCCATACAATCCAGAGTGACCTTTCTAAAATTCAAATATGATTATGTCACATCACATTTTAGTTGGGAGGCACACCATTGAGGATAAAATCCAAACTCTTTAATGTAATTTTGTTCTCGTGTGATTTGATTTGAAGACACCAAATGCCCTCCTGGCCCCAACATATTGCTCTCACTGGCATTGCCAATAAAATGTCCATGGTATCCACTCCTTCCAGTCAAGGCATCTACAGTCTCTGTTGTTTCTTTTGTGTGTGTGTGTGTGTGTGTGTGTGTGTGTGTGTGTGTCTTAAGATTTTTAAATTGATTTTTAGAGAGAGAGGAAGGGAGAGGGAGGGAGAGAGAGAGAAACATTGATGTGAGAGTGTAACATTGATCAGCTTCTTCCAGTATACCTACAGTGGGTATCGAGTCCACAACCCAGGAACATGCCCTTACCAGGAATTGAACCAGCAACCCCCCATTCCCACACAGGGGATGACAGCCAACCAACTGAGCCACACCAGCCAGGGCTGGAGTCTCTATTAATTGCAAATGGTATCTAAGAGGATTAGCCCCAATTAACACCTTATCAGCCATTAATTCCTTTATTGGAGTTCATTCATCGAAGTATCTCTGTGGCTATTTAATCATTTAGGATGGATCACAGGATAGATAAGTTACTGGGGGAAAAGGCCAGGGGTGTCTAAGTCAGTACTGAGAGCCATTTCTGATGCATAAAAATTAAGATAATTGACTGATGTATATAGAATATTCAAGGATCTAGAGCAGCCTTGGGCAAACTACGGCCCGTGGGCCGGATCCGGCTGTTCTATCCGGTTCTCTTGCTCTCCCCTCCAACTCCTTTACTTTGAATTTATATTAGTTCACACAAACACTCCATCCATGCTTTTGTTCCGGCCCTCCGGTCCAGTTTAAGAACCCATTGTGGCCCTCGAGTCAAAAAGTTTGCCCACCCCTGATCTAGAGAGATTCTGTATAGTGAAATTATCCTGTTTGCCATTTTTTGGATGAATTAGTTACTGACATTAGAAAGGAAATAAAGAAGGTATCCAATGAATGGAATGATGGATACAGCCACTTTAGATCCAAAATTTCAAAATCACCTGGGAATCATCTAACAGTCTTCATTTGATAAGATGAACATAGCTAACTGAGAAGATGGCGGCATAGGTAAACGCCTGTACTTGTTGCCTCCCACAACCACATCAAAATTACAAATGAAATACAGAATAACTATCATCCAGAACCAGGGGAAAGCTGGTGAAGTGGAAGTACTACAATAGAGAGGTAAAGAAGAAAGCGCATTGAGACTGGTGGGAGGTGCGGAGGCAAGGAACAGGCTGGTCCAGCACCAGGTGTGCTGCTCTTTTAATCGGGAGGGAGATCGCCTCTTTGGAGGCTACCCAGAGGAGCGAGGGCCCCAGCCCCACACCAGACCCCCAGCCCAGGGTTCCAGAGCTGGGGAAAGAGGTCCCTACGGGCAGTAAGAACTACGGACTATAAAAACCAGTGCGGATTGGGGCCGAGTGACACACAGGCTGCTGGAGACCCAGCTGCTCCTCTTAAAAGGCCAGCACCACAAACTGAACTTACAAGTTCCCACTCCTCTGATCTCCAATGCTAGGCGAGGCTCTGGGGGACCCAGGCACATACAGGGAGAAACTGGACTATCTGGCATCGGGGCAGGAACTCAGGGGCGGCTTTCTTCCAGATGGAGGTGCTCACAGCGGTCATTGTTCCCCTGCTGGGACCTCCCAGGTGCAGGGCTGACTGGCAGCCATTTTTGTTTGCTCCGCCCTGGTGATTCCCTGAGACCCCGCCTCATCCAATTTACAGCCCCACCCAAGCTGTGCACAGCGGCTTTTGCATATGAATGGTCTATCCTTTCTCAGGCTAAAACTTGTCAAACAAGCTGCAACTGGATCAGGAAGCCCCAAACCTATCAATAAAAGGCCCAAGAATTGGCATCAGAACCAGCCTGCCTTGCTTCACAGCTGGGCCTCGTCTGGGCACTTCTAAATCCAATACAAAGAGGAGGAATCTGCAGATCTCTCTGTAGCTCCTGCTGGGTGGCCCCAGGCAGTGCCTGACTTTGCACCTCCCTGATCATGTAGTGGAGAAATGGAGCACCAACTCCACTTTCCCAACCCCCGGCCCTCCCTCTCCCTCAGATCACTGCTGGCATTTCTTCTTCATGAATCTTCTGCATCACTCATCTTTTTCTGAGACACCTGCCACATTTTTCATCTTCTTTCCCAGCAGCCTCTCAAACCCCCGCACATTATCTTCAACTTTCCAGAGCTCCCTCCCACAAGTCATTTGCCTATAAGATCTGAATTCCAGTGGTGATAATGGCAATGATGGTGAGTTAACATTTTCTTCACTTCCATGCTGTTACCTGAACTCTCTCCTGAAATCCTCACAATGCACTCCAGTGTCTACATATTATTAACCTTTTACAGAACAGGGAACTGAAGCTCAGAGAGGTCAAATAATTTTGCTGAGGTTGTACAATTAATCAATATTTTACAAAGATATTCTAATAATGCTGAATCTGAAAATTAAATTGATTAGGACCAATTACTCAAACTCACTTCTCCATGCTAAAATGTTCATGAGTAAAATGATACGATGCCAAAGATTTGCTTACAGGAAGGCTGGCGCTCATTGTACTGCCTGCTCTACTTTTGTGTATACTCAAAATTTGCCAGATAACAATGTGGAGGTTTTAATGTCATTTTAAATACAATTACAAACAATCTACGCCTACTGATCAGGATAGCCATTCAGAGCTTGCAGATGATTGCAAAATGTTCCCTTATGCGTTCAGGCTTAAAAACACCCAACATGGGGAGCTGGGAGCACACTTGAGCTTTAGACACAAAAGGCTCATCTTTGTCAAACAAGTTTTGTTTTTGTTCCGACCTCTGCAATATGCACTGCACACTTGTCACCGTGGCAGAAACAATTACCCAGGCGCTGTGTCCAACCGCACGGTGCTACCTGTTAATTAACCCGCGCAGCCTCCCTTACTTAACCTCATTTGAGAAGTGACAGCCACTTGGGCTGTCTTAACAATGTCTGTCAGTGCTCCTTTAGTGAGTCTATTCAATCAGAACAATAGTTCAGGTGCGTGGCCCAGCCTCCACCCTTGTCACAAGTTTGAGTGTCACAACCACCGTGCGGAACTGTGTGAGCAGCTCAGCCAGTGTGTCCTCTCTCCAATGTCTCCTGCACAAGCCCCTCACAGCTCTGCCTGAAACCCTTCCGACTCACACGGCCGGGTGTGACCAGGGCGCTGGACGCTTGCATATCAGCAAAGGCTTAGATGAAAGGGCCACATTTCTGGGTGAAAATTCATCAGTATATCATCAAATCTCTAAAAATGTGCACGCTGGGGTCTAGCAGTCAGATCTAGGATATTATCCTAAAAAAGTAGTTGGGCATATGCACAAAGATATATGCACAAGGATATTCAAGGAAGTGGGGTTATTTTTTAAAATAATATTAAGTCATTAGAGTCTAACTGCCCAAGATTATGAGATTAGCTCAATGAAATTACCTGCAGGCACTAAAAAGGTTGATGTATATATTTTTTATGGTAAATTGAGAGGTTCCATTACATCCAGTTAGCAATCAGGTTACCCAGAAATACGCATAGTATAGATATATACATAGTCTAGCAGGTAAAAAGTTCTGGACTGATAAATACTGAGGTTTCCTTCAAGTGCTTTTTTCCCTCTCGGTATTTTCATGTATTTCTACAATGAACATAGAAATAAAGAGTAACAGATAAAACCTACTGTGTCTAAATGTGTTTTAAGTGTTCAGATAAAAGAAAAAGGAATAACCTGGCAGAGATGTGGAAACCCTGGGGGCATTGTTCCCATAAAGAGAACCTCTGGGTATTAACTATGGAGCAGAAATGATGGGCAAGGTGAAAGGAAGGAGCAGAGAGGTGGGGAGGAGTCACTGCGGTTGGAAACAACATCCCAAGTGCAGGCTGGGAGCTCTGAGTGACACATGCCCCAAACCAGTGAGACACCAGAGCTTCTGGAACTTCTATAACATGCCGGGTGCTATTCTCCAACCCTTACAGCAACTCCTCAAGACAGGTCTTCCCAAAGGGGGTCCAGAGGTCCCACTCCTTGCCCAAGGTTCTAGCAGGTGGACTCGAGCTGAGATTAGAAGCAGATGTGCCCGTTAGCCTATGCATGAGGCTCTCGTAACTAAGAGAAGAGGGAGCTACGCAGCTCAGCTCCGAGAGGCACTGTCCCTTGCCGCTGATGAGACAGCCCCTCGAGGGTCTGGGTAGCACCCCCTGAAGAATGGGTCTCCGGCTGGTGCTGGCAGCAATGGGGGGCTCTTCAGGAACAGAAAGAGCCCCTGTGGCTGTCAATTATTCAGGGGCTTACAGTGAGCGGCTTAGCTCCAGGCCACTAGTAACTTCCATTCCTGTTACTATCAGAGTAATCGCATTTTGTTGCTTTTTCTAAATACACTGCAGGTCAGGAGTCTGTAAGTCAGCAGTCAGTCATTACTGTAGCAGGGTCTGCAGCTGCGTCACCCAGGCTCCGCCACAGAACAAAGCAAACACCCGGGGTCTGTTTTTTGGTGTGATGTATAGCGCACTAATAATAAGTAATAAGGATATTGTTTTTAGGTTGAAAATGTCTAAATTGAAAAATTCTTCAGATAACAAAAAAAAAAAATCAAGGCAGACAGACAAAAGAGGATTGCACAAACATGGGTAAATTTGCATTCTAAATAAGGAATCTATGGGATATATAGAAAATACCATTACAAAAACTGTCATTTCAGGGTTAAGCAAACCATAACATATATAAATATTGTATATACCAGTATGTTCATGGACAAAAAATAAGATGGGCTTAAGGGGAGTTAGTATTACCTGACAAATTTCAAATACTAAAGTACTAAGAAGTCATATTTTCAATGTACTTCAGACTATAAATGTACGTGTGTGTGTATTCGTGTGTCTATATAATAGTCCTCATTTCTCATCGCTCCCACGATCGCATGCCTTCACATGCATCTGATGTCAAGGACTGTTCCATGGTTGATCAGTAAAACACGGTTTACATCAAATGACCAGCGAGTCAATTTTTTAAAATCCCAGCCTCTCTGTGGATCGCCAACTTCAAAGACTTGCATGGAGATCATGAAGCAAGTAATGACTGATTTATGACATAACATTAAGAAATGTTTTCTTTGAAGCACAAACTGAAAGGTCATGGGCGCCCAGAGTTTTGCTCAGGCTGGTCGTTGAAATGCAGAATGGATCGTTTTGCTGCTGCCAAGGGTACATGAAGGGTGTGAAGTAACTCCTTCCCAGCAACATTCCAATGAAACACCTAAGCGTCTGCAGTGGGGTAATGAGGCTGTTCCAGTCTTCAAACAATGGCAAACAATTGAGATCCAATCCCAAGAAGAAGTTGATGTTGCGGTCATTTGGGGGTGATGTTTAAAATGACCCCTGCTATTGCCCTAACCGGTTTAGCTCAGTGGATGGAGCGTCGGCCTGCGGACTGGAGGGTCCTGGGTTCGATTCCGGTCAAGGGCATGTGCCTTGGTTGCGGGCACATCCCCAGTGGGGAGTGTGCAAAGGGCAGCTGATCGATGTTTCTCTCTCATCGATGTTTCTAACTCTCTATCCCTCTCCCTTCCTCTCTGTAAAAAATCAATAAAATATATTTAAATAAATAAATAAATAAATAAAATGACCCCTGCTATAACCGGGGGCATTGTTTCACAGGACAGAAAATAAGCATTTACTCCTCAAAAGTCAGCAGAGATATCTGAGAGACAAAAAATGCAAGTGGCAGGCGCTGTGCCTAGAACAGTGGTCGGCAAACTGCGGTTTGCCACTCTGTTGACTAATGAGTTTGCCAACCACTGGCCTAGAATAAAGCTAACATTTTAGAATGAAACACTTAGACCTACGCAGCTGAAACCTGGGCATACTTTGCACCATGCTCAGAAGGCACCCCAAATGCAGGCCAGCGCGCCGCCACTCCCCATGCAGCCAGAGAGCCGCACAATTTCTCACCCATTTTCTGAACACTCAAGGGAGAAAAGGTGGGTGCAGAGATCTGTGAAGAGGGCAGACTTGAGAAGGAGTGGACTCAATCAGCCACATGAACACAAGAAAAACCGTACATCAAAGGTAGGACAATAATCTGCATATGGGAGTTGCCTGGGAAACTGACCTTCCAACTAAACTCCAGGCCCAGTGTGAGGCTGCCCCACAGGCTGTCCTGGGCACTCAGGACCTCTTGCCCGCAGGCTGCATCGACATGCACACAGAATCACTCATCTGCCTGTGCCTTTGTATGGAAAAGCAGGATGAACTCTGGTGCCATTCTGCAGGTGGCCGTGAGAATAAACTAGGTTTCATGCCTAAGAGTCCTATAGAACTGGGGAACTTCTCCTACAATTCTGTGAATCTAAGTGCTGGTTGCAAAGTTGTTTTGCTTGCTATTTTAGGTAACTTCTGTAATTCAGTACTGCTCCTCTCCGCTCCCCAAAAGAAAAGTCTATATGGCCAAATTGATGTGATAAAATCATAGGTTTAAAAAATAATTCATTAGACTATCAAGATCTTGGCATGCCAATCCTGAAGAGACTATTTTGAGCTGTCACTTCTCAAGCATATATTTTTTTCATTGACTGACATGCCAAGTGCTTGATGGAATAATGAATTGTCCCCATTGACATCACCACCACATAGCCCCGGGCTCTGCACAGCGTTGTGCGGGGTGAGAAATAATGCCGCTGCTCTTTCCAGACGTGTAAACCCGCCAGGGTGAGGCCAGGGACGGCCGGGGCTGAAGAAGAGGGTGGCGGGAGAGTGGGTGAAGGTCGGGGCTGATGAAGATCAGCCAGGACCGTGGTGTATATCAGACATTCACAACAAACTATCCCGAGTCCACATTTTGACATGATTGCAACACAACCCTCCTTCCAGGGATTCTTCTTTCTGGCTTGGGAAAGGTTCTGTGTTTTGTGGGATTGTTTTTTACTTGAAAGATAGTTGCTACTATCTATTCAACCAGAAACTCAAGTCTTCTGACTCGGAGACCAACAAGATCCAAGCCACCGGGGCACTGTGCTCAGCCCAGTCGTAGACACGCTCCCAGGCTACACTCTGCCCCTCGGGCCCACCGTCCAACCTTGGGTCTCTCTGGGAGGAGGAATCCAAACCATCCCGGCCAGGAGGAGGCCTTCTGGAGGCCAAAGACCACAGAGCAACCTCGTCCGGAGGGCATGGTAACATTAAGGGTGGGGCCGACGAAATGCTGAGTACTGACAAGGGTCACTGTCCACAGAGGCCTTCATGCATGAGGCCCTTCTTTTCTGTGTGCAGGGGGCTTGGCTGCCTTGCCTCTGAGACCACCTCTGGCTCCGGCCAGGGCCTCTGGACCACAACCCCCACAAGGCACATGAGTAGTAACGCCTGCCCCAGGAGCCTCCCTCCTCAAGCGGCAGTCTAGTCATTTCTTTTTCACAAACACCAGCCTTGCTTTTCCCTCCTGGAGGTCACTTGCCTACTTACAATGGGCAACTCAGGGCTGCGGCAGGGCTTTAAGTCTCCGCCCGGCCTAACCGCTCAGCAAGTGCATGCAGCCCTGCCCTGGGCCCAGAGCAGACACTGCAAGGAACAGGAGGGGCCCAGCCCACCGCCCATGAGCACGGCTGCCCTCCCACTGAACGTGAGCTCCCAGAGGTGCGTGTATTCGACATCTCTACGGACAGCTGGCCAGCGCTAACTCAGCCAGGGGGCAGCTTAGATGCTGGTGCCACCTGGGCCTTCACCAGCTGAGAGCGCTGGGCCGGGAGGGGAGTGGGTGATACTGGGGAGCACGCTCAGTGAGAGCCAAGTTCAAGTCCCACTACCTAGAGGCCATGCCTCCTCTGTCAGGGCCTTCTGGTCTCCCCAGGTCTCCCTGAGGCTGTCCCCCTCTTAGCCTCTGAGCGAGCACCCTCTGAACAAGCACACCAAGTTACAGGCCTGGGCAACAGGACTGGGCACCTGTGGGATTAAAGGTGGCGCCTAAACAGAGGCTTCTCCAGTGCTCGGGCCGACCCTACTTCCTACTGTCTCCTTCCTGCTTCTTTGCACCTCCTGTTCTTCCTCCTGGACCCCCACCCGCCCCTGCTGTGGAGGCCTCTGGGTGCGGTGTTAGCTGTGATCTGTGGTCCCCTGGGTCACCGCCCCCTCCCGGAGCTGCCCTGGGTCACAGCATGCCCTTCTCTCCAGGGCACCAGGCCATGTATCGCATGCCCACCTGCGTGGCTATCTGATCAGCCCATCTCCCTGCCCTCACCCCTGCTTCCCAGCACATGGGATGACCAAATACATCGCACAACACTGAGGCAGATTCCCTCATAGCCCCATGCACAGACGGGAAAACAGGCTCCGGGCGTGTGGCCACTCGGGCAGCGCCGGGCCTGTGTGAGGCCGGAGCCTAGAAGCCCAGCCGCGGGGAGGCCTCCATCACCTCTGGTCCCTGCACCTGCACCGCCTCCAGCGGCCCTGGCGGGAGTCTGGTGGGAGGAGTGCATTACCCCAGGCGGCCAGGTCCCCCGCGGGGCAGCCGCAGCCACAGGAACTCCAAACTATCTGCAGTGTCCTGGGCCACAGGGACCCGGAGCAGCTGCAGGAACTGGGACACGGCCACCCTACGACAGGCTCTGCCCGGGGCTGCTTTCTTCCATCCTCAAAGCAGCCTTAAATCAGGGGTGGGCAAACTTTTTGACTCGAGGGCCACAATGGGTTCTTAAACTGGACCGGAGGGCCAGAACAAAAGCATGGATGGAGTGTTTGTGTGAACTAATATAAATTCAAAGTAAAGGAGTTGGAGGGGAGAGCAAGAGAACCGGATAGAACAGCTGGATCCGGCCCGCGGGCCGTAGTTTGCCCACGGCTGCTTAAATGCTAACCTTGGAAAGCGGGGATGGGGTGGGAGTTGTTGGTGGAGGAGGCAACGGGCAAAGAAAAGCAAAATAGAACGTCTTTCCCAGCTGTAGGCCCTTTCCACCAGTTTAAAAGCAAAGCCACAAAAGAAGGGCGCCTTTTCCTGCCAGCACGTCTGTTCCGCCCTCCGGGCTCACTGCTGACACCAGTGGCGGTGGCCAGGAAGCTCTTCTCCACGGAGGCTTTGGGGGGAGTGGCGGGGAGGGGGGGGGAGGGGGAGGCGGGCAGAAGCCAGGCCACTGGAGAGCATTGTGAGAAGAAAAATAGGGGGCAACTTTGGGGGTTTACAGTGCCCCGGTGGCTTGGATCTTTGTTGATCTCAGTACACAGTTAAACAGTAATCTTACTTCCCCATTCTAACTGACTTGGGTGGAGCTGCAAAGCCCACCCTGAGGGGCCCACCACAAGAAGATATACTGGTACATATCAAAACCTCCCCACATGGCACTTCCGGCTTTGGATCAGTTCAGTCCCCTGAACTAGCAGCGCTGCGTAATAAAGGTTTTACTTTCCTGATTCCTCTGGGTGCCGCTGTCATTCTCTTGAGCCATTTGCCACAACAATAGGGTCCAGTGGGTGAACAGGAAGGATCACGAAGCAGCATCTGGTAGACGGATCTGCACGGCGAGCCCAATGCCAGCTCGGCGCTCCGTGTGGGGCCGCACGTAGGTGCTCTGCCCTCACACCCTCCTGCTCATGGTACAGAAAAGCAGGCCAGTGACATCTTAACTGGAAGAGGGAAACTCTGTCCTGTCTCCAGAAGACGAACCACAAACACTTGGAAAGCAGCTGTGTAAATGCTCTCCCAGGAAGTTGCTGAATGTCGCCTGCTTTTTTTCTTTAATGACTCCTGGGCGAAGGCATTTCGCTCAGGACTCAACTTCCTCTTGCTGTGAACCAGGCTCTCGCCCTCATCCCCACCCTCTGCCCTGAGTAGGAAGGGCTGCTCCACGGCGTATGGCTCGCTTCGATTCGCCATCGTCCCCCTACCCCCAGCCGCTCTGCACTGTCCATGCGGTCCTCCCCCTGCCTGAGGCCCATGCCCGCCCTGGCGCTGCCCTCCCCTCACCCCTGCCCTCTGCTTGGTTTGCCGCCCGCACCATCTGCACGGGGCCTCTTCTGGGACTGCCACCATCACCTCCCACTTCATCTCACCCAATTGCCTGGGATCCAGCTGGCCTTTTCCCTGGCACCTTCGTTAGCCCACTGCACAGTGCAGGTTCCACCCACGGCTGTGGGCTTTTCAACAGAACTGTGTCCTTGCAATTTATTTTCCAGATTTTTCTGGAAACTACAATTACTTTTTACCTACCTGCTGATTGGCTGGATGGCATTAAACCTGGGATAGGAAGATCTGGAGAAAAGCACGCGGGGAGTGGGCATGGCTGCCTGGGGCGAGTGCAGTCAGGCGGAGGGAGGCCAGTTCAGGCACACGTGTTCGCAGGGATAACTGGGAAGTGGCTGCCAGTCATCCCGGCAGGAGCTCAGCCGGGGAACCAGGGACCTCAGCGCTCTCCAGGTCTCACCTGCTGTCCCTGCAGAAGGGATCTGAGTGGGTTTTTTATTTACCCTTTACCTTGCAGTCTCCTGATTGAATAATTTTGGCTCAGCTATTGATCTCTGGTCCAATCAACAGTGACCAGGTAGCACAGTTGATTTAACTCACAAACAGGTGCATCTGGCTGAGCCTCTTCCCAGGAAAGCCCTCCCCCCTCCTCCCCCTCCCCTTTCCTCCCCCTCCCCCCTAGCAGCCCCCCAGCAACGCTGTGGGCACCTTGCAACACTAATGCTGAGGCTCCTTGAGAAAAGGATCCAGCGGCCAAGTGAGTTAGGAAAGAGCACACGCGACATCCACGCGCAGAGACGCACAGCGCACAGCCATGGGCCACAAACGGCTCTCTCTGGCTCACCTGAAGCCGCGCCCCCAAGTAAATGTCTTCCACATACCATCTTATCGGGACCCAGAGCGAGATGCTCGGACACATGCTGACTGAGACCTACACCGGTTCCCGGCTGCAGAGTGGGAGCCACGGGGATTGGCTGACCCCCCTGCCCTGCCCCCCGCCCCCCCAGTCTGATGTATGGGGTCTGGGGAGAGGTGTAGAGATCAGAATTTAAACGCTCCCCAGCTGCTGGAGCTTTAAATAATAATAGTTCTCTATGTCCTAGTGTCTATGTAGTAACGCATTTCCTGAACATGCCCTGTGTGCCAGGCACTGAGCAATTGTGACTTTATTCTTTTTATTTTATCGTTAACCTATTCTGCCAGGGAGACAATACTCCCACCGGCTACCAGGAGGAAAACCCAGCTCCGGGAGGCAGGCCACGCGAAGCTGTCAGGCCTCTGGCTTCTGCGCCTGAACTGCTTCGTCCAGTCCCTCCCAGGAACCTTCCTCCCTTGGTCTAGAAGTGCCCTTCCTCGTGGCAGTCAACAAGCCCTGAGGGATGAACAAAGGCCACGAAGGACCTCCAGGGCCCTTTCAGCAAAACATTCTAAAATTCTGCAACTCGAGGCTGTAAGGAATGAACAACACCACACGCTCTGAGAGCAGCACTGGGTCTTACCCAGGCAGACTCGACACGGAGCCTCCTTCATGCTGGAAAGCGCTCCCAGCTAACGCTGCACCGTCCACTGTCTAACCTCCGGGCATCCTCTGCGTACAGTTTGGTTCTGCGCAAACTGAACGATAGCAGCCATGCATATGCCAATACAAGAAGGAAATGAGCCCCAAACATGACTGAGGAGCTAATGTGCTATGGATGACCCTAAAGTAAAGCTCCCACGCCAAGGAAATGTCTGCACTTCAATGAAAACGCACCCACTGCACAGCTGCTGCCCCTGAAAATCAGCCTCCGGGGCTCAAATTCTCTGCACCAGGCGTGCATGTCCTACAAGGACCCAGGTATTGGCTGCAGCTAAGAAATATCACACTTAAATGGGAAATTTTTTCCGTGATAATCTTTCTACTTTCCCTCAAACCATGGATGAAAGAATCCTTCACACAGAAGCAAGGCCTTGCTCCTGGTGCTCAGGTCCCTTGAATCTGCTTTGGGGGTTATTACACCAGTTTTCAGGCCAGAGAGGCCATTTGGAAGGGCTTGATTGCCACCTCGCGGTCACAATGTGCATTGCCATCCAAAGCAAGGGCCCACACCATCTGTGCACAGCTCTAGGCCACTTGCTTGCTGACAGGAATGTTTCGGACTTTTTTTATTTGCCCCAATAAGCTAAAACAGAAGAAAGATATCAAAGTCTCTGGCAATAGCCATTGCTTTGGAATAGGTTATTTTAAACAACTGGTTTCTCTGAGGCAATCGTACCTGCGCTGATTTGCTTACCTGCGCCTAGTTTCAGAAAAGCAAGTCTTCATTGACTGTTTTGAAGAAAACTATTTGTAACACTAAGAAGGGGCCTAACTCCAGGACTATTTGCTCTACTCCCTATTCCCCAACTATTCTCTCTTCTCTTTCCTTCTCTTCCTTCCTATATCGCCTGTAAACTTCCGTTTAACTTTAAATTACTTTACAAAGAAATTCTCTCCAATCCATCTGTTACCTTTTAGCTGTGTGGCTTTGGGAAAGTTCCTTGCTCTCTCTGTTCTTTATTTAAATGTCTAGTAGAAGAACGGCTTTTATATATGTTTATTTTTTTATTGATTTCAGAGAGGAAGGGAGAGAGAGATTGAAACGTCAATAATGTGAGAGAATCATTGATCAGCTGCCTCCTACAGACCCCCACTGAGGATTGAGCCTGAAACCTGGGCATGTGCCCTGACCAGGTATCAAACCGTGACCTTCTAATTCATAAGTCAACGCTCAACCACTGAGCCACGCCGGCCGAGCAGATGTTATATTTTTAAAGATGGGGGAGCAATAAATAACATGGGAGAGGGAACACAGGGCCCGCAAAGCCAGCTCTAACCCTCTTCAGCATGAGTGAGGTTCACTGTGGGTCTCTAGTGAAGCCCACCCACCTAACTGCCAGGTGGCAGGCTGTAGGTGGCAGGCTGTGGATGGTGGGCAGTGGATGGCGGGCTGTGGGTGAGGGGCTGTAGGTGGCAGGCTGTGGATGACGGGCAATGGATGAGGGGCTGTGGATGGCGGGCTGTAGGTGGCAGGCTGTGGATGACGGGCAGTGGATGAGGGGCTGTGGATGGCAGGCTGTGGGTGAGGGGCTGTAGGTGGCAGGCTGTGGGGGGCGGGCTGTGGGTGGAGGGCGGGCCGTGGGGGGTTGTGGGTGGGGGCGAGCCATGGGGGGCGGGCTGTGGGTGAGGGGCTGTGGGTGATGGGCCATGGGTGAGGGGCCCTGGGTGAAGGGCCGTGGGTGAGGGGCGGTGGGTGGGGGGGCGGGCTATGTGTGGAGGGCGGGCTGTGGGTGGAGGGACGTGGGGGGCGGGCCATGGGTGGCAGCTGTGGATGGCAGAGGCAGCAGCTGGATGGCACCACCCTGCCCTGGTGGGCGCTGCAGCGGGCCCCCAGGATGCCCTCCGGCTGATCGCTGGGGTGATCGCATCACCCTCAGGTTACCGCCCTCCGTGGGGATGGCTCTTCTCAGCTTCATTGATCTGAGGACCCCTCCTCATTTGGGGACCCCTCTGAAGAACCACCCGCTCTACCCACCCCTGCGGAGGCCTCCCCTGCTACTGCCTGGCAGTTCAAGTCCTCCCCTGGCCCACGCCTGGCCCCTTACCCTCTCACAGGTGTAGATCGTGAGCACCGCCCCCAGTAAACCTGCATCCACAGCTCCATCCCAGAGGCGGTTTTCCAGAGAACTGGACGGAAGACATCCCTCTAGTTATTCCCAACATAGCACCCGAGTGCCCTGTTCAGTCAGATCACCCTCCCTGCTGAGGTCTCATCAGCATCAAAGCCCTGCATGGGACCCATGACCTTCTGGACCTCATCTCCTCTGGCGTCGTGCCGGCACGCCCCTGCCTCCCCGCTTGGCTGGTACACTCCCAGGAACACACGGTGCCCACTTATCTGCACTGCTTCCTCCACTGCCACCTGCAAATCTTGTCTCAAATGTTGCCAGTGGGGACTTCCCTGACCCTCCACGGAAGCCTATGGAACTCCACCTCCCCTCAGAGCTCCACACCCCTCCTGCTTGAGTGTCCTCCGCAGACGCATCAGCACCTCGCACATGCGTGTATTTATTCCCGCCGTTTAATGTCAGCCTCCCCCCAGAGGGCAAGTGCGGGCCCTCCCCGTCCTCTCCACTGTGTCCCGGAACCCAGCACAGCAGTGCACTCAGGAGCTGCTCATCTGCACTGCAGGGGCACGAGAGGGCACGAAACGCAGTGTGGACTCGGCCTGGGATCTTCAGGGAAGTCCCTTAAACAGCATCTGCTTCTCTTCCACTGAAAACTGGGGACAATAAGGATTATGCAATACAACATTTGTGACAGCATCATATAATAAACTGCTAAAAAATGTAAGGTATATTTTTATTTAAACTGAATTCTCCATCATCAAGATACTTAATTTTTATAATCTAGACTTGGTGGATTGCCAAAAAGCAAGCATATAACATTCAGACACAGAAGACCTTGAAAATGGTCTGGTATTGAAATGAGATATATGAAAATTTATTCCAAAGCCATACCCCAAACACCCAAATGTATAAACTATGAAATGCATCTCTTTTAAAGACTTAGTAAAAAGAGTAGTCTTAACATTGTAAATTTTATAACATTTAAAGGCTTCTTTTGCTACCATAAAAGTTAATTCCGTAGTGTCAAATGTACTTTGTTTATATAAAACATAATCTCTCTTTAAATATAAAATATTCAAATATTATAGTTCTATTATAAAATTGTTCTCATTTTCTGAAAGTCTCACATCTATTGCTAGCAAATAAATAGAATCACATTTCCAAGCGCTTCTTAGAATGAGGTAAGAAGATAGCTTTTCTGATGTTGCTGTCTCTAACTAAAAGTGCGACGCTGCCTTAGCTCCCTCCTGCTACCGCCGGAGCTCAGCTTCCCTGGCCCACGCCCGGGAGAAATGCTCTTGTGTGACGTGCTCTCTCAGCCAGGACTTGGGATCCTGCACAAAACACACAGCAATTCCACTCATTTATACTCATGTTGTCATTCTTTTCACACAACTTCAAGACCCAAATCAAAGCTACTGCTACAGCAGGGCACTATTTTTTGCAGATATTTTCATAAATATTCCTAACCTCTAGAAGACTGTTCCTAACCCTTTAAGGCAGGGGCAGCAGACTTGTTCTTAGCTGGTTTAGGTTGCTCAGTCATTCCCTGTGACACATTATTCTTTTAATAACTCTAAAACGTAAAGAAGTTCTTAGCTCTGCTGTAATCTGCTAATTTTAAAAGAAGACTTTAAAAAACAGAAGTCACCAGCCTCTAAATTAGACAAGTCAGATGCTAAGAAAATGTAAACACCACATTTCGCAGTAAGAGAAGCCCATGATTTTCTACTGCAAAAGCAAGCTGATAAACAGTCAGAAATGAGTCCCATTCTGATGGGCTGCACTTCAGACATGCTCTTCCGTCGATGGCACTTCCTATGGCTTCTTTGCATTTGAAATGGATGATGCACATGTGTCTTTTTATAGGAAAGACTCTCCATGGGCTCATCTGCAGTTTGCACAAATACTGGAACACGTCCTGGGAGGGTGGGGCACGCACGCAGGCACTGCAGCTGCAGCTGCAATGCCCACACCGGAGACCAGGGCTGGACAGACATGCTCCCCAGCAAGGAACTGTGCAAGCCCGCTGGAAGGTGCCCAGGCAGTCCTAAAGAATGTTCTGGTGTGCCTTCATCACAGGTAGTGCATTGTGGGAAGCCTGATTTGCATATGAAATACGTGACTATAAATTAGCACAGCAGCAGGATTCATCCAGGCTCTTGATGCCTGTGACCTGCAGGCGGCCGAAAAGATACAGCAGGGAATCAGTGCAGGGTCTGGGCTCGGACAGAGCGAAGCTGATCTGCTTACAGCACATTTATCTGCAGGTGTGTCCTATGGCCCAGCACTGAGACTCGCACCTGTGTGGGGAGGGCTGAGGGGTGTGAGTGTGTGTGGGGGGGGGGGGGGACGGGGGAGTGAGTGAATGTGTGTGGGGGGGTGTGAGTGGAGTGTTAGTGTGTGTGTGTGTGTGTGTGTGTGTGAGAGTGAATGTGTGGGGGTGTGTGAGTGGAGTATTAGTGTGGGTGTGAGTGGGTTTGTAAGTGTGTGTGTGGGCATGTGGGGGTGTAAGTGTGGGTGAGTGTGTGTGTGTGTGTGAATGTGTGTGTGTGGGGGGTGTGAGTGAATGTGTGGGGGGTGTAAGTGGAGTGTTAGTGTGGGTGTAAGTGGGTGTGTAATTGGTATGTGGGTGTGGGCGAGTAGGGGTGTAAGTGTGGTATGTGAGTGTGTGTAGGTGTGTGTGAGAGTGGGTGTATGGGTGTGTGTGGGTGTGCATGAGTTTGTATATGTGGGTGTGAGTGGGGATGTGTGTGAGTGCATGGGGGTTTGAGTGTATATAGGTGTGTATGTGAGTGGGTGTGTGTAAGTGTATGTGTGAGTGTGGGCGTGTGGGGGGTGTAAGTGGGTGAGTGTTTGTTGGTGTGTGTGAGAGTGGGTGTATGGGTGTGTATAAGTATATATGTGTGTGTGTGTGAGTAGGTGTGTGGGGGGTGGGTGTGAGTAGATGTGTGGGGGGGTGGGTGTGAGTAGGTGTGTGGGTGTATGTGTGGGTGAGAGTGGGTGTGTGTGTGTGTGGGGGTGTGAGTGTGGGTGTGGTGCTGCATGCTTCCCTTTCCTACCACAAACAGTGCTATGAATAAATTATGACAAATAAAGGCCATGGTGAATTTACTCCGACATCATAACCAGGTTGGGAGTCTCGAGAATCAACCACCCTGAGGTGTCCCACAGAACCAGTTACAGACTCCAAAGCTGAGGAAGTTGAGTACTCGGATCCCCAAAGAAGAAAGCTCAATCCTCAGCGAGCCATGGCCAGTTTTTGAACCACAAAAAGTCATTTCAGTGCAAAAAGAGTATCTTGACAAAAAGCAGTGACACGAATGTCACACAAAACAGTATAAAGCCCACAGGGAGAGCCCTGAGGCCGGTTTCGGTCCAGAAATATCACCGGGCTGAGGAACACCGGCTGCCTTGCTGAGGGGCTGGAGGGGAGTCCACCCAGCCCCCCACAGACAGCCGCAGTCACAGCTCGTCCCGTCTGCTCCTCCACGGCCACTTCGGGTGTCGCGATACGTGGTCTGCAGCCTGCAGGACAAGGTCCATAAACTCTTCGATGTCGAAAGAGTAGTTGGTAAACTTCGGATGTTCCCCCAGAGTGGGGTGGTGGCCCTGGAAAAGCAAACCAAAACACATGTCTGTAAGTCAGAGGACGTGGTTTTCTGAACAGGAAAAAACTACTTTACTTTGGCCAAAGCATCTGTCTTAATTCGTACTCCCCCTCGGAAGTCAGCAAATATTTTTTGGTAAAGTCCAAAGAACACATATTCAGCTCTGTGGACCACAGCCTCTGTCACATGACTCAACTCTGCCATCGAAGGGCACAAGCAGCCAGACAACACATACACAGAGGGCACGGCTGTGTCCCAATAAAACTTTATTTGTAAAAACAGGTGGGGGGCCAAATTTGGCCTGCTGGTCTCCGGTCCACTGATCCCTCCTATATGCGATTGAATAGCCCTTTCTAGGCCCAAATTTCATGAAGATTTCTTATTAACATTAAAGATACAGAGTGAATCTATCCTCTTCCTCCAATTTGCAAATATGAGTTACAACTCAGTGTTCCAGAGAACAATTTCCCTTTGAAGTTCAGCAACAGTGTTTCACATTCATAACTACACACATCACATGACCTGAGAAGCGAAAGCGGGCGTTTCGCCACTGCACTTGCCTTGTCCTGCGGAAAGACCTTGCTCTGCCTGCGCCAGGTGACGTAGTGGATGCCGCGGAGCCGGGCCAGGTCCAGGTAGCAGCGCTGGTCTCCACAGTTGTACCTGAGGCAGGGCAGCCACACGTGAGACTTGTCCGCAGTGTGTGCCCAGCCCACAGTTCTCTGGGAAAAAACACACCTCCCAAACAGATTCTCGCAAAAGGTCATGTACACAATGAACAAGACTGAGGGAGCTTACAGGTGGGCAACACAGGCTTACAGGGGTCAGTATGTGAAACAGTTTATTCTTGTATTCTCATTTATTAATTACTAGAGGCCCGGTGCACGAAATTCATGCACAGGGCAGGGGGGCTGTGTCCCTAAGCCCAGCCTGCACCTTCTCCAATCTGGGATCCCTCTCACAATCCAGGACTGCTGGCTCCCAACTGCTCGCCTGCCTGCCTGCCTGATTGCCCCTAACTGCCTCTGCCTGCCTGCCTGATCGCCCCTAACTGCCCTCCCCTGCCGGCCTGATCTCACTCCCAACTGCCTCTGCCTGCCTAATCTCACCCACAACTGCTCCCCCTGCCGGCCTGGTTGCCCTCAACTGCCCTCCCCTGCCAGCCTGATCTCGCCCCCAACTGTCCTCTCCTGTAGGCCTGGGTCCCCCCCAACTGCCCTCCCATGCAGGCCTGGTCACCCCCAACTGCCCTCCTCTGCCAGCCCAGTCACCCCTAACTGCCCTCCCCTGAAGGCCTGATCGTCCCCAACTGCCCTCCCTTCCAGGCCTGGTCCCTCCCAACTGCCCTCCCCTGCCAACCTGGTCACCTCAAACTGCCCTCCCCTGCCAGCCTGGTTGCCCCTAACTGTCCTCCCCTGCAGGTCTGGTCACCCCCAACTGCCCTCCCCTGCAGGGCTGGTCCCCCACAACTGCCCTCCCCTGCAGGCCTGGTCCCCCCCAACTGCCCTCCCCTGCAGGCCTGGTCACTCCCAACTGCCCTCCTCTGCCAGCCGGGTCACCCCTAACTGCCCTCCCATGAAGGCCTGATCGCCCCCAACTGCCCTCCCCTGCTGGCCATCTTGTGGCGGCCATCTTGTGTCCACATGGGGGCAGGATCTTTGACCACATGGGGGGGCCATCTTGTGTGTTGGAGTGATGGTCAATTTGCATATTGCCTCTTTATTATATATTATTATATTAGTTCCCATATGAACTGTAAACCTACTTTTGCCCCACCCTGTACTTTTAAAATATTCTCATAACTAGATTACCTTAACTTTTAAAAAACAGAACAGAATGGAGATAGACCTTTATCAACAGGGCTACGAATTTCATATTTTCCTATCATACCTGTCTGCACGTATGGAAGTGGCCTTGAGGCAGGTAACACTTCCAAGGTCACAGAGCCAGCAAAGCCAGTGCAAGTTCAAGGCCTGGGCTTCCTCAGTGACCCTCTCCTTCCTCCCGCCTTCCTCCCTGCCCCCTCTGTCTCTAAGAGAAATGAAGACATATCAAAGCCACAATTATCAGGCTGTTGCTCTAACGTGTGTATTTTTTACGTCTTGCATGGTGTGGAAGTTCATGACGCCTCTTTCTAAATAGTCATCTGTTTAAATAGTGAGTCAACTCATTTTTAAAGTTGAACCACACAATCAGGATATGAGACCTATAGATGAGGCCAGTGTAGAACTCTCCCAAGGAGAGAAGGCCATGTCTCCACAGCAGCCGCAGGGGCAGAGCACAGGGGCCAGAATGTCCACCCTGACCCTCAAGGTCCGTGGGATCAGGGAGCCCGCGGCAGAGGCAGGGAGCAGGGAGCCCATAGGAGGCAGGGAGCACATGAGAACAGGGAGCAGGGAGCACACAGGAGCAGGGCTTGTGCTGGAGCTGGTTCTTCATGAGATGCACAGGCTTTCAAACTCTCATGCTTTAAAAATTGTGGTAGAAAACAAATACATAAAATGTATCACCTTAGCCATGCAGGTGTGCAGTTCAGTCGTGGTAAGGACATTCACATTATTGTGTAAGCTAAATCCAGAACTTCCAGCTTCAAACACACACTATTTAACGCCAACTCCTCCTGGGCCCCAGCCCTGGGCACCCCATTTACTTTCTGTCTCTGTGAATATGACCCTCTAGGGACCTCATGTAAGTGAAGTCACAGTATCTGTCCTCTTGTGACTGGCTTACTTCACTTGAGATAATGTCCTCAAAGTCCAGCCATGTGCGCATGTGATGAGATTTCCTTCCTTGTCAGGCTGAGTCATATTCCATTGTGTGTCCAGCCTTTATCAACAGGGCTACGACCTTGATGGACGTATGGATGGCTTCCACATCTGGGCTGCTGTGAACATGGGTGTGCAACACACAGCTTCTCTCTCAGCACACTGATCACGCCAAGTGTCGGAAATGCCCAGTTGGAGAGGCACAGGGGATCGAACCCCGAGAAAGAAACCACAGATTCAATGGTAAATGGAATTGGTTTTTTTTTAGTTTTTCTTTCCGAGAGTTCATTATTGGTGTATAAAAATGCCACCCATTTCTGGATATTAATTTTGTATCCTGCTACTTTGCCATATTCATTTATTAGATCTAGTTTTTTGGTGGAATTTTGGGGGTTTTCTATGTATAATATCATGTCATCTATGAATAATGACAGTTTTACTTCCTCCTTTCCAATTTGGATGCCTTTTATGCCCTCTTGTCTGATTGCTGTGACAGGACTTCCAATATTATGTTGAATAAAAGTGGTAAAAGCGGTCATCCCTGTCTTGTTCCTGATCTTCAGGGAAATAGTTTTAGTTTTTGCCCATTGAGTAGGATGTTGGCTGTAGGTTTTTCTTATCCAAAGAAGTAAAAGACCTGTACTTGGAAAACTATATAGATCACTGAAAAAAGAAATAGAGGAAGCTACAAACAAGTGGAAGAATATACTGTGTTCATGGACTGGAAGAATTAACATCATTAAAATGTTCAGTCCTAACCAGTTTGGCTCAGTGGATAGAGCACTGGCCTGAGGACTCAAGGTTCCAGGTTCAATTCTGGTCAAGGGCATGTACCTTGGTTGTGGGCACATACCCAGTAGGGAGTGTGCAGGAGGCAGCTGATCAATGTTTCTCTCTCATCGATGTTTCTAATTCTCTATCCCTCTCCCTTTCTCTCTGTAAAAAATTAATAAAATATATATATTTTTAAAAATGTTCATATTACCCAACACAATCTATAGATTTAATGCAATTCCTATTATACTACCAATAGCATATTTTACAGATCAAGAACAAATATTCCAAAAATGTATATGGAACCCTAAAAGACACCCAATAGCCTCAGCAATTTTGAGAAAGAAGAACAAAGTAGGAGGGATCACAATACAGGATATCAAGTTATACTACAAAGTCACTGTAATCAAAACAGCCTGGTACTGGCACAAGAACGGGCATATAGATCAATGGAACAGAACAGAGTCCAGAAGTCAACCCATGCCAATATGGTCAATTAATATTTGGCAAAAGACCACTGAGTTTCCTCAAAAAATTAAAAATGGAACTCCCATTTGACCCAGGAATCCCATTTCTAGGAATATATCCCAAGAAATCAGAAACCCCAATCAGAAAGGATATATGCATCCCTATGTTCATAGCAGCACAATTTACAATAGGTAGGATTTGGAAACAGCCTAAGTACCCATCAGCAGATAAGTGGATTAAAAACTGTGGTACATCTACACAATGGAATACTATGCCTCTGTAAAAAAGAAAGAACTCTTACCTTTCGCAACAGCATGGATGGACCCAGAGAGCATTATGCTAAGTGAAATAAGCCAGTCGGAGAAAGATACATATCACATGATCTCACTCATTTGTGGAATATAATGAACAAAAATAGATCCAGAGACACAGAAGCATCAAACAGACTGTCGAATCTCAGAGGGAAGGCAGAGGAGGGGGAGTATGTTAGAGATCAACCAAAGCACTTGTATGCATGCATATAAGCATAACCAATGGACACAGACAGTAGAGGGATGAGGGCATGTGCCGGGGAGTGGGAGTGGCTGGGGAGAGGTCAATGTGGGGAAAAGGAGACATATGTAATACTTTAAACAATAAAGAATTTAAATTAAAAAATATCTATTTGGCAAAAGAGGCAACAGCATACAATGGAATAAATGGTGCTGGGGAAATTGGATATATACATGCAAAAAAATGCAACTAGACCACCAACTTACACCATACACAAAAATAAACTCAAAATGGATATGAGACTTAAATATAAGTCACGAAACCATAAAAATCCTAGAAGAAATCCTGGTAAAATATCAGACATCTCTCAGAGCAATACTTTTGCCAATATGTCTCCGAGGGGAAGGGAAATACAGGGGGAAAAATAAACAAATTGGACTCCATCAGACTAAAAAGTTTGGCACAGCAAAAGAAACCATCAACAAAACAAGAAGGGAACCCACTGTATGGGAGAACATATTCGCCAATGATTCCTCAGATAAGGGGTAAATTTCCCAAATATATAAAGAACTTACACAACTCAACACCAGGAAGAAAAACACTCCTATAAAAAGAAAAATGGGCAAAGGAGCTGAATACACTCTTCTCCAAAGAGGACAAAGAGGACAATAGACACATGAAAAACTGCTCAAGCCCTGGCCGGTTTCTCAGTGGTTAGAACATCTGCCTGTGCACCAAAGGGTTGCAGGTTTGATTCCTGGTCAAGGGCACATACCCTTACAGGTTTGATCCCTGGCCTCGGTTGGGGTGTATGTGGGAGGCAACCAATCAATGTGTCTCTTTCATATCAATGTATCTCTCTCTCTCCGCATCTCCACCCTTCCCTTACACTCTCTCTAAAAATAAAAAATAAAAATTCAATTAAAAAATATTCTCAGGTGAGGATTAACCAAAATCCTATCTAATAAAAGAGTAATATGAAAATTGACTGTACCTCCGCTACACCCACAAGCCACGCCCACCAGTCAATCAGGAGCAAATATGCAAATTAACCCAACCAAGATGGCTGCGGCCACAGAGAGAGCAGGAGGCTTGGGTTGCCCCCGGCAATGGAGGAAGCCAAGCTTTCTGCCTTCCCTGGTGGGCCCAGACCTCCGCTCAAGGCTACAAAGTTTCAATTATAGAAGATAAATAAATCCCAGATACCAGGGCTTCCGCTTGGGTCGCCGGGGGGTGTGGCCGGCCTGCAAACCATCACAGGCCCCTCGCTCAGGCCACACCACACCCTAAGGGAACCCCCACCCTGATCTGGGACACCCTTCAGGGCAAACCAGCTGGCCCCCACCCGTGCACCAGGCCTCTATCCTATCTAATCCTATCTAATAAAAGAATAATATGCAAATTGACCGTCACTCCAACACACAAGATGGCTGCCCCCATGTGGTCAAAGATGACTGCCCCCATGTGGACACAAGATGGCCACCACAAGATGGCCACCAGGGGAGGGCAGTTGGGAGGGACCAGGTCTGCAAGGGAGGGCAGTTGTGGGCAATCAGGCCAGCAGGGGAGGGCAGTTGGGAGGGACCAGGCCTGCAACGGAGGGCAGTGGGGTCAATCAAGCCTGCAGGAGAGGGAAGTTAGGGGTGACCAGGCCAGCAGAGGAGGGAAGTTGGGGGCAACCGGGCCTGCAGGGAAGGGCAGTTGGGAGGGACCCAGGCCTGCAGGGAAGAGCAGCTGGGGGGGACCGCAGGGGAGGGCAGTTAGGGGTGACCAGGCCTGCAGGGGAAGGCAGTTAGGGGCAAACAGGCTGGCAGGGGAGCAGTTAGGCATCAATCAGGCTGGTAGGGGAGTGGTTAGGGGGTGATCAGGCTGGCAGGCAGAAGCGGTTAGGGGCAATCAGGAAGGCAGGCAGGCGAGCAGTTGGGAGCCAGCAGTCCTGGATTGTGAGAGGGATGTCTGACTGCCCGTTCAGGCCCAATCCTACCTGGATCGGGCCTAAACGGGCAGTCGGACTTCCCTCGAGGGGTCCCAGATTGGAGAGGGTGCAGGCTGGGCTGAGAGACACACCCCCCCCCCCCCGTGCACGAATTTCGTGCACCAGGCCTCTAGTAAATAAATAAATATCCTTGGGTGAGGAATATCCAAAAAAGAAAAATGCTCAAGGTCACTAATCATCAGAGAGATGTAAATAAAAACTAAAATAGGTATCATCTCACACCTGCAGGAATGGCTACCATCAATCCTATATAATAAAAGCCCAGCAACCATAATGGCATAATGACCAGAACGACCGCTCAACCAGTCGCTATGAGGTGCATTGACCACCTCTCGGTCCTTCCCCACGGCCCGCAGGCTCCAATTGCAGCATGGGAAACGGAGAACCATGGGGAACCGGGTGGGTGGCAGTGGGGCGGGACTGGGGACTGGCAAGTGGGCAGAATGGCCAACCTCTTGGTCCCTACCCCCAGCCCACAGGCTCTGATTGCAGCATGGCGAACGGGGAACCACGGGGAACCAGGTGGGTCACGGCGGGGCGGGACTGAGGACTGGCAAGTGGGTGGAAGATGGCCCTGATCACAGGCTATGTGTAGGGACCCTACCCATACACAATTTTGTGTGCTGGGCCTCTAGTAAATCAATAAAGGAGTGGAAAAGGGAACCTTAGTGCACTGCTGGGGGGATGCAGACTGGTGCAGCCACTGTGGAGAACAGTATGGAATTTCCTCAAAAATTTAAAAATGGAACTGTCTTTTGACATAGTGATCCCACTTCTGGGAATATATCCTAAGAATTCCAGAACACCAATCAGAAAGAATATATGCACCCCTATGTTCATAGCAGCGTTATTTACAATAGCTAAGATCTGGAAACAGCCCAAGTGCCCATCAGTAGACGAGTGGATAAAAAAGCTGTGGTACATTTACACTATGGAATACTATGCAACAGTAAAAAAAGAAGAATCCCTTAACCTTTGAGACAGCTTGGAGGGACCTGGAGAGTATTATGCTAAGTGAAATAAGCCAGTCAGAGAAAAACAAATATCACATGATCTCACTCACATGTGGAATCTAATGAACAAAATAAACTGATGAACAAAATAGATCCAGAGACATAGAAACATGGAACAGACTGACGATTCTCAGAGGGAAGGGGCAGGGCGGGAAGAGATTAACCAAAGAACTTATATGCACATCTGCATAACCCATGGACACATACAATAATGTGGTGAAGGCCAGGACAGGGGAAGGACAGGGAGAAGGGAAGCAAAGGGCAGGGTGGGGTGGGAATGGGAGATATCTATAATAGAGTGAACATTAAAAAATATAGTAAAAAAGAAAAGAAATCACACATTCACATCTCCCATTGAGACAGGGAGGAGCAGGTGGTTTGCTTGCTAAGTGAAATGGCAGGCTGCAGCCTTCTCATTTTTAGTATTAGGTCTTTTCTCTTTCCAGGTGCCTATATGATGTGACTTCCCTGGAATGATTAAGTACTTAGCCTATGGATGTGCTGAGCAGAAGTCTCAGCATGCATAAAGAGCATCATGAGCTGCGGCAATGTAAAACCGCTCCAAATACTTACAGTTCAAATACAGCAGCCCAGTCTGGAAGGAAAAGTAAATGGGTAAGACCAGCTCCATGCATTCCAATAAATATATCCGTGTTATGGGTGATCCTTAGCTGATCTAAAAACCCAAGTTCCCTGTGAATATACAGAAGACAGATGGAGAGAACAAAGTATTAAGTCCAGTTGAGCTCAAGACTCACAGTAATAATATTTATACAAGTGTCTTTCCCAATTTAATTCACACTCCACCATGATCATTTTGCCAATTTCAAGCCTTACTCTAGTATTTAATAACTTAATGAGTCAGTAATTTTACATTTCTCCCAAGTAAACACTTCTTTTTAAAATCTTAAAATCTTTTTTAAAAAGAAGGAACCTTTTATAGCTGTCTTGAGTGGAAAACTAGTAAACAGGCCATAAATAAAATTGTAAAAATAGATATAATCAGCCCCAGCTGGTTTGGCTCAGTGGATAGAGCATCGGCCTGCGGACTGAAGGGTCCTGGGTTCGATTCCAGTCACGGGCACATGCCCAGGTTGCAGGCTCGATCCCCAGTAGGGGTGTGCAGGAGGCAACTGATCAATGATTTTCTCTCATCATTGATGTTTCTATATCTCTCTTCCTCTCTGAAATAAATAAAAATATATTTTTTAAAATAGATATAATCAAACTAAAAAGCATTATTCAAATCAAGGTAGATATTATTGCAAGGCAACCCTCTAAGCCCATCTGCCTGCTCTTGATGAAAAAGAGAAATTAGGGAAGGTTGAAGAGACACCAGCACAAACTGAAGACTATTCCCTGGTGATAAAGTGTGTTTTAGCAGGGAAGCAATTCCTCCTGAGTGAGCTGACTTATTCTGAAGAACTAAAATGGTCCCAATACCACCGAGCATTTTCTTGCCTTTGCAACAGACAAATCCACAATTTTACGCACGTTAGGGTTGTAAAAGTGCCCTTTGAATTCAAGACGCTGAAAGATATGAAACTCTGAACTAAAATCAATGCCAAGAGATTAAAAATGGCTGCGGAGTAAGTGGAGCTGCACTGACATGCTCCCAGGACCAAACTGGAATTACAACTAAAATACAGAAAAACTTCCTGAATAATCAATGGAAGACTCGCTGAAGAGAACCCTGATAACCGAGAACAGAGAGCGGAGACCACATAGAGACTAATAGGAGGGGTGGAGGCACGAAAAGGATGGCCAGGCTCCCACAGACAGCAGCTGAAGTTCCAGTGAGATATTTCAGCCGTGGGGGATTCCCACTGAGAACTCTGGGATCTAATCCCCAAGCTGGGCCCCCCAGCAGAGAGCACCAGAACTGAGAAGGGTACCCACATAACATCTAGCTGTGAAAAGCAGCAGGGTTGCTGTCTGCCAGGGAGAGATGGCTAGAAATGCAGGCACCATATTAAAGACCCAACACACAAAATTCCCTGTGGAGTCACCCACCTTGTGCTCTGGCAGAGGGAGGGCAGAGTGGACTAGAGCTGAGTGAACAGAATCCAAGATTGGGGGTGTGGAGTTAGAGCTCAGAAGGCAGACACCCCAGTTTCCTGTGCTGAGTCATTACCTCACGCTGCAGAGGTCATCTTTCTCATGCACACATTTTCTATACAGGCAGCCTTGCCTGGGGAGAAGACAGCTGATCCACCCTATTGGAAAACACCTTGCCCCACCATATGGAGGTTCTGATGCCCATTAAGAGACTGAGAATAGCAATTAGCCTTCAGGCAGAAGCAATTGCCTGACCCTGTTGAAAAAAACCTCTCAACACACCTATGGACAATTGCCTGAGGGCAATTCAAGATGGAACCCTATCAGTCTGTAGACAGAGGCTGTCTCTAGATTGAGTCTTTGTCTAATCTAATTAGTCAGAAACAGCGTTTGACACTGTCCTGCACTAGAAATTGAGAGGTGTAGCAGATCTACCTAATACATAGTCACAAACCCAAACAGGCAGCCAAAATGAGGAGACAAAGAAACAACCCCCAAATGAAAGAAGAAAAGATAAATGAAATGCTGATAAGAAATTTATCTGGGCCCTAGCCGGTCTGGTTCAGTGGATAGAGTGTTGGCCTGTGGACTGAAGGGTATGGGGTTCAATTCCAATCAAGGGCACATGCCTGGGTTGCTGGCTCAATCCCTAGTAGGGGGCATGCAGGAGGCAGCTGATCCATGATTCTCTCTCATCATTGATGTTTCTGTCTCTCTCTCCCTCTCCCTTTCTCTCTGAAAGCCATAAAAATGTATTTTAAAAAAAGAAATGTTATCTGATATAGAGTTCAAAATAATGATGGTAAAATGCTCAACAGCATGAGAGAAGATATAATAACTATAAAAAGAGAAATAAAGAATGACATAGCACAAGCCAATCCATGATTCTCTCTCATCATTGATGTTTCTGTCTCTCTCTCCCCCCTCCCTTCCTCTCTGAAATCAATAAAATATATATATATGCATAGTTACTATATGCAAAAGATATAGTAACTATGAAAACAGAAATAAAGAATGACATAGCACAAATAAAGAACACATTGGAAGGAGATTAGGGGAAGCTGAGGATCAAATCAGTGAATTATAAGACAAGGTTGGCCCTAGCTGGTTTTGCTCAGTGGATAGAACATCAGCCTGCAGACCAAAGGGTCTCAGGTTCGATTCCGGTCAAGGGCACGTACCTTGGTTGCAGGCTCCTCCCTGGCCCGGGCCCTGGTCAGGGCACAACCAATCGATGTGTTTCTCTCACATCGATGTTTCTTTCTGTCTTTCCCTCTCTCTTCCACTCTCTCTAAAAGATCAATGGAAAAATATCCTCAGGTGAGGATTAACAGCAACAATAAAAAAGAAGAGAGAGGGTTGAAAAAAATCATTCAATCAGAGAACCAAAAAGGAAAAACAATTACAAAAAAGGAGGACAGCTTAAGGGAGCTGTGGGACAATGTGAAATGTAACAATATTTGAATAGTATGTGTGCCAGAAGAGGCATAAAGAGAGAAAGGGGAAGAGAACATGTTTGAATAAATAATGGCAAAAAAACTTCCCTAACCTGGTAAAAGAAAAAGTCACACAAATCCAAAAGGCACAGAGAACCCCAAGCAAGAAGAACCCAAACAGGCCCACACCCAGACACATCATAATTAAAATGCCAAAAATTAAAGACAAGAGAGAATCTTAAAGGCAGCAAGAGAAAAGCAAACTCTTACCTACAAAAGAGCTCCCATAAGGCTGACACCTGGTTACTCATCAGAAACTCTACAGGCCAGAAGGGAATGGCATGAAGTACTCAAGGTAATGGAAAGCAAGGATATGAGACCAAGATTACTATATCCAGCAAGGCTTTATTTAAAATAGACAATGAAATAAAGAGCTTCCCAAACAAAATAAAAAGGGCTAACGGAGTACATCACCACCAAGCCAGCATTACAGGAAATGCTAAAGGGACTGCTGTAATGAGAAGAATAGAAGAGAGAAACGTAGGCATACAGAATTAAAATGGCAATAAATAAGTACCTATCAATAATAACCTTAAATGTAAATGGATTAAATGCTCCAATCAAAAGACATAGGGTAGTTGAATGGATACAAAAACATGACCCAACTATATGCTGTCTACAAAAGACCCACCTCAGAACAAAAGATACAGACAGGATAAGAGTGAAGGGATGAAAAAAACTTCCATGTAAATGGGAAAGAAAAAAAAGGCTGGAATAGCAATACTCATATCTGACAAAATAGACTTCAAAATGAAGGCCATCACAAGAGACAACAAATGTAACTACATAATACTAAAAGGACTGATCCAACAAGAGGATATAACCCTGATAAACTTTTATTCACCCAATATAGGGGCATCCAAATATATTAAAAAAACTTCTAGAGATGTCAAGGGAGAGTTTGACAGCAATATAATCATGGCACGGGACTTTAATACCCTACTGACATCACTGGATAAATCTTCTAGACAAAAAATAAACAAGGAAACAGCAATCCTAAATGACACTCTAAATCAAATGGAACTAACTGACATCTTCATAACATTTTACCCCAAAGCTATGGAATATACATTCTTCTCAAGTGCACATGGGACATTTTCAAATATAGACTACATGTTAGGACACAAGCTAAGTCTCTACAAATTCAAGAAGACTGCAATCATATCAAGCATCCTCTCAGGCCACAATGGTATGAAATTAGAAATCAAATACAATAAAAATGCTCAAAAACAATCAAATACATGGAGACTAAATAGCATGCTATTAAACAATTCACAGTTTACCAAAGAGATCAAAGGGGAAATAAAATAATCCTCGAAACAAATGAAAATGAACACATAACAATCCAAAATCTATGGGACACAGAAAAAGCAGTCCTGAGAGGGAGGAAGTTCATAGCACTACAGGCCTACCTCAAAACACAAGAAAAAATGGTAATAAGTTATCTAACACTACAACTTGAAGAATTAGAAAGAAAAAACAGGAAAAGCCCAGAGTAAGGAGAAAGAAGAAAATAATAAAGAGCAGAGAGGAAATAAATGACACAGAGACTAAAAAAGAAAAAATACAAAAGGTCAATAAAACCAAAAGCTGGTTCGTCAAAAGGATAAACAAGATTGATAAACTTCTAGCCAGGCTTACCAGGAAACAAAGAGAGAGGACCCAAATAAACAAAATCAGAAGCAAAAGAGGTGAAGTAACAACTGACCCCACAGAAATACAAAGGATCATAAAAAAAATACTATGAACGACTTTATTCCAACAAACGGGACAACCTAGAGGAAATGGACATAATCCTAGAAAAATACAACCTTCCAAAACTCAATCAGGAAGAACCAGAAAACCTGAATAGGCCAAAAACTACTGATGAAATTAAAGCAGTAATAAAAATAATTCCCAGCAAACTAAAGCCCTAGTCCAGACGGTTTCACAGGGGAGTTTTAGCAAATACTCAAAGAACTAACACCTATCCTCCTCAAACTATTCCAAAAACTTAAGAGGAAGAAACACTTCCAAACTCTTTCAATGAGACCAGTATTATCCTAATTCCAAAACCAGATAAAGACATGACAAAGAAAGAGAACTACAGGCCAATACCCCTGATGAACACAGACACTAAAATCCTCAACAAAAATATTAGCAAATCGGATCCAGCAATACATTAAAAAGATCATACACCATGACCAAGTGGGATTTATTCTGGGGATGCAAGGCCGGTGCAATATCCACAAATCAAGAAATGTGATATAGCACATAAACAAATTGCAAGACAAAAATCATATGATCATATCAATTGATGCAGAAAAAGCATTCAACAAAATCCAACACCCTTTCTTGATAAAAACTCTCAGCAGAGTGGGAATAGAGTGATCAGATCTCAACATAATAAAAGTCGTATGTGACAAACCTATAGCCAGCATCATATTCAATGGGCAAAAACTAAAACCATTTCCCCTAAGAACAGGAACAAGACAGGGATGTCCACTCTCACCACTCTTGTTCAACATAGTACTGGAAATCCTAGCCATAGCGAACAGACAAGAAGAAATAAAAGGCATCCAAATTGGAAAGGAGGAAGTAGAACTCTCATTATTCGCAGATGACATGATACTATACATAAAAAACCCTAAAGACTCCATAAAAAAACTACTAGATTTAATAGATGAATTCGGAAACGTAGCAGGATACAAAATTAACACCCAGAAATCCATACCATTTTTATACACCAATAGTGAACTCTCAGAAAGAGAAACTAAAAAAAAAAAAAAAAAAAAAATCCCATTTACCATTGCAACAAAAAAATTAAGATACTTAGGAATAAACTTGACCAAGGAGGCAAACAACCTGTACTCGGAAAACTACAGAAAGTTGAAATAAGAGATAGAGGAAGACATAAACAAGTGGAAGAATATACCATTTTCATTGATTGGAAGAATTAACATCATTATAATGCCCAAACTACCCAAAGCAATCTACAGATTTAATGCAATCCCCATTAAAATACCAATGGCATATTTCACAGACCTAGAACAAACTTGCCAAAAATTCATATGGAACCATAAGAAACCCCGAATAGCCACAGCAATCTTGAGAAAGAAGAACAAAGTTGGAAGGATCACAATACCAGATATCAAGCTATACTACAAAGCCACTGTGCTCAAGCCCGCTGCTTGCACAAGAACAGGCATATAGATCACTGGAACAGAACAGAGAACCCAGAAATTGACCCAAGCCACTAGTCTCAATTAATATTTGACAAAGGAGGCAAGAATATACAATGGAGTCAAGACAGTCTCTTCAATAAATGGTGCTGGGAAAATTGGACAGATACATGCAAAAAAATGAAACTAGACCACCAACTTATACAAGAATAAACTCAAAGTGGATAAAGGGCTTAAGATGGGAAACCATAAAAATCTTAGAAGAATCCATAGGTAGCAAAATATCAGACATATGTCATAGCAATATCTTTACCGATACATCTCCTAGGGCAATAGAAACTAAGGAGAAAAATAAACAAATGGGACTACATCAAAATAAAAAGCTTCTGCACAGCAAAAAAAATCATCAACAAAACAACAAGAGAGCCCACTGCATGGGAGAACATATTTGCCAATGTTATCTCCAATAAGGTTTAATCTCCAACATTTACAGGGAACTCATACAACTTAACAAAGGAAGATAAACAATCAAAAAATGGGCAAAGGACTTAAATAGACACTTTTCACAAGTGGACATGCAGAAGGCCAAGAGACATATGAAAACATGTTCAAAGTCACTACACATCTGATAGATGCAAATCTAAACAACAATGAGTTACCATCTCACACCTGTCAAAATGGCTATCATCAACTAATCAACAAACGACAAGTGCTGGTGAGGATGTGAAGAAAAAGGAACACTCGTGCACTGCTGGTGGGAATGCAGACTGGTGGAGAACAGTATGGTGTTTCCTCAAAAAATTAAAAATGGAACTCCCATTTGACCCAGTAATCCCACTTCTAGGAATATATCCCAAGAAATCAGAAACACCAATCAGAAAGGACATATGCACCCCTAGGTTCATAACAGCACAATTTACAATAGCTAAGATCTGGAAACGGCCTAAGTGCCCATCGGTAGGTGAGTGGATTAAAAAACTGGGGTACATCTACACAATGGAATACTATGTTGCTGTAAAAAAGAACTCTTACCATTTGCCACAGCATGGATGGATATGGAGAGTATTATGCTAAGTGAAATAAGCCAGACAGAGAAAGATAAATATCACATTATCTCACTCATATGTGGAATCTAATGAACCAAATAAACTGATGAACAAAGATAGACCCAGTGCCCTGGCTGGTTTGGCTCAGTGGATAGAGCGTCGGCCTGCAAACTAAAGGGTCCCAGGTTCGATTCTGGTCAAGGGCACATGCCTGGGTTGCAGGCTCGATCCCCAGGAGGGAGTGTGCAGGAGGCAGCCAAACAATGATTCTCTCTCATAATTGATGTTTCTATCTCTCTCTCCCTCTCCTTTTCTCTCTGAAATCAATAAAAATATATTTTTAAAAAATAGACCCAGAGACACAGAAGCATGAACAGACTGTTGAACATCAGAGGGAAGGTGGGGTCAGTGGGTGGAAAGAGCTCAACCCATGAACTTGTTTGCATATATTCAGAACCCGTGGACACAGACAATGGGGTGGTGAGGGCCTTGGGCAGGGGGCGGGAGCAGGCTGGAAGAGGTTAAAGGGGGGATAAAAGGGGCCTATGTAATACTTTCAACAATAAAGATTTTTAAAAAGAAAGAAAGAAAAATGAGATGGTTAGATAGCAACATGAGGCCTGGAACAGCGCAGAGCACTCGCCCTGTGCCCGTCCTCACCTGCCCACTTCACTCACTGCTGGCCTCTGCTGCCCCTTACAGCCTAGAGGTCCAGCACTGCAGTCCGAAACCCTTCTCTCCCCGCTGACGCATCCAAGCACAGAGATACCAGCTCTGCCCAGGGTGCTGATCACTTACTTATATTTGTAATCGACAATCCGGACTTCAAATGTGGAGACCGTTTTCAGTGCGTTCACGAGCTGCCAAAGCAACAGAAACGTGAAATTTCTTTTCCTTCTCCAGTTTTACTTGTATTTGAGTCCTCAATTTCTTCTTTCTCATCCTACATAATAAAAGGCTAATATGCAAATTGACTGAACGCTGGAATGACTGGTCACTATGACTCACACTGACCACCAAGGAAGGAGCAGATGCTCAATGCCTCTTGCCCTCTGGTGGTCAGTGCACTTCCACAGGGGGAGGTCTGCTCAGCCAGAAGCGGCGCTCACGGCTGGCAAGCACAGTGGCGGTGGCGGGAGCCTCTCCCACCTCCGAGGCAGCACTAAGGAGCAGCGAGCCAAGTGGTAAGAAGTAGCAAGCAGGCGGGAGGTAAGGAGCAAGGGGTCCCGGACTGCAAGAAGCATGTCCGACTGCCGGCATAGGCCCGCTCCCCGCCGTCAGTCGGACATCCCCCAAGGGCTCCTGGACTGCAAGAGGGCACATGCTGGGCTGAGGGAACCTCCCCCCACCCCAGTGCACAAATTTTGTGCACCGGGCCTCTAGTATAAGATATTTTTCAGGTTCTAAATGCCTCAGGTCTATTGTTCTAACCTTCACTGAGTTCCCGTGTGGGCTGCGACCCTGGATACATGACCTCCCTGAGTTCCGCAGTGGCTAGTTCTAAGGCTGCGCGGACCTGCTCAGGTCAAAGTGCTCGGAGGGAGTCTGACTGCATGCCAGCTCTTACTACTACCATTTGCTAGTTTTTCAGCCTGTAGTTCCTGGGCCCTTGGCTGGTTTCAAAGATTATGTTAAGAATTTTCTTTCTATCCATTTTCTCATTTTAGACAAACCATTAGTGCTTTGGACCTCATCCTCTAAAAATACTGAATTCTTGACAGAAAGACATTTTTAATATTTCTATACAGAGAAACAACTGTTCTTTCAGCAAACAGAAAGTAAAAAAGCAAATTAACCTATCAGTAAAATCAAAGCCAGGGTTTTCTATGTCCCTGAGAATTAGGCCACCTTAATCCAACACTGTGACTTCCGGCTCTTCACAAATGCCTGAGCCTGTGGCCTATGCCCTGTGTCTGTGTCCTGTTTCCTGTGTCTGCCCTGTGTCTGTGTCTTGTATCCTTTGTCCTGTGCCCCGTGCCTGTGCCCTGTGTCCTGTGCCTGTGCCCCGTATCTGTGTCCTGTGCCCTGTGGCTGTGCCCTGTATCTGTGTCCTGTGTCCTGTGCCTGTGCCCTGTGTCCTGTGCCTGTGCCCCGTATCTGTGTCCTGTGCCCTGTGGCTGTGCCCTGTATCTGTGTCCTGTGTCCTGTGCCTCGTATCTGTGTCCTGTGTCCTGTGCCCTGTGTCCTGTGCCCCGTATCTGTGTCCTGTGTCCTGTGTCCTGTGCCTCGTATCTGTGTCCTGTGTCCTGTGCCCCGTATCTGTGTCCTGTGTCCTGTGTCCTATGCCTCGTATCTGTGTCCTGTGTCCTGTGCCCCGTATCTGTGCCCTGTGTCCTGTGCCTGTGCCCCGTATCTGTGTCCTGTGCCCTGTGGCTGTGCCCTGTATCTGTGTCCTGTGTCCTGTGCCCTGTGGCTGTGCCCTGTATCTGTGTCCTGTGTCCTGTGCCCCGTATCTGTGTCCTGTGTCCTGTGCCCTGTATCTGTGTCCTGTGTCCTGTGCCCCGTATCTGTGCCCTGTGTCCTGTGCCTCGTATCTGTGTCCTGTGTCCTGTGCCCCGTATCTGTGTCCTGTGTCCTGTGTCCTGTGCCCCGTATCTGTGTCCTGTGTCCTGTGCCCCGTATCTGTGTCCTGTGTCCTGTGTCCTGTGCCCCTTATCTGTGTCCTGTGTCCTGTGCCCCGTATCTGTGTCCTGTGTCCTGTGCCCCGTATCTGTGTCCTGTGTCCTGTGTCCTGTGCCCCTTACCTGTGTCCTGTGTCCTGTGCCCCTTATCTGTGTCCTGTGTCCTGTGCCCCGTATCTGTGTCCTGTGTCCTGTGTCCTGTGCCCCTTATCTGTGTCCTGTGTCCTGTGTCCTGTGTCCTGTGCCTCGTATCTGTGTCCTGTGTCCTGTGCCCCGTATCTGTGTCCTGTGTCCTGTGTCCTGCATCCTGAGTCCTGTGTCCTGTGTCCTGTGCCCCGTATCTGTGTCCTGTGTCCTGTGCCCCGTATCTGTGTCCTGTGTCCTGTGTCCTGTGCCCCTTACCTGTGTCCTGTGTCCTGTGCCCCTTTTCTGTGTCCTGTGTCCTGTGCCCCGTATCTGTGTCCTGTGTCCTGTGTCCTGTGCCCCTTATCTGTGTCCTGTGTCCTGTGTCCTGTGTCCTGTGCCTCGTATCTGTGTCCTGTGTCCTGTGCCCCGTATCTGTGTCCTGTGTCCTGTGTCCTGCATCCTGAGTCCTGTGTCCTGTGTCCTGTGCCCCGTATCTGTGTCCTGTGTCCTGTGCCCCGTATCTGTGTCCTGTGTCCTGTGTCCTGTGCCCCGTATCTGTGTCCTGTGTCCTGTGTCCTGAGCCCCGTATCTGTGTCTTGTGTCCTGTGCCCCGTATCTGTGTCCTGTGTCCTGTGTCCTGCATCCTGAGTCCTGTGTCCTGTGTCCTGTGCCCCGTATCTGTGTCCTGTGTCTTGTGCCCCGTATCTGTGTCCTGTGTCCTGTGTCCTGTGCCCCGTATCTGTGTCCTGTGTCCTGTGTCCTGAGCCCCGTATCTGTGTCCTGTGTCCTGTGCCCCGTATCTGTGTCCTGTGTCCTGTGCCCCGTATCTGTGTCCTGTGTCCTGTGTCCTGCATCCTGAGTCCTGTGTCCTGTGTCCTGTGCCCCTTATCTGTGTCCTGTGCCCTGTGCCCCGTATCTGTGTCCTGTGCCCTGTGCCCCATATCTGTGTCCTGTGCCCTGTGTCCTGTATCCTGAGTCCTGTGCCCTGTGTCCTGTGCCTTGTGCCTCATATCTGTGCCCTGTGTCCTGTGCCCCGTATCTGTGTCCTGTACCCTGTGTCCTGTGTCCCGTGCCCGTAACTGTGTCCTGTGTCCTGTGCCCTGTATCTGTGTCCTGTGCCTGTGCCTATGCCCTGTGTCCTGCATCCTGTGTCCTGTGCCCGTATCTGTGTCCTGTGCCTGTGACACACAGATGCACAGCATCGATGGTTATAGAAGCCTCGCTGACTAGGCCCTTACATTGTGCTGGCACATCTCAGCTCAGGTGCAGGTCTCAATCCGCATCCACTCCACCCCGGAGCCTGACTGCTCTGTGTGCCTGTACGTGATGCCCCGGAGGCTCAGCCCCTGCAGGACCATAGCCAGGTCTAACAAGTCCCAGATCCAAAGTTTAAGCCTGGGGTAGGCAGCTCCTCAGGAACACATGTGAACCCTGCACAGTCCTCACGGCACCGTTCCAAGGGCCCACATGCCCGGAACCTGAACTCGGGAACCTTTCAGAAGCAAAAAGTCCATTTTCCAGGAAGAATCGGTGCTGACACCCCCAAAGTCCCACCGGGCCTGGGTCAGGGACTCAGCCTTGAGCCTTGCCTCCCGCCTCCTTGCCCGAAGATCCGCCAAAAAGCCTCCATTTCCTCCACAGCCGATGTCATAGCACTGGCTTCTGTGTGGGCAGCGGCCCCGCTCGGTGACCATTCAGGCAGCAGGAAGGGACTGTGGCCTGGGGCCGCCTGCCTGAGGCCCTAGACCCGGGGAGGTGGTGCTGGAGGCTGTCTGCCCGCACGCTCGCCTCCTCCGTACTACTTTCTAGTGTCACTTCGGGAAAAGCAGCAGTGGGTGTCCCCTGGTTGTCTAACGCCTGTCAGGCCTGTGGGTCAGAGCCCCGCCCTGGGGGCCCTGGGGGGCTGCATCCCCAGCCCTGAGGGCCTTCCTCCGCAAGAGCCTCCACCCTGCACCACACGTGTCTGTGCCGGCATCTGTGGAGGTGAGGCTCTGCACGCCACCTCCAGCCGACCCTGAGGGCGAGGGAGGCACATGGCCACCCCAGGTCAGCCTCCTACTTCATGGATTTCATGGGTGCTGGTCCTGGGTGGACAGCAGAGAGTGTGTGTGCATATATGTGTGTTTCTGTGAGTGTGTGTGTCTGTGTGTATGTCTGTGTGTCTATATCTGTGTGTCTATGACTTTGTGTGTCTGTGTGTGACTGTGTGTCTGTATGTGACTGTGTCTTTGTATGTGACTATGTGTCTGTGTGTGTGTCTGTGTGACTCTGTGTGTCTGTGTGTATCTACCTGTGTGACTGTGTATCTGTGTATATGGCTGTGTCTGTATCTGTGTGTCTGTGACTCTGTGTGTCTGTGTGACTATCTGTGTCTGTCTGTGTCTTTGTGTGTGACTATGTGTCTGTGTGTGTGGCTGTATGTTTGTCTCTGTGTGTGACCGTGTGTCTGTGTGTGACTGTGTGTCTGTATGTCTATCTGTGTCACTGTGTCTGTGTCTGTGTATGTGACTGTGTGTCTGTCTGTCTGTGTGTCTGTGACTGTATGTGTGTCTCTGTGTCTGCGTGTGTGTGCGCGTGTCCCCATCCCCCGATGAGAAGCATCTCACTCAGCCCGAAGCTCTGCAGTCCTTCAGACACGGGAGCCCCACATGAATCACCTTGGAAGTGAGATGTTAACCCTTAACCTAAGCTACCAATATGTCTGAGGTCTTTTATTGTCACTTTGGGCAAACGGGTAATTTAATATTGTGTCACAGTGATATATGATCTTTTTGGTCAAGTATGTTTGACAATATTCCCAGGGCCCGGGTTTTAAAAGGAGACTTTTTTTAACCTGGAAATGGCTTTGGGTTATTTCCCTATAATGCCTCAAACATTTGTTCTCTCTCCCTATAAAGGAGAAATTTTAAACTAATTTGGCCTACTTAATATACTAAAATTACATGGGAAGATTTGTCAAATGAAATAATTCTAGTTGCTATCTTGAAGCATTAAGTGTTATTGTATATATGTTCAAATCTCAGTGGAGGCATGACTCAGGCAATTGAGTGTCCACAAGAAGGTACCGTGGGGAGCCAGGCGAACACCACAGCAAGCAGTGCGCTCGGCCAGCACGGGCTGGGCACTGCCTTGGCCCCTGGCCCTGTCCCCTGCCTGGCTCACTGCTGCCAAGGCCAGACCCAGGCACCCGAGCTCCACGCAGATGCAGGAGGGCAAGAAGGTCCACAGCACCAGGTCCCCGAGGCGCACCATCCGGGCCCCGCGGAAGTGGACACCTGGTACTGGGGCTCTTTAAAGAGGCCAAAGGAGCACCGTCCCCTTCCCGGACGGGGTGTTTGCGCTCACAGGCTGACCTGAGACAGCAAGCTGCTCAGCTTGGCACCCTCCAGCATCCCTCAGGCCCAGTGAGGTGCTGGCTGGAGCCGGCAAACACCCGAGGGCCAGGCCTGGAGCCCCGACTGCAAGGGCTGCCCCTTCAGGGTGGCAACAACGTGCATGTGAAACAAAAGGGTAATGACCAGGCATGACAGGCCCTGGGTGGCCCCGAGACCTATCGGCTGGACATTGCCCACAAGGAGCCCTGGGTGACAGCTGCTGTGGGAAGGAGACGCGCAGGCTTTTCAGTAGACACTGTGGCTACACATTCTGTCCTAAATACCAGACAAGGTCGCTCCCCACTAAAACAATGGCTGCCACAGCTGGGGAGAGACCCCCAGGCCCTTCCTCCAGGCACTCACGTCACCTCGGGAAACCTTTATGACACAGCCTCTGTGTGCACCTGAATGCCCTATTCCCTGTTAGGATGAGATCCACTAACAAAATTAAATGCCCAAGTGACTTTCTCACCAGAAAACGTTGACATCAAAGTCCTCCCAGATCAAGCCCACGCCCTCCAAGGTGTTGTTACAACCCTAAGACAACCTTGAGCCAGAAACCTCTGAATAAATCTACAAAAGGTGACAGCGGTGTCTGGGCTGACCGCGGCCAGCAAGAGCCCACGCTGACGAGCACAACTTCATCCAGGCACTCAAATCTAAATGTGAGACGACACCCTTCGGAGGGCCCTGCAGCCTCAGAGAGCCACCTGCCTTAGTGCCAGTTCACGCGACCCTGTCAATCCCCATGGAACACTCGCAGCCAAGGCAGGAGCCCGGGACGGAGAGGATCGCTTTGTACGCGATTTGAGAGCCATCACACTGCAGAGGACATGCGTCTGGTGGCACCAGATCCTTTTACTGTGCTTAGCACCTCGTCTGAGGCCTTCGCTGTTTACAGTTCTAGACTTAGAAGATGCCTTTTACCACATACCCCGAGTCCTGAGTCCCAGGACCTGTGTGCCTTTGAATGGACGATCCAGAGACTAATGGGAAACACCAGTGTTGCTGGATGGTGCTCCCACCAGGAAAGACAGGAAAGACGGGAAACGTGCGAGGCCCTCGGAATTACATGCTCCACGGAGAACTCAGTCTAAGGCAAGACTGAAAAGATGACTATGTCATGAAACCAACCTAACTTGGGATGAGGTCTTACCAGTTGCCCTAGAGCAAGCTGCAGTCGAGGCCGTATGGAGCTTCCTTAAGCATATTATTGAAAGGGTTAAAGAGAATAAAACAGGACAGAGAAAACTTATTGTGCTTAGCAGGTATCTTGCAGAATGCTTGCAGCCTTGGGCACGGCATAGCCCAGAGAGCCACTGGACATCTAGCGCCAGGAGGAGCCAAGGACAGGACACGTCAGTCAACTCTGTATGTCAGCAGAACTGTTTGCAGCCTGCAGAGGTTAATAAAACCCTGCCTCCCCCTTCAGTCTCTGCTTTGTCGGACTCAGCCCACCTGCACCCAGGTGTCTGAAAGGTTCTTTTGATACATTATGGCCTCATGTCATGGGTGCATGACCCCAGCCCAGTCCGAACCTTTCAATTGTAAAAATATTCGACACTATAAAATATGTGCAGTCTCCAGGTGCTACTTTATCTGGCCCTCAACCTAAATGGAAGGGGCCCTGTGAAGTACCTCTAGTTAGTTCTTTTTCAAAAGAAACAGGACGACAGACCCCACCTGGCCAAGAAGAGAAGACAGGCATCTCGGAAGAGGAATGCTTCGCACAGGATCCAGACCAGGCCTGTAGAAACCTAAGGTACCCATCTTAACTTGCTACTGAATGAACCTAAACAAGATGCGCAGACTCCAAGATCCTATCAGCTGGACATTCCCCCTTTCCTGTGGTATTTGCTTGCACAGTCCTAGTATTCAAGTATTCTAAGCATATTTCTTGTGCTTTCTTGCACTCTTCCTGACTCACTGTCCCCTCTTGGCAGGAAGTGGCTAGAGCAGTCATCCCCCCCTCTTCCCCAAGACTGAGAATGAACAATAGGAAGGGGCGGTTGTAACCTGATGCTACCCTGTTTCTCACCTGACCCAGAACCAGAACCCAGCACATAGCAGGTGCTCAGTGCATTTTTGCAGAGTAAATCTCACTGCTGTGAGTACATCCCCAGCCATGCTGCTGCAGGCCTGGTGGCCTCAGGCGAGGTGAAATACAATCTATGAGTTGATGCAGTTAAAATGAGTTTGGGACTCTAACAAGTGGTTTGGTGCCTTTCAGTAAAAGTCCAATAAATGAAATGGGCATAGCCATCAAACTTTTCTAAAGGCTAATAAGTTCAATCAAAACATTTAACGCAATGTGAAAAATAAAACACACCAGTTAGAGGAAGTTAAGTTCAATGTGGTGTCATTAAAAATGCATGCCACAAACTCACCTCATGTTGGTTGAGTATTTTCCGGTACTCTGTGCTCCGTGCAAGAATGGTGACTCTAATTTTTCCATCCTGTAATCAGAAGGCAAAGGCAAAATAATGCTTTCTATGCCTGAACAGGTGAGTGAACACCTAAACCTAAAATATGATTTTCACAAAGAGATGAAACGCAATAAAAATACATTTATGGAACTTTTTTAAAAAATGTAAGCCTAACTCCTTCACCGTTTTCTCAGGGAATAAAATATGCATCTACTTTGGCCACAGAAGACAAACCAGCTCATTACACTTCTGTCTGGAAGGGTGGGTATATTTTTTAGCAGAGGCTGTGTGGCTCAGGTGGGGATTTGGGCTGTATGGGGAAAATACGGCAAAAGGAAGAGAAAGAAAAGAAAGCACACTCTTCACTCTTCCTAGTTTATCTTTCATAAATTGTAGACATCTGACTTCTAACACTCAGGTTCAGAAATTAACACAGAAACCTTGTCTTCTGAGTACTTCTTTTTCTGCCAAGGTGGTATTGGCTTTTTATCCAGGGTAAAAGTGAAGCGCACCCCAGAACCCAAAACGCAGTAAGTCCTCACTTATCATCTTAAAGCAAAATGACACATAATGAAACAATGGTACCACAGGCCAATGAAGTTCCTACAGCATCTCATCCACGGGATAAGGAAACGGCATTGAGCGAAGCGGCATTATTCTAGAACCTGCTGTGGATCCATTACCTTGGGTCCCTCCTGTGTGATGTTCAGTCTGTGTAGCACATGCTGGGAAAACGCCCGGAACAGCCCGGTACTGTGGCAGCCAGAAATCTAAAATAATAGTTCATATTACAGTGAATATTTCTGTTACTATTTCAAAGGATATCAAGTTGTATGCAAATGTTACCTTAAAATAGATCAAGAATAAGTTTTATAAATATGAATGTTTGCAACAGGTAACATTCTTACCAGAGGGGTATTATAGAAGAGCCCGTATCTCATCCGGGGCAACAGTGAAAAAATCGCTTCTTTAAAACACACCTAACAACAAAGACATTTTAAAAGGTAAGAAGAGACAATTTGTACCCTTTACACCAAAACAGCACTTATAATTACAGAAAATAAATTTTAACTAACCTCTATTTTACTAAAATATTTTATTAAAATATTTTTGAATAGCAAACTATTTCATTCAAGTGAAATTTGTGTTCTTGAAAAAGCTATGAAAAAATGTTTTTAAAAGCTACAGAGTTTAACAATGAGGATTCCAGTTACCAAAAAGGAAACTAAACAGTAAGAAATTAATGGTAATAGCTACCAGAAACCCATATTCAGTATATGTGTGATGAGTGCGTCATCTGCAATGACAAGTATTACAGACATTTCAGTGGGTTCCAGTACCCTTTTGGAGTCATAGGTTTTCAGATGAATCACGTCATAATCAGTAAATGCCTTCCATGTGTCAGAGAAGAGGTCCCCATAGCCATAGGAGCTCTGAAAGAAGAAACAAAATAAGTCAGGGCAATAAAATCATTCAATGTGGCTCTCCAAGAATGTAAAACACACCAACACTGGCCTTAGTGTGAAGAAGGAACAATCCTAAGCAAGCTATGAAGTCCAGGTAAGAAAACCAGCTTCCACTGTGGGCCTCATTTGATGTGCTGTCATCAAAACGAATCACCACAATTTCAGCCTCAGTCTCCTCAGAGCAGTTTGTTTCTCTACCACAACCCTTTGTATTTGCATGTCTGCAAAGTCAGCTGCTGTGGGCTTTTTTTCTGTGAGTTTTCTATCCACGGTACATGTACACACAACACATACACACACCATCGTTTGCACACACTCTGATATGCTCAGTGAACAAAACCATTTGGGTAAATATCTTTGGAAATAAATTTCAGAGCAAGAAAAATACTTTGAAAAGTTTCAACATTAAAAACATAATGTGTGTAACTCTGAAATGATCTACCCCTTGACTAATGAGTAATATGATTACGTCCCATTAACATCTATACTAATCCTATCTTATAATAGAGTAATATGCTAATTAATCATCACTCCACCACACCCACAAGCCACGCCCACCACCCAATCAGGAGCGAGTATGCAAATTAACCCAACCAAGATGGCTGCAGCCACAGAGAGATCAGGAGGCTTGGGTTTCCCTGGCAATGGAGGAAGCCAAGCTTTCCACACACCCTGGCTGGCCCAGGCCTCTGCTTAAGGCTACAAAGTTTCAATTATAGAAGATACATAAATCCCAACAAAAATGGCTGCAGGCACCAAGCGAGCAGAAGGCTTGGCTCCGCTCCAGGCTACAAAGTTTCAATTATAGAAGATAAATAAATCCCAGATACCAGGGCCTCTGCTTGGGTCACTAGGGGGTGTGGCCAGCCTGCAAACTACCACAGGTCTCTCACCCAGTCTGCCCCCACCCCAAGGGAACCCCCCACCCTTATCCAGGACACCCTTCAGGACAAACCAGCCAGACCCCACCCATGCACCAGGCCTCTATCCTATCTAATAAAAGAGTAATATGCAAACTGACCATCACTCCAACACACAAGATGGCTGCCCCCATGTGGTCAAAGATGGCTGCCCCATGTGGACACAACATGGCTGCCACAAGATGGCCAGCAGGGGAGGGCAGCTGGGAGGGACCAGGCCTGCAAGGGAAGGCAGTTAGGGGTGACCAGGCCGGCAGAGGAGGGCAGTTAGGGGGACCAGGCCTGCAGGGGAGGGCAGTTAGGGGCAAACACGCTGGCAGGGGAGCAGTTAGGCATCAATCAGGCTGGCAGGGGAGTGGTTAGGGGGTGATCAGGCTGGCAGGCAGAAGCGGTTAGGGGCAATCAGGAAGGCAGACAGGCGAGCAGTTGGGAGCCAGCAGTCCTGAATTGTGACAGGGATGTCCGACTGCCCGTTTAGGCCCGATCCTGGTAGGATCGGGCTTAAACGGGCAGTCGGACATCCCTCAAGGGGTCCCAGATTGGAGAGGTTGCAGGCTGGGCTGAGGGACACACACCCCCGTGCATGAATTTCGTGCACCGGGCCTCTAGTCCTATCTAATAAAACAGTAATATGCAAATTAAACATCACTCCACTACACCCACCAACCACGCCCACCAGCCAATCAGGAGCGAATATGCAAATAAACCCAACCAAGATGGCTACAGCCACAGAGAGCAGGAGGGAGGCTTGGGTTTCCCCGGCAATGGAGGAAGCCAGGCATTCTGCCTGCCCTTGCCGGCCTAGGCCTCCGCTCAAGGCTACAAAGTTTCAATGATAGAAGATACATAAACCCAAACAGAAATGGCAGCAGCCACGGAGCTGGAAAGAGCAGGAGGCTAGGGTTGCCCCCGGCGATGGAGGAAGCCAAGTTTTCCGCACACCCTGGCCGGCCCAGGCCTCGCTTAAGGCTACAAAGTTTCAATTATAGAAGATACATAAATCCCCCCAAAAAATGGCTGCTGCCACGGAGCAAGCAGAAGGCTTGGCTCCGCTCCAGGCTACAAAGTTTCAATTGTAGAAGATAAATAAACCCCAGATACCAGGGCCTTTGCTTGGGTCGCCAGGGGGTGTGGCCGGCCTGCAAACCACCACAGGCCCCTCGCCCAGGCCGCCCCATGCCCCAAGGGAACCCCCACCCTGATCCGGGACACCCTTCAGGGTAAACCAGCTGGCTCCCACCCGTGCACCAGGCCTCTATCCTATCTAATAAAAGAGTAATATGCAGATTGACCATCACTCCAACACACAAGATGGCTGCCCCCATGTGGTCAAAGATCCTGCCCCCATGTGGACACAAGATGGCCACCACAAGATGGCCAGCAGGGGAGGGCAGTTGGGAGGGACCAGGCCTGCAAGGGAGGGCAGTTAAGGGCGATCAAGCCTTCAGGGGAGGGCAGTTATGGGTGACCAAGCCAGCAGAGGAGGGAAGTTGGGGGCAACCAGGCCTGCAGGGAAAGGCAGTTGGGAGGGACCCAGGCCTGCAGGGGAGGGCAGTTAGGGGTGACCAGGCCTGCAGGGGAGGGCAGTTGGGGGAGACCCAGGCCTGCAGGGGAGAGCAGTTGGGGGGACCAGGCCTGCAGGGGAGGGCAGTTAGGGGTGACCAGGCCTGCAGGGGAGGGCAGTTAGGGGCATACAGGCTGGTAGGGGAGCAGTTAGGCATCAATCAGGCTGGCAGGGGAGTGATTAGGGGGTGAGCAGGCTGGCAGGTAGAAGCGGTTAGGGGCAATCAGGAAGGCAGGCAGGAGAGCAGTTGGAAGCCAGCAGTCCTGGATTGTGAGAGGGATGTCCAACTGCCTGTTTAGGCCCAATCCCACCAGGATCAAGCTTAAATGGGCAGTCGGACATCCCTCGAGGGGTCCCAGATCAGAGTGGGTGCAGGCTGGGCTGAGGGACACACACCCCCATGCATGAATTTCATGCACGGGGTCTAGTAATAAATAAATATGTAAATTGACCATACTTCCACAACGCCCACGCCAATCAGGAGTGAGTATGCAAATTAACCCAACAAAGATGGCGGGCCTGTAGGCAGCGTGCACACGTGAAGGTGCCGAGTGGCCAGGAGTGGGGTTGGAAGCCCGCCCACCCACCACGTTGCCGGAGTGACACAGCGGGCGTCCCACTTGGAGTGGCCGGGGTACTGGGCACGCCACTGGAGTGTCCAGTCCTGTCAGCCCAGTCTGGGGGTTGCTGGAGTTCACAGTCCTTTTGGTTTCTGCAGCCCCTGGACCGGAAGTGGAAATCAAGAGCGTGGGAGCACCAGGGATTCTGGGAATTGTAGTTCTGGTGGCAGACACGTTGCAGGATCTCCTAGACACTAGAGCAAAGTGAGCCTGGAGCAAGTTACTGTTGCAGGTGGGGGATGGAGGGAAAGCAAAGGTGAGAGATATAAGTAAAGTCAGAGTGTAAAAGGAAGATATCCTGCAACTTCTAGGAAATCTTCACTAATGGAGCAAAGAAAAAAAAAAGACCTCTATTATTCTGTGAGCACCAAACCAAACTGGGTTGGGATCTCAGACAATTCGCTCATATGATTGCAAAGACAGACAGAAACTCCTGGATTGGAGAGGGCTCCCCTGAGGGCTCCCAGATTGGAGAGGGTGCAGGTCGGGCTGAGGGACCCACCCCCCCATGCACAAATTTCATGCACCGGGCCCCTAGTTAATAATAAGAGAAATAATAATAGCATCTTGCATGTTCCTATGTCCCAGGCACTGTTCTAAGCATTTGACATTATTAACACATTAAACCAGCCCACAAACTTAATGAGCTATGTAATATCATTACCCCCTTTTCACAGATGAGGAAACTGAGACACAATTTGGCTAAATTGTAGAGCTGGTGTTTGCAGGTCTGGGATGAACCCAGTCTGCTTGGTTCCAGACTCCATGTTCACAGCCTGTGAACATGCAGAAACTGGTACTTTCCAGTACATTTACCAAATGCATTAGATTTTTAAAAATAGAAGTTAATTACATGTTCCATCAGCTAAAGGAGGCAGATTAATTTATTTTTAAATTGTCTTAGATTGAAAATCAACCAATAGAAATAAGAAATATCGAAGTCTCAGTTGGTTATATATTATGTTCATGTCTTTTTATCTTTATAGCCCTTTTTTCAGATTATGAAATTTTATCGTTATGTTACACATTTTAGAGGTATTTCAAAATTATTGAGAACTGTTGCCTTGGCTGGTGTTCACAGTGTTTAGAGCAGGGGTGGGCAAACTTTTTGACTCGAGGGCCACAATGGGTTCTTAAACTGGACCGGAGGGCCGCAACAAAAGCATGGATGGAGTGTTTGTGTGAACTAATATAAATTCAAAGTAAAGGAGCGGAGGGGAGAGCAAGAGAACCCTCCGCTCTTTCGGCTCCGCAGGCCGGATAGAACAGCCGAACGAGCTGGATCCGGCCCGCGGGCTGTAGTTTGCCCACGGCTGGTTTAGAGCATTGACCAGCACACCAAAAGGTTTTGGATTCAATTCCCTGTCAAGAGCACATAACTGGGTTGCAGGGAGGCAACCAATCAATATCTCTCTCGTATCGATTTTGCTCTCTCTCTCTGTCTCCCCGCCACCCTTCCACTTTCTCTAAAAAAAAAAAAAAATCAATGGAAAAATATCAGGTGAGGATTAACAACAACAAAAATATTGAGAACTGTTAAATGTGGTGATAAAAAAAAAAAAAAATTCCTTCCTTCAATGTCTCTCCAATGCCAATCTAAGAAATGCCCTTCTTGCCCTGACTGGTTTGGCTCAGTGGATAGAGCATCGGCCTGTGGACTGAAGGGTCCCGGGTTCGATTCCAGTTAAGGGCATGTACCTTGCTTGCGGGCACATCCCCAGTAGGGGGTGTGCAGGAGGCAGCTGATCGATGTTTCTCTCTCATTGATGTTTCTATCTCTCTCTCCCTCTCCCTTCCTCTCTGTAAAAAAATCAATAAAATATATATTTTTAAAAAATAATGAAGCTGTAGTACCTCTCAGCACAAGGAAATAAGGAGAGCCTGCATACTCTCCCATCTTACTCCTCCCGTTAAGAACAGCTCTGCTCTGCCAGGGTCTCTGCAGAGTGTCCCCCAGTGTGTCTCCGGAGGTCAGTGGCCTTCCCCATCCCACCAGGAAGCCACGGGCCTAAGTTCTGCAAAGGTGAGAGGGAAGGCCTCACAGGCTCCTCTTGGGGAACAGTTCGTAAAAGTCAGCAAGCTCTGGCCTGCAGCCCGGCCACTTCCCTCTCCTGCCCTGGGCACCGGCTCGTGGAGGCCCTCGGGACCGGCGCTGAGGCAGCCCATCCACCGTCAGGGCTCCGGGTCACAGCCGGCCCGTCACAGTGCTGCTTCCTTCAAGGCCTAACCAGCAAGAGAGGACAGCAGTGGCCCCACATGGCCTTGCCAATGTCCCCGTGCAGCCTCCAGCCTTCGGTGGGCCTCCATGCCAGAGTGGCCCGGCAGACCTGGCTGCCCGAGAATCAGGGTGAGCAGCAGGCAAAGGCCTCTCTGCCCCAGCTGGCAGATTTGAAATGGATGCAGAGAGCAACCAGGAGGGATGGAACATCAGGGCGTCTGCCTGCTAGACCACTCCCACCTGCCTGCCCGACAGCCCCAGCCCCTCTGCCTGGCACACGTGCCAGGGAGCATCTGTGGCTGAGCAGCATGCTCCCCTAGCAGCTCAGGGTGTGAAGCCAGCCCCGCAGGACTCAGTGCCCGGGAGGAAGACAGGGACAAGCACACAGCAAGAGGCCAGGAAGCTCCTGGGAAGGAAGTGAAGTGTCTGGAGAACCTCCCATCCACGTCCCCAATTATGCAGGGACCGCTGGGGAGGGATAAAGCACTGGCTTCAGGCGCAGATTTGGGTCAGACGGTGGCACAGGATCCCTGACTCCACCTCCATGACTGTGTTCTCAGAGGTCAGCCCGCCTCCCAGACCTTGGCTTCTCTCCTGTGAAATAAGCTGCTCCACTGATGGTTGTGAGCATGAAAGGAGATAGCCCCAGGTGTAGTTTTTTAAAACCCACCACCACACTGAGTAACCGTTCAGGGCTGCTGACGGCCGGCGATCGCAGCCTAGAAGCCCTCACACAGGAAGAGGGAAAGAAAGAGACAGCGTACCCTTTGCTCACAAAAACATTTCCAAGAAGTGAAACCGGTGGCAGCAAAACTGGAGGACAAGAAAAATGGAAGCCCATGACACACCCACAGCCAGACTCAGAGAACCAGGGACTCACCCACAGCCAGACTCAGAGAACCAGGGACTCACCCACAGCCAGACTCAGAGAACCAGGGACTCACCCACAGCCAGACTCAGAGAACCAGGGACTCACCCACAGCCAGATTCAGAGAACCAGGGACTCACCCACAGCCAGACTCAGAGAATCAGAGACGCACCCACAGCCAGACTCAGACAACCAGAGACGCACTCACAGCCAGGCTCAGAGAACCAGAGACACCGTCACGGCCAAGACTTAGGGAACGATTCCCATCAGACTTCAGGGCTAATCAAGGGCCTCGGGAGTGGGGAAAATGAAAACCTTCCTATGTAGCTTGACCACGAGCTTCCTGTAAGTGAAAAAAATGTTAGCAAAAAGATTTCCCCTTCTGCTCAAGAACTGGACCTCCAGTCCGCTGTCTCGCTCTGCTCTCTGGTGTGTCACCTGTGCTTCGAGCTAACATTGCTTATGATTTAAAAGATGCTTTCTCGGTCAACTGCTCCTGCACCGGGAAACCACGTAATGACTCCTGGAACTGGCCGTCTCTCTCTGGGGAACCTGGAGGCACTGACAATGCAGCTGTCCTAGGACATAAGAGGGACATCCTGTAGGACCCGAGCACCCAGACCTGCCCCCTGGGTTCGCCTCCTTGCACCTGAGCTGTGCTATGTGGGCATCTAGAGAGACTCCTTCCAGACGTGGCGGATGCGCCCTGCCAGCAAGCTGAGTCCCCCTGCAAGATCGTCTGAATAGACTCATGCCACAAGGGAGCCAACGAGCGTCCTGTGAGTTGGAATGCTTAGTCGAACCTGAGGTCACTTCTCGGTGAGTATTCCAGCTTCCCAGGTTAGGCAGCCTCTCCTGTGTGTGTAACAAACCACGTGTCCTCACCACTGTCTCTGTCAGAGGATCATGAGGAGCCCAAGTGCTGCATCGGGCATTGTGACTGTTCATACAGCACATGGTTTATTCTCGAAATGACACTTGGGTAGAGATTACAACTGTCCTATTTCACAGCTGGGTGCACAGGAGCAACTCTTGGGGGGTTACCTTGGCAGGTGGAGGGGTTAGCATTGAAAGAATAGGGTAAAGGCAGGAAAAGAGAGAAGAAAGAAAAAAGACAGCAGTAAAAACAAACAAGCAAAAAGCAGGTGTGGTACTGATGTGCACTCCTGGGACCCGCCCTGTAGTGAGCTCATCCACATGGCACAGCTGCACGCCGGGGCAGCTCCCCGCTGGCCGCGCGTCGCTGAGGTCAGGGAGTGAGGGCTCCTGTCTGCCTCACAGGAGCACGAGGACCGTCTTTGGTCTTGGGAGCCCTACCTGCCCACACAGGGAGGGAACTCTTCCACTGCCTCCCTCTAAAGCTCCCAGACGAAATGTAAGCCTACCTATGTGTCCGCCCATCTGTACATGTACATGTACACACACAGACACGCCCCTGCTCACCTGCACGCCTGTGGACGTACGTGCGTGCATGTATATTTGAATGTGGTGTCTTAGAAAGTCCCATTCACCACGGCGGAGCCACAGATCTGAGGAGCAAGGCCAGAGCGGAAGCGAGGCAGCCTACGCACCGTGTCCCACATCACGACGTACACGTCGGTGCTGAAGGAGTTGTTCACGTGCTGAGTGATGTACAGGTTCAGGAAGTCGCAGAAGTGGTGATACATGTTAACACCTGGCGTCAGAAAAAGAAGTCTGCGTTAACGAGCCCCAGCGAACACATGAATAGACAATTTTACTCTACCCCTTCTATTTATCACATGATGGACTTTTAGCTGAAATAAATGAGAGGGGAAAAAAGAGTTTTTCCAAACATAACATGGTTTATACTCAGATAATCCTCAATTTACAGACTGATTGCATTCAAAAATTCACTTTAAAATTGATTATTTAGAAATCAGGACTGCATTTTCCCATATAAACTAAGTAACAAATAATCATTAAGTTCCCAGGGGGGAAAATAACAGAAGTCTATTTAGCTCAGAATTGGGTAGAACTATAGGACCATGAATTAATTTTTAGGATCATTTATTTTTTAAAATAAACTAGGCTACACCTGTTCATCATAGGATTGAAAACGACAACAACTATTAGCATTTGAGAATTTTTTCATTCCTGTCTCTTTTTTTCATACTTAATCACTACTTACAACATTGCTCCTTGGGGAAATATTAGCCAACTATTGTTTATTGTGTTCTAATTGAAGGAGCATGAACTTTGGAATCAGAGGAACTGGGCTGAATCCCAGCTCAGCCATTCACGAGCCACGTTCTCAGGCAAGTTCCTGAAGTCCCTAAGCTCCTCAACTAGAAACAGGAATCATTACACTGAGGTGCCAGCTTTGTTAGAAATTACCCACCACTGCCCAGCCAGGGCCTGGCACCCAGTGAAACTACGGCGACTAGCTGGGTCGGGCTGGGTCAGACGGATGGAGAAGAACGAGAGTCCCAGGTCCTCAGACACCCCACTCAGGCTCAGCGCGCAGGACCCAGGATTCACCCTGGAAATGTGCAACTCTGAACAGGATGAGATTCCAGGAACTGGCATTTAGAACATGTAGTTTAAAGGGGAAAAAAATGTTGATTAAAAGAAAAACAGTGGCTCTTAAAAGTAAAAATCATGAACTATTCTGATTTCATTCCCATAGTGAATAACTACATTGTGTGCCAAAAAGTGAGTTTAAAAAAAAAATCAGTTCTTTTTTTTAATCCTCACCCAAGGATATTTTTTCCAATGATTTCTAGGAGAGAGCGAAAAGGAGGGGGAGAGAGACAGAGAGAGAGAGAGAGAGAGAAACATTGATTGGCTGCCTGCTGCACGTACCCCAACCGGGGCTGGGGAACAACCGAGGTATGCGCCCTTGACCAGGAATTGAAACTGTGACCCTTCAATCTGCAGGCCAATGCTCCAACCACTTAGCCACACTGGCCATGGCAATACTCAGTTCTTTTTAGATAGTAATTTAGATGGATGTTTGGAGGGACTCCTTTTTCACCCAGAGAAAGGTTGGCAAAGAGTATATTTTCAAGTAAATAGGAAAAAGGAAATTCTATTCCAGCACAGCCCTTTGCCCAGGCCAGCTCACGGCACACGGCAAGTCTCGTGCATCACTCAGCAGGTTCACAGCATGTGCCTGCAGCACAGCACACAGAACAGCACACGGGGCCAGGAGGGTGCTAAGCTAGGGACGATCACAGGCTCCGTCCTCAAGACACTTGCCCCCTTGTGAGCCCTGCTTACTCCCAGCATGCTCATTCCCCCCGGGAAGAGTGCCCATGAAAGGGAGACTGGGGCGGAGACGTGACTTGGGGTGGGGACACAGTACAGTGAACAGATGATGTAGCATTGTGCACCTGATTTTGTTAACCAGTTACCCCAATAAATTCAATAAAAAGGAAAAAAATAAATGGATCAGCAAATGAAAAAATAACTTCATTAAAACTCTATATTTAAAAAAAAATGGAAAACTGGAAGACAGCATAAGTTAGAAGAAAAATGTAGAATAGGAAAGAACTGGCCGATTACTCCCGCTCGACATACGCTATTGCACAGGTATATCAGTGCACACATTCAACCCTTTTACAGGCAAATCAGTGTAATTAGCATATTTTTAAATGAGTCAGGACATCAAACGTAGCATTTTTACTTGCTCTTATTTATTTATTTTAAAATATATTTTATTGATTTTTTTACAGAGAGGAAGGGAGAGGTATAGAGAGTTACAAACATCAATGAGAGAGAAACATCGATCAGCTGCCTCCTGCACACTCCCTACTGGGTATGTGCCCACAACCAAAGTACATGCCCTTGACCGGAATTGAACCTGGGACCTTTCAGTCTGCAGGCTGGCGCTCTATCCACTTAGCCAAACCGGTTAAGGCTACTTGCTCTTATTTAATAAAGATGTAAATTTGTCTGATTCCTGAACTTAGTACTTTGTAATGTTAGAATTATGACGTCAGAAAGCAGAACACATTAAAAATACAATCAATAAATCATCGTAATGCTGAAACAGCCAGGACAGAGGGCTCTGTTTCGCCGTAGGCCGGCATTCTTGAGCGGCATTCTGAGGCAGCGTGACCCTCACCTCGCACAGCAAGCGAGCGCAGCACGACCACGTTTCCCTGCAGGACAAGCAGCTCACAAAGTGAAGCGTGCTTACAAGTTGAGAGTTAGAAGGTTTATGCATAAATGGGAAAATCACTATAATTCCAACTTTTCCCCCAAGAATATACTGCAAACCCAACTTCCAGAGGAATTTTAAGTTCACTTCCGTCCCAGGAAAGATGTCAGAACGTTGCAGAAGAGGTCACGGACCCTTTCCTGCCTGCAGTGCACACAAACCTTCTACTTGGAGGAAAGTCCCAACGAAGCTCAACCTGTGTCAAGTGCTTAGAGAAAGGTAATGGGGTACATCCAGCTACAAAGGTATTCATACACCTTCTTCTCTCGCCTTTTGATTCTGATTGAATCACGGGATACAAATGTGCAGATTTCTTCTAAAATACCAAAGGTACTGAATGAAGGGAAATCCCAACTAGTTCACTGCTTCAGAGAAGAAAGCAGAAAGCAAAACCACTGTTTAAAGTCACACTGCTTCCCAAAAAGTTACCGGACATTACATAATGTATCAAAAAAGGAACACTGCCCTGGCTGGGTGCCCAGTTGGTCAGCATATCGTCCCAGTGAGCCAAGGTTTCAGGTTCAATCCCCAGTCAGGGCAAATACAAGAATCAACCAACCAATGCACAGAGAAGCAGAACAACAAAATCGGTCTCTCTCTCACTCTCTCTCTAAAAATCAATCAATAAAATTTATTTAAAAGGAATAAAGCCTCATTAACTAATAAATTACAAATTAACTTCTTACCTGCATCCAATTTCATGAAGTAGGCTGGTTTCTCAACCACAATGTCACATTTAGCATCTTCTATTGGCCTGAAGTTGAGCTGAGTGTAGCTCTGGAGCTCAGCGAACCTAGAATCATGAATCGGGAGACACTTTCAAAGTGATTCTCCTGAATCTCCTACTGCGACACTGTAACTGAAGCTCTGTCCATCAGGGGGACTTTACTTCCAGAACAGCCTCCTAGGAAGCCATGAGGACCTTCCCAACTTATAACGTTTACATAACTTGCTGTCCATTTCAATACTGAAACCAGGAACAAAAATGATTTTACATTTCAGTGCCATATGCACTTCTCCAGACAAAAGAGAAATTTACACAGTGAATGGTCTAAATAATCTACCAGTAGGTGCCAGGAACCAATTCCAACATGTCATAATTACAAGAGTTTCACCAAAAGGTTGGTGAAGCTTGGGGGGCTCAACAAGGGCTGAGTCACAAAATGTAATTATCTGTTAAACAGCACTTCCCCCAAACCTGAATAGTATTATCTACTGCCAGACAGCTCAAGGCATCTTAAATCTGCATGTTATTGCCTCCTGTTGGCCAAACACCTGAACAGCTGTAGGCTATTCCCCAAACTGACAATGCTTCTGTACCCTACCCTTTGAAACCTTGCCCTTTAAAGTGTATGTCTCCACCTTGCCTTAGGACAAATTGTGTTAATAAATAGCACAGGGTCCTGAGTCAAGGGGTAGTCTTTAGTTCCTTTAGCTGAAGCTCCTCTGACCCCCAATGCCTTTCAAAATAATCTTTCATCTTTGGACTCCTTCTTAATCTACGCATCAGCTCCTCTCTCCAGATTGCTGAACCCTCCGTAACGCTGGGACAAGAACCCCAGCAAGTAGGGTGGGAGGATTCAAAGGTTTCTGCAGTCTGACAAGGCTGGGCAGTCACCCTGACCCTGAGGCTCCTACGGATGGGCTTCTTGGATTCCTGGAAAGACGGCATTCCAAGAATCACCGGGTATCTCCTCGGAGAGCAGCACACAACTAAGCTTCCCAGAAGAAAGGAAGTCTTTGTCTTGGAAAACCTCTTTGGAAGCCACAGGGCACAGGTCTCTCCCATAGAGACGAAGGCAATCACACACAGGGGACAAGAGACTTTTAGTGTTAACCTTTGCAACACTTCAGCTTTGAAACCACGTCTGATGTAAAACAAGTATCAAATAGATCCTTTTAAAACACACAATGGTGAAATATTGTGGTTTCAGAAATATGTCCACAATTCTTTGAAATTTTTTCCCTTCCAGAAGTGGTGATTAGTCCCTCCCCTTGAGTGTGGGTGGGACTTAGTGATTCACTCCTAAGGAACAAAGTGAGGCAGCGTGATGGTGTCACTTCTGAGACTGGGCATTCCGTGTGTGTGTGTGTGTGTGTGTGTGTGTGTGTGTGTGTGTGTCTCTCTCTCTCTCTCTCCACATGCTCTCTTGGGGAACCTGGCTGCTATGAGTAGCACTAGGAAGAGACCCACATGACAAAGAAATGACACCCCTACAATAGCCAGAGAGAAGCTGAAACTATGTGAAGATTAGTTCACAGAAGGCTCACTTACATTGGAGTTCCGAGGGCCTGTAGAGGGAGCTCTCCTACCCTACCACTCATGGTCAATGGCCCCAAACAGGAAGAAAATCTCCACAGGAAAATGACTACCCTAGGACTGCAACAGTAAGAAGGAGAATCTTTTCACTTAGGAACCCACCCAACCAGTGAAAGACGACCATAATTCAGCCAATGAGAAGCTGCTGCATTCAAACTCCCAGTTTCTTCCAATGGGGTCTTTGTTTATAACAACCCCTCTAAACTTCCCCTTTTCTCTATAAAATAATGTTCTCTTCCTTTGTTCTCTAGACTTGGGCATGGTTCAGCATGAGAATGTGTGGCCATAATTGCAATGCTTTGATATAGCCAAATAAACATATTTTGCTAGTGGAGCATCAAGCTGCCTACTTGTTTAAGGTCAACTGACACAACATGCATGAGCTCAGAAGCAACCTCCAGGCTGCTGAATCTAGAGATGACTGCAGCCCTTGTCAACAACTGAACTGGGACCCTGTGAGAGATCCTGAGCCGAAGCCCCCAGCGTGGGCGCCTCCAAACCCTGACCATCAGAAACCTCATGAGATAATGAGTGTTTGTTGTCTTAAACTGACCAATTTTAGAGTAATGTGTCACATGGCAATAGATAATGAATGCAAATATACTCCAAAGTATTTTTTGGAGTAATTTGTTGTAGGAAATAAACAACTAATACAAATATACCCTAGGCAACTACCATGTGAAATCAGATAACAAAATATACAGGACTGAGAACGCCCATTAGAATACAGGAGCTCCTACTGCAAAACTCCGTTAAATCAAAGAAGATACCACATTGCCGACTATAAAATGTCATACAGATGCACAGTAGATTATTATCCTGAAGGATTTTCTTAGAATGAGTGCTTGACCTCAAAAATTAGCATAAGAGTATCCTATGTGACTTGTGATATTGTGATTTATAGTAATATTACATTAGATCTTCATCCCCAGTTCTGGCACAGAGCTCCTAAAACCTTTAGGATTGCTGAGGTCATGAGAATCATAAGGGTGTCTTCTGTTGTGTTAGCGAGGTAGCTTTTGGCCCACCCTTAAAATTGGGAGCTGGTTGCCAGAAGAACCAACCACATGATAAGAGGTTTGGAATTTTCAGTCCCACCTCCTGACCTCTGGGAAAGGAAGACAGGTTAGAGGTTGAACCAATCAGTGGCCGGCCAATGGTTTAATCAGCAATGCCTACACAATGAAGCCTCCATAAAAAAACAAAAAGGAGAGCTTCCCGGTTGGGGAATGCTTGGAGATTTGGAGACTGGTGTGCCTGGAGAGGACACGGAAGCCCGGCACCCCTTCCCCACACGTAGCCTGCGCATCTCTTTCATCTGGTGTTCCTGAGCATATGCTTTTATAATAAACCACTTAATAATTAAAATGTTCTTCAAAGCTCTGGCAAACTAAACCCAAGAAGGGGACCTTTAGATCCTCCAACCCAGGCGTCCTCAAACTATGGCTCGCGGGCCACATGCGGCCTGCCGAGGACATTTATCCGGCCCGCCGGGTGCCGCTGCCTGTCCTGCTTAGCAGCCGACTCATCCCGGGCCTGCAGTGCATATAGGAATTTGTTCATAGTTTTTTTTTAAACTATAGTCCGGCCCGCCAACGGTCTGAGGGACAGTGAACTGGCCCCCTGTTTAAAAAGTTTGAGGACCCCTGCTCCAACCTATAGTCAGAGGACACATGACAACCCAGCCTTGAGGGACTGAACCCTTAACCATGGGACATGGCATCAGAATTGCGTTGCACTGCAGGACACCCAGGTGGTTTTGGAGAATTGCTTGGTGGTGGGGAAACTGCCCACACACACCGGAACCAGGTGCTGGGACCTCCAGCTGGAAAGAGGTGGCGAGAGCATCTCTCTGGGATGCTGGGACAGGTCTGCACCCTGACTGTGGTAGGTGTGGTATAAACTTCAGAAATATGCATCCCCAAAAATGAAAGTATATAAGCAAATACTTAAATTCAAATGTGTTCATAAATTAATATTGAACCAGTGTCAATTTCCTGGTTTTGATCATTGTGCTATGATTATGTAAGATGTCACCATTCGAGGAAGCCAGGATAAGGCTACAATGGGAACTCCTTGTACTATCTTTAAACTTCTGAGTCTAAAAGTATTTTAAAATAAAATTTTTTTTAATTACCCTAATTCCTTCATTTCTAGAGATGGTAACTTTCTTAGTAAACACAGAACTAGTTTAATTTTAAAAATGTTTTAAATCAAAATGCATTCCCCAATTTATATAAAGTTCAAAAAGCTGATCAATGGTGTTGCAAGTCAGAATAGTGTTTATCTTTGGAGAGGAGGACGGGGTTCTGGAAGAGAGTCTGGGTGCTGATGATGGTCTGTTTTTTTAAAATTTATCTTTATTGTTGAAAGTATTACAGATGTCCCCTGATGATGGTCTATTTCTGACCTAGGTCAGAGTCACACAGGTAGGTTCACTCGTTCATTATCCAAACTATATACTTCTCTCTATATTTGTTACAGACTTCAATAAATTGTGTTTCTTTTTTAAATATATTCCCCAAAACACAGCAATTACGAGTTAATAAAAATTCATTATTTTTGAACTCGTTTTTTTCTTTCATTAGCAAACAGTATGTACTATATCATACTTCCTAATATTTTATAAACATATATTTAATTCAGTTATATAACTGGTGGATTTGCTCTGTAGCCATCACTTCCTGAAAGCTCATGCCAAATTATTCACAAATGAAGTAAAACTTTCCATTTGAGATTCCCTACCAAAATCTGCAAGTTCCAGAAATAAAGGCAAATATTTTACAAACACAGTAAAAATAAAAATAAAAATCTCACCAAGACTGCAGGGGGCTTTTGCGCTGACCTTCAGACATCAACATATGCACATCAAGTTTACAGTGTCCTCCAATTTCACCAGTCTGGAAAACATCCTCCTTAAACCTGGTCGATAACAAAAAATTAAATTACGTTTGGAAAATTTTTTCAGGTATCAAGCACATGAGCTGTAACCAAAGTGGCTTACCAAAATCAGTTTTTCATCAGAATTTAACTCTTTATAATAGAGCATTTCAAATGTATATAAAAGCAGCAGAATGGTATAGGAAGGAAGCTGATGGACCCAAAACCCAGCTTCACAACAATCAACTCGTGGCCAATCGAGTGCCCCATCCTCCACCTGTCTCAGCCTCATCGCCATATCTTTATGAAGCAAACCCAAGGCATATCCCTAGGCCTGAAAATACTTCAGAATTTCCATTCAATTTTTAACATCAACCACTTAAGTACCTGTCATGGTTTCTCTTAATGTTTCTTAAGTCAAGGTAGAGATTGGTTGCTCTGCAATACTGAAGGTAGCGGGAACATACCAGACTCGAGTCACTCTGAAATAAGGTTGAGAAAACAACTCTGAGTATTAACATTCCGAGGACACCCCCAGATGTGCGAGACATGTTGACAGCATGTGCACCCTGAGATCGAGCCCCACGGTGTGATGACGAGGCACGCTCCCGAAGGCTGCTTCTGTTTAGGACATTTCCCTCCACAGTGTGTGAAAAGCATCTTTCCAAGACGAGCCAAATGAAACAAGAAGAACGCACACAAGACATTGAAATGCAAGGCTGAAGGGCAGTGTGCCGATTCCATAACAGGTGCTGTCTGCAAACATAAAGCTGGTGGGAGTCCCTGTCTCCACGATGATGCGAGGGCAGTGTTTTCTAAATCACTGACAAGTGAGCTGGTGAAGCGGCCGCCAGAGCCTGCTCCTGTCTCTACCAGTCTGGTTTGTGCTGGAAGAGGGAGTTTCAAGAGCTTTATCTGCTCTGGATTTTATTTCTAGATTAAAAGCCATTTGTTTTTCCTATAACTCCCATGAACACAAGGCCTTGACTGGCACGGTGTTCTGGAGTCCACAGTTGGTAAGGGATCAGACTCTGAGAGCACAAAGCACATGGAGGTAGATCTTGGCCAGGAAAGCATTCTACAAACCGCCCGGAGGAGTGTGCCAGGTGGGCCGTGGCTCCTCCCTGCCCTGTCCACAGACAGCAGACTCAGGCCAGAGGACTGGGCGGGTGAGATAGCGCCTGCTACGGGCACGAGCAGCAGTGTGGGTCCTGCCATCTTCCTGCGAGAAGTGCCTCGTTCTATTATGTGACAGCCTCCAAAAGCTACAGAGCACATGCAAGTGCATGAAAAACATTTTTTTCTTTAATTTTCTGATTGCCTGAAGATCATGGAGAAGCCTGAAATATCCGAGGCTTGACCAGGGTTCAAGCACATGGGGAAAAACAGACCCTAATCATAAGTGCCTACAACTCCCTGGACCTGTAAAAACAAACACCGAGCCCTTTGCTTGGACTCAGGCCCTGCACTGAGCGTTTTTATATACAGAATCTCATTTCATCTTTACCACAAGCTCTGAAATAGGCATGGCTTAAAAGCAGAAGAAATTGCCCGGCCGATGTGGTTCAGTGGTTAAGCATCGACCTATGAACCAGGAGGTCATGGTTCAATTCCCAGTCAGGGCACACGCCCAGGTTGTGGGCTTGATCCCCAGTGTGGGGCATGCAGGAGGCAGCCAATCAGTGATTCTCATCATTGACGTTTCTCCCTCTCCTTTCCTTCTAAAATCAATAAAAACCTATATTTTTTTTTAAAGTTTAAAAAGCAGAAGAAATTGGAAAACAGACAGTTGGGTGCCTGTCCAGGAATCAGGATTTGAACCCTGCAGTGTGGGCCCTGTCCTTCTTCTGACTGTCCTGGCTGCGTCTGGCAAAGGTGCATTTACCAGCTGAGTGCGCTGCGGCAAGTGTGACAGCACACAGTCCCCGTAGCAGCTGTTGGTCTCACCGAAGCTGCTTATTGTCCCTGAGGACCCGGGTGCCTTTCTGCCCGCCTTCTGCTATGCTTGTGAGAACCCAACCAGCTCACATATATAGAACAGCTGTTTGCAAACTGTAAAGTCCTAAGCAAACATGAGCAGCATGGTGAGGTGTATCATCTGTCCCAAACTACTTGCAAGCAAATTTGTAAAGATGCATTTTATCCATTTTTCTTCTTTAGCACATGTTGAGGGGGAATGCTAATCCTAGTGATATTTTAACTGCCTCACAATATGGCCATCTGATGTTTGTGTGAAACTAGGACGCGGTTTCCAAAGGACACAGAGCAACTTGTTTTCAGAAGTTAAAAAAGAGTCTAAGCCAATAAACACGCGGGAGCAAGGAGTCCTTTCTCAAGGCCGTCCGCCTTGTTTCCACATCATGATGTACACACAGGAGCATGTTAAATAAACCGCCCGCCCACCGCCAGCCCACCGTCTGCTCCGGCCGGCAGAGCTCCCGCAGCTCCCGCCGCCGCGCGCCCGCGTAGCCGAAGTCCGCTTGCTGCCAGAAGGTGTCCTGGGCTGATTCCAGGGTATCCGTCCTATTTGCAAATAAAGACTTTCTGTCACTTTTTTTTCTTTTTCTTTTTTCTAAGACTTGACTCTTCTTTCGAAAGGTTAAATTGCTGTACGTTTTTCATTAATTTTTTTAAGTAAACTATCATAATTTTCTTTAAATGATCCTTTGCTACATGAATAAGTTACTAAAATACTTTACAAACATACTCACTTAAAATACAAATGCACACATAAACGTATTAAGTTAGGGTCATCTGGAACTGGACTACTAATGAGACTGGATTACTAATTACTGTATTTTACTTACTCCATTAACCTGGCATGCATTTTTATTTATTTTATTTTTTTCATCACCATTTATCCCCTCTATGCCTCTTCCACCTCCACCACACTCCTCCCCGCCACCGTGAATGTAATGATTATAGTCATTGTGGCAGGGGACTCAAGATGTTAAAAATGTATAGCTTTGGATATAGTTAATAGGCTTGGTAATCAATGCATGTAGAAGGCTATTGTGCTGGGGACTGGAATGTGAGACCTGCCAGCAATCCGACCCCGTGCCCCAGTAGGACTGCGCATGGCCAAGATGCACCTGAGCCATGGTGCTCCCAGGAGGGAACACCCGGGTCGCAGATCGAGAGTCACCGTCAGCAGGTGAGAGGATGATCGGAAAATCACAGACGCAGCTTTTACCTGGCTAACCTTTTCCGCTGAATTCCAAACCCTACCTCCCTGCTCCTGAATTCCAAACCTTTACCTACACCTCCCTTCTCCTTATAAAAGGGTTGGCTTGAGATGACAGGTAAGACAGTCTTTTTAGGGTACACAACCCGCAGTCTTCTCAGATTGCAGGCCCTCTGAATAAAGCGCCTGTGAAGACTCAATCCTCACCTTTACTTATTGGTTCTGGTGGTGACCGGCAGTACAAACACCAACTTTTCCAGTTTCGATTAACTTAACTTTCCCCTCCAGAATCGTGAGGAAACATCAGTTTATCTTCCTAGTGTTTGCTGAGGGGAATATTTTCTGTGACCTATGCCATTTCTCCCCCTGACAGACGAAATGACAGCTATTCCTGGGGGTAGTCAAGTTGAACCCATGGCCATGTGAGCAAACTGATATCTAAAGGAGTTACTGTCTAAAACCAAAGAGCCTCGCTGAGAACGGGGGCACAGCCTACCCGCCGTGAAGGACGGCTTACAGGGGAGGCATTACTCCATCGGGAAACTTACCATCCCATGTCGACGTAGGTGCAGACAGGGTAACTGAACCGGAACTCGGGTCTGCAGGATTCCTCATAGCCCCAGCAGTACTTCAGGTTTTCTAAGTGTTTCTAGAACATAAAACATGTGTGTTGGGTCTGATCAAATAATTGAATCAATAGCCCCTTCCCTGGGAGACTGTCCTTTAGGCCACTTCACAACCGACATTCCCTTTCACTTAGACCACCTTCCACTTGCTAAGACCATTCTCCTTCCCCTCTGGACCTTTCCAGGATTCGGACCTGCGCAGAGAATTCTCCGACCTGAAAAAGCCCACCTAGATGCCTTTACAGCCTCTGACTCCCAGTCCCTGGTGCTGGCACCATTTGGGGGCTCAGCCCATCTGGTATCCAGATGACCTAATGAATTCCTAATTCTTTCCCCCTTTGGCCTCGGCGTTACTCCTTCAGCACCCCTAACAATGTGCATTTAGGTGAGGCTGCCTTCTGACATTGAGAGAGGACTCTTAGATTTTTCCATGAAGAAACAAAGCATTATAGGACTTTCACTTTTACATGTTACCATGCAATAAAAATTACAAGAGTAAACTCTAAGAATAGGAGTCTTAAGGTTCTTAACAACAATTACCTTTAATTACCAGCCCCTCCCCATGTTTGTTCCCTAACCAAAAGTCTAGGCTTTACCTAGACTACCGAAGACCACTTGCACTGAAATTTCTGGAAGCAGCTTCATGAGACAGACTTTCTTTCTTAGTGAGCAAACTGATTCTAAAATCAGACCCTAAAAGTCACCTAAAATGTAATTTCTGTCACCCAAAGAATCAGCTAAATTAAATGGATCAGCAACTTCACTCATCCATCCAGATCAGCAGAGATCCCACAAGACATGGAGAGCTATGCAGCCCCTGGGGGCCACAGCAGCTGCTGGTGGCCAGAGAGCCCGCAGGCTCTTGCTGGCCCAGGGGCAGCGTGTGTGGTTCCCAGGCCTCCTGTCAGCGGGCTTCCTGTGCCAGCACCGTGGGAAAGGAAGTGTCCCACAGGTCCAGCTTTGATCTCTAGGGCCTCATGAGCTGCCTTAATGGGCTCCCATTTGAGGCCTTTCCAACAGCTCTACACCAGAAGGACAGCCTCAATACCAACCTTAATTATGTGGAGACAGGGGCAGAGGTGTTATTATCGAAATGAAGTGCTAAGAGACAGACCCTCAGTGCAGCTGAACAAGGAAGAGGTGTCAAGTTCTTTAGTTACTTTGAACTAGATATTCTTTTGTGCATAAAATCTAATTTGACTCATTTATGGAGTATACAAATAGGATTGGTTTCCTATTTACTAGTGATTTAGATTTTAAATCTCACTGCTGTGAGTGGGACATAGTTTTAAACCAAGTTTGGTCGTTAGAAGCCTTATATGAAATACAATGATCAACTCGCCTTACAACCAAAAGATAAAATGCTACCTTCAAGTTCAAGTTGTAAAGCAGAATTAGTAAACTAGTCTAAACTGCATGCTTTAATAAACAAGGGAAGTAACCTACCTTATAAGGACAGTGTGCGTCTTTCTTACAGACGCTGGCAACATGCCCATTATTGTGCAAAAAGAAGGGGATGTGCTCCTCTGGCAGGCGGATGCTGGCGTAGTCAAACCCAGGCCCGCTCTGGGCGCCCTCGGCCCCGACCTGGGGTGAAGCCTCCTCAGGGCGACTCAGTGGGAGGTCATGAAGCAACATTCCAAAGACAAGCAGCATTAACATCGCAGCCCCCAAACCTAGAGATCAAATTGTAAACACGTTCCTCAAAACATATCCTTTAACAATCGAAGCAGGCAAGCGCTCAGCATAATTACAATGAACTTTGCTACATCACTGCATAATGTTCCTTTATTCCATAAATACAGCATTTATTGTGCACCTGTTATGTGCCAGGCACTGTGTTAGGAGCTGTTACACTAAAACTTTTTAATTTCCGTGGCTGCAAATCTTTTTACTTTTTAAAAAACTTATCTTTATTACAAGTCTTTATCTTTTTTACAAGTCTTTTTAAAAGTAAGGTTTTCTTGAGCCAAAGAAGCTAGCCAAAATGAAGATGGGTCTTGGGGCACGGAGTCTAAACCCGCAGCAGCATGCAAGAAGATAATGCATGTCCGTCCTCCTGGAGTTTTGCAAGCATCATTATACATCCAGGAGGGGCAGGGAAAGAAGGAAGTGGTCGGGAAGAATTTACAGTAGCTACAGCAAAGCAGTGGGGGCGGTGACGCCCCTGCAGGAGACAGCGAGTCTGTAGGAAAACGCCAGCGCCCATGGGCTGGCTGGGAGAAGCAGGGGTTCCTGGGATTAGATGGTGCCTGGCTAAAATAATCTGCAGAATATCCACCTGGAAATTAATCCGAAATCCCAACAGGTAAAACAAGAATGTGACTAGTTTTTTGTTAGCAGGCCCGTAGCCATTCTCAGACTAACAGCTCTGTCTCTTTCTCTCGCTCTCCAGCTGCTGTAATTTAATTGAGAACATTTCAGAATATTTTTTTCTTATCAGAGCTAAGAATACAGGGGTGAACAAAGCAAGAAAACCTCTGCTCTCCTGGAGCTTGTAACCTAGTGCAAGAGACATAAAATAAACAACACACAACTTCAGATGATGACCTGGGCTATGACTCAAGTAACCCAGGGGCTTGTGACCTTTTTCTGCGAAGGGCCAATTCTACTTTGCATTCGCAGGCTGTACAGTCTCTATGACAACTACTCCACCGGTGCCTTTGTCAGGAAAGCAGCAGGAGGGGGTGTGTGGCTGTTCTAATAAAACTTTATTTACAAAAATGGGAGGAAGGTCTTAATATAACCCAGTTTGCTGATGCCTGAAATAAACGTAATATGATAGACAACACAGCATAACATAGTTAAGAACTTGGACTTTAAAACTGGACCAACTAGGTTTGAATCCAGATGCAGCTTCCTAAGCTGTATGACCTTGAGCAAGTTATTTAACTTTTCTGTACCTCAGTTTTTCCATCTGTAAAATGGAAATTACAATAAGCCTTCCTCCTAGGGCTATGCGTTAAATATTGGTAAAGTGTCTAGATGTACCTGGTTTGTTAAATTTTGTATGTTTATTAAATAAACATACACTGGCTGGCGTGACTCAGTGGTTGAGCCTCTGAGAAGGCTAAAAGGACTAATTCCAATGTAACCCTGATATTTGGGGCTAGTGATCTGAATCCAAGCCAGCAAGCTCAGTGTACACTCCTGATAACCTATAATTAAGTCCCTCTCTTCTTCCCAGATACTGGTCTTGCAGAACCTGTTACTGTGAACAGTGCACTGCCCCGGAGGGAGGGTTATTAATGCTAGCGCCAGGCCAGACCATCAGATATGGTCTGGAGACCCCCAACACCTGGGGGCCTTCTTGCAAGGCCCACAAAAAGGACCGGAAGCATAATCCATGTTGGTGGGACAAAGACCACAGGGAGGGAGATAGAAGGGAGGGCCCCATGCGTGTTCCTTCACTCAGATTTGGAAGGCTGTTTCCTGAGTCCACCGGTGTATTAAACAATGTCCCTCCTTTTTCTTAGAAGTGTCTTTGGTTTTCTTTGGTCTTCTGCAACACCTCAACCGATGAACCAGGAGGTCACAATTCAATGCCCAGAGCACATGCTGTACAGCCTAAGGTTGGGGGCTCAATCCCCGATCCCTGATCCCTGGTGTGGGGCATTCAGGAGGCAGCCAATCAATGATTCTCTCTCATCATTGATGTTTATCTCTCTTCCTCTCTGAAATCAATAAAAATATATTTTAAAAATAATAAAATAGCCCTAACCAGTTTGGCTTAGTGGATAGAGCATCAGCCTGCGGACTGAAAGGTCCCAGGTTCGATTCCGGTCAAGGGCATGTACCTTGGCTGCGGGCACATCCCCAGGGGGAGGTGTGCAGGAGGCAGCTGATCGATGTTTCTCTCTCATCGATGTTTCTAACTCTCTATCCCTCTCCCTTCCTCCCTGTAAAAAATCAATAAAATATGTATTTAATAATAATAATAAAATAAAACAAATGTTTAAAGCCATGTTGGATGGGGTGCAGGATGCTCAATGACATCTAAGCTGAAGACCTGAATGATGAGGAGCAGGGACACAGGCCAGAGAGACAGAGGAAAATAAGTGCCATGGCTCGGAGCCAGCGCGTCTGCTGAGTGAGATGATAATACAGCCAGCATGAGCAAGTACACCATGCGCCAGGGACTCAGCACCGAGGATGCAGCAACAAGCACGCAGTCAGGAATTGGACTCCCTGCCCTTGTGAAGCTAACATGCTCCTCATGTATAACAAGCTATGATGGTAGTAAGAGCTAAGACTTGGAAACTCCAGGAGTGAAATCCAGGCAGTCTGCCTCCCCGAGGCTCTCCCTGAGGCTCTCCCTATCCTGCTCAGAATTGCAAAGAGATAACGGTTACAGACCTTAGTGTATTTCCAGCTCTCCCCATCTAAATCTCTTGGACCAGATTTCCCTATATATCATCTATCTATAATAATCTATAATAATAAAAGCATAATGTGCTAATTAGACCAGGCAGCCAAACTCCCTTCTGGACAACCTTCCAGATGACCACACTATGACACCCACTGGCGCCAGGCCAGCCAAGGCAGGTACGATGAGATTGGTCGGGGGCCCAGCCATCGCCCCATGATCGCCCAGGCCACTGGCCAGCGGGGCGATCGATCAATCGGGGGGCTCCATGATCACCCCAAAGAGGGAGGCCCAGGCCACCGACTGGCGGGCTGTGGTGGGTGGGTGTGGCCTCTCTCTGTGGGGGCAATCCATCGTGGAGCCCTGGCCAGGTGGGCAGGGCCTACCTCTTTGGGGCGATCAATCACAGGGCCCCCAGACTATGAGAGGGCACAGGCTGGGCTGAGGGACCCCCCCACCCCAGTGCATAAATTTCGTGCACCGGGCCTCTAGTATACTAGTATATATAAAAGCCTAAGTGACCTAACAACTGGAACAACCGGAACGACCAGTCGCTATGACATGCACTGACCACCAGGGGGCAGATGCTCAATGCAGGAGCTGCCCCCTGGTGATCAGTGTGTTCTCACAGCGGGAGTGCCACTCAGCTGACAGACCCCTCCCATGGCCCACCGGCCTGGCAGCAGCCACTCACTCCCTCAGTAGTCCTGCAGTTCCGATCTCTGGAGAATGGGCCTGGCACTGATGAACCAGCACCGCTGGCACGATCCTGACAGTGCTGCCAGCCTCCTGGAAGTCAGCCTCAGGCACCATGCCACTTCCCCTTCCTAGCTGCTCCACAAGGAAGAAACAATATAAAAGCGGCTGCCAGGTGGCTCCCGACAACCAGTGTGAATGTCAGCGGGACGGATCGGATCCCAGGATGGTAAGGGCATCCCACGGCCCACGCAGAGGGCCAATCATGTCCCAGCTCCCCCTACCCCTTGGGACCCCACCCGTGCACAAACTCGTGCACCGGGCCTCTGGCAGATAATCACAGTATCATAGACAACATATCACAGACAATAATCTTCTCAGTTCACTTTAGTGGTATCTTTTCTCTATTTAAAAAAAGTGCTCTTTCCACAAGGTGATCGAGCTGTATACACCTTAGCTGCTCCCAGCTAGGTCTGCTGTCACCGGGGCACACTGGGAAACTCAACTTTCAAAATCAGTGTTTGTTCACTGTGGGCGATAAAGAGGGGGCTTTCAGAAGCAGACTGCTCTGCTCCATTAAGCCCCAACTTCCAAGGCCAGCAGGTCACCTCCGGACAGGGTGGGCACCAAGGAGAGACCCTTTCCCTCTGGAGTGTAAACTCCAATTTTCTTTTAGGTGGAGCTAGAGTATACTGTTATCTGTTGTAAGGGTGATCTGAATTAATCTTTTTGGTTAGGACTTTTATTGAACAGGAAGTTGATCACAAGTTTATAAAATTTAAAAGTATAAATTAGCCCTGGCCAGTGTGGCTCAGTTGGTTAGGTATGTCCTATGCACCCAAAGGTTGTGGGTTCGATTCTAAGTCAGGGCACATGCCCGGGTTGCAGGCTTGATCCCCAGTAGGGGGCATGTGGGAGGCAGCTGATAAGTGTTTCACTCTCACATTGATGTTTCTTTCTCCCTCTCCCTTCCTCTCTCTAAAAATCAATTTAAAAAATCTTTACAAATAGTACATTTAATAGTAATAGTATCGCCCAACTGGCATGGCTCAGTGGTTGAGCACTGATCTATGAACCAGTCAGGGCATTTGCCCAGGTTGAGGGCTTGATCCCCAGTGTGGGGCATGCAGGAGGCAGCTGATCAATGGTTCTCTCTCACTATTGATGTTTCTCTCTCTCTCCCTTCTTCTCTGAAATCAACAAAAATATTTTTTTAAAAAATAGTAATAGTATCTTATAATGAACATATTTAACACTTTAATCCTCAAAACCCCCCAGCAGCTGTTATAATGTTTCAGATATATAAAGCCTGTCAGAAATGAAACATATTACCTTAAAAAGATGCAGAAGTAGATTTTACTACCCAGGTGATATTCTGAGTCAATGGAAATAGTAAGAGAGAAAACAACTTGATGGGATAACCTGTAAGCAAAGGGTCTGGCATTTAGTGAGCTAAGGCCTAACTAAAAGGCCTGGTTGCTGGTGCTCTCTCTTTGCCTTAATAAAACCACACTCAGAGTTACAGGTACCAACCTCGAGCTGAGCGGAAAGGAGATGCCCGCTGTATGCAGGCATCAACTGGTACAGGCGGATAAGCATTCCTACAGCAAACAACTTGCCTGCTCTCCACCTAGTAACCCCTCACTGAATCACACTGACTGGACTGGAGCCTCCCTGTGCAAGAGGCCGGACATCCTATCCTTTGACTCATCCTCCCCAGAAATAAAGTCATTGTTGTGACCAAGTCCTCCTGCCCTTGGGTTATCCACGTGCATTGTCCTGGACTGAGCTCTAGCCGTAACTAAACCCACGGATCCACGGAGGGGTAATGCTTAGGTCATGTGAAAATCTAAATTAGATCAGAAGCCTGGCTTCGCAGAAGGCACATACCCACTTGCATAAGCTAGAGGCAGATGGCTGCCGGTGCAAGGAGGCACACCCTGGGGCCTGGTGGAGGCCGTTTGGGTGTGGAGTCCTCCACAAGGCCCCCGGGGAGGGGGTGGGGGCTCTTCTCAGGCAGATGGAAGCTTTAGCAGCTGAGCTACTTTTTCCTTCAGCACAAAGCGGCCGGCTCCCTCCACTCCTGCATCCCCTGAGTGGATTTCCAAAGGCCTAAAGGAGGCAAGAGAAAACGGAAAAGCAGATGATGAGAGAGGAAACACCGCGGCTGACGGAGACCGCAGTGGGTGAACTGGGGCGATGCTCCGAGACAGACGGGAAAGCTTTAAGGATGCAGTGGACAAATGGGAAGCTACACGCATCTGAAACAGTGACCCCTGAGCGCTCGCCCCCGCGGTGCCCGAAACCTGGCGAACGGCAGACGGCCGGGTGAGCGGCCTGGCTGCCCGGCGGAGATGTCCGAAGCTCGGCTAGAACGTCAACGGGGAACCAGCGCTGCGGAGTCAGCGCGAGCGCCCTTCCGCGGCCACCCAGCCGCGCTCGGGTTCCACACCTGGGCCCTGCGGGGCTGCCTCGGGGACTCCGAGTTCCTGGCCCGCCCGCACCCTGTCCCGCACGCCGCACCCGCCGACCTAGTCCCCGGCCGCCTGAGGGCCACGCGGCGCCGCCCGCACGCGTAAGGGGTCAAGCGCCCGGGGCCGGGGAGGCTGCAGCCCGCCCGGGAGCCGCGCCGGGAGACCAGGCGCTGGGATCAGGGGCGCGCAGCCCGGCCGCCGCGGGAAGGGAAGGGAAAGGAAGAAAAGGGGGTGGTGAAGGCGCCGCGGGTCCGGGACGAGTCCCACCTGAGCCGGGGAGTCAGGGCTCAGCCGGAGGAGAGGCCGCTGCTCAGGAGGAGGGAGCCAGAACTCGCTACCGCGGCTCAGCGGAAACCGCGCCGCGCCCGGACAGGCCAGGGGGCGCCAGGGAGCCCCGCTCCGCCAGCCCACGCGGGCATGGAGGCGGGCGGGAGCCCGCGCGGGGAGGCGGGGAGGCGGGGAGGCGGGGAGGCGGGGAGGCGGGGAGGCGGGGAGGCGGGGAGGCGGGGAGGCGGGGAGGCGGGGAGGCGGGGAGGCGGGGAGGCGGGGCGGGCCGTCGTCCCCCGCGCTCCTGGCCGGGTTGGGGTGCGGACTCCGCAGAGCTGGGGGAGCAGCGGGACTGCCCAGTCAGAAGCTGTCCAGGACTACTGGACAGGGCAGTGGGAAACCCGGCTCTGCTTCATCTGGTTGCGTGGCATGGAGGCGGGTTTTTACTCTTCCCTTAATTAGGACCGAAGTCCTAGCTTTCAAAGCTGGGGCACTTTCTGGGGGTGAGATTTTTTTGGAGTCCACTCACACTATATGTAATATACTTGATTCTCTCCCTACTATCAGAAAACTCGCCAAGTTCAAATGCTATTCTGTGGAGTTTAATTTTTATCATTTTGTTATTTTATAATTATTTTAACTGTTTTATTGTATCATTTTTTGAACTCCCATCTACCACACTGGTATAGAGCATACTAGAGTTGATCAATACTGACTCAACTTGAACGGATTGCGGATTACATGAAGATGGACACCAAGTAAACATGCTCAGACACAGAAAATCACCAGTATTAAGTAATATGATCATGAGTTAACACAACAATTTATTTCTGTTGTGGGCAGCAGGTGTTAGACGGGTGGGGTCTGACCGGACCTGGGTTCAGCAACCTCGGTAACCTGAATTCTGGCTAAGAAAGAAATCAGAGCCAAGACCCAAATAAAAGAAACATTTATTTGGTAAATCACAGAGGTGGAAGAAGTAATTCCTAGAAGAGATGGACTTAGGAAACCAGTTACTGAGATAAAGGAAGGGGCCTTGGAGCTTGGGAATAAGGAAGGTGATGGTAAGGCGCCTGCTGGGGACACGGTGGGGGTGGGGGTGGGGGGGGAGGAGGTACAGACTCCAGTGCTCCTGGGAGGGAGAGGCACTGAGCCCTCCATCCTAATGGTTTTAAGGGTGAGATTTTAGGGGAAGTCCCGGGGGGAAGATCTCAATGGCATATTCAGCAGCTTTCCAGGGATGTCCTTTCAGGGTCTAGGTCTCCAATGATTAATGGGTCTGAGGCTGGAGAGGGGTCATTATTTAATGCAGCTGGTCCTGAGGTCAGCCCTGGGGTCACTTGTCTGGTTTGGCTGCTTTCCTAAGCCTGGAGCTGAAATATAACTGAGGCCTAAATGTTATCTCTAGGGAGGAAAGGTCAGGGGGTCCAAAAGGCATGACCAGCAAATGCTAGGGGAGAAAAGGTCACCCTGAGGGCAAGGTCCCACCCTACCATTATCCTTCGCTAGGCACCCAGGGCTTTCCATCTGGTGACCTGTACCTGGCCCATTGTTCTTGCTCTGCTCATATCTAATTGCCTACCACATCTCCAAAGGCTTACATGCTCTTAAAATAAGTTTTTAGGTGCTACAAGTTCCGTTAATAACCTGCTAAATTAGGAATGTTACCTGGATTTTTTTTTTCAAGTAACACGAAAACACATGGTATTTGACATGCGCCACTAATTGCTCTGAATCACTTTATGGTATTAACTCATTTATTCTTTATGTAAAGGACTCGGCCTATTTCACACTTTGCCCACCCCATACCAATAAGGACAGTAATTTTTTTAGTATTTTTATTGATTTCAGAGAGGGACAGGGAGCGATAGAAACATCAATGATGAGAATCATTGATTAGTGGCCTCCTGCACACCCTACACTGGGGGTCGAATCCACAACCGTAACCTCCTGGGTCATAGGTTGATGCTCAACCACTGAGCCACGCTTGCCAGGCAGGATAGTAATTTTTGAAAATACTTTTCTGAGCTTTGCCTTTTATTATGTACAGGAAGTATAGCTTTCCTGTTAGTTGATTCAAATGAATTGCAGTCATTTAAAATAATTTTTTTAACAAGCTGGTTTGCCACAATAAAGCTATATATATATAGCCCTAGCCAGTTTGGCTCAGTGGATAGAGCATCAGCCTATAGACTGAAGGGTCCTGGGTTCAATTCCGGTCAAGGGCACATGCCTGGGTTGTGGGCTTGGTCCCCAGTAGGGAGCGTCCAGGAAGCAGCCAATCAATGATTCTCTCTCATCATTGATGTTTCTCTCTCTCCCCCTCTCCCTTCCTCTCTGAAATCAATAAAAATAAATGAAGCCGATAATGGCATCAATTTCAAAATATTGATTTAAAGATTAAGTGCAGGTATACAATCCCTTTTCAAATTCCTTGGGATCATATGTGTTCCTGAATTTTGTATGGAATAGGGTATATGCAAACCATTTACTAACCAAACCCCTCAATGTGCCCTGGGTCAGCAACAAATGAACAAATAAAAGAAACTCACAGACACAGACAACAGTATGGTAGTTCCAGAGGGGAAGGCAGTGAGGAGAGGATGAAGAGGCCAAATTGGTCAACTATATGGTAATGGAAAGAGACTAAACTTCAAGTTGAGTACACAATATACAGATGATGTATTATAATGATGTACACATGAAACTTATATTAACCAATGTTATCCCAACTAATTCAATTTAAAAAACACCAATGCACATGGCTCACTTAAGGCAAAGATAACCCCTTTGCTAAGGAAAGTATAGGCATGACTACCATTATGACCTACCCAGTTAGGAATTTATGACCACACCACCGTGTGGTTACTCAGTCACCGGGCTCATCAGGCATGCTGAGTAGCCCGAGCTTGTCCAGTTTTCTACATAATCCCTTTTTTGTTCACACCTCTTATTCACTACTAGAGGCCTGATGCACAAATTCATGCACAGGTGGGGTCCCTTGGCCTGGCCAGCGATTGGGGCTGATGTATGGTGGGGGTGGGTGGGGAGAGTGGGGAGGTTGGCTGTGGAAGCGCACTAACCACCAGGGGGCAGCTCCTGCGTTGAGTGTCTGCCCCCTGATCGTAAGTGCACGTCATAGCAACTGGTCATTCGGTTGTTCGGTTGCTTAGGCTTTTATATATATAGATAGATTACTTGAGGATTCTAAAATTAAATGTATCTTACTAGGGAGTAGGACAGTATGATGAATAAACTCTGGACAGCACTAGAGTAAATTCTCTGCATTGCAATTGAAATACTGAAGCATTTGGGGTTTTTGTGTGTGTTCTGTTTTGGAAAAAAGTAAGTATTAAGAAGATACTTTTAATTTCCATCCTATCTTGTTAAAAGATCTTTGTTTGCTAAAAGGTAACATGGATTACAATAGCTTACAAGCACGTTAAGGGATTAAGTTGCAAAGTTCAAGAGTATAAGCCCCAATATAACTCAAAAACAGAGGGTAACATATATGTTATCTGAATATAGAAATATTTTAAGACATTTAGGATAATATTTTGATACTGTTTAAGATTTTTAAAAGACACAAAAATCATCCTTACAGTAATTGCCAGTTATAAACAATCAGTAAGTCTTAAAATTGTTTTCCAAAAATAAATCTTAATTAGAAAAACTATGCTTAATATTAGTAGTCTTAATAATGCCTAATTAGGGCTTATCCTCATTTTCTTAAAATATGAATTCCAAACTTATACAAGTTATATTCATAAAACAGTACCAGCTCCATTCATTGGTATTGATCACTTTAAGTCAAAAATGAAATAATTACTATTTTAAAAATTTTATTCAAATTAGATCCATGCTTATTATTTACATTATTTCATTTAAAATTAAAATGTTTATATCAATTTGTTGTTTAATCATACTTTCAGCCCTTTACAAAATTTTATAATTTAAAATTGAATAGTGAGAATTTTTTAAAATGAAAAATTGAGTACAAATGTATACATACTAAACAAACAGAAGTAAAACAAGTATCTAGTCATTTCCTGTTTTTTAATACTATTTCTAAATACTATAAATCATATACTTCTAATTTTCATTATTAATTCAATTAATAAATCAAATGCCAATTGAGGGATCGTGAGAACAAATTTTTCCTGAACATTCTTTTTCTTTTAATGTATTTTCATTGATTTCAGAGAGGAAAAGATAGAAACATCAATGATGAGCATCATTGATCAGCTGCCTCCTGCAAGCCCCACACTGGCAATCAAGCCCGCAACCCAGGAATATGCCCTAATCGGGAATTGATCTCCTGGATCATATAGGTTGACTGCTCAACCACTAAACCACACCAACTGGGCTGAACATTTTTTTCATTTAACTACAAAAACTAATGTTTCCTTAGGTCAGAAATTATCCATACTTAGAATATCTTAAATCACAATATAGATACATTCCTCCATGTGATAAATACTGTAACAATGGAAGTTCTCAAAACGGAAGCAAAGGGGGAAAAGGAATGGTATTCTCAATTTAGTTTCCCCAGAATTGGAAGGATGCCTAGCATCTGTGCTTAGATGTCTATACATAAAAAATAATGTTCATACCTCTTTTACTCTTCTTTCATATTCTTGAAATTAAGATTTGTAGTATCTTTGTTTTCTCCCAAGAATAGAAACATCTAACTGCAAACTATATTCTTATCCGTTAAAATGTTATTAGAATATGGATAGAGAAGCCTTACTGGCAAAGCAAAATATGGCAACCAATATTCAATATATATTCTTTTACTTAGTGGAGTCTTTCAAGAAATTGATTTAGTATACTTCTCAACTTATAAATGTATTGAGATATCTAAGTTTACAGTAAAATAGGATCAGTATGAATAGCAACTATTCATTTGCAGATAGAGAACAACATATGGTAATATACAGCCAGAGAAGAAATTAGCTGCTTTGAATTTAATTAAATAAATTGAAAACACTTTAAAGTTTTAAGTTGAACTGGTTTTATTAATGTTAAGGATTAAGAGAAGAGAATGTTTAATATGAAAATAGAAGATATAATTTTATTTCAATTTTCCCCACAACTAAAGGGTTTATTTTCCTCTCACTAATGGATATTTTAAAAACAATTTCATAATTCCTAAACTTCTAATTTCAAACATTTGTCAGAATTTTGCAACTTAAGTTTCCTATATCTTCTAATTCTGTATATTTCTTATTGCTCTCAGTCTTGCCATTCCCTGTCAGCCCCTGAATTTAAAAAAAAAAATCAAGGTGACAAAAAGCAATTACACTGATCTTACCACTAATCTATAGAAAGATAATTTTATGAATTTGGCTCACTCTGAAAAAATATTTACTAATGCTAAATAAACATCAGAAATCCAGTGCCAGAAATAGGGTCTGAAATACAAAAAGGAAAGAAAAAAATTTCACTTGAATTAACCTGAAAAGCATTCAATTCCTTAACATGGCTTACTTACAGTTATACTCCAAAGTTCCAGTGTTTAAAATTTAACTCACAATTGAGAATTTTTATTTGTAAGTAAAGGCAGCGAAATGACTTTCAGTAATAAAAGGTATTAAAATATTTCATAAGTATACAACACTTGTGAATAAAATAACATTTGGAAGAAGGCATAGCTATTTTTTAAAGCTATTTGCACTATTTTTAAAGGTTCAAGAAAAAAATTAAGTTATACAGAACTGCAAATGCCAAATTTAAATTGATTCCTACAGTTTCTCTATTTTTGTTATGAATGTTCTGTAATATGAAACATTCACTTTTAATGTGCTACAAATAAGGTTTTACAAAATGTGAAAAAATTTTCAAGAGAAAATTATGTTAACAATTTTATTATGTTGATTCATTTCATAGGGCAGTAAAAACAAAACCTCTTCAAAATCGCTTAAATGTTACTGATACCATCACAAATCATTATGAGCACATTTTCCACATTATCCAACCATGCCTAGATAACTGCATAGCTTAGCTTTCTCCAGATAGTAACAATTTGTACAGACTTAACTGTGGAATCTGGGTAAAATAAATCTTCAGACCACAAAAATGTTTTTAGTTTTTTGGGTGTTTTTTTTTTTTTTTTTTTTTTGTTAATCTTCACCTGAGGATATTTTTTATTGATTTTTAGAGAGAGTGGAAGAGAGAGGGAAAGACAGAGAGAAACATTGATGTGAGAGAAACACATCGATTGGTTGCCTCCTGCACAAGCCCTGACCAGGGCCTGGGCCAGGAGGAGCCTGCAATCAAGGTATGTGACCTTGACTGGAATCGAACCTAGGACCCTTTGGTCTGCAGGCTCTATCCATTGAGCCAAACTGGCTAGGGCCACAAAAATGTTTTTAATTTATTCATCCTTTAATCTTCTGTGTCAGTGTGACTTCTACTTTAAAGGAAAAATATTCAGTTCAAAATTTAATAACAGGAAGTTTAATATATTTTTTTAATTGGACACTTAATGTCCATTTTCATGAGCAGTAAGTAGAAATGTTGAAGATTTAAATGTGAAAGATTTCAAAGTTTCAATATGTCAATACACTCATCTCAATATATACAAACACATATAAATTATAGATATAATTAGTTTTTATCTATAATACAATGTATGAACACCATTCTTCTTCCCTAACCATACTGATATAAGGATAAAGTAATAAATCTCGGTGCTATTCATGGGAAAAAAAAAAGATGCTTTAAAAAATAAATCTTTAAAGATAGTTTCAAAAATAAAGTTCAAATATTGCACAAAATAATTTAACTGCAAATATTACTATCTACTATAAAACTTTTTTCAATTTTTTAACTCTAATAAATTCCACTTTCTAATTCTATAAGAGGATTTATTGAAAGTCTGCATTTAGTTATTAAATGATTACATTCAGTTTGATGGGAATGTAATTTTCAGAAGTTAACTGAGCCTCTGTCTTAAAAGTTCATCTATTTGAGTCTTATACATATTTTTTACATCTTCAAGATCTAATCGAAGTTCTTCTGCCTCTTCCGCTTTTTCTCCATACATCTGCAGAATAGTGTTGTATCTCTGATCCAAATCCTACAAAACAGATTTGTTTACAATTTGTAAAGTAATTGTACAGAACATCTTGATTATATTTATATTACCATAAACAAGTCACCAATAAATACATTACAATCTAAATAAAAGTATATAGTCAGCTCTTATGAAAATTAAATTTATACTCCAGTCTGTTGGAATAAATAGCAAGTAAAGGAACTTAAAAAAACCCCATCCACGTGGCAATCATTCTTCTGTCCCCCTTCAGACTTATTTTGCATATTTGTCATGCCATATTTCTTTACTTTTTAGGAAAACACTTAGTTCTATAGAAACTTCAAAGATTACCTTCAAAGGTATCTTTAAAGTGCCCTGGGAGGATAGAGGTTTTTAAGATTAAAATAATTTCTGGCTAGCATTTTTGAGCTGCTCCCGACATCTTATTATAAAATACCTGTAAAGACCATCTTAAAGGTGAAATTCCCACTTCCAACAAAACTAAGACTCATAGATAGGTCTAGCAAGAACTTCTGCTATGAAAAAGGAAAATCTGAAAAGAACTAGAATGTAGTAGTCACTACTACGTATGTCCCCTACACATACAAACATATATTTAAGCATCGTCAACCCCAAAGAAGGTGTGAAAACACCAGGTCATTCACACCCTGTGTCCTGGTATGGAAAGCCATTTCTCCAGGTGCATCAAACAAAAGCACAGGCGGGCCCAGTAACCCCATGCCTAAAGAAAGAGCCAGAGGTTTTGACGAAGATTTATGCATAAAGTTGTTTAAAGAACCTTTTAAAAATCAAGTTAAAAAATTCACAACCACCTCAACAGCCACCAGCAAGGGAATTAAATAAATTATGATATAGCCATAGGATTACTCATAAAAACTATGCTTTGGGAAAATTTAACAATATGGGAACATTTTCACAATACAATATCAAGTGACTAAGAGTAGAATATAAAATGTATTTACAGTATGAATACAAATACGTTAAAATAGCACATGCATGCACGCGCACACACACACACACACACACACACATGCCCTAAAAAAGGCTGAAAGCTAATACAGAAATGAGTTAATAATGGTTGCCTCTAGGTGGCAGAAACACAATCTTAATTTTACTATTTATTCTATTAAAATTACTCTACAACAAGCACATGTAGCTTCATTAAAACAATAAAAATAGTATATTTAAATAAAATTATTTAAATAAAGCCTATAAATAAATTATTTAAATAAAAAATAAAATGAAGTATCCATCATGAGACTTAGAACACTGAAACTTGACTATCACTTATGCTTGTATTAACAGAAACAAGTTCATTGCTCATTTCTGAATTTCAGGGAATAATATATGCCCCTTTGTTGAGTTGGGCTTACATGGAACAATTTAATTAAAATAACAAATGTTAAGTGTAAAATACGATTCTAGTACAAAATAGGCATGGAACAAATGCTAGCCAAATCTGAACACATGCCATGGAAGTAGTCAGTGATTTTTCAAAATAAATAAATTAGTCCATTCCAGATCAGTATTTCAACTGCTGCTTCAGCACAGGCATGAGGACTCTCATGCTCACACTGCTGATGGTTAGTGCCCCCACCATTTGGAAGGTATTTCCAAATGCAGAAAACAACCCTCCCTTTCACGGATGTCAGACAGCATGGAAAGCATTGGAGCAGAGCCAGAAACAACACAAGACACACAGAAATGAAAATAATGGAAGACCTAATTCCGATATAATAAAAGCCTAATATGCTAAGTGTCCGGTTGACCCGTTGGCCATTCAACCAATCAAAGCGTGATATGCTAATGATATGCTAAGGCCGCTCAACTGCTCGCTATGACGACATGCACTGACCACCAGGATGCACTGACCACCAGGGGGCAGACGCTCTGACCGGTAGTTTAGCTTGCTGCTGGGGTCCGGCTGATCAGGACTGAGGAGATGGGCTGGACGTGCCCTGGAGCCCTCCCGTGATCCCTCCAGAGCAAGCCAACCTCCCACGTTCCTCTCCAGCCCCGATCATGCACCGGTGGGGTCCCTCAGCCTGGCCTGTTGCCCTCTCCCAATCCGGGACCCCTTGGGGGATGTCGGAGAGCCGGTTTTGGCCGATCCCGCAGGCCAGGCCTAGAGACCCCACTGGTACATGAATTCATGCACTGGGCCTCTAGTACAAGAATAAACAACCCCATTCCTAATTCCATAGCAAATTCTCCCATCAGTGCTTGGGGATCAATTCACAGCTTCTTGTTAAAACTGTGTTTTCATGTCTCACAAGGACATGGAGTAGATTACCCTAAGACAAAAGCATCTGTGTGTCAAATGTACATAGAGATGTCCTAAGGCAGTGGTCGGCAAACCGCGGCTCGCCACTCTGTTGACTAATGAGTTTGCCTACCACTGTCCTAAGGCAATGAGAAATACATTTTCATTTCATTCTGTTAATTTTTTATCTGAATTGTATTTCTTGTTGTCTAGTGTTCTATGATCACACAGGGCTATTATTTCTAGTCAGAAAGGTACTGGGCTTCTCATATTTATTCTTCATTGTCTCCAAATAAAATTGTTAAGCTTTATACAGGAATAACAGCACAAACCCAAAGATCTTTAGATTTTTAGAATAAATCATTATCCATCCAGAAAAGAAACATATGGAATATTCGCATTTTTCAGTGAAAACCTTCAACAAAAACAAGATAATCCTGAATATGTAGGTGTTTAATATTTTTAATGCAACAGATGCTAATTAAATGTTTACAAATGCTAAAAAAAAAAAAAAAACCACCTATTTTAGGTTTTTTTTAATCTATTTTTATTGATTTCAGAGAGGGAGAGAGGAATAGAAACACCAATGATGAGAGAGAATCACTGATCAGCTGTCTCCTGCATGCCCCCCACTGGGGATCAAGCCCACCACCTGGGCATGTGCCCTGACCAGGGATTGAACTGTGACCTCCTGGTTCATAGTTCAACTACTAAGCCACACTGGCTGGGCAAATGGCTATCAATCTTACCATATCTCTCCACTAAATCTACAATTTCCCCCATATATAGCCTAATCCAGGGGTGGGCAAACTTTTTGACTCGAGGGCCACAATGGGTTCTTAAACTGGACCAGAGGGCCAGAACAAAAGCATGGATGGAGTGTTTGTGTGAACTAATATAAATTCAAAGTAAAGGAGCGGAGGGGAGAGCAAGAGAACCCTCCGCTCTTTTGGCTCCGCGGGCCGGATAGAACAGCCGAACGGGCCAGATCCAGCCCGTGGGCCGTAGTTTGCCCACGGCTGGCCTAATCAGTAATTTCTCCAATTAATTGAAGCATATCTGATGATATTTTAGTCTCTTTGGTTCATTGTGGTTTAAGTATTACCTGGTATTTACCCAAATTAAATACGGCTTAATAGAGACTACTATTACCAAATACGCTAATTGTAATATATATATATCAATAAACAAGTAGTATGAAAATAATACGAAAGTGTTTTATAAATGATCCTTGGCCAAATAAAATCTAGTTATTTTCCAAATGAGATTAAACATGATTGTGAAAAATGCTTTGATTGTATAATGAGACAAGCAAGATAAAAGATTTACCTTTAAAGTTATTTACTGAAATACTAATACTCTAATTTTCAAATAAATCATTAACATATATGCATTTTACATAAATTAAAAATATGAGATTTAATGTAACGGGATTAAAATATCTTAGGTTCACCTTAAGTAAAGAATACTTACTCGTAGCTGAGTTCGAAGTTTGGGTATCTCCTTCACTTTCTCTTCCAGTTCATCATTTTGATTTGTTAATTTAACTAGCTCTTCAGCCATTATGGAGCGTGTTTTTTCTAGACTGCCAATTTCTGCCTGAGAAACATTATCAGAAAGAAATTTAAATAAAAATATATCTCGTTTAACGTTCCTACTAATGTAAACATATTTAATGTGTTATTTTTAAAGAAAAATATAACAGCGTATAACCATGAGGTAGCTCTTAAGTAAAAGGAAATAGTGACAAAAAAAGGTTTCAACTTTCTTCAGAGGTGTACCATTGATAGGGTATACCATGAAAGACAAAGAACTAAAGAGAATTCAATCATCTGTTTGAACTATGCAACCTTATATTTTTTTCTAATCTAAGGAAATAGCATATATTTCAGTTATTTTAAATTACTACAAAATCCCTGAGAAATAAAACCATACTTTAGTGTATCTCCAACTGTGTAGATCATATTGACAGACTACCAAAAATGTTAATTTGGTCCCTCAAGCATAGCATTCTGGGCTACATAAACGTAAGTATTAAGATTATTCCCAATTCAAGATCTTCTTTAATTGAGTAATATTTTAAACTTACTAAAGTCATACAATGGGAATAAATGAGGAAAGTTTTACTTATGAGTGTATCAAGTTTAACAAAAAATAGGTTAAACGTTTTAACATTTCTCACTACATTATATTTCAGAAGGCAAGATATGATGAGCGGCTCCTCCCTTCACACTTACGATGTTTACTTTCATGTGCACAAGGGTTTAGTTCTAATCTCTCTACTCATTCTTCACGGGGAGTCAGAGCAACTTATATGAGTGGTAATTCCAGGAAGAATAAAATGGGTATGCTCAGATCAGCAGTTTCCTTTTTATTTAAACTATGTTTTATTTATTGATTTTTTAAAAAGGGCAAAAGGGAGAGGGAGAGAGAGAAACATGAGTGATGAGAAAGAACCACTGATAGGCTGCCTCCTGTACACCCCTACTGGGGATCGAGCCCGCAACTGGGGCATGGGCCCTGACCAGTAATCAAAACAGTGACCTCTTGGGTCCTGGTCGACGATCAATCACTGAGCTGTGCTAGCTGGGCAACAGCTTTTTTTTTTTTTAATGTGTGTAAAAGCTGCTTGAAAGGAGCGCTCTGCTCCGATGCCTACGTCTTACCTGGGCAGCTACCCCACCTGGGGAGGCCTCCTCCAGCCCAGCATTTCCCAGGACGGAGTTAAACACGTCTCCCCAATTCTGGCCCTCAGCAGGCTCACTTGGCTCTTATCCTTGGTGAATTTCTCCAACTAGCCCTTATCATTAATACATGTGATACATTTTGGTCTTCACATGCCACTATTTCATTTTATTTCTAAACTTGCTCAGAATTCAGGTGAATATAAATTCAGGTTTACTTATTGGCCCTCCAATTTTCACTTACTTCTATAGTATATTTAATTTTTCCAATACCTGTAAATGAGTAATTTCTCCTTCCCTTAGTTGTAGCTGAGACTGTAGATTTTCAATAATGCTGGATCCTGCCCCCATCCTTACAGCCTCATAAAGATTGCTTCCATTTGCTGATACAGACATTGGTCCAAGTGAGAGATCATGAGGCTCATCCTATGTTAAGAAAACACATAGTTATTCAGATAGTATAGACTGTATGCCCTTATAAGGCTCAAACTAATGATTCCGTCTATTCTTGCTTTAAAATGTCTAACTCTCAAAGGCAGAAAATCATCTATACTTCCTCAGTTTCACAAATATTCAGATGAATTGCCTATGGAATGGCAAGATCATGGTGACAGGCTAACCGCTACCTGCATATTCCTTTTATCATTATTCAATTTAGGAATAAGCACATATACGAAGTAGGACATCACCTGAGACAGGAAAGATGTTTGCAGCCCTGCCATCTCAACTCCACTTATTGAACTTGATCGTGACATTGTGGGCGTGCTAGAAACAGAAAATGGTTTCCGCTCCTTTAAAGATTAAGGAAAAAATTCAGTTTGGATTAAAGAGCGAAGTGATAAATAAAAAAACAAGAAACTTTTCTAGGATTAATGACAACAAAGACTCATTCTAACTTCCTCATAAAATGTTACAGATATAATTTCTGAAGTCTTATCCTTGCAAGGCACAATATTTGGTAATCTAAAAGTATAGACAGACTTGGTCAAATCATCTAGGGACTCATGTATATTGCAACAACATAATTTGATTTATTTTTAATGGAATGAAAATGTATTTTTAAAATATGTTTATTTTATTGATTTCAGAGAGGGAGAGGGAGAGAGAAATAGAAACATCAATGATGAGAATCATTGATCAGCTGCCTCCTGCACGCCCCCACTGGGGACTGAGCCCGCAACCCAGGCATGTGCCTTGACTGGAATCAAACCCAGGACCCTTCAGTCTGCAGATCGACGCTCTAATCCACTGAGCCAAACCAGCTAGAGCTAAAATGTTCTTGTTAAAACAATTACATATATGAACTCACTGCTTCATATTATATAACCTATTTCTTCTTTTGCTGTTGTTATTAATCCTCACCCAAGGATATTTTTTTCCATTGATTTTTAGAGAGAGTAGAAGGAATGGAGGACGGGGGGAGAGGGAGAGAATGAAAGAGACAGAGAAACATCCATGTGAGAGAGACACATCAATTGGCTGCCCCCAGCATGCAGCCCAATTAGGACTAGGGATTTAACCTGCAACCCAGGTACCTGCCCTTGACTGGGAATCGAACATTCAGTGCGTGAACTGATACTATAACTACTGAGACACAACAGCCAGGGCAGACTAAACCTATTTCTTTCTTTTTTTTTTATTGATTTCAGAGGGAGAGGGGAGAGAGGAGAGGAGAGAGAGGAAAAGGGAGAGAGGAGAGGGCGAGGGACAACAATGATGAGAGAGAATCATTGATTGCCTGCTCCTGCATGCCCCACACACCAGAGATCCAGGGATCCAGCCCGAAACCTGGGCCTGTGCCCTGACCGGGAATCAAACTGTGACCTCCTGGTTCATAGGTTGACGCTCAACCACTGAGCACGCTGGTGGGGGTAAACCTATTTCTTTAGAATCTTATATAAAACAATGAGTTTTATAAACCATAAAAAGTTTCTGGCTTATCCACTTTGTTTTTAGTGTATTTTTTAAAATTCCAAATAAATTTAAAAGGTAATTTCAATGTTGTTACAGGTAATTTCTATATATATTATGCTAACTACCGAGTATATGCCAATCCTTTAAATATAGGAAACTCACTTTTAAAAAGAGGTTCTACAATTCAAATCCTAGAAATCACAGATCTGTTTGGATAAACTCAAATTATTTTGCAACTACTCTGAACAAGACACTTGATTACATTACTAGAGTTCATCATCCTACTGATTTTAGACATAAGAAATGTTATTTATAAAGTGCAACTAAAATTACAAAACAATGGCCCTGGCTGGTTTGGCTCAGTGGATAGAGCGTCGGGCTGCGGACTGAAAGGTCCCAGGTTCGATTCCGGTCAAGGGCATGTACCTTGGTTGCGGGCACATCCACAGTGGGGAGTGTGCAGGAGGCAGCTGATTGATGTTTCTCTCCCATCAATGTTTCTGACTCTCTATCCCTCTCCCTTCCTCTCTGTAAAAAATCAATAAAAATAAAAAAAATACTTAAAATTACAAAACAATGATTAATCACAACAGCTACTAACCCGTTACACCAAAAAATTCAATACCTTTTCTTTTATTGCTTCTTGAGTAAAAATGGCTTTCTTCCTTTCTTGTTCAACTTTCATTTTCTCCATTTCTAACTGACTGTTCAACAGTGTCTAATGGACAGAAATACAGTTAGATAATTCCTATGATACTAAGTCATCCCCAAAAGTCAATCTCAAAATAAGGAGCATAAAGTATAGATCCTATTTGTCTTACTACTAAAGAGCCAGTCCCAAAAGCAGTAAGCTCACTCATTTCATCTTGTCATTAGTTTGCTACTATCCCCTAGCCCCGTGGTCGGCAAATGGCGGCTCACGAGCCACATGCGGCTCTTTGGCCCCTTGAGTGTGGCTCTTCCACCAATACCACAGCCTGGGCGAGTCTATTTTGAAGAAGTGGCGTTAGAAGAAGTTTAAGTTTAAAAAATTTGGCTCTCAAAAGAAATTTCAATCACTGTACTGTTGATATTTGGCAATGTTGACTAATGAGTTTGCCAACCACTGCCCTAGCCCTAAGAGGTGATTGAACGACTAACAGAAATACCTTTTCTTTCCTTGTCTCTTCAAGTGTTCTCACATAATCATCTTTCAGGTTTTCTAATTCAACCTGGTACCTATTAAGCCAGAGGGAATGAAACAAAACAAAAAACTTTATTAACTCCAGCTACATATATATATATATATATATATTAGTCATTTTTATTACCAGACTGATTTTCCTACTGCTTTTTTCCAGATGATTTGGGTTTTACTCAGAAGCCAAACTACTACTTTTGTGCATTGTATTTATCGGTGCTTTGGGTTAAGATTTCATTTAAAAAGAGGTTTCCTAAAAAGAATTTTGAATGCAACCATTCCAATATGTTCAGATTCTGCAAAAGCTTATTAGGGGGTCCAATGAAAATGTTTGCAAAAGTTCAGGTATTTTACTTTATAAATCATTTTTACTTGACTACATTTTTAAAAGTAAAATTTCCAAGAAAGAACTGAGGGTAAATATGCACTAATCATAGCCTTTATATAAAGATAGCCTTATATAATTTCAGGTGGATGTATTTTATAGCTTGTGGTTTCCAAAGAACCAGTACACTTATTTAGAAAGACTGAAACACTGCTAAAACCCTTACAATATAAAAATAACTCCAATAGGTTTCCAAACTATTTTCTGGTCACAGACTCCTTTAACAAATCTGATTAAAGCAATGGATCTTTTCTCTAGAAAATGCACACATAGAACATGCAACACAATATCCAGAATACGTGTAAGAGTCAACGAATCCCAGTACTATGTCTTGATGTAATATCCTATTACTAATGACTCTAACTTAAAACACTAAGAGTATGTATTTCCAGTTCTCAGGACCATGTAGCTAAAAGCCAACAGCACATGGTTTTAAGTGCTTTAAAATGTCACCAAGTACCAAAAATAACTCAAGAAATTGCTCACCTATTTTTTTCATCTTCCAGTTTTCTTAGCCTATTTTTCTCTGATTCTAGCTGGGCCTGACATCTACTGTTTTCCTGTCTTAAGAGAGAATTCTGGGACTCCATGGAAGACAGCTGAATTTTGTTGGCAAGGAGTTCTTCTGTAGCCGCACGTTCTCTTTCAACGGCTGCTGCCAACAAGGTCTGAGATTCACCTGAATGGAGGGTAAAGAGAGAAAATTCACATATACATATACCAAAGAGGCCAAAACACCAAGTAGTTCTGACGACTTTTTCCAAATTTTAAACTTTTGCTCTATGTGAACAGGATGAAAAGACAAGCTACAGACTTGGAGAAAACAAATGCAAACCACACTATCTATCGAAGACTAGTATCTAAAATATATAAAGAAGTTTCAAAACTCAGCAGTGAAAATACAAACAATCCGATTAGAAAATGGGCAGAAGACTTGAACAGACATTTCACCAAAGAGAATGCACAGATAGAAAATAAACATCTCAGCAATAAAAATAAATTAAAAAAAAATAAAAGCAGCACATGAAATAATGTTTAACATGATTAGTCATCAGGGAAATGCACATTAACACTGTAATAGATATCACTGCACATCTGTCTTGACAACTGTATAAAAAACAGGGCCCTGGCCGGTGAGGCTCAATTGGTTGAGCATTGTCCCAGCACCAAAAGGTTGGTGGTTCCATACCTGGTCATGGTACATGTCCAGGTTGCGGGCTCAATCCCCTGTAGGGACCATGTAGGAGGAGGCTGGTCAATGTTTGTCTCTCACATCGATGTTTCTCTCTCCCTTTCTCTCTCGCACTCTCCCTTCCACTCTCTCTAAAATAAATAAAAACATATGAAAAACAAAAAACAGGGAGACACAAAATCCTGGCAAAAAAAACCGCCCATGGACACAGATAATAGTGTGGTGAAGGCCTGGGAGGGGCAAGTGCAGGTTAAAGGGGGTCAATAGGGAAAAAAAGGAGGGCACATCTGTAATATTTTCAACAATAAAGATAAATTTTAAAATAAGATATGGAGACACTGACTTACTCACATACAGCCATTTTGGAAAACAGTTTGGCATTTTCTTTTTTTTTTTTTTTTTTTTTTTTTTAAATATATTTTATTGATATTTTACAGAGAGGAAGGGAGAGGGATAGAGAGCTAGAAACATCGATGAGAGAGAAACATCGATCAGCTGCCTCCTGCACACCTCCCACTGGAGATGTGCCCGCAACCAAGGTACATGCCCTTGACCGGAATCGAACCCGGGACCCTTCAGTCCGCAGGCCGACGCTCTTTCCACTGAGCCAAACCGGTTTCGGCTGGCATTTTCTTTAAAAACTAAACATACAACTACCCAAACAACTCAGCAATTGCATACCTGGGCATTTATCCAGAGAAATAAAAAACTTATGTTCACACTAAAACTTGTATGTGAATGTTCATCATAGCAGCTTATCTGTACAGACAAAATCTAGAATCAGCCTATACAGTCTTTATCAGGTAAACAAAATGTGGTACATATATACAAAAAAACACCTAGTAATAAAAAACCTAATCACTGACACACAAATAACTTGGATGCATCTCCAAGGAATTATGCTGAGCAAAAAAGCCAATCCCCAAATGTCATATATTATACAATTCTACTCATAGGACATTTTGAAATTCCAAAATTTTCAAAGTACAGGACAGATTAGTGGTTGCCCAGGATTTGGGACAGGGAGAGAGGGCACGAAGGTGGTGACTGTGGCTATAAAAGGACAGGGGTCTTTGCAGTGTTGTTACTGCTTGATATCTCTCTCTCTCTCTCTCTCTCTCTCTCTCTCTCTCTCTCTATATATATATATATATATATATATACACACACACACACACACACACACACACACACACACACACATATTGATTTCAGAGAGGAAAGGACACTTGATGAGAGAGAGTCATTGATCGGCTGCCTCCTGCACAATCCCCCACTGGGGATCCAGCCCATAACCTGGGTATGTGTCCTGACTGAGAATCTAACCGTGATTTCCTGGTTCACAGATCAATGCTCAATCACTGAGCCATGCTAGCCAGGCTTGATATCTTTATTAAATTGTGTAGAACTTAATATACACACAGAAGCGCACACACACTAACAAGTACCAGCAAAACTGGGGAAATCTGAATAAAATCAGTAAACTGTATCAGTGTCAATATCCTGGTTGCAATATCATAATTTTGCAAAATGTTAGCATTTGGATATACTGGAGAAAGTGAGAATTATTACTGCATGTATATCTACGATTACCTCAATAAAGTTTTTCAATTACACTGCATCTATGGTCCTATTAATAGCATCATAGGCTATGTGTGTCCTGTGGCTTTGCCTCTATTCCACCACAATGCCACATATCCCCGAGAGTATGCAGACCCCAGTGTAAAACAACAACATGGGGCTTCTAGCCTTTACTTATTGCTAGATAGGTATTTGTTTCAGGGGTCATTTTCAGATACCTCACATTTCATAACAAATTGGTCTTAAACTGACATAGATAAATGACAGATCTAAAATGTATACATATAAATTAAACAATATATGAAGGGTCATCTAGTTCTGTGATTTTCTTTTTAACCAGATAAGTCTTTTTTGAGACAAAATCCAACATGGAACTCAAAAAAAGATAGACAACTGAGGCACTTCTTCCACTGAAGCAGCCGTAGGACCCAGCACGCCACTGTGAGCTTCTCTGGCACTGTGAGAGCCAGCCCTACGGAGCCACCGAGGGCCGTCTGAAAGCCACTGACTTAGTTCACTGCTCAGGACTTCCAGTGAGTAGCCCAGAAAAGGGAAGTGACTTGCTTCAGACTGTCTAGCTGGATGATTCAAAACAAAACAAAGCAAAGCCCTGAGTCCAGGTCTGCTCTGATCACTACACCATGATGTCTCTCCAATTTCATGAATTTGCTAGCTTCTGGGTTATCTAGTATATACATATATCACCTGTCTGTGCTTGGGTAAACATCTTGGAAAAATAATTTTCTTTTTATTAACAGCACAGAAGGGCAAATTGGGGCATTCCTGTAAAGAAGCAGAATATGAAATCTGAGGAATGCATAGCACCTGAATACTAGATTTATTTAACCTTAATCCTCCAGAGACCTGGCTCTGCTCTTGAAGTTCCTCCACTGACTAGAACATATCTGTTCTGTACCTTTCACACTATTGCAGACAAGCTAGAAAAAGGTCAGATTTAGCAACAAACAAGGGGGAAACTGAGTGCAGTAGTCTGTAAATATGAATGAAAAGATGACATGAAAGTAACTTAAGACAGTATCTGATATATTGTGTTAGGGAAAACAAATGATCTGAGAACCAATTAAGATATTAGAAAATAAATGTAAAATAGGAAAAGAGGTAAAAATCTATGTCAGACACAAAATACAACGATCAGATCAAGTGAATTTCAATTTCAGACCATTACCCTAATTCCATAGACAAGATGAAAGGGCTTCTGCATTGAGCTTAAGAACTAAAGCAGTTACCCAGCCTGTCAGAGAGATTCTTCTCTAGCTTCTCCCACGACGATGTCTGGGACCCTAGTGTTGCCTGCAAATTTTCTATCTGTCGAAGCAATGGTCTTGTCGTTGAGGAAACACTTTGACTCAGTTCCTGGTTTCGATTCTCTGCTTCCTGGAGTCTCTGAATCATGAAATTCTTAAGTTATTACCACTGACAACAATAAAAACACTAGCAAACAAACTTTATGGGATTTCTGGAAAAAACTATTTCTCTAAAATAGAATTACTTTTTAAATTAAATTATTTTATAATTATTCAATCCTTAAGTTAGAGTTATGTTGCATGATTGAGTATCTAAATAAGTGCTCTTTTAGAAAGCATTTTCTAAGATAAAGAGAGCCTTTGACCATCATAAGGTAAAAATGAGCATCGTCCAAACCTCCCTGTAGTGGCCTCCTATCCAATTTCTAAGTATTTATCAACAGGCAAGTCGATCGAAATTGCATTGCCTCTCCCTTTTCCTATGCATGCTCACTGACTGGAACTGAATAGCGGGTAACATAAAAACTGGGCAGTGCTCAGACTGATAATAATTAATAAAACAGCTATTACAAATGAAAACAATACTGAATAAATCTGTCATAAAATGATTTGCTCTAAAACAGAATTAGGGCTTTTCTTATATATTTTTAAGGCTCCAACTCTGATTTTATTCAAACAAGCCACAAAAAAATAGCAAATGATACATATGGTAGTAATCCTTCCAATTCCACAAACATTACCCGCTGAGTCACTTTTTATTTCTAAAAGAACTGTGGCAGCACCTGCTGGAGTTCACTGATCTCATGGCGCAAATAATCCTCTTTTCTGGCAGCTGCTTGTTCTGCACGCTGCAGGGCCAGCCTCAGGTCCCCCACCTGCATGAGAAAAACCAATACACTATCACCGTCTCGAACACTGTCTGTAACTGCCTGCTAACTACATATTCTGTGTTCTGATGACTTACTGTTCATGTATAATACTCTATACTATCCAATGAGCTTTAACATATGATTATCACACATCCCATTCATCAAGCAATTCCGAAACTATATGTATGTTCACTTTGTACTAAGGAAAGTACTGTTAGGCTGTTAGGCAAAAATAAAAAAATGTGTGTGTGTGCCCCATAAGATAAGAGAGATGACGCATCCACATGTGTCTGCAGTGCAGGCTGCATGTGATAGCTACATGAGCTATGAGAGCTAGTCCTGAGAATTCACTCTATGGAAGCAGATCTCTATAAACACAGACATGTTCCCTATATCGTCAGCTACATCAGAAATAACACACAAATCATGAAATATTCTAAATATCCATCAGTAGTCATCTATTTTCACAAGTCTTAATACAACATAAGCATACTCATGAAAAATTCTGGTACATGTAAAAATGTATGATTCAATCTTAAGTGAAAATAAAACTAAAATAATATATAAAATATAAAAATATGTACATGGAAATAAGAACAAGAAGGTAATACACAAAATTGACAGTACTCCTAAAGGTGATGATTTTATGAATGGTAGTGCCCTACACTCTAATTCCCATTTCTCCAATTTTTCTTTATTACTTTATTTTTCTAGTGAATTTTTAATGTAAAGCATTAATAACTTCTCTATTCTAGTGATAGAGTCGCAGAAAAACAAAGGGTATATGGACCATCACATGACTTAAACAACCCAAATATCCATTATTAAGAACTGACTGAATACAATGAAGCATTATAACTGTAAAAATAATTTTTTTTAAAAGCTCTTAGGTTAAAAGTTCTATGTTCTGCTATGGAATGACCACAAAGATACTTTATTTTGTAAATAAAGCAAGCTGTCAACAGTATAAATAGTAAACTATATATATGTTTTCTTTTTATCTTCCTTGCCTCTTTACTTCATCAAAATTAAAAAACTTTTGTGCATCAAAGGACACTATCAAGAAAGTGAGACAACTTATACAGAATGGGATAAAATATTTGCAAATCCTGTATCTGACAAGGGTCTAGTACAGGGGTGGGCAAACTTTTTGACTCGAGTGCCACAATGGGTTCTTAAACTGGACCGGAGGGCCGGAACAAAAGCATGGATGGAGTGTTTGTGTGAACTAATATAAATTCAAAGAAAAGGAGCAGAGGGGAGAGCAAGAGAACCCTCCGCTCTTTCGGCTCCGCAGGCCGGATAGAACAGCCGAACAGGCCAGATCCGGCCCGCGGGCCGTAGTTTGCCCACGGCTGGTCTAGTATGTAGAATATATCTATACTAATAATAGAGGAATATGCAAATTGTCCAGGACGCCGTCACAGTAACAGTAAAGACCAAAAAGCAGACTGTGTGGGGCGACAAGGCCGGCAGGGGGGTTAGTGAGGGACGACCAAACAACTGAACAGCAGGCTGCGTGGGGCAACAAGGTGGGTTAGTGAGGGACAACCAAACAACTGAACAGCAGGCTGCGTGGGGCGACCAGGCCAGCAGGGGGGTTAGTGAGGGATGACCAAATGACTGCAGTTGGGGGTGACCAGGCTGGCAGGGGGGCAGTTGGGGGTGACCAGGCCAGCAGGGGGGGCAGTAAGGGGTGACCAGGCCAGTGGGGGGGCAGTTGAGGGTGACCAGGACTGCAGGGGGAGGGCAGTGAGGGGCAATCAGGCAGGCAGGCAGGTGAGCAGTTGGGAGCCAGCAGTCCCGGATTGTGAGAGGGATGTCCGACTGCTGGTTTAGGCCTGATCCCCAGCAGTCAGACATCCCCCGAGGGGTCCCAGATTGGAGAGGGTGCAGACTAGGCTGAGGGAACCCCTCTCCCACGCATGAGTTTTGTGCACTGGGCCTCTAGTAGATTAATAAAAAGACAACCCAATTTAAAAATGGGCAAAGGATTTAAATATTAGAAAAAACTTCTCCAAAGAGGATACATAATGGCCAATAAGCACATAAAAAGATGCTCAACATCACTAGTCATTGACACCACAATCAGATATTACTTCACACCCACTAAAAGGGTTACATTGAAAAAAAATCGACGATAAGAAATACGGGGAAGGATGTAGAGAAATTAAAACCCTCATATATTGCTGGTGGGAATGTAAAATGATGCACCTTTGCAGAAAAGTTTGGCAGTTCCTCAAAAAAGTTAAATATAGAGCTACCATATGACTTGAGGGTACATATCTAAGAGAAATTAAAATATATGTTCACACAAAAAAATTATAAATGAAGGTTTAAAACAGCACTTTTCATATTAACAAAGAGTAAAAAATCCAACTATCCATCAACTAATGATTTTATAAGACAAAGTCTGATAAATTTGGGGGTTCCTCATTCATCTGGGTTTCATGGAGTTACATAGATTCTCCTTAAAATTATATGAATGTTTAGTATTTTTCTGAATACATGCATTTCTCTGGTAAGAGGTCCTTAGCTTTCATAATATTCTCAAATAAGTCTGAAATTCACAAAAAAATAAGTAATACTTGTATAACTTAAGCATCACTTTAACAACAGTTAAAAAAATACATAATTAAGTTTGCCTAACAGCATTATAAAGGAAATATAACAATATACCACTAAAGAAGGTTTGACTCAAACTAACAGATTTTTAATTCACAGAAGCACCGAGATCTAAAAAGCGGATGTAATTCACCCTCCACTGCTTACCTGAATGGCTAATGCTTCTTGCTGCTGACGGGTTTCTTCTTGGACCTTCTCTAGTGCTGCAGAAAGTTCTTCTTTAGCTTTCATTTCGTGACTCAGAGCAGCTTCCTGTGCCTCACTAGCCTTTGCAGCATTGGCTTTGTGGAGATCAGTAAGTTCTCTTAAAAAAATTAGATTGATAGGTTTTATTTAAAATAATATGCAATAGTCCTGGCCGGTTTGCTCAGCGATTAGAGTGTCAGCCCACAGACCAAAGGGTCTGGGGTTCAATTTCAGACAAGGGCATGTACCTTGGTTGCAGGCTCGATCCCTGGCCCACTCAGGGCACATGTGGAAGGCAGTCAATCGATGTGTCTCACATCGATATTTCTCTCTCCCCTTCCTCCTTCCCACTTTCTCTAAAAATCAATGGATCCTGGCAGGTGTAGCTCAGCGATTGTGTACTGATCCAGGAACCAAGAGGTCATAGGTTTGATTCCCAGTCAGGGCACATGCCTGGGTTGCTGGCTCGAACCCCATTAGGCGGTGCAGGAAGCAACCTATCAATGATGTTTCTTTCTCATCAATGTTTCTCTCTCTCTGGTGAGGAATAAGGAAAAAGATAAATTAAATAAAATAATTTACAGTAATTACATGGCCAAGGACATGAAGGTTCCATGTAGATTTACATTAGATTTAGAGAATGAGGGAGAGTTCACTGCAGTAAGTACTTTCTGTTGAACTTGCTTTGAAAAGTTACAAGTTCATTTACAGCTAAATTTATGTGTTGTCAGTGATCAGATAATATAAAAAGGATTTCTTCAACATCCTGCATTTAACAGATTGTGAATGAGTTGCATATTTATTCATTTTCTTACTTGTATGCGCTGTCAAGAGCGGCCTGAATACTTCGGTTCTTTTCTTCAAGTTCATTCATATCCACTTGAAGCTGGCCAAGATCTTTCTCTTGACGTTCGACCACAGAATTTAGTTTTTTAATATTTTCTCTATGTTGTTTCTCAACTTCTTCTTTACCATCAAGGACCTATATTATAAAAACAGGTAAAAGTATTCTTCAATAAATAACACTAAGGTAAATAAGTGTATTCCAGGAATCTCCAGTATTATAACAATAAATAATAATCTTAACATTTGTCTATTAAATTGTTGAAAAATACTTCCCACATGATATATCCCAATAAATCATTCCAAATATTTTATAAGCCACAGTGAACTGTTCATATAGGAATAATAATTTATATAGAAAATAATTAACATTCACCTGTTTCAAATGTTGCAATTCTTCTTCTAGCTCTTTACCTTTTTTCTTCAGCTTTGCAATAATATTTTCATTTTCTTTGTCTTTAGCTCTTAATTTCTTAATTATGTTAGAACTCTGCAGCTGCTGTTTTGAAAGTTTTTCTCCTGGCAATGGCAAAAATGTGTAAGTTCAAATAACAATGATTCCCTACAAATCTAAATTGAATATTTCTCTAATCAGTGATATAAAATGATAGAATATTTTTAAAAATCACAATACTGTAAGCACCAATGTTTTGGATAAGAATCATTAATGAATGCTAAAATTAGTAGGTGGAAGGATGGTGGGAAACAGGATATATACAGTCTTAAAGAAGCATTCCCACATATTACTTATGAGTTCCAAAAGCAAAGATGTGCTTTTACAATGGAAAAATCTGGCAGTCACTACCTTAATTAAACATCTAGTTTTGGCATCAATGATTGTGGTACAGCCTGACATTATGTGTCTACTGATGTGATAAAGTGGCAGGTGCACAATATCACTTACAATATTTCTTATTAACGGGGGATGGGGGAGGCTGGGGGAAGGTCAATGGGAAAAAAAGAAAGGAGATATATGTACTAATATATGTAATATTTTAAACAATAAATAAATAAATAAATAAATAAATAAATAGTAAAAAAAACAATATTTCTTATTAGAAATTTGTTCTGAATATAATCATGAAGAAAATGAAAAATTCCTGAACCTGGGGCACTCTGTAGGACAACTGGCCGGGACTCTACAAAGTCTTCAATGTCATGAAAAAGATAGAGCTATCCTAGATTGATGAAATAATGGCCAAATGCAATGAAATAATGGCCAAATGCAATGTACAAACTTTGAATGGATTTTGGGGCAGGACAAATGACCAGCTATAAAGGTCATTTTTAGAGGCAATTGGAATAAATGATGAAATATATGCTGGAATACACTTCTGAATTAATGCTTATTTTCTTATGTGTGATTATGATGTGCTTTTGAAGGAAAATTACTTGCCCTTAGGACAGTGGTCGGCAAACTCATTAGTCAACAGAGCGGCAAACCGTGGCTCGCGAGCCGCATGTGGCTTGCGAGCCGCAGTTTGCCGACCACTGTCTTAGGAGATGCAGACTCAAGAATTCAGAAGTGGACTACAGATTCAGTGCAATCCTATCAAAATTCCAAGGGCATACTTCACAAAAAAATAAATTTAAAAAATCCTAAAATTAATCTGAAACCACGAAAGACCTCAAATAGCAAAAGCAATCCTGGATAAATACAAAGTCAGAGGTATCACAACATTACAAAACTACAGCAATCCAAACAATATGGTACATACATAAAACCAGACATATGGACCAAAAGAACAGAATAGAGAGCTTAGAAATAAATCCACACATTTATAGCCAACTGATCTTTAACAAGGTTGCCAAGAACACAATGGGGAAAGGATAGTCTGATTAATAAATGCTAATGGGAAACTGAATTTCCCATGCAGAAGAATGAAATTGGACCTTATCATATACCAAATATAAAAATCATTTGAAAATAGATTCAAGACTTAAATGTTAAGGCCTAAAACTGTAAAACTATTAGAAGAAAAAAACAGGAAAAAACCTGACATTGGTCTTGGCAATGATTTTTTGGATATGATACCAAAAGCATAGACTACAAAAGTAATAATAAACAAATGTGATTACATCAAAATAAAAACTACTGCACAGCAAAGACAACAATCAAAAGAGTGAAAAGACAATCTACATATTAAAATATTTGTCCATTTGTGTCTGGCTTCTTGTTTTCAAAATTCATCCATGTTATAGAATGTATCAAAATGTCATTCTACTTTTGGTTCAGTAATATTCCATTGTATGGATATACCACATTTGCTTTATCCATTCATCTGTTGATGAACATTAGAGGTTGTTTACACCTATTGGCTATAATGAGTAATGTTTTAGTGAACACTTATGTACAAGCATCTGACTAGGGACAATTCCTCTGGGTATATACTTAGGAGTAGAATTGCTGAATCATATGGCAATTGTATTTTTAGCTTTTTAGGAACCTCCAAATCTTTTCATAATGGCTGCACCAGCAATGTTATGAGGTTTGCAATTTTTCCATATCCTCCCCGATACTTATTTTCTGGTTTTTAAATTTATTTTTTTAATTGAACTAATTGAGGGTGACATTGGTTAATAAAATTATATAGGTTTCAGGTATACAATTCTATAATACATCATCTGTATATTGTATTATATGTTTACCACCCCAAGTCATGTCTCCTTTCATCACCATTTATCCCTTCTTTACCATCTTCTACCTTCCCGACCTGTTCCCCCTTTCCATCTAGTAGTCACCATACTTTTGTCTGAGTCTCTGAGGTTGTTGTTGTTTTCTTAATCCCTTCATCCTTTCCATGCAGCCCCACAACCCTCTCCCCTCTGACAGCTAGCTGTCAGTCTGTTCTCTGTATCTGTAGGTCTGTTTCTATTTTATTTGTTAGTTTACTTTGTTCATTAGATTCTATATATAAGTGAAATCAATATTTCAATATCTAGAATATGCATATTATTAGACACAAAAAACAGGTTAGAGGTTACCAGGGACTAGAAGGAAGAAAAAATGGGGATGTATTGCTTAACTGGTTACAGAGTTTCTGTTTGAGGTGATGAAAACGTTTTGGAAATAGTGATGGTTGCACAACATGGTGAATGTAATTAATGCCACTGAACTGTACACCTAAAATCATCAAAATGGCAAATTTTGTTATACTTTATCACAATTAAAAATAATATACCAAAATACTTTGAATTGTACACTTTAAATGGGCTAACTATATATTGTAACAACTATGCATGGTATCAGTTGGGTATTAGACTTAATGAGGGAATCACATCACAAATTACATCAATGTCTAACCACTATGATATCCACCTAAAACTAATATAATATTGAAAGTCAAATGTAATGAAAAATAAAAGACAATCTACAGAATGGAAGAAAATATTTGTAAGTCATATATCTGATAAGAGATTAACATCCAAAATATATAAATAACTCATACTACTCAACAACAATAACAACAACAAAATTTAAAAATGGGCAAAAGATATTAATAGACATTTCTTAAAAAACAAAAATGGCCAGCAGGTATATGAAAAAGTGATCAACATCACTAATCATCAGGGAAATACAAATCAAAACTACAATGAAATATCACCTCAGATCTGTTAGAATAGTTATCAAAAGACAAAAAACAGCCTAGCTGGTGTGGCTCAGTGGTTGAGCGTTGACCTATGAACCAGGAGGTCACCATTCGATTCCCGGTCAGGGCACATGCCCAGGTTGAAGTCTCGATCCCCAGTAGGGGGCATGTAGGAGGCAGCTGATAAATGATTCTCTTTCATCATCAGATATTAAAATTTTTTTTTGTTAATCCTCACCCGATATTTTTCCATTCATTTTTAGAAAGAGTGGAAGGGAGGGGGAGAGACACAGAGAGAGAAACATCGATGTGAGAGAGAAAGAGAGAGACACATTGATTGGTTGCCTCCCGCATCAGCCCTGACCAGAGCCAGGGATTGTGCCTTTGACTAGAATCAAACCTAAGAGCCTTCAGACTGTGGGCCAACACACTATCCACTGAGAAAAACTGGCTAGGGCGGTATTAATATTTTTAATAATAAAACCATGTACTTAGCCTTCCCCTCAATCTCTAATGTTGTAGCATAAGGCAGTTAGAGACTTCAAGGTGTTTTAATAAATTCTTCCTTCATTTTTCTATTTCAGTCCTTAGACTGTGTTTGATAATTATCTTTGTACCTATATTTCACTCTTCTAAAGGACACCAGGGTGTTGTATTTATTACTGGATCAAACATAACATCTAATATGCTGTTAAGTAATAGCATAATAAAATAATTAGAAAGAAAACAACAACAAAAGACCAGAATAAGTAAAAGGAAGGAAATAATAATGGTCAGAGCAGAAATAAATGACAAAAAGACTAAAAAAAAACAAAAAACAATAGAAATGATCAGGAGAAACCAAGATGGCGGCATAGGTAAACACCTAAACTGCTGCCTAGCACAACAATTTCAAAACTACAACTAAAAGACAGAACGGACACCATCCAGAACCACAGGAAAGCAGGCTGAGTGAAAATTCTACAACTAGAAGGAAGGAGAAAAGCTCACAGAGAATTGGAGGTACGGCAAAGGGGCTTTGTGCGCGCAGAGAGGAAGGGCGGCTGAGAGCCTGGCTGACTTTCTCTGGCGGAAGGGGGAAGGAAGCCTCCGACCGCACTGAACCCCAGTTCTGACTGCACTGAACCCCAGTTCCAGGCGAGCCCCTGGGGACCCACGCTCTTGTGGGGGGAGTCTGGACTCTCGGGCGGAGACTCGGGAGCCGGGGAAGGCGGAGGACTGAAAGTGCGCATGCGCGCACGCGCTGCTGCGCACAAAGGCTGCGGGGGTTGCCACAGGCTTTCCCTAGTGGAGGGGAGTCAGAGGATTCTGACTGCACTGAGCCCCAGTTCTGACTGCAGTGAACCCCAGTTCCAGGCGAGCCCCTGGGGACCCACGCTCTTGTGGGGGGAGTCTGGACTCTCGGGCGGAGACTCGTGAGCCGGGGAAGGTGGAGGACTGAAAGCGCGCCCGCGCCGGTGCGCACAAGGGCTGCGGAGGTTGCCGCGGGCTTTCCCTGGTGGAGGGGAGTCAGAGGCTCCTGACGGCACTGTGCCCCAGTTCTGACTGCAGTGAACCCCGGTTCCAGGCGAGCCCCTGGGGACCCACGCTCTTGTGGGGGGAGTCTGGACTCTCAGGCGGAGACTCGAGCTGGGGAAGGCAGAGGACTGAAAGTGCACGTGCGCGCAGGGGCGGGGCTGACAGGAAGCCAAGACTGAGGCTCCACCCCATCCAAGCTGAGCACAGAGGCTATTGCAGTTTGGCAAGTCTAATCCTATAAGGCTGTCTCCAGCACCGGGCTTCTCCCAGCATAGACACAGTTGATCCTTATAGCCAACTGACCCGGAGGTCAATTCTTCCCAGTGATACCAACAACAATCAAGACTTAATTACAACAAGGCTGTACACACAGTCCACAAAGGGGTGCACCAAGAGTGTCCACCTCAGGTTAACTGGGGAAGCAGACCGACTGGGCCATATTGGAAACCTAGCACAAATATCTACCTTACCAACTCAGGGAATCAGTAAAAATGCGGGGTCAAAGAATCAGATCACAAACGAAAGAAATGGAGGAAAACAAACGACTGGATAAAGAATTCAAAACCACCGTTATAAGACTTTTTAAGAATATCCTAGAAAAAGCCGATAAATATAACGAGACCCTCGAAGATATGAAAAAGGACCAACTAGAAATTAAACATACACTGACTGAAATAAAAAATATTATACAGAGACCCAACAACAGACTAGAGGAACACAAGAATCAAGTCAAAGAATTGAAATACAAAGAAGCAAAAAACACTCAACCGAAAAAGCAAAAAGCAAAAAAAAAAATCCAAAAAGTTGAAGATAGTGTAAGAAGACTCTGGGACAACTTCAAGCATACCAACATCAGAATTATGGGGGTGCCAGAAGAAGAGAGAGAGCAAGATACTGAAAACCTATTTGAAGAAATAATGACCGAAAACTTCCCCCACCTGGTGAAAGAAATAGACTTACAAGTCCAGGAAGCCCACAGAACCCCAAACAAAAGGAATCCAAAGAGGACCACACGAAGACACATCATAATTAAAATGCCAAGAGCAAAAGACAAAGAGAGAATATTAAAAGCAGCAAGAGAAAAACAGTTAATTACCTACAAGGGAGCACCCATACGACTGTCAGCTGACTTCTCAACAGAAACTATGCAGGCCAGACGGGAGTGGCAAGAAATTTTCAATGTGATGAATAGCAAGAACCTACAACCAAGATTACTCTACCCAGCAAAGCTATCATTCAGAATTGAAGGGCAGATAAAGAGCTTCACAGATAAGAAAAAGCTGAAGGAGTTCATCACCACCAAACCAGTATTATATGAAATGCTGAAAGGTATTCTTAAAGAAGAGGAAGAAGAAAAAAGTAAAGAGAAAAATTATGAACAACAAATACATATCTATCAACAAGCGAACCTAAAAATCAAGTGAATTAAAAACCTGAGGAGCAGAATAATCTGGTGAATATAATAGAATCAGGGGCATAGAAAGGGAGTGGACTGATAATTCTCAGGGGGAAAGGGTTATGGGGGGTTCATGAAGAGAATGGACAAAAATCATACACCTTTGGATGAGGACAGTGGGGGGGAGGTAAGGGCAGAAGGTGGGGTGGGAAAGGGGTGGAGGGGAGCTATGGGGGGGAAAAGGAGAAATAATTGTAATAATCTGAATAAAGATTTATTAAAAAAAAAAAATAGAAATGATCAATGAAACCAAGAGCTGGCTCGTTGAAAAGATAAACAAGGTTGATAGAACTTTAGCCAGACTCATCAAGAAACAAAGAGAGAGGACCCAAATAAATAAAATCAGAAATGAAAGAGGCAAGAACACAACTAAGATAATAGAAATACAATGGATTGTAAGAAAATACTTTGAAGATCTATATGCCAACAAACTGGACAACCTGGGTGAAATGGACAAATTCCTAGAAACATACAATCTTCCAAAACTCAATCAGGAAGAATCAGAAAACCTCAATAGGCAATAACAACTGATGAAACTGTAGCAGTAATCAAAACACTCCCAGCAAACAAAAGCCCTGGACCAGATGGCTTCATGGTAAGTCCTACATCTAACGAAGAATGAACACCAATCCTCCTCAAACTATTCCAAAAAATTCAAGAGGAGGGAAGATATCCAAGCTCTTTTTATGAGGCCAGCATTCTCCTAATCCCAAAACCAGATAAAGACACTATAAAGAAAGAAAATTATAGGCCAATATCCCTGATGAACACAGATGCTAAAATCCTCAATAAAATATTAGCAAATAGGATCAAGCAATACATTAAAAAGATCATATAGAAAAGAAACCAAGATGGCGGCATAGGTAAGCACCTAAACTGCTGCCTCGCACAACAATTTCAAAACTACAACTAAAAGACAGAACGGACACCATCCAGAACCACAGGAAAGCTGGCCGAGTGAAAATTCTACAACTAGAAGGAAAGAGAAAAGCTCACAGAGAATTGGAGGTACAGCAAAGGGTCTTTGTGCGCGCAGAGAGGAAGGGCGGCTGAGAGCCTGGCTGACTTTCTCTGGCGGAAGGGGGAAGGAATCCCCCGACCACACTGAACCCCAGTCCCGGGCGAAACCCCATGGACCCAGGCTCAAACAGGGGGAGTCTGGACTGTCAGGTAGAGAGAAAGGCACCCAGAGACTCGGAGACCGGGGGGAGACTCGGGAGAGCCCCGGCAGGCAGGGTTCCGGAGGTGCGCGCCAGTGTGCACAAAGGCTGCGGAGGTTGCCACAGGCTTTCCCTAGCAGAAGGGAGTCCAAAGCTCCTGACTGCACTGAGCCCCAGTTCTGACTGCACTGAACCCCAGTTCCAGGCGAGCCCCTGGGGACCCACGCTCTTGTTGGGGGAATCTGGACTCTCGGGCGGAGACTCGGGAGCGTCGGCAGGCGCCCGCATGCCAGTGCGCACAAAGGCTGCGGAGGTTGCCACAGGCTTTCCCTAGTGGAAGGGAGTCAGAAGCCAGGGAAGGCAGAGGTCTGCAGGCGCGCACGCGCACAAGGGCAAGGCTGACTGGAAGCCAAGACTGTCTGCTCCGCCCTGAGACTCCACCCCATCCAAGCTGAGCACAGAGGCTATTGCAATTTGGCAAGTCTAATCCTATAAGGCTGTCTCCAACACCGAACTTCTCCCAGCGTAGACACAGCTGATCCTTACAGCCAACTGGCCTGGAGGTCAATTCCTCCCAGTGATACCAACAACAATCAAGACTTAACTACAACAAGGCTGTACACACAGTCCACAAAGGGGTGCACCAAGAGTGTCCACCTCAGGTTAACTGGGGAGGCCGACCCACTGGGCCATATAGGAAACCTAGCACACAAATTTACCCTACCAACTCAGGGAAGCAGTGAAAATGCGGCGTCAAAGAAACAGATCACAAACGAAAGAAATGGAGGAAAACAAACGACTGGATATAGAATTCAAAACCATGGTTATAAGGCTTTTCAAGAATATCCTAGAGCCAAAACCGGTTTGGCTCAGTGGATAGAGCGTCAGCCTGCGGACTGAAAGGTCCCAGGTTCGATTCCGGTCAAGGGCATGTAACTTGGTTGCGGGCACATCCCCAGTGGGAGGTGTGCAGGAGGCAGCTGGTCGATGTTTCTCTCTCATCGATGTTTCTGACTATCTATCACTCTTCCTTCCTCTCTGTAAAAAATCAAAATATATTTAAAAAAAAAAAAAAAAAAGAATATCCTAGAAAAGGCCGATAAATATAACGAGACCCTCGAGATATGAAAAAGGACCAACTAGAAATTAAACATACACTGACTGAAATAAAAAATATTATACAGAGACCCAACAACAGACTGAAGGAACACAAGAATCAAGTCAAAGAATTGAAATACAAAGAAGCAAAAAACACTCAACCAAAAAAGCAAAAAGCAAAAAAAATCCAAAAAGTTGAAGATAGTGTAAGAAGACTCTGGGACAACTTCAAGCATACCAACATCAGAATTATGGGGGTGCCAGAAGAAGAGAGAGAGCAAGATACTGAAAACCTATTTGAAGAAATAATGACCGAAAACTTCCCCCACCTGGTGAAAGAAATAGACTTACAAGTCCAGGAAGCACACAGAACCCCAAACAAAAGGAATCCAAAGAGGACCACACGAAGACACATCATAATTAAAATGCCAAGGGCAAAAGACAAAGAGAGAATCTTGAAAGCAGCAAGAGAAAAACAGTTAGTTACCTACAAGGGAGTACCCATACGATTGTCAGCTGATTTCTCAACAGAAACTATGCAGGCCAGACGGGAGTGGCAAGAAATTTTCAAAGTGATGAATAGCAAGAACCTACAACCAAGATTACTCTACCCAGCAAAACTATCATTCAGAATTGAAGGTCAGATAAAGAGCTTCACAGATAAGAAAAAGCTGAAGGAGTTCATCACCACCAAACCAGTATTATATGAAATGCTAAAAGGTATTCTTAAAGAAGAGGAAGAAGAAAAAATAAAGATAAAAATTATGAACAACAAATACATATCTATCAACAAGTGAACCTAAAAATCAAGTGAATTAAAAACCTGAGGAACAGAATAATCTGGTGAATATAATAGAATCAGGGACATAGAAAGGGAGTGGACTGGTAATTCTCAGGGGGAAAGGGATATGGGGGGGGCTCAGGAAGAGACTGGAAAAAAATCATACACCCATGGATGAGGACAGTGGGGGGGAGGTAAGGGCAGAAGGTGGGGTGGGAACCGGGTGGAGGGGAGCTATGGGGGGAAAGAGGAGAAACAATTGTAACAATCTGAATAAAGATTTATTTAAAAAATATTAAAAAAATAGATGGGAAAAAAAAAAAAAAAGATCATATACCATGACCAAATGGGATTTATTCTGGGATGCAAGGATGGTTCAATATTTGAAAATCAATAAATGTGATACACCACATAAATAAAAATGAAGGATAGCCAAAACCGGTTTGGCTCAGTGGATAGAGCGTCAGCCTGCGGACTGAAAGGTCCCAGGTTTGATTCCGGTCAAGGGCATGTAACTTGGTTGTGGGCACATCCCCAGTAGGAGGTGTGCAAGAGGCAGCTGATCGATGTTTCTCTCTCATCGATGTTTCTGACTATCTATCCCTCTTCCTTCCTCTCTGTAAAAAATCAATAAAATATATTTAAAAAAAAATGAAGGATAAAAATCATATGATCCTATCAATAGACACAGAAAAAGCATGTGACAAAATCCAGTATCCATTTATTTATTTATTTTTTTAAAAAAAAATATATTTTATTGATATTTCACAGAGAGGAAGGGAGAGGGATAGAGAGCTAGAAACATCGATGAGAGAGAAACATCGATCAGCTGCCTCCTGCACGCCTCCCACTGGAGATGTGCCTGCAACCAAGGTACATGCCCTGACCAGAATCGAACCCGGGACCTTTCAGTACGCAGGCCAACGCTCTATCCACTGAGCCAAACCAGTTTCGGCCAGTATCCATTTATGATAAAAACTCTCAGCAATGTGGGAACAGAGGAATCATACATCAACATAATAAAGACCATATTGCAAACCTACAGCCAACATAATACTCAATGGGCAAAAACTAAAAGCATTTCCCTTAAGATCAGGAATACACAGGGATATCGCTTTCACCACTCTTATTCAATACTAGAGGCCAGGTGCACGACATTCGTGCACTTGGGGGAGAGGGGTCCTTCAGCCCGGCCTGCACCCTTTTGCAGTCTGGGAGCCTTCCAGGGATGTCCGACTGACTGCAGGGAGCGGGCCTAATCCACAGGCGGACATCCTTAGCGCTGCCACTGAGGCGGGTCGCTGTGCTCGCCAGCCATCAGCCTGGCTTGTGGCTGAGCAGCACTCCTACTGTAGGAGCGCACTGACCACCAGGGGCAGCTCCTGTGTTGAGCATCTTGGTTTAAATGATAGGCTGTGCCCAATGGGCGTGGCTCAGTGGCTTAGTGTCAATCTATGAACCAGAGGTCACGGTTCAATTCCAGGTCAGGGGACATGCCTCGGTTTCGGGCTCGATCCCCATTGGGGGGTGTGCAGGAGGCAGCTGATCAATTATTCTCTCTCATCATGGATTTTTCTTTCTCTCTCTCCCTCTCTTTTCCTCTCTGAAATCCAATGGGGATTGAGCCCACAACCCTGGCATGTGCCCTTAACCGGAATCGAACCTGGGACCCTTCAGTCCGCAGGCTGATGCTCTATCCACTGAGCCAAACAAACTAGGAGAATAAAAATATTTTCTAAATAAATAAATAAACGACAGGCTGTAAGACCTGTTACAAGCTTGCTTTAGGAAGCACAAACTTCTATTTTTCAGAGAATTATTTATTTCCCTCTCTAGAAACAAAAACCTACATTATGTGTATATCTGCCTCTGTAAATCTTGCTCCTCATTATTCCATAAATTATAACCTACCATTTCTGAGATTTAAGTGCAAACCTTACTTGCTTCCAATGTTTTTTATTAGGAAGCAGCAGCTAGTTATGTGGCAAGTATTTTTCCTGTCTTTACCAGATTTTTCATAATCAATTAAGTACGCACCTTCTTCCAATAATCCTCGGATCTGCTCATCTTTCTCTTTCAAAAGGTCTGAAGTTTCACTACAATTTAACCTAGTCGCAAGTTCTTCTTTAATAGTTTTGATTTCCTAATTAAAAAAAAAATAATAATGTAAATACCATAAAGAATTACTTTCATTCTGGGCATATTTTTCAATTATTTTCCATATTCCCAAGTCATCAATAATCACATTCTTGATAAGAATTCGTAAGTTTTGTTCTGTTACCCTGAATTTATTACCTTGGTTAATTAAGACTAAGAAAACAGCTTTGAAAATTATATAGAAAACCTGAATTCAGATATACACAGGTTTTAATATGGAAATGGAAATGAGAATAAGTTAAATTTCAATACTCTTCTTGAGTTTCTCTTACATTTTCTACAAGCTTTATAATTAAAACAACATTTCAAACAGTACATGTCTCCATTTCTTACTGTATTTCTTTTCCTTATTAAAACTCTTTCACACTTACTAGCGTGTTGTGAAATGAAAGGGAAAACATGATTATGTAAAGTTTGATCTACTTTAATAAAGCAGAGATTCAGCAGAAATATGTCAAGATAGTTTATCTTTAAAAGCTACAATGGAGAAGTACACTGAGATGAAAAGTCTTCTATAATTTAAAATCTGTTTTTAAGAGATGCTCTGGAATTAAAAATAGCTAAAAACAGCTAACACTTATTAGGTATGTAAAGCATACTTTGTATCCATTATCTTTTAATCCTGACAGCAATCCTATGAGGGAGGCAACTACTGTATGATTCAACTACACAAACAAGAAAACTAAGATTCAGAAAGATTGAATAAACTTTCAAGGTCAGAAAGCTATTAAAGTGGTAGAGTTAAGACTTGAAACCAGGTCTGTGGAACCCCAAAGCCCATGCTCTGAACCACCCATAACAGTGCTATCTATTTCCAACTGTCAAAATTTTGATTCACACATCAAGTTCCAGTAAGAACATCATGTCTTCCATGAAACCTTCCTCAATTACCCTGGTCAGAATTCATCCTCTATAATACCATTCCAGACTGCTTATTCATCTGTGTAACTTATTTAATTCCGCCTAGTATTTTACCGTTGTTGACACTGTCTTCTAACACTAGAAAAGCAAATTCGTCACTTAAGGTAATCCAATTTATCTTTGAATGGCCAATGCCTCTTAAGCAGGTCATACATGGCAATACATATAAAAATGTATTAAACTTTAGGGCCTAAGTTTTTTCCTCTACACTACAGTTAATGGTTTCAATCTATTTTAGATCTATAATTCAAAGTGCACTATAGGAAAAAACATTACTTAAAATCCAATTTCTTGATTAAACTGGTCTAGATGAAATATAGTAGGGACAAGAAGAGGTAAGTTGGTTAGGTAGTCTCAGGTTATTACTAGTGTCTGAAATGAACAAGCTAGTTAAAACAACCAAGCAAATGGAGGTATATGACATATTTCTTTTCTGTAAGAGTATATGCAGAAAAATTATATTAACATTAACAGTGGCCAAGAAGGGGGAAGGCAACCTGAGAATGGCAAATGCTAAGAAATGTGATTACTCACAGTTGGAATACAAGCAATAATTACTAACCTTAGTTGGTTACCAATTTCTGAAATAACCAACTGTTCCAAATAATAAGACTCAGAACAATGGTCCCCAACTAGGAGTGATTTGACTCCAAGGGGAACATTTGGCAATGTCTGCTAACATTTTCAATTAGCACAGCTGAGGATAAAAGGAGGACGGCAACAGGGAAGGGTGTATGTATGGGCTTGGGATGCTGGTCAGCACCCTACAATACACAGGACAGTTCTATACAACATAAAATTATATAGCCCAAAATGTCAACAGTGCTAAGGTTGAAAAATCCTACATTAGAATAAATAAATGTTATGCCTCCCAAGAGTTAATATATTTTAAAATTACTTTGACTTGAAGAAGTATATATGTTTGAAGTGGTAGAAAATTAACAAGAGTAATGATAGATTTTATATAGAGAGTGCCATTTAGACTTGTGTTATTTACTTTGATGAAATTATCATTTACAAAAATTATTCTGGTGATCCTTGCTATATACCTTGCAAGGACTTATAAATTGCACAGACAAGTATTTGCTTAGAATTTTTTAAAGTATCAAAATTTATCATTTTAAAGGTATTGAAAAACTTACAAATTAAGTGTTAATATTCTATAGCAGCCGTGGGCAAACTACGGCCTGCGGGCCAGATCCGGCCCGTTCGGCTGTTCTATCTGGCCCGCGGAGCCAAAAGAGCAGAGGGTTCTCTTGCTCTCCCCTCCGCTCCTTCACCAGCAGCAGTGTTAACATGGCAACGTCGGGAAACACGGCCGCAGCTCCTTCTTCTGAGTGGGCGGATTTATATCCGCCCATTCAGTAGAAGGAACAACCTCTCAATCTTCCAGAGGCTCCTTGTAATGCCCACGGACGCGTCCCCCGACATCACCCTGGGAATGCGTAGACACGTTATCGTGGTCATGTAGGGAGACACGCCCCTGGAGAGCACAGTATCAGAGCATTAGCTAAAAAGGAGACCAACAACACTGTTACCACTAAAGTTGATGTTTTAAAGACCAAAAACCTTTCAACCCAGTCTACATTGCCATCTACATCTACGTCCCGGGCATAATTTGGAAGTTGCACTAAAGAAAATGTTTAATTTACTGTTTACACATTTTGTTCTTTTCTATTTGTTTTAGTTTTAAATTATTTTATTATATTTAAGTTTAATTTGAAAGGCTTTTGTACCTTTCCTTTGTTAGGCAATTTTATTTTGCCTTTGCCATCTTCAATATAAGATATGTTATTGTGCTATGATTCCTCCATTTTTTGAAGTTTCAAATTATAATAATTAGTGTTTACATTCTTCTTAAAATGTTTGAAATGAATAAAACTATTGAAATTAAAAAAAAAAAAGACCGTACCCTTTTATGTAATGATGTTTACTTTGAATTTATATTAGTTCACACCAACACTCCATCCATGCTTTTGTTCCGGCCCTCCGGTCCAGTTTAAGAACCCATTGTGGCCCTCGAGTCAAAAAGTTTGCCCACCCCTGTTCTATAGTATCCCTTTACTCTTACCTCTCTTTTTTCCAATACCAAAATACAAGGAAGGCACTGCTCAAAAATCTATGTCCCTATAGAGTTTAATTAATATTATTTTAAACTTCCATTACCTTTTTAGCAGCATCTCTCTCTTTGCAGGCTAGCTGAACTTTCTTTTCTGCTTCTGCAATTCTTTGAGCAAACTCATCTTTCAAGGAAGAAATGCTGCTGCTTTCTTCTTTCACTCTGAACATTTCACTAAATTTAAAATAATACTGAGACTGAGAATACTTATTTAAATATTACAAAGTTAATAAAATGAGTTCAGATTGCAAAAGGAAAATGACATTGTCTTCAACACATACTATAATAAAATAGATTAGTTTTCGTCCTATTAACTTTTTAGAGAAAAATTACCCGCATAATTTATTTTAAAACACCTGAAAGAAAACCCATTAATAACTGAAAATGTCAACGATGTTTGATATGTAAAAATAAGATAAAAGTAAATGAAATTTTTCATTTTATGTCACATTTTACCAATCAACTTCATAAAGCAAGTCAATACTTGGTATTTTTTAAAAAACTATAATATTGCTGTTTTCTTTAAAGACCTGTTTTAAATCTCTAATATCTACACTAATAAAAGAGTAAGATGCAAATTGACCGTACCTTCACGATGCCCACCAGCCAATCAGGAGTATGCAAATTAACCCAACAAAGATGGCGGGTTAATTTGCATATGCAGGCGCCATGGCGACGACGCAGGCATTCTACACCGTCCCAGCCACTCTGGGTCTCTGGGAAGCGTGGGAAGGTGGAAAGGCAGCTCCAGCGGAGCAAAGGCGGTGCCGGCAGCCAGGGGAAGGAAGGCCCATTCTTGCACGAATCTTCGTGCATTGGGCCTCTAGTATATATGTAAAAGGCAAAGTGTTCCCTCAGGAGTTCGATTGCTCTCTATGACGTGCGCTGACCACCAGGGGCAGCACAGAACGAAGGAAGGCCCTGACCGACAGCTGGAAGGCCTCGATCAGCCCTGATTGCTGGCCAGGACTAGGGACCCTACCTGTGCACAAATTTTGCACACTGGGCATCTAGTACTAAAATATTATCCTATAATAAAGAGGTAATATGCAAATTGACCCTCACGCCCTCACAAGATGGCTGCCTACGACCAGGTCAGCAGGGGGGTTAGTGAGGGATGACCAAACGACTGAACAAGCAGGCTGCATGGGACGACCAGGTCAGCGGGGAGGGGGGGCAGTTAGGGGCGACCAGGCCAGCAGAGGGGGGCAGTTGGGGGCAACAAGGCCAGTGGGGGGGGGGGGGGCAGTAAGAGGTGATCAGGCCAGCGGGGGGTGGGGGGGGCATTAAGGGCGACCAAGCAGACAAGCAGGTGAGCAATTAGGAGCCAGCGGTCCTGGATTGTGAGAGGGATGTCCGACTGCCAGTTTAAACCCAATCCCGGGATCAGGCCTAACCGGCAGTGGGACAACCCCCAAGGGGTCCCGGATTGGAGAGGATGCAGGCTGGGCTGAAGGGACCCACCCCCCATCTTGCACGAATTTCATGCATCGGGCCTCTAGTTAATAAGGGAAAAAAGGTTTTTGTTTTTGTTTTGCAAAATATCTCTCTTCAATGACAAAGGTAATATGCTCAAGATAATGTGAGGAGAAAAGTAATCTCTAAGGTTAGAATTGAAATGCTATTCAAATTTTAATAATTATAAACAAGTTAAATTATAAACCATTTTCTTAAATAATAACCAAGTGTATGGGCTTCTACGAAATGTAAAAAATTACTCACATTTGTAAATACTTACTCTTTCAGATTATCATAAGCTTCTTCTAGAAGGGCTTTTTCTTTACTAAGAGATAATAACTGAGCCTCCCTTTTGTCCAGTTTCTCATTCAGAAATTCAACTTTCTAGGTAAGGAGCATAACAAAAGTCAAGCATTTAATATGCAGTGACAAGTTGAAAAGTAACTAACCACTATAATCAATAAAACAGCATTATCTCATAAAAAGAATTAAATATTGAGAACAAAATGAATACAGCACAAGAAGAATTCATATACAGCTAGTAGGAGAGTATATAGTAGTACAAGCACTGAGCAGGTGGGAGTCTAAATTAGTAAACCACTATGAAAAACAATCAGGCAATATCTAACTGAAGATGTAAAAAATTCTACTTTTAGGTCTACCTTAGAGGAGAAACTTGCTGCATGTGTTATATAAGAACACCTACAGCAGTTAGTAACAGCAAAATTTGAGAAGAGTGTGCATATTTCACCAAGAGAGGAAGAGAGATAGATGTGATAAAAAAAAATCCTATATAATAAAAGCCTAATATGCTAAGTGTCTGGTTGTCCAGTCCTCTGTTCAACCAATCAAAGCATAATATGCTAATGATATGCTAAGGCTGCTCAACCGCTCACTATGACGTGCACTGACCACCAGGGGGCAGACTCTCCAACCGGTTAGTTTGCGGCTGGGGTCTGGCCAATAGGGACTGAGCAAGATGGGCCAGACACACCCTGGAGCCCTCCTGCGGTCCCTCCCCAGCTGGTCAACCTTCCGTGTCCCTCCCTGGCCCCGACTGTGCACTGGTGGGGTCCCTCAGCCTGGCCTGCTCCCTCTCACAATCCAGGACTGCTCGGGAGATGTCAGAGAGCCGGTTTTAGCCTGATCCTGGAGGCCAGGCCGAGGGACCCCACTGGTGCATGAATTCGTGCACCGGGCCTCTAGTAAATAAATCAAAGAAGGGCTTCAAAGCCTCTAATAACTTTCTATATCTTAGCAGGGCAGTGGGTATACAAGTGTATTTTTTTCCATATTATTCTTTAATCCAAACATGTAACATGTAACCTTTTAAATATAATACACTGCACTTAAAAAGTAACTTTAGAAAATCTACAGGCATGCAATTTAAAAATCTCCAGAATATATTGCAATAAAAAAAGCTAAGCAAAAAGAAATGGTTAGAATATCTGATTCCTTAGGTCCTGCTGGAGCAGTGATACACTTATGAAGGGGGAAAAATGGTGCCTTTTGTACTAAAAAAATTAACTCTTACTTGATTTAAGTCTAGATTAATTTAGAAATCACTTATCTTCTGAAAACAGTTCAAAATATCTTATTGAAATAAATAGTATTGGTTTCTAGGAATTCAAACTGCTGCAGCAAGGCATTTCATTTGTGAATATTAGATCCAGGTAGAGAGGCTGGCACTTTTTTATATGAATTCAGTACATGGCATTTACAGGCAGTTCTTCAAGACATCCTACATTTCTCAGAGGAATCTATTAAAGATGCCACATGCAGCCTGGCTGGCGTGGCTCAGTGGTTGAGTGCTGACCTATGAAGAAGGAGGTCATGATTCAATTCCTGGTCAGGAAACATGCTGGGTTGTGGGCTTGATCCCTAGTGTTGTTTGTACAGGAGGCAGCCAATCAATGATTCTCTTTCATCATTGATATTTCTATCTCTCTCATCTTCTTTCCTCTCTGAAGTCAATAAAAATATATTAAATAATAAATAGAATAAACACTACTTAATCTCTGAAGAGTATCCAAAAACCCTCTTGCACTTTCTAGAGTTACCTTGCAAATATCCTCCTTTTCAGAAAGTGCTTCTGGTTGACTTCCTGCAGCCTCACACTGCTCAGCCACGTTGTCTAAGACAGTGTGTCCTTCATTTATTGGTGTAGAAGAAACCAAGATATCAGGCTGTTCACAGTTCACAGGAGTTGCACTCCGTCCACTTTCTTCCATTTCTGTTTCCTCAGCGGGTATAATTAATGTTTCATTTACTTCTTCCTCAGATTTTCCTTCAACAGGTTCAACTACTTTAGTCTTTGGGATTGAAGGATTAACTATAATAGGTACTAAAGCATAACCCTTGCCTGACAATTCGTCGTCTGAATTGATTTCACTTACACTTCGGCTATCTAATGACTGTACACTAAACGAGTCTATTCTTTCAAAAGCATCAGATGAGCAGCAACTCTCAGTGAGTTTGGGGAAGTCGTCTAAACGATTATACTCAGGACAAGCAGATGCTGAAAGAAGCTGAAAAGATGTCTGCATCAAGTGAAGACTTGATTTTGAATCTGTAGTCTCTTGTCTCGAACTTGCTGAGCTCTCACTTATTACACTTTCATGATCTAAAACTTCAATATCACTGGTAGTAGAAGTACCTGATGAGAAGGTACTAACGGGAGGAGAAGGTGTATTGCTCTGTCTGTCTTCGTGTTTCTGTTCCTTTGCTTCTGAAGCTATGTCCTTTGTTTCTGCTGTGGGAGACTGCATAGACATGTTAGATACACTTTCCCTAGTTGTTTTCACATTAATTACACTCTCAGATACTTTCAAACTTTTGGTTGACACCTTCATATCAGAATCTTTATTAACGGTTTCTCCATGCTCGCCTTCAGTTTTAGGTGACAGAGTGGCTACTGCCAGAGTTTCCCCTGGGGAAACACAGGGAAAAGAGTCTGTCACTTTTGACTCAGTTGTTTCAGGTGTTCTTGACCCTCCAGTGGGCACGGTTTCCTGTAAGGTGCTTTTCACTTCTTCTTCTGGTCTCTGTGATTTAGCTGGCGGTTTGGATACCACTGGACTCTTCTGAATGGTCTGGACATCCGCTGGCGAGAGAAAGGCACTGAAGAAACTTTCAGACTCATCTACTACCGTTCTCCGAACTGGCTTTGTAATTGCTTTAGGAGAGGCTGCTGGTTGACTCTGAGGCTCTGTGTTTGATTTTATTCCCCAGGCTGAAGTATCCCATCCTCCACTGACAGGGGGACTTATTCCTTTGACAAAAAAATATATATACATATTTAAAAATAAAAAATATATATTTTATACAATAATCATTACTGTAAGTCAATATTAATGTTAAAAAAAGAAAGTCAATGGAATACAATCTATAATTTGTCCGTTAAACTCCTTGCCTACTATATAACTAATTAGTTAGTGGGTTAACTTTGGACTTTAAAGGGGAAAACTGGTGTGCATCTGCCCAACAGAAACTAAGAACAAATATAAAAGACTGGACAAGGCCTGGACTACCAAAGCAAATATATTATTCCCTCCCAAAATAAATCAAGAAAATAATGGTATGTTCTAAAAGATGCTAAGCCCAAGACTCATATGATGTATTTCATAATAATTGGCAGTATCTTCACTTTTAGGTCATATGAAGTCATGGCAAATTGATTTTACCTTCTATTAAGTTAGCTTCATGTTAATTTTATTCTTGTAATATCAAGAATAAAACATAGTTATGAGCTAGACAAGAGAACAACACTAAAAAACTAAACCAAAATACTGGTGACAAATGTCCTTTTTTCAAAAGATCAAAGTAAACTGATGGGGACAGTAACTTGAAATTCATTTTCATTCACTTAATAACAAGCTCATTCTCCAAGTCCCACTTTCCAAATCTACTCCATGAGAAAGTTTTGTTTTAATTTCTAAGTTCTATGTCAGCAATTAGGTCATATGAATTTCATAAATGTGCATTTTTATTAAAATTACTGCTCTTTGATATAGATGGTAACTTACTAGAATTTTTTAAAAACAGAAGAAAATATCGCTGGGTAAAAAAGAGGTAATTGTATTAGTCATAGACATGGATGACTAGTGATAAACCAAAAATGGCATATTCCCTAAAATGTTTAAAGATTTTTTTTTAAATTATGCCTTTTCTATATTCAAGAGTGGCTGAGAATTATCACAAATTATGCACAATTAGAAGTTGGTGGCCAGAACACAAATACCTAAAAACTCCTACAAACTGCCAAGCCCTATATTAAAGTCTATCCTTTAATATGACTTTGGCGGCATATAGTAAACTTCAGTTTAAGGACATAGTTTATATCCACTTGTTCAGCATATGAAAACAATGTAAAAAGGTGAAAACCAAAATTTAAGATGCAAATGAACAAGCAAAAGTCTAATTTCGTTTATTAAGTCATCTTAATGAATTATAGAAGTCAAATTTGCCTCTTGGAAAATGTTTTATATAAAGCCCAGGTTATCTGATATCCACTTAAAATACTTCTTTCTGGCCCAGCCAGCATGGCTCACAGTTCGATTCCGGCCAGGGCACATGCCCAGGTTGCAGCTCAATACCCAGTGTGGAGCCTGCGGGAGGCAGCAGATCAATGATTCTCTCTCTTCATTGATGTTTCTCTCTCTCTCTGTCCTTCTCCCCTCCTCTCTGAAACGAATAAAAAAATATTTTTAAAGAATACTACTTTCTGAAGACTGGTCATGTTGTAATCATGGCAATGTAAAATAAAAATAGGTGATCAATAAACATTAATGGCATTTCACTGAAATCTGAGTCTATTCTGGATAACATTTTTTTAAAAATGATTATATAGCTCTGGCTGGTGTAGCTCACTTAGTTAGGCTGCATCCCGTGCACCAAAAGGTTGCCAGTCCCAATCCTGGTCAGGGCGCGTGCCCAGGTTGCAGGTTCGATCCCTGGTCCGGGTGTGTGCACGAGGCAACCAATTAATTGTTTTTCTCTCACATGGATTTTTTTTCTCTCTCTCCCTTCCTTTCTCTCTAAAACTCAATAAAAACTATTTTTAAAACAATAAAAAATTAAAACGAATTATATAGCACAATTCAAGCCCCAGGTTTCATAAAACAAGTATTCTTATATTTAAAACTTATTGTCTCCTCTAAAGTTCAGTAATTGAAAATGTGGGGTACCTATGAAAAGGGTAGTTGAGCTACTCCAACAAGGTCTAACATCCTGTAAAAAAGTAACAGGATCATGACAGTAGACATGGGCCAAAAAAATCTCAAAATGTGGTACCTCAAATTCAGGTCCTGACTTTTCAACGATGTAAAATTACTAACAAAACCCAGGAAGGAGTCCTTAAGAATAACTTACTCCTTCCCACAGAGGCCACACACCCCAAATCTGCACATCTTTACAACAAAAGGCTAAACGTTTCAGAGACGTAGAGCCCAGAGCAACCGAAGACGCCGCCGAGTGTGGGAGGGCTGCCTGGAATAGACCCATCGAGCCCAGTGCACTGCCCCGCCCGCCGCCCAGTGGCCTTTCTGAGCCGGTTTCCCGAGGGAAACACTGACCACGCGACCTTCCCTGGGGAGGGGCGCCCGCCCGCGGACTGGGGCGCCCCCGCTTTTTCCGGAGGCCGAGCTCGGAGCGCCGGGACCAGGCCCGCAGGCCCGCCCCCCAGGCCGCGGCGGGGAGGACCGCGGGCGGCGCTCCCGCGGGAAGGGGGAGAACGGACCCGACCCGACCCGCCGTACCCGGATCCCCGTAGGGAATGGTCTCGGCCCAGGCGCCCGGCTCCTCCTCCTGGATGTCCAGGACCCTGTCGATGGACTTCTGCGCCTGGGACAGGGCCTGCTTGGCAAAGCTGGAGAGCTGCGACGCGTTGAACCAGCTCATGCTCCCGCCGGGCCGGCCAGCCCACAGGCGCGGGCCCGGGAGCGTGCGGGACCGGCCTCGCCCCTCCTGCACTCAGCGGGCGGTCAGCGGGTGCCCATGACGGTCTCCCGAGCCGCGGGCTACCCTCAGCCCTTCCCACCGCAGACGACGGGGCGCACTGCGCATGCGCCGGCTACTTCCACGTCCACAACAACCAGACCTCGGAGTTCCGACGGTGGGCGGAAGCAGATGAACGCTGACGTCACATCCGGAGCCCAGAGTTGCCATTAGTTACCGAGGAACGCGGAACGGTTTCCATTGACAAGTGATTCCAGGGGTAGAGCAGGAATTCACATGTTTTCCAGTTGAGTTCCTTCCTAGAAAATCGCTCGCTATACCAAGAACTAGCGCCCTGCCAACAATAATTGCAAACAAATGAAGTTTGGGAAGCGCACTTCTACTTAGCGCTTTGTCTCAAATATTTACTTCTTTCCGTGTTAACTTGGTCGTAAGAAATCCTGGGTTTGGGGGTATACCTAGAAATACTGGACTTTGTATTAAAAAAAACAAAAAACCTGACCCACCCCACCTGAGAGAAAAAGCCATCTTCCACAATGAGTTACAGGCTGGAACAAGGGTATAGAAGGCACCATCTCTTCCTTACAATACAGATCCTCCCTCCACCCCTGTCAAAACAAACCTGGGAAGTACTAAGCTTATTCCTCTATTAATGTGTACTGTGCATATTATTTAAAATACCACTTTTTCTGCATGCACTCCTCAAACATCTAGCTATATGAAGAAATCTAATTTGTGCCCTTCCTAATCTTATCAGAGGCTGTTTGGTTTGGCCCCTATAGTGTAATGTTAAAGATAAAATTCTACCAACATTTAAAAGCCAGATTTCATACAAAAATCCAAATTTCCAGTTGACTTTGAAAAATAAGGATTCCAAGATGGAAAACTCAGATGAAGTGGTTGCCCCTTTTAACAAGTGCTTTTCACTCCAGGGTCGGGGGAGGTGAGAGAGGGTGAAGGGGAGGGAGGGGTTGGGATGTGTTTATGTAAGGAAACTTGACTTGGGTTGATGAACACACAATACAATATACAGATGATGTATTATAGAATGTACCAGAGGCCCAGTGCACGAAATTTGTGCACTGGTTGGGGGGGGGGGGGGTGTCCCTCAGCCCGGCCTGTGCCCTCTTGCAGTCCAGGAGCCCTTGGGAGAGCAGGACTAAGCCGTCAGTCGGACATCCTTAGCACTGCCACTGAGGCAGGAGAGGTTTCCGCCACCGCTGCTGCGAGCCCAGCTGGCACTCCCCCTGTGGGAGCGCACTGACCACCAGGGGGCAGCTCCTGCGATGAGGATCTGGCCCCTGGTGGTCAGTATATATCATAGCAACCGGTCGTTTTGCCATTTGGTCAATTTGACTATTAGCCTTTTATTATATAGGATTATAGAAAAATACTTTTCACTCCAGTTTGCCACAGACCCTAACTAAATCTTACTGTATTCTATTACACCCTCCCTTGCTGTGGTTCTTTACCTTACCTTCCCCTTCCCTATATTTGAGGATTTTACCCCACTACAAGGAATTATTTTTCTTTGAAAATCCCTTCCAATACCTCTAATTGTATATTTTTGGATAAATGACCTAAACTCTCTAAAACTATTCAGCTCTTAGATGGAGATATTGTCACCTTCTTACAAGTCTACTTTTTTTTCTGTAAGAGAACATTTATTTGCAAGTTATGGAGGTAAAGGAAGGGCCCTTGGAGCTTGGGAGTGACGAAGCTAATGGTATGGTGCCTGGGGCAGGGAGGAGGTGGGGGAAGGGAAAAAAAAAAGGCAAGGGGCATGCTCCCAGGTGAGCCCTTACAAGTCAACTTTGAGAATTATTATTGCACCTGTATAAAATAAGTGCTAAATGTTAGTTCCTTCACTTTCAAAAATTTATACTAACCCTGTAACTTTTTAACTAGAGAAGTCTATCCCGTATGATTTTATAATGAAACAAATTATTTGTCATTGTGGAGCTAAAAAAAAAAAAAAAAGTGAGTATGTAGCCCAGTGATAATTAGTCACAAAGCTTATGAAGAGAAGATTGCCATCTAAGTCAAAGACACAGTGAGAACATATACATGTTTCCACACTGAGACACTAAAACTCATTTGCTTGACTTTGTTTTAAGCCTAAGTGTTGTTTTTTTTTGGGGGGGGAAGGGCATTTTAAGAAACCTTAATATAAAAAATATAGTTATTCTACTTCATTACAATATTTATGTGAGAGCAAATTAAATTAAAACAGTAGATATTTACTGTGGCAAAAATATTAATGCAGGTGCCACAAAAAATCTGTATTAGTAATTCTGCTATACATTTAAAAATTATTCCTACATTACTACAGAACTACTTATTACTCTTAATATATTTTTAAAAGATTCAGTGAGAAAAGTAGACAACATATGATTTTATTAATAAATAGTGTGAAAGCATCAATGATAACTTTTCTTTTAAACAACCATGTCTTGACTTTAATGTTGCATATACTGGCCTCTATGGCACTGCAAGTAAATACATGAAAATATTTCTCATTTCCATGCACAGGTATTCAGCTCTAACACCATTTACAAATTATCATGGGCAAGGTAACCTTTGCAAAAGTTAATATTCATTTGAACAGCCACGATTAAATGAATATTAAAACAAGCAAGATACAGTCTATGTTCAATATGCACCAGATGTCAAGTTGTAACATTTAATGTTATTTAGAACTTAATTTTCTTATTCTCTTTAAAGGGACTTTTGTATATGTGGGTGCTCAAATGGAAACTGAGGAATGCACTCTTTGACCGTAATAACAAAATTCATACACAAGAGGGTGTTTGTCTCCTCTAAAAGAAGCAATACATTTTTTGCTCATAATCTCTAAGCATCATTTCCCATATTATTAATGAAAATGCTTACAAGCACCAACCCCAAATTCTGTCTTCAAGGGAAAGTTATTAAAAAAGAGTGGCTCATTATATTTAAAAAGAAAAAAAGGTCAAATTTCAGCAATACTAATGCTAAAAATAAATTTCTTAGCATCCACAAAGTATAGTATTTCCATACATTTTATATTATGTGCAGATTTATTTTCCTTAAGAAGTAAAATGAAGTTTGAATAGTACTGTCTGTGGTGTGGTGACATCAGCAACTGCCAGTTCTTGTCCATCAACAAGTCCCAATTCTAAAACGGAAAAAGCATAATTAACCCAAGGGGGGAAAAAAACTCAACAAAAACGATAACAACACACAGATACACAAACTATAGAATATTATGGTTGAGATAAACATCAGTAAAATATATTGATTAAAGGAAGTAACATATTTTATTTCTTTAGAAATTTTCATGTATTCTACTAAAAGAGCAATTAAATCTATTATTTCTAAAGATACAAGTATTTAAGATGATATCATTATATGAAGGTATTAACAGTAAATCTAAAAGGAATTGTTACTTTTACCAAAAAAAGAAGTTGATTATTAAATATACTCATTTAAAATACCTTTCAATGTCTTGGAGAGATTTGGCCTTGTTCGTTCTTCAATAGAGGTTACTGACTAGAAAACAAAATTATTTTAATGTAAAACACATTAAATGAAATTAGACTTTTAATGTAATTCTGAAAGAAATAAAAACTGAACACTTCTCACCTGTAAGTAAAGGGTTCTATTTTTTCCCTCTAATGTTGCTGTGATGGCTGGAGATTTCATCTGTCTAAATATAAGTATGAGGGGAAAAATCAAAGATCACTTTTTAAAAAACAATTCTAGTTTTAAAGTTTTAAAATCTCAAAAATTATTTCTACAACGTAACAGAAGTCCAGAACACTTACAGAGAAGCACTATTGGTTAGATAATCCAAAACCTCCTGTAGTTTTGCTGATGGAGAAAACTGAATATTTTGCGGAAGCTGGCTACAAGCTGGACAGTTTTCCTACATGTATGAAACACAATAAATCACAGCGGCACATGCACCAATAATAGTATCTTTATAATAATGAAATAAAAATGAAGCTGTTTTATAATCATGCATATTTCCTATGAGCGAATGTTTATGCTTGAAAAATCTATGCTTTTCATAATAGGCCATTTTTCCTAAATTACTTTGCTACATAGTATTTCTTTCAGGCTACACTACAAAAGATATATAGTAACTAAGGTTCTGAAAGCTAGATAATACTTAGGGTATGGGCAAATTCATTTATTAATATTTAAAAATCAAAGCATGCATGATCAAAAAAAGTTCCCATTAGTACAATACTACCAACCTTTCTCTCTGCTTCAAATGTGTATGTGTACAGTCCATCTACATCATTGAATACCAAGTAATTATTAAGGGGAATATATGCGCTGTAATGAAAAGATGTCCACATTTATATAACTGAACCAGATCAAAACAGAAATTTACATCAATATTAAAAATAAAACTCATTACCTTGTGGCTATTTTAAAAACTTCAGTGGCACACACAGCTGAAAAGGGGAGAAAATAAAGGTGCTTTAACTCAATGAAAATTAAACATTTAAAATTAGACGTTTTTTAGAAAGTTGTAAATCAGAGCAGATAAATTTACAAGGCTATTGATTAAAAGTAGATTAAAATTTATATGCTCTTATTTTTAAAACACTGAAAAAGTAACATTTTATATTTGTTTTGGACAATCCAAGTAATAGAGTAATGTTTTCCTTCCTCTTCAGATTAATGAGCAGCCTGTTATAATGATTAAACAGAAATGGTATGAAAATGTCTGCTTACTACAGACCACTATGTGATATAATGTAAAACAAATTATATACAAGGCCTAATAGCTAATTCTTTTTTGGACAGCTTAATTATACCATCCATCCTAAAAGATATCACATTCCTATCACACCAGTTTTCTGAGATCAAGAAGCTGCAGAAATGTCAATTTAGATATCGAATCAAAAACTAAAGGCAAGAAAACAGTAAGTGATGTCCTTTTTTCCTCACCTGCAATGACTGCATTTGTGGAAGCTACTGCAGGAATGATTCGTTTTACTACCCCTGAAAAAACATACGGATTAAAACACGATCATTTCTTTCAAAAAGTAGGTATCTTAAGTTAGGCAATACAATTTATTAAATAACATTTTCCACAACTTGATGTGTCAGGCTTTCAAGTGACAAAATAGACTTAAGTTGAACCATGAAGCAATCTTCTTCTACATTCCCATCATTTTGTAGCATGTTCAGATTCTTAAGGAAGTTACAGTAGCAAAGAAAAGTTAACTCTTCACTAAGCTTCACAGATGAGACCATGATATATAACAGCTAACAATGAGGGTGTTGTGTTCCAAGAACATTGTGAAAATTAAATAGATATTACTCATTTTTCCTAACATCCTTATGTTGATCTTCTTACTCTGATTTTAAGGACAAGGAAAATGAGGTTGAGAGAAATTATATCACATTTACAGCTATATACCTAGTAAGTGATGGGGTGGTATATGAAACCCAGATCACCCCAAAGTGCATAATCTTAACTGATATATGATATAACACTATACTCAGGAAGGTTTGGGTAATCTTCATTTCACTCTACAGCTTGCACTCCTCTATTGCATAGTTCTCTATTTCTACCCTACTTTTTATATCAGCACTCAGATTAGCAATGAACAAAGCTCTACCTTAAACAATTTTTTAAGTAGAAAATATTGTATTTTATGACTACATTTGAATTGTTCACTTTAGAAAAAACTACTACAAAGGCAAGTACCTATATTAGAGTATGAGGGAGCACTGAAAGATGGGACTTCTGGTGTAGACAGGATTCAAAAACTTCAAAAAAAGGCAATTTCTTAGAAGACATGAAGTCAGTTAAGTCTGGAAAGCTGTTTTTAAAAAGTTAATTCTGACCACATGATTATGTGTAATTCCAGAGCAGAAGTAGGGAGAAGCTAACCTGATGACAGTTAAACTGGATATTCTCCAGTGAGCCACATATAGCAGGACGTAGTGAAAGGAGGAGCGGGTAGTCACAAACAGTAAGGAGTAGAAGAGACATTGCCCAGCAAGAACCAGAATGGCAGCATAGGTAAACACCAGTACTCACCACCTCCCATAACTACATCAAAATTACAATTAAAATGCAGAACAATCATCATTCAGAACCACCTGAAATCTGACTATATAGAAGTCCTGCAACTAGAAAAATAAAGAAAGTATATCAAGACTGGTAGGAAGGGCAGAGGCACAGAACGAGTTGGTCTGACACCAATGTGTGGTGTGGTTTTTTGTTGTTTTAAAATATTTTTATTGATTTCAGAAAGGAAGGGAGAGGGAGAAAGATGGAAACATCAATGATGAGCGAGAAACATTGATTGGCTGCCTCCTGCACGTCCCACACTGGGGATCAAGCCCACAACCTGGGCATGTGCCCTGACCGGGAATCAAACCCATGACCTCCTGGTTCATAGGTCGATGCTCAACCACTGAGCCACACCAGTCGGGCAGTGTGGTGTGTTTTTAACTGGGATATCTCCCCTGCAGAGGCATTACATGAGAAGCCATGGTTCCCAGGTCTACACCAGACCCCCCAGCCCAGGGTTCCAGAGATGGGAAGAGAAATCCCCAAAACTTTGGACTGTAAAAATCAGCCGGGATTGTTGCTGAGTGACAGGGAGGATGCTGGAGACCCAGGCAATTCCTCTTAAAGGGCCACCACACAAACTGACACAGTCCTGCTTCCACTGAGCTCCAGCCCTGAGGCAATGACTCAGGAGGGATTCAGGGACATACAGGGAGAAACTGGATTGTCTGGCATTGGAGCAAGAACTCAGGGGTGGCTTTCTCCCAAGCAAGGGTACTCAAAGGGGTCATTGTTCCTATGCTGAGACCTCCCTCCCCTGGCCGTGTCACAGAGCTCACTGGCAGCTGTATCTGAGTTCCCATCAGCATGGCTCACACTGTTGGCTCCACGCTGGTGATTTCCTGAGACCCCACCCCAACCAACTTGCAGGCCCACCCAGGCTGTTTGCAGTGGCTTTTCCATATGAATGGCCTGTCCTGACTTAGTCTTCAGACTTTCCTAAAATCTCTCAAACAAGCAGCAACTGCCATCAGCGTGCCCCAAACCCATTAATAAGAGGCACAAGACTCAGCACTAGCAACAGCCTGCCTTGCTTCACAGGTTGGCCTCACCTGGGCACCTCCAAGCCCAATACAAATAGGAGAAATCTGGATCTCTCTGTAACTCTTACCGGGCAGCCCCAGGCAGTGGCTGACTTTGCACCTCCTGGGAGGCTCCAGAGTCACTGCACCCAGTGGACAGTTTCAGACCATACCAGATTACAACTCTATACATTCACAAGCGACACACTCAAGGAGCAGACCCAGTGAGCACAAACACCCCACTTAAGCAAGACCTGTTCCATAGGGGTGTTTCCTACACAGCAGCTCTCACACTGTACTCATAGCTGGTCCTCACAGCCAATTGGCAGGGAGGTCAATTCCTCCCAGTGATGCCAACAGCAATCAAGGTTCAACTACATGAAGAGTGTGCACACAGCCCACACAGGGGCACACCTAAATTGTCCAGCTCAGGTGACTGGGGAGGCTGAGTCACTGGCCCTACAGGACACCTACTATACAAGGCCACTCTACCAATTCCAGGAGACATACCAGCTTTACCAATACATAGAAACAAACACAGGGAAGCAGCCAAAATGCAGAGACAAAAGAAACATGTCACAAATGAAAGAACAGAAGAAATCTCCAGAAAAAGACCTAAATGAAATGGAAGCAAGCAAACTATTAGATACAAAGTTCAAAACAATGGTTATAACATTGCTTAATGACTTAATGAGAGCGTCAATGGACTTAGTGAGACTTTCAAGGATGTTATTGAGAGTTTCAAAGACATGAAAAAGGTCCAGTCAGAAATAAAGGATACACTAACTGAAATGAAGAATAATTTACTGGAACTCAACAGTAGAGTTGAGGATGCTAAGAATCAAATCAATAATTTGGAATATGAGGAAGCAAAAAACCCAATCAGAAGAGCAAAAAAAAAAAGAATCCCAAAATATGAAGACAGTGTAAGGAGCCTCTCAGACAACTTCAAGGGTACCAACATTTGCATTGTGGGGATGCCAGAAGAAGAGAGCAAGATATTGAAAACCTATTTGAAGAAATAATGACAGAAAACTTCCCCTACCTGGTGAAAGAAATAGACTTACAAGTCCAGAAAGTGCAGAGTCCCAAACAAGCGGAACCCAAAGAGGCCCACACCAAGACACATCATAATTAAAATACCAAAGGTTAGAGACAAAGAGAGAATCTTAAAAGCAGCAAGAGAAAAGCAGTTAGTTACCTACAGGGGGGCACCCATATGACTGTCAGCTGATTTCTCAACAGAAACTTTGCAGGCCAGAAAGGAGTGGCAAGAAATATTCAAAGTGATGAATAGCAAGGACCTACAACTAAGATTACTCTACCCAGCAAAGCTATCATTTAGAATTGAAGGTCAGATAAAGAGCTTCACAGACAATAAAAAGCTAAAGGAGTTCATCACCACCAAACTAGTATTACATGAAATGTTGAAGGATTTTCTGTAAGAGGAAGAAGAAAAGTAAAAAAAGGCCAAAAATATGAATGAAAAGGCAATAAATACATATCTATCAACAACTGCATCTAAAAATCAAAATAAAAGAACAAGGATCCTAATGAATAAAATAAACTGATGAATAAAATAGAACCTGAGGCATGGAAACATGGAACAGACAAATTTCAGAGAGTAGGAGGGAAGGGGGCCGAGAAGAGATTACCCAAAAATCTTATATGCATACTAGAGACCGGGTGCACGAAATTCCCCTCAGCCCAGCCTGCACCCTCTCCAATCCAGGATCCCTCTCACAATCCTGAACTGCTAGCTCCTAATCGCTCACCTGCCTGCCTGCCTGGTCACCCCTAACTGCCCCACCCTGCTGGCCTGATCGCCCCTCACTGCCTGTGTGCCAGCCTGGTCACCCCTAATTGCCCCTCGCTACTGGCCAGGTTGCCCCCAACTGCCCCCCACTGCGAGCCTGGTCACTCCTAACTGCCCTCCCCTGCCGGCCTGGTCACCCCTTACGCCCCCCCTGCCGGCCTGGTTGCCCCCAAATGCCACCCCTCTGCCAGCCTGGTCGCCCCTGCCAAAATGATAAGGACTCCCCGTACCCTCCACCCCTCAAAAAAGCTGGACTTCACTTCTCATCTTACTTTGTACTCCTTGTGAAGAACCTTAATCACCAGGCTGCAAAGCATTCACCCTGCTCAAAGGTACAGAGGGATGAATGAGAATACATATGAAAAAGAGTTTCCAGTTCCTGATCAGGACAAACTGAATTCATTTATTAATTCAGACCATTACCAAATGTGTTCCATATGCCAGACACACTGCTCTAGGTGTTACGAAAAAAAAAAAAAAAATCACCTGCTCTCATAGAGCTTTCATGCTGATGTGGGGGATTAACACTCAAGTAAGTATATTAGGAAAGTTCAAATACTGAAGAGTTCTATGAAGAAAAATAAAGTGAGGTATATGTTACAGTTGGGATGATCAGGGAAGACCTTTTTCAGGAGGTGATAGTTTGAGCTGAAACCTAAACCCTGAGAAAGACCCGGCCATACAATGACCTAGGGAAAGAGCATTTCTGTAGATTAAACAGCAAGGGCAAAGGCCCCAGAGCAGGGATGTATATGAGTGTGCGAGTGTGCAATATTAATATTCCTTGCAGAGAAAAATGAGACTAGCATTAGTTCTGAGCAATTATAGAAAGGTAAAATACCGAATGGTTAAGAAGTCATTTTCAGTTGAATGATCAGGAGAACTGGTTAGTACCTGAGGGATAAGCAGCCAGGCTCGAGGGGGTCCAAGAAAGAGCAGTGCAGGCATAAGGATCAGGAGCATATTAGAGCTCTAACATAGGAATAAGCTTGCTGTGGTCAAGGAACACAAAGCAGGTCAGAATAGGGGGAGTTCAGGAAGCAAAAAGCAGTAAGAATGGAATTTTCAAATGACATTACTACGACATCAGTATATATAAGAAAATAATCACAGAAGAGAAATGGATGATTTTCAAAAAACTTGACAATGACCTTGGAAAAATTCTATAAAGGATGAACTGTGAGTTCCTAGATCAGGAAGCATTGATCCTTAAGACTGAGCACTATGATTGTACACTGAGACAAGTCCTCTTGGGACTAGTCTCATTTAGTCACTCTGACTAGCTTAGAACATCTGGAAAGGTCTTTCATGACATCCTTGTGAACAAGACAAAGAAATATGAAGTACTCAAGAAGGCCTGATCAATAGAATGAGATAAAACCTAAAATCTAGGGCCAGATCAGAAGCATGATTCAGATGTCAATTCTCTGCCAATTTAGTCTTACAGGTGAAGCTTAGCAATTGCATATATGAAAGAACTTCTAGATTCTAGTGGGCAATAACCTCAAAAAGTTGAAAATATAGGACCAATGTAAACAACAAAAAACCCTACTCTCCTCTAAGGCTACATCAATTATCAGAAGGCTGTTATCTTAAATAAGTATATTTTATATATTCTATGTAGATTCTAACCTAATTAAGAGGATTATGGATAACTGAAATATGGTTATAGAAAAACAACATGATGGGGACTTAAAAGTCAGGTGCATGTCAAAGGGTTAAAGGAACTAGGGAGGTTCATGGCAGTGATAAAAGATTTGGAGGGAATGTGACCATGGTTCTCAATGTGTTAAGTGCTATTACTTAAGGGAGTTAGGTTTATACATATATGGTATACCCTGGGACAATACTCAGACCAAACTAAAGATGGAGATTTCTGCTCAATATATAGAGTAATTTTCTAACAGTCTTGTCCAAGTGTGAAACAGACTGCCCCAGGAGGTGATAAATTGCTCTTCATTGAATGATAAAGTGAATGAGTCGATTTCCAATACTAAGTAGATAAGATTCAATGATTTTATCAAAGTCCTTCTAGCTAAGTAGTAGTATGGATTCTGCTGAACTCATTTCCAACTGTGGGGCATCTGAAAACTTTATTCCCATGGTACCTTTACTGAACTTCAAATGGGTGGTAGAGTCTAAAATAACTTATCATTTATTTCCTCCAAATATCCCCAGCCAGTAAAAAAAGGATCGTCCCAAATCATAATTCATGACAATTTGCTAACTTACCTTGAGTGAGTCTATATGTAACACCCCTAATGTTATAGTGTGATGCTCTCTCTAGGGATTTTTGGAAAATCCACTGAATATGATCAGGATCATCTCCATCTAATGGAACCCCTTCTGTTAGGGGAAAACAGGAGAGAAAAACAGAAACAGAAACATGAATCAACTTGGTTTTTATGTAATTATCCAAATGAATAATATAGACGAATAAATACTTCATGTAACTCTGGATTATGAAATTAGGTTCCTTACCTCCAAAAGGATGCTCCTTAGACCACTGCAATAGCCTTACATACTCAATACAGTGTTCTGGTAGCCTGGGCATAGATGCAATGGTGCACATGGGAAAATTAACCTAAAAACCAAACCCTTTTTAGTGGATTTAAGACAATGACTTATTTTAAAATTTAACTTCTACTTATGATTTATTTGTAACAGTTTGTTATAATTCACCTTAGCCCTCCACTTATAGAAACAAAACTTTTATACCATTAAGATTTCTAAAAGTATCTGAGTCACTTCACTCAGGTTTTCCCTATGTAAATTTAACTTTGTTAGACTGTGTGAAAAATATGTTGAATAAATTCTCAAATTTGTTATGTTTACCGATCTAAATCTGAAGGTATAAAACAGAAGCAAATTCACAGAATTAAATTAATTCCAAGTGAATACTCATAAATAGATCAAAATTCTAACTGTCCTCTAAAGTGGATACATAGATGAAAGAACCTCATCTTTGGAAAGATCATTCTCATCCCTGGTATGTTAATTTCCCAGAAACAATCACAGGCAAGGAAAATAGATGGTAGCTCTATCTAACATACAATTTTAAAACTGGTCCCTTAATCCCTACTCCCCAAATAAAAAATTAATACATATAAATTATGAAAACAATAGTATTAAAGCTATATTTTTCCCTCAAATAGAGCAAATTTCATATTTTATTTTTCTTCTCAGCATTTTAAAAATATGGTTACCCCTAATTAAAAATCCGAAATATTGAATAGACTTAATATTTCAACCGTAAGTCCATCCCAAGATACTGTAAAACAAATGCAAGTGCTTTTTAGGGTTACCTGTGGGGGATACAGCTCCAGTGTGCATTCAATACAAGCAGTCATTCCAGGCAGAATTACCCGGGCATTTCCTTTAAAACCTTCTGTCCCCCCATCTATTAAAGGGACAATGGAGCTTGGGTCTAATACACCATCTTCATAATTGAGAAGAGATATCTAGGAAAATTATTTGAAGGGTTTAAAAGGAGAGGGGATAAGAAATCAAAAGATAAAGCATGCTGTCAAGTAATTCCACAAATCAATAGCATGACTGAATATTAATATATCAAATCAAGGGATATTAGCAATATTGGGCCTCACCTAAAAATTAATGATAGCAATAAACAAGTACATGAACTTAACTAAAATTAAACTCTGATTTTTAAAAAATATGATATGCAATTCTAATTTTCAGTGTGTTAAGAGCAACAGCAAGAACTTCAGAGAACTGCAACACTAAAGTCTTTACCAGCATGCCATTTATCCATCTTCTGGCTATGATAGAGTCCAGTCCACATACAATTATATGAAATTCTATAAGAAAAAAAATGCAAGTTTAGTTTTTAAAAGTGCCATGGTACAACATAATTTACACCTTCTAAGAAAACACATACATACAAATCACGTTTAGCCCTAGAACATTTGTTAGAGCACAGGCCTGAGGGCAGGTTCCATTCCAGTCAAGGGCATGTACCTCGGTTATAGGCTCAATCTCCAGCCCTGGTTGGGGCACATGCAGGAGGCAACCAATCAATGTGTCTCTCTCACATCAATGTTTCTCTGTCTCTCCCCCTTCCTTCCACTTTATCTAAAAAAAAAATCAATGGAAAAAACATCCTCAGGTGAGGATTAACAGCAACAACAACAAAAACAAAACCCACTTTTTATTATCACACACACATATACAAACATCTCCTAATCCTTGAATAATCCTTACTCAAGTCAGTGCAGAAAAATGCAGTTAATGGTGTCAAGTAAGAATTGAAACAATGGCACTGTGCTCTTTTCAACTCGTCAAGAACCTTACTGAAAAGCAACACCAAGAGATGAAAACAACTAAATAGCCTTCAAATAGCTACCAACCAAGTAATAGAATTTAGTGAGAGATGAATATCAAAGAGAACAACTTACGTCGATAGAAAGTATCATTAAAATCCTGGATCTTGTTGAAATGTCTGAATATAAGTAAAGGAACTTGAACTGCTAAATTTGTAATTTGTAAAGTGAATTTGAAAATACCATAAGGAAAAACTTATAAATGTATATTTAAAACAAGAAATAGATTATAAATGTTCAAAGTAGTGGAATTCAAGGAATATGACAAAATGAACACAAGCACTTCCTGACAAAATCACTTTTATAACATTCCTCTCCCTACTTAGTCTCCCTCTCATCCCTGAACCCTATATCATTTAATTATATTTATGACTCTGTAATATTTTCTACTTGTTTTTATATCAAATCCTGAGCCCTGGGAAATCAGAATGTGTGTATCCTCAACCATCAGCATCAAGCCAAGAGACAATAAACATTTAGCAATGGGATCAAGCACATCATAGTTCCTATTTAGCTGGGTGATTTTAAGAGTTACTACAAAACTAATTAAAAACAAACAAACACCCCGGCTGGTGTGGCTCTGTGGTTGAGTGTCAACCTATGAACCAGGAAGTCATGGTTTGTTTTCTAGTCAGGGCACGTGCCTGGCTCAGTCTCCAAGGGGGGGGGGGGGGGGGGGGGTGTGCAGGAGGCAGCTAATCAATGATTCTCTTATTACTGATGTTTCTATCTCTCTCCCCCTTCCTCTCTGAATAAAAAGATATTTTTAAAAAACACACAGAAGATCCCAAAAAACAACTTTTTCAATTGTCAATGATTTGTTATTATTGTTTTATTGGGGAGTGGAGAGAGAGAATTCTTTCTTCCTCTCTCAGTTTACTAGTTTTTTAAGTCTCTTTCTTTTATCCAACAAAACTCTACCAGCAGTCTCCTCCTGCCTGGGGGTGCAAAAGGAACCCCCTTCAAAACTGGCTGGGCATCAACCAATCATAGCACTTACCACTGTAACAACCCATATGCATGCAAAGCATTTAACTGTCCTAATGGAGCAATTTTGTTTAATAATATATGTTATACTTCTCTAAAATTATAATAAATAATCCATTATTCATGTTCTTAAAGCAAAATAGAAAAAGAGGAATAAAACTTTGGCCTACAAACAAAGCTATAAAAAATAAATTCAATACAAGCCCTCACCCAATCAGATCTGTTTCTTGAAGCTAGGCAAACAAGGGACATCAGTGACAACTAGAACAGAAAGATCAAGAGAACCCAAGCAAACACTGGAGGGGCAGCAATGAGGGAGGGACCTAAGTAGCCAGCCCAAAAAAGCCCATCTCCTGGATTTCTAGAAAATGCCCCGTTTCCCAGATCTAAATAATGGGGATAACAAAGTGTACATGTTTCTTTCTCCTTAACTGGGGCCTGTATTTGCATCTTTATACCTTTTATTTAGAAATAACAGATTCACAGGGAGTTGTAAAGAGAGTACAACCTGCATCTTTCACCAGATTTCCCCCACTGGTTATATCTTACATTAGTAAAATCTCAAAACCGTGAATGGGACATTGGTACAAGTGTGTATCATTCTGTCATGTGTAGACTTATGTAACCACCAGTCTAGACACACAATCAATCAGCACAAAGATCTCCCTCCTGCTACCTGTTTGGAGTCACACCTTCCCTGCCCCCACCATGCCTAACCTCTGACAATCACCGATTTATTACCATCTCTATAATTTTGTCATTTGAAGTGTTATATAAATAGAATCATACAATAGATGACCTTTTGAGATTGGCATTTTTCATACTGCATAATGGCCTTGATATCCATCCAAACTATAATGTTTCATAGTTGGTATAATTTTTATATTGAGTATTATTGCATAGTATGGCTGTATCACATTAAACAATTCATTTGACGGATGTTTTGGTGTTTACAGTTTTGGGCTACTACAAATAAAGCTGTTCTGAACAATCGAGAACAAGTTTTTATGCAGACTTAAGTACTCATTTCTCTGGGATAAATGCTCAGGAATGAAATGCTGGGTGATACAGAAAGTGTATGTTTAGATTTTTCAGAAACAAACTACTTTCCAGATGGCTATAGTATTTTACATTTCCCACCAGCAATGAGCAATCCAGTTCTTCTGTACTTTTGCCAGCACTTTTTAAATTATTAAATGTTTAAATAATTAAAATTATTATAATTTTTAATTTTAGATAGTCTTATAGTTGAGTGGTAATATTTCAATGTGGCCATAATTTGGATTTCTCATAGCAAGTGATGTTGAACATCTTTTCATGTGCTTTTTACCACCTTCAGTGAAACATCTTTCTTCGTTGTCCATTTTCTAATTGCATTATTTTTACTGTTGAGTTCTGAAACTTCTTTACATATTCTGAGTCCTTTGTCAGATACCTGCTTCCTAAGTATCCTCCAATATGCAGCTTGTCTTTTCATCCTCCTTCACAAAGTTTTTAATTTTGATGAAGTTCAATTTATCAAATTTTTTATGTATCATGCCTTTAATTTGGTCAAAGAACACGTCACCAAACCCTAGATCCCAAAGATTTTCTCCTGTTATCTTCCAAAGTTTTGCAGTTACTTTTTGAGTTAATCCATTTTGAGTTACTTTTTGAGGTTAGGTCAAGATTCATTTTTTTATCTATGGCTATCCACTGGCCCACAACAATTTCTTAAAGAGATTATCCTTCCTCTGTTAAACTGTTTTTGACCCTTTGTCAAGTATCAATTGGCCATACTTGCATGGGGCTATTTCTGTCTTGTCTACTCTGTCTTACTGATCTGTGTCTCTCTCTCTGGCAATCCTACACAGTCTTGATTATTGTAACTACATATTAAGTCTTGAAATTAGATAGTAACCCCTCCAATTTTTTTTTTCAGCATTTTAGGTATTCCTTTGTCTTTCTATATCAACTTTAAAATAATCTGGTTTGTACGGACAAAAATTTTCCTGGGGTTTTGGCAGATTGTGTTAAACTTAGATACAAATTTGGGGATAAGTGACATCTTTACTTTGTTGAACTGTCCAATTCCTAAACATGAAATCTCTATTTAGATCTTCTTTGATTTCTTTCATCAGCATTTCACTGTTTTCAGCACATAAATCATTTACTTATTTTATTCACACCTAAGGTGTTTTTCTTTATGTGGTTATAAATGGCATTGTATTTTAAATTTCAGTTTTCACGTGTTCACCGTTAGTACACAGAAATATAATTGAATTTTGTATGCTGACTTTGTATCCTGTATGATTTTCTACATAGCAAATCCCATCTCCTGAATTTCTATAAAATACTAAAAATTCCCCTGATCTAAAGGTATGAAAACCAAGAGAGTGAATACTCTTTTTAAAAACATACTTCTTATAAAAATAAATTGACTTTGACAGACTTCCATTTGGTTAATAATATACTGACTCTCTCTTTTGTCTGCTACTTTAAGGAGACACAAAGATTAATTGGATCCAGCCTAGGGGCTTAGAGTCTAGTAGAGGAGATATGCAGCTGATATTGAACATAAGGGCAATAATGCAGAATAAACAACAGAACTGGTTAAAATAAGCTTAATTTAAAAATTAGTATAAAAAATGTATACAACTTTACAAAAAACACTGGAAGATAGAGCAAAATATTATCAGCAGATAGCTCGGTAATAACTTACTGCTACTGATCTTTTTCTTTTTGCTTATCTGTATTCTGTGTTAAACGTGTCTTTCATAGCACAGAAAAACTCACAAAAGCTTCACAAAATCAAGTAATTTTTGTGTGTGTGAAAAGGATACGGAATTACAGTGCAATTAGGAATTCTGTCATTTAGAAATTCTGCAGCAACTTCAGCTTTAGGTCTTCCAACATCTTTAGGCCTATAGGAAAAATTATATTTCAATTATTATTCATGATATAAATCTAGATGAGCTACATAATTTCAAACTAAAAATATCCATGTTGAGTTTAATTAGAGGACATTTAGAAGAAATATTTGTATCTAAGTATTTGGGATGAACAATCAAAATGTCAACCCTTGTTTATGTTCCAAATTAAGTACTGACAAGTCTATTTAGATGAAAAAGAGAAGTTTTATTCCCTTAGGTCAGTGGTCGGCAAACTCATTAGTCAACAGAGCCAAATATCAACAGTACAACGATTGAAATTTCTTTTGAGAGCCAAATTTTTTAAACTTAAACTTCTTCTAACGCCACTTCTTCAAAATAGACTCGCCCAGGCCATGGTATTTTGTGGAAGAGCCACACTCAAGGGGCCAAAGAGCATGTGGCTCGTGAGCTGCAGTTTGCCGACCACCGCCTTAGGTAAAGCATAATAATGGCATGTTTCCTGGCCATTTCTCATTGTAGCATTTCTCAATGTAAAAAAATAATTATCCCAGGCCTAGGGCCTTCCAAGTATCTACCCTGAATCCCAGAACTTCAAGATGTTACTATAAAGGTCTTGGCTGAAATATACATAATGAGATTCATTCTAGGGATGCAGGAACCTTCCCTTATCACAAGTAATAAATTTTGTGTCCTGTAATAAGCTGGCAACCCATTTTTGAAAAAGGAATAATTCCAAAGGCATTATCTAAAATTCAAATGTCACTAATATTTTCATGAAGCTAAAAATACAAGGCCTCAAAAGATCACTCCTAGATAATAACCATATTCTCCCTTCTAATCTCAGTGCATATGGCATATTCTTTCCTAGTACTTCCTCATTCTCCTCACAGAAATCATTCCCAAATATATACATAGTAAGTGCTTCATTACTACTTTACAACATATTTTTGTCATATACATAGGTCTATCGTACCCACTGGACTGAACACCTGGGGAAAAATGACCATATTCTTATCTCCTTCATATGTAAGTACAGAATAAACACTTTAAAAATAATAAAAAATTTTTAAAAAATCAATGTGATTAGAAATATTTTATTTAAAATTGGAATATTAAAGAACCCGGCCAGCGGGTTCAGTGGTTGAGCGTCGACCTATAACCAGGAGGTCACGGTTTAATTCCCGGTCAGGGCACATGCCCAGGTTACAGCTCGATCCCCAGTGTATGGCATGCAAGAGGCAGCTGATCAATGATTCTCTCTCATCATTGATGTTTCTCTCATATATACATTTTTAAAATCTTCATTCATTATTTTAGCCACAAATTGAAGGGCATGACCATTATTATGATAACCAATTAATTTAATAGTGTTTGTGGTTTTTTTTTAGAACATTTATACAGCAAAGTTAGACTGGCAAGGACACCAAAACTTTTCTATAGAGAAGGGAAATTTCAAGGGTTAAAATATAAAGAAATAAATAAAAGTTAAATGAAGAGTTCACATTGTAACAACATTTCAATAACTTGACTTAGTTTAACCCATTCTTCAATCTCTTTAAGAACTTCCACAAAGGTTAGGTTTTATACCTATCTTAAATCTCTTATCTTTTCTGCTAACCTAACCTCACCCTGCATACCCAGGACTAACTGATTGCTTTCTGCCAGTAACCTAATCACTAGAAAAAGAAAAGTAGTTCATTATCTCTCCACATCTATAATTCTTTAATTAACAGACACTTTTATCTAGCCACTCAAACCCCTAAATGTTACATACTAAAATTTATTAATGAACTTTTCCTCAGAACTACATATGTATGCCACTTCCAGTTCTCAAAAGTATCTCTAACAAACCATTCCTAGAGGACTCTGTATTTCATGTATGTCTAAGGTAATTATCCCTTTCTTCCATTTCAATTGCTCCTGGCTTTTTCTACTTCATTCTTCATCTCCTTTCCCCTTCTGTAAAAAGCTCATATTCCATCACAACTTCATTGTCCCTGAGTCACCATGCAGATTTTGGCTCCCATGTCCCCACCAATGTATCTCACTAGGGCCTAATATTCCAGCTGCTGTTCTCTTATGAAATCACCAGTAGGAGGAGGCTGAACTTTGTGTCTTCGGAGCACAATCACCCCCAAATCACATAAACCTGTTGAAAATTTCTGTTAGGATATTAAAACTTACCTAAATAAAAACTGCCTATTTAAATTGGAAACATCTATAGTGTCCATGTCTATAACATGAATCTGTCTAAAACCAGACAAAGCCTGTGGGAATAAAAAAATCCAATTAAGCAGAAATTCCCTCACATTTGAAAAATTTGACATTTATTTTCAATGTAGTCCTAAATCTACAAATTCTCAATAATAAATTCTGCATAATCATATTCAATTGTTAAAGAGACTTGCGAAGCATATATAACATTTATGTTCCTGGAAAGGTCAAAATGTGTAACTGCTCAGTTTTAGTCTATAACCAAAAGAGAACAATTCAAAATTTCAACAGTTGTTTTATAATCTCATAAACACATCTGTAAAGTTTATTGCTTTGCTACTGCTGGATACTTTAATTTTACTAATCTTACTAATTAATTACACTTACTAGTCTTTTTTCAGAATATTGTTATAAGCAATTCATACAAGCTTTATCTTAGTTTATATAACATTAAGCATGCACCATTCAGAAATAACTATTATAAGGTACATATGTCACACAAACACACACACTCACACACAGATACACTGCACATGTAAAAGAAATATCTTAAAAGTATTGAGTCAAGCCCTGGCCGTTGTGGCTCCAGGGTTAGAGCGTCAGCCCGCACACCAAAGGGTCTCGGGCTCTATTCCTGATCAAGGGCATGTACCTGAATTGCAGGTTTGATCTCCTGCCCTGCTCGGGTGTGGGAGACAACCAATCAATGTTTCTTCTCTCCCTACCCCTCACTCTCTCCCTTCCTCTCTCTCTAAAATTCAATGGAAAAAAAAAAAAAATCCTTGGGTGAGGATTGACAACAACTAAAGTATTGAGTCAAGAATAAGCAATCAGCCCTAGCCGGTTTGGCTCAGTGGATAAGAGCGTTGGCCTGCGGACTGAAGGGTCCCAGGTTCAATTCCAGCCAAGGGCACATGCCTGGGTTGCAGGTTCGATCCCCAGAAGGGGGCGTGCAGGAGGCAGCCAATCAACGATTCTCTCTCATCATTGATGTTTCTATTTCTCTATCCCTCTCCCTTCCTCTCTGAAATCAGTATTTATTTTTTTTAAAAAGAATAAGCAATCAAAACAGCTAGAAAAAAACTTTTGTGTGTCAGTGATAATGTCCTGCATTCTAACAGTACAACCACTGCTCAAATTTACCAGAAGCAAAAGATGGAAAAAAAATAAGTTTCGCCAAAACCGGTTTGGCTCAGTGGATAGAGCGTTGGCCTGCGGACTCAAGGGTCCCAGGTTCGATTCCGGTCAAGGGCATGTACCTTGGTTGCGGGCGCACCCCCAGTGGGGGGCGTGCAGGAGGCAGCTGATCGATGTTTCTCTCTCATCGATGTTTCTAGCTCTCTGTCCCTCTCCCTTCCTCTCTGTATAAAATCAATAAAAATATATTTTAAAAAAAATTTAAATAAAAAATAAGTTTCATTAATTAATTATGCTTTTCTGGTCTTGGTCAGTGTAAGTGATCTAATTAAATCACTTGTTAATAATTTTCCCATTTTTTCTGCCCCTATGGTAACAAGAAATCCTCAAAAGAGTTGTTTTAGTCTATAACCAAGCAAGTCTATACTTGCTTTCTCAAACTCTCTCTGGTGCTTATACTCTAACCAGGTGTGGAAAACCGTTTTCCTGCCAAGGGACATTTGGATATTTACAACATCATTTGCGGGCCATACAAAATTATCAACTTAAAAATTAGCCTGCTAGCCCAGTCAGCATAGCTCAGTAGTCGAGTATCGACCTGTGAACCAGGAGGTCACAGTTCAATTCCCGGTCCGGATACATGCCCAGGTTTCGGGCTCAATCCCCAGTGTGGGGCATGCAGGAGGCAGCCAGTCAATGATTCTCTCTCATCATTGATGTTTCTCTCTCTCTCTCCCTTTCCCTTCCTCTCTGAAATCAATAAAAATATATTTATTTTAAAAATTAGCCTGCTATATTTGGTCAAACATTTAATTAACTCATCCCTAATGCCTTGGCAGGACCAGACCAAATGATTTCGTGGGCCTTATACAGCCCACGCCTGCTCTAAACAAATGCTCCCTCTCACCACTCCACTGAAAACAGCACTTGTCTAGGTCACCAGTGAACTCCATGCTGCCACCTCCAGTGACCTGAACCGTCGGAAGTACTAGTATTTGGCACTGTGTGGATCAATTCCTAAGAACACATTCTTCACTTGGTCACTACACGCATGAGAATTTGTACACTTTACCACATTCAGTTTTCCTCATGCTTTACTGGCTAGATTCTTGAGAGCCCTTGTGCTTAGTTCTGGTGATCTCAAACAATCTTTTTTTTTTTTTTTTCAGACAATCTTATAAGCATATCAACAGATATCTCAACTTAACAGTTTCCAAAACCAAACTCAACCATCTTTTTCACCAACCCCACCAAATCTGTCCTTCTCCCAGCCTCATGTCAGTGAATGCTACATCCATCTTTCCAGTTGCTCAGGCCAAAAACCTTGTGTCATCCTTGACTCCTCTCTTTCTCTCCTGTCCCGCAACCAAACCATTAGCAAATCCTGTTGACTACATCTTCTGACTGCCTCTCACTACCTCCAACACTACCACCCTGTCCTAAGTCAGTCATCTCTGGCCTAGATGACTGCAACAACCTTCTACCTAGCCTCTCAGCTTCCTCCTCTATGCTTCCTTCAGTCTTTTCTAAATACATCAGCCACAGTGATCCAGGTTAAAAGTCAGATCAAGTCAACTCATCTGCCTAAACCTCTCCCCAATGACATTCTGACTCAGAGAAAAAGGCTAAGTTCTTAGAGTAACCTCCAATGCCTTTTGTGGTATTAATTTGAAACATCTCCATCTCCCATTATCTCTGATATCCTCTCCTAAAATACTTCCCTTACCTACTTCTGCTTTAGCTATAAGGACTTCCTTGCTGTCCTTGAACAGGACAATCATGCTCCCACTTCACAGCTATTGCACCTGCTGTTCCCTTTGTCTAGAATGTTCTTGCTCACCTCTTTGCTCAAATTGCACCTAAGCCCATTCCCTTTCGATGAGGCTACCTATATTTCATCTTTCCTTGCTCCAAAACATTTATCATCATCTGACATACTATGTGTTTTACTTATCTTTTTCCTTCCACTAAAATGTAAGCCCCACAAATACCTGCCTATATTGTTCAATACTATACATGCCTGGTTTGTTGGCTTGATCCCGGTAGGCAGCATGCAAGAGGCAGCAGACTGATGCTTCACTCTCACATAGATGTTTCTCTCTCTCCCTTCCTCTCTAAATATCAATTAAATAATAATAATATTGTCATACTCTTTTTTTAACAATGAGCCTTGGGGGGCTTACAATCAATTTATAAAAAGATGTGTATCTCTTATGTACTGAAATAAGCAAAGTAACAAGTGGTAAAATTAAAAACCCTATTTTCTTCTTTTGTGTAAGAGTGTATTACAATGCAATAAATAACATGGCCACCTAAAGCTGCTTGAGGACTACTCTTCAGATCTAATCTCCAATTACTTTACATTTAAAATGAGTATGTATCTCCTTTGCAAATAACAGCTTCAAAATGGAAAAGGTTAAGCATTAGGGAATATGTGCATGCAATGCCTATCAAAACCACTATCTACCCTTCCCTTCTGGAACTCTGGTTCTCACACTGCTCGAGAATTTATATCTGATAAGGTACTGACATTTGGGTACCCCACAGAGTACATCATACATATTGCTATTTATTTAGTGTGAGTTGTCTCCCCAGTGAAACTTCATATTCATTAAGGACAGAGACCATGATGATCTACAATCCCCACAGAACCAGCACAGCATTAAGTACCATGAAGTCTATTAAGTTTTTGCAGTTTCACTAGGAGTGATGTTAGTGCTTCCTAGCAAAATTAACATGGCTGTTTATATTTAAACTTTAGCAACATGGCTGACTTTTTAGGTATTTTATGTGGTTCTTTTACTCACTTCATTTTCTAAGGAGTCTACTCTAGCATTTCCACTTTTCTACACATCAGTAGAAGCCTGGCATATATCAGCTCTCAATCAATTCTCCTACTATCCATCTTTGTTAAATAAACTGATACTTGTCAAGAAGAAAAAAAAAAGCTACTTTGTGGTTATCAGAAGTCAATGAAACTAATTAATTAAATCACAAATTATGGATTTCAAACCAGTATAAAAATAGTTTTACTAAATAGTACCCTCTTAAAATGATAGTCATTAAGAACAAATTAACCATGGTTCAGTCAACACTTGACTAAGAACTGATGATCTGGATTAGATTCCCGGCCCATCACTATCATCTAAAACAGTGAGGTAAGCCATGTAACCTCTCAGAACCACATCTCCATCTACTAGTATATAACATGAGCCAATGCCCTCTCTATCTAAGTGGGTCATCTTAAGGAGCAAAAGAAATAATCAATACTTGCGAATTGCATGTTAAAATATGAATTTCCAGTTTTGTTATTTGAAATTAATGAGTGCTTTGCAAGAGGATGCACAAAGATTTCTTTGATAAAGAGCAGAGAAGAAAACAGAAGAATGTCTATCAATGACTTTATGTTGAACACTTTATAATTTAAGACTGTCTGGAAGCTGACTTGGTAAACTTATCTAACAAAGGCTCAAGACAGAGGTTAATAATCATAATAAAGAAATTTCCTCAGTATGACAGAAAAGGAAAATTACCACGAAGGAGAAAAAACACATAATGTATACACATGCATGTATATATATATATACACATATTTACATATATATATATTACCAGATTTTTCAGGAGCTCACATCCTAAGCCGCCAGCTCCAATGACTAGAACTTTACATGTATCTAACAAAAACTGAAGAGACTGTAAAGAATGAAAAGGCATATTAAAACCTAGTTATAAAAAACATAAGCTAATACAACAAGCCATAATTTCTGATGTTCCCATGAAAAATGCAAATGAGGATCAAGAGCAGACTTTCTATTTAATAAACTCTTTTAAATTTATGAACAAGGTAGAATCAGAAATTCTATAACCCTAATGATTTCAGAGCATTTCAATTTCAATGTGTTTACATTGACTCTTATTGTATGAAATTAAAGGTTATTTCTAAAAAGAAAAACTATGGCCCTAGCCGGGTTGGCTCAGTGGATAGAGCGTCAGCCTGGGGACTGATGGGTCCCAGGTTCGATTCCAGTCAAGGGCACCTGCCCAGGTTGCAGGCTTGATCCCCAGTAGGTGGCGTACAGGAGGCAGCCAATCAATGATTCTCTCTCATCATTGATGTTTCTATCTCTCTCTTCCTTCTTCTCTGAAATCAATAAAAATATATTAAATAATAATAAAAATAAAATAAAAAATAGAAAAACTATGGCTAGTTAAAGGTTATCTTTTTTTTCATCTTGAAAGGGGATGAAAAGCATAAAATTCGTTATTTAACTGGCTTCCTAAAAAGAGAAAAGTATAAAAATCTTAAGAACTGAGGATCAAACACTGCACAAGGTGTTTAAAGGTCTTCAGGAAGAAAAAAAACAGATAAAATTCTTAGAAAGTTGTATATCAACAGAAATACAATTCAAAACAATCACTTAACGAAAGTATCTTAAATAATCAGGCAAAAAAAAAAAAAATTCAAAAGCACAGGAAAGATAGAGCCAATGAAAGGCAGAACACTGTCAATTCTGCCCAAAGACTAAAGGAGAGAAAAATAATTCAGATGAGATACTGGTCAAATCCAAGAGTTTGTATCTTAATTCTAGGAGTAGAAAAATATTTTTATTTCAAAACAGTATCACCTTTACACACACGAAATAACATAAAATTTTATTAAAAAGGATACTTTTTCTACCTTGTAATAAAAAAAGTCGTATCTAATTGAACATTTGCTTTAAGTCAGACACTATCTGTCCAAAATTCCATTCCTGTTTTACAGAACTCATATAATTTTTAATATTAGTTATATTCAATTAGTTATACTCAATCTTAAGATGCTCAGTTGAATTAAATTCCAAAATTTAAATAAGCATACCTGAGGATCAAACACTGCACAAGGTGTTTAAAGGTCAAAAGTAACTTCTAAGAGCAAAACTAAAAAGGGGAGTGTGTCTCAGAAATCATTTTAAACTAAAATTTAAAGTAAAATATAAGTTAGAATTTTAAATGAGATTATAAAGTCATTTTACTAAAAATATGTCAACATATTACATGAAAAATATAAAAATGACTTAAATATTAGCCATTCAAATAAAATCAGTTGCAAGTATTCAACTTAGTATTTCAAGATAACTTACACAATTTTATTAGTATTTTTACTATAAGAGCAAGTGAAAAAGAAAGCATCTTATTCTTGAAACAAAACTATTAGAGGAGTTATTTAAAAATAAAAATAAATGTTTCTCACTTCAGTGCTCGGTTCGAAATCAGGGTGTGTGAAGGGTCCAGATCGCTCGAGGAACTTCTTTACATGGTTCCAGCGACCTTCCCAGTCTCCAGTGTCCCCACACCCACCATCAACAGCCATTCTGCACAGAACACAGTAAATTCAGCTGCATAGGTCAGTATGAAAAAAACCCACACCTACAACTATTATGGCTTCCCCAAAAGAAAAGGTAACACCAGACCTGCTCAAATAAAAAAGGAATTATTTAATGTGATTATGCTTATGCTTTTAATTTTTTTCTTGGCTATTATAATTTATTTAAAGGTAAGAACTGCATGTGTTTGATTAAATAAATCAGTCTACTTGTTTCTGGGTTCCTAAAGCAAGCCAAAATCAAACTTAGGATATTGTTTAATCAGTGAGAAATGGGCTTTTATACATTTGGAATTTATAAAAGATCATTGCAAACTTCCCCAATCTGTTCCTTCAACACACTTGGGTCAGGAAATATGTTATAAGAAAATAAATATGTAACTCCACTTTCAGAATTGTGATGGTTCATATCTAATATAACTCCTGTGTCCTTTCCAAGTTTGAAAGATGTGATTTAAAGATCTTTGATGAAAGGAATTTTTCATACATTTTTATCTGAAACAGAGGTCCCAATTTTCAAAAAAGAATCTCTTTTAAAACTACGAGATGGTTTTTGTTGCCACTGAACACAAAAAGTTTTAGGTTACAATTATGCCACATATAAGCATTTGAAATCTTTTGTATCACACAACTGAGTGTGTTCTAAGACTGGACTTCTCTATCTACTTTGTAATGATTTTTAGTTTTCTAATTTCCTATAACTCCACAACTTCTACATTCAAATATATTATTAACCTCTATCTACTTTGTAATGATTTTTAGTTTTCTAATTTCCTATAACTCCACAACTTCTACATTCAAATATATTATTAATACCCGTTTTACAAAAGGGACCAATAAGTATGGCCTGGCAATAAAGACCTTGGGTTTTGATATTACAGCTCATTTGGTTCCATAATTAATAGGATTGTGACCTTGAGTAGATTACTTAACAGCCATAAAACTCATCTATAGATTTTTATAGCTACTTAGGGTAAGAATGAGGTAATCCACATAAAAGGCCTTAGTACGATACTTCGCATATAACAGTGTAAGGATTCAAACTTTATCATTTTAAGCAAAAGTGGGAAGGAAAGGCGGGAAGAAGTGTGAAAAGAAGCTTGTCAGGCGTGTCCCCTTGCAATTGCAATTCTACCTCGAGGGCGACACCTCAAGCCTAAAGCACTGCTGTGGGAACTGGCCCAGAAACGACTAACTCGCCACACCCACCACCCGCCCGCGCAGCAGGAGCAGCGATTGTGCAGCGTGCGCCAGTTGGGAACTGTTTACACCTGTCTCACCGCACAAAATTAAGCACCTGACAAGAAGCAGGGCGTGTGGTAAACGGGCAAAATAAGTTCTTTGGAGTCAACACTCCTTTAGGAGCCAATTATTCTGCAAAAATGACACAAGTGCTTAGTCCGATACCATAGAAAGTTCTCAGTCTGCAATTAAGACTGTCTCCACGTTTACGAACGACCAGTATTCGTTTCGTGTGCAAGTAAGATCCCCTTTCCCAAGGTCACGTCTCTGACCACGGGGACGCTGGAAGAGGGGCGCCAGGTGGTCCCCAGACCTGTGGTCAAGCACCGGCCGGGCCCGGGCGGGGACCGAGACCGCGCGGCCTGTGCTCCGGGTGCCCCCATCCCAGCCCCCCGGGCCCGCTGCGGCTGGTCCCCTAGGCCTGGGGAGAGGGGAGGCGGGGGTCCCCGGAGAGGGCCCCGGCCTCCCGGCAGCACTAACTTCTCAGCCAGCAGCTCCTCTATTCTCCTTCTTTTCTTCTCCCTAAAAGAAAGAGAGAATAAAAGAAGGGTCAGCATCACGCTACATACTGGGCGCCGCGAGAGGACAGGGGGCGGGGAGACGGAGCGGGAGGTGGGGGGACCCCGGGTGGCGGCGGCGACCGCCCACCGCCGCGCTCGGTCACAACCCAGCCCGGCCGGTGCCCGAATTGCCCGGGTACTTACGGCTCCTCGCCATCCGCCATATTGTTCTCCGCCTCTTCCCAGGTGCCCCCACGGCGGGCGGGGCCTGTCTGATAGAGGCGGGCAATGCGTGGGGGCGGGGCGGACAACGGGGTTTGAAGGGGGCCGGAGGGCGGGGCATGTGGGGCAGAGGCGGGCCATGCGTGGGGGCCGGAGAGCGGGGTTGGCTGGGCCCGAGGGCGGGGTTGGCGGGGTTGGCGGGGCGGTCGGGTGGACTTCGCTGATACTCCAGTGGGCTTTGTAATTCTAGGGGCTTAATCACAAGGAACAACAACAGCCTGTAATTACTGGAATCGAGAGTCTAGGTCAGTGGTCGGCAAACTCATTAGTCAACAGAGCGGCAAACCGCGGCGGCTCGCGAGCCGCAGTTTGCCGACCACTGTTAATCCAACTAGAAAGAGAAGCATATTTAACATTTTGGGAGAGGGAGAAGCAGTTCATGCTCTGTACCACTATACCTGGCTTTTTTCCCCATTTCTTTTGTTATTTTTATATTATTTTAAAAATATGTCTTTATTGATTTTTTTAGAGAGAGAGGAAGGGTGAGGGAGAAGAGAGAGAAAGAGAAACATCCATCAGTTGCCTCCTACACTCACTCTAAATGGGGATCGAACCTGAAACCCGGGTATGTGCCCTGACCTGGAATTGAACCAGGGACCTTTCCATGGTTGAGCCACACTGGCCAGAGCTCTTTTGTTATTTTTAAACCTCTTTGGGGGTTTGAACAAATAAATAAAATTACACTGAACAGATGTTTACTGAATATTAATTACTTATGATCAATGAATAATCACATTATTACTAACACGTACTGATGGCTTATGGTCATGCGATACTGAGCAATTGAAAGGTAACAGTTCTTGATCACAGTTCCTCAAGTTCACTGATCTCTCCAACAAATGTGGGCCCTACTGGGGCCCCCATGTTGGTCTTGACCAAGATCATTTATTCATCTTACCCACAGTGCAGCTTCTTGAAATTTGTAAACCCCAGGGAACTCTTCCACACTCTCTGACTTCCTGTAACTCAGCACCAAGGCCTGGCACATCTCTAGATAGTACTCCTCTCACTCTTTGGTATTTAAGTTAGTGTTTTCACTACATTGCAAGGTTCTTGAAGGCAGGGCAAGGCTGCATTCTTCTCAACTTGTCTCTCAGAACGTTTTCATAGAGCCTTGAAGGGATACAAAATATCTTTGACATCACACTAAAAATTTTCGACCTCTTTTACCCTACCAAGTCTACCCAGCTACAACTACAACAATAAAGTTGCAACAAAATAGAGCAAAGTTAGTGGGTGTTCATTATGAAATCATAGAAAACAAATCAGGTTAAAGCACTATTAATACCATGATACCAAATGAATCATGAGCTGTGTTGTTATTAATAGCAATAACAGTAATATCTAACTGTGAGCAATTACTATACACTATACACTAAGCATTTCCCATTCACTCTTACTCAAGTACATGGCAGATGTTCTTAGTATAGCCACTTTACACATGAAAAAACTGAGGCTGAATGAAACTAAGTAATTTCTCAAAGTCACCAGCAAGAAATGGAGCAGCTGGGACTAATTTTGCTCTGATTTTAAATCTTCCCATTTTTCTAGAATCAATAAAATGTGAGAGCTCAGGAATACTAGTATTTTCACATTTTAAACTTTATTCAACACCAATGACAGCAGTATTTTCTTTTTTTAATAATATTTTTATTGATTTTAGAGGGGGAGGGAGAGGGAGAGAGAGATAGAAACATCAATGATAAGAGAGAATTATTGATCAGCTGCCTTCTGCACGTCCCTCACTGGGGATCGAGCCTGAAACCTGGGCATGTGCCCTGACCAAGAATCAAACCTGTGACCTCGTGGTTCATAGGTCGATGCTCAACCACTGAGCCACACCGGTCGGGCTGGAGTATTCCTTAAGAGTCATTGTAGGTTCCTTAACTGCCTTCTAAATCATCAAGGAAAATCAAATTATGTCTTTTAGACTTTGCTTTAGGTATATTTTATTGTTTTCTGGCTTTTTTGAAAAGTGATGGCATGTGGATAGTGAATTGTTTTTAATAACAGCACCATTTGCATGTTTAGAGACTGTTATCCTTACACACTAGCATCTTAGAATTTTCCCTACCACACCATGAAGTTAACTAAAATACTTTCCCTCATGCATTTGAGATAAAAGGAGGTTTACTATATCAACCAGCCCCTTAACTGGGGGGTCGAGGGGGTGGAGGGTGAAGGGGAAAACCCTTTGGAAGAAGCTGTAGCAGGGAATGTACAACTAAATTGTTTGGGCTGGGATACAAAACTATCATCTATTAAAGTGATGGGGGAAGGGCATGTAATAAGAATAGGACCACAGGTGTTTATGATTATTCACCTTACTACTTATAGATAAGAGGTTTTCTTACAGACCCTGGGAATCTGGAGGACATTCTGCAAGGGGGAAATCAGGGCTTTAAAAAGATAAGCGACACCTCTAAGCCCGGTGAGTCCATGACTCACAAAAGAAAATAAATTTTGAGAACAAAGGAAAAACAGCAAAAGCTTTGCCTCAGGAATGCTGACCATTCTCTGGTCCTGGAACGGGCTGAGCTGGGTTTTAACATCATAGAGAATTAGTAGGAGAGGTTAGAGCAGAATTTCCAGGATGACCTGCTGCTCTCCCATACTGCCAGCATTATCGAAATAAACACTCATACATGATTCAACCCTGTCTCTGCTTAATTTGGCTCAAGTAGTGACAGGTGGCCTTGGATCGGTTATGTCCGGCATCAGAAGCACTGTGCTTCCTTAGTAAAAGTTGTCCCCAAATATTAGGATAAAACTAAGAAAGGTCTTTTTGAGAGGAATCCCTCAAAAAAATTAGTCCCTCAGTTTCTTCATGTAAATACTGAGTGCAGAACAATAGTTCACTGCAACCATTGTTTGCTGTCAAAGACAAACAGCGTGCCCAGATCAGGCTGGAGTTACCAGAGTGCTCACTTGATCAGAATTGCACAGTCGTGAAATAGTTTTGCCCGGAGAGAATAGACATGGAGAACAAAGAAGAGAAGTGAACAAATCAACCTTTCTGTTCTACACAGTCTTCCCGATTTTGCCAATCTGATTTCACTCATAGTGACTCGTTAGAAAACACGATCATCACATTCAGATGTGCAGAAATTAGTAAGGACTTAGTTTCCAAAGCCAGCTCATCCTCCAGTAACACTACAGTTGCTTCCATTCCGTTTCACTTAGGCTGGCGTCTGAACAGCTGCAAAAACTTCCCCCAAAGGCCTGAACGCATTCCTCAACACGCCAAAGGGGTGTTTAAAGGAGGCTGTGTTTGGACTTCCAGGGAAGTTGCTGTCACCTCGCCGCAGCCGGGATTTCCGCTGGTTCCTTTCGGTCATTTCATCTCTATCTGAACTCTGCCCCTTGCTCTGCCGCAGGATCCCAGTTTTCCTGTGACCGACCACGCAGAGCCACCAGGAAGTGAAGAGAGGAAAAAACGCCCTCCCGCCTCCGATTCTCCCGGTTCTGCTGCCGCCAACCGCCGAGTCACCGCTTAGCACTCAGCTGGCGTTTGCCGTCGCCGCCGCCTCCGGATTCCAGAGGCGGAGAGCCCCGGCCCAGAGCAGACATGGACGTGAACCTCGCCCCGCTCCGAGCCTGGGACGACTTCTTCCCGGGCTCCGACCGCTTCGCCCGGCCGGACTTCAGGGACATTTCCAAATGGAACAACCGCGTGGTGAGCAACCTGCTCTACTACCAGACCAACTACCTGGTGGTGGCTGCCATGATGATTTCAGTGGTGGGGTAAGTGGGGTCCGCTCGGGACACTGACGGGGCAGCTCGCGGGGGCCGGGCGGGGCCAGGCAGGGGCTGGGGCGAGCGGAAACGCTGCCAGCCTCGGGCAAGAGCAAGGACTTCTCTGCCGGGCTCCGATTAGGATCTTGCTGGGGTGATAGTGTAGTGCCCCCGTCTTTTAAGAACAAAAGGGAGGAAAGTGGTGTAAGCCTGATCTGGGCTGGACCCGGCCCGGCCCGTGGGTGGCAGGTGTAGGAAGGGCATTGAGGGGGCGACGCGCCGTCAACGTGTCTGCCACGCCTGCGCCTGCGCTCTGCTCCAAAAGCTGAACTTGGGGCGCGGGGTGCGGGTGGGGCTTGGGGGTTGCTCCCTGGGGTCGCATCGCCCAGCGCGGGGTGACGGCCGACCTCCCTGCCTCCAGGAATGGGGTTCTTTCGTTGGGGTCCGGGCGTGGTCCCCTTCTCGGTCTCCACTGCCAGCCTGTGGTCTGTATGGAGGCCTTTCCAACACCCGAGCCTAGAAGTGCCCCGTGTCACATACAGTTTCATACGTGCACACGCCGGCGCAGCTAGAACCCTCCTTTTCGCCGGGTCGCCCTGGAAGGGGCGTTTCTCCCCTCCGCAGGCTGCGTGGTGGCGTGCGGGCTCCGCAGACCCTGTGCTCTTCCGCGGACTAGAAGGAGCCACCCGCCGCGAAGCAGAGCCTGGCTTTCAGTGGACACAGAGGGAAGAGCAAGCCGGCCTGGGGAAGGGGAAGTCCAGACTCGGGTGTGGGAAGGGCGCCGGGGCGGTTTCTTCAGCCGGTTTGCTGTTCTTTGACTTACTCATTGGGACACTCCTCTGTGCCACGCTCAGAGCAAGCGAGATCGGTAGAGGGAATGCTGGCCCCAGGGCAGGGCGTCGTGTCGAAGCTGTGGAACCAAACAGCACAGAGGAGAACCCACAATCTCTGGGTGTGGTTCAGAACAGTCACCCCGACGCAGAAGCGAACGCTCGTTTGTGGGTTCGGTAGACAATGACCTGGGGTCCTCACGTGTTGCCTAAGGAACTGCACTCTCTGAGAATGGCTTGGTGTGTGGAGGGCAGGCTCCCAGCCAAGGCTGAGTCAGAGTGGCAGCCACGTTAAAATTAGTTGGGGTAGAGCAGGCCTGAGGCAGCTGCCCCGGTCTTGATGCTTGAGGCCTAGAACACTAAAAATGCTTTAAAAAACAAAATAGTAAGTAGGATTGTATCTGTTGTTTTGATTTCTTTTTTGTTTCTTTTTGTAAAAGAAGCTAGCGAGGCATTTTATCTGGTGATCTAGTTATGGGTTTTTGTTGTTTGTTTGCTTTGAGATAACCTCACAAACTTAGATATAGGGCAAGGCTTGACATAGACCAAGCAAATGTAACTACCCCCCTCCCAAAACAAAAACAAAAATAAAAAAACAAACCATTGCTTTTCAAAGAGATGCACTGCCCAGGCCAGACACGCCAGGCAGCCCGGCTGGAATTCCTTTTTACTGGGAGGCAGATCTTTCCTTGACTAAAGGTAGCTCCCTCCTTGTGGTGTCTGAGCTCACTAACTCTGACAGTTTGAGGGTTTGCCTTTCTCATTCGCTTTTCAAATGGGAGATGTTGGTTGGCAGTGAAATTTTTGAAGATAAAAAATAGCCATGTTTATTTTTTATTATTCTTATTTTTTAAAACCTAGAAAATATATAACTGTAAGCTGTTTTGAAAACTAAAAAATGTGAGATTTCCTTTGTAGCCCAGTAAAAACTTACTGTATGATCTTCAGCTGTTTTCTGTATGTCTATAAACATACACAGCCTATAGTTTTTTCCCCACAAATTGCCCTTTTCTTTCTTTATAATCTATAATAATAAAAGCGTAATATGCTAATTAGACCAGATGTCCTTCCTGACGAAGCTGGGGCTGCAAGGGAAACCCAGGTCCCAGGTACCTGCTGGCAGCCAGAGGGAAGCCAGTGCTGGCAGTGGGGGGGGGGGGGGGGGGGGGGGGCGGCGCGGGAGGAAGGCCTACTCTTGCACGAATTTCGTGCATCGGGCCTCTAGTCTATAATAAAGTAATTTACCTGCATTCCCTCATACAACCGAATGAGATGTGATATTACTGTTACTGTACTATTAAACTTGAGGCTCCAAGAGCTTAAATGACTTGCTCAATGTCTAGGCCCAAAGTTGTACTCTTAGCTACTGTGCCATCTTCCTGTTAGTCATGAGGTTTAGAATTATAGTGTCTTAAAGCTAGAAGAAACCAAATTATCTTCAGGGTCAGGGAGCTAGGTTGATTCTGGAACATTTCTCCTACAGAGAACTCTCTTGATGAAGTCCGTAGTTGGGCGGGGCCAGAGCAGTGCTGGAGGCTGTGATCTGGATCCTCTGCTGGCACCTGATAGTTCTTGATATCCGGGGAGAGTTGTGTGAAATGTGGCCTGTCTGCTCCCTGGGGAACGGACTCTTCCCAGGGTGTCCTGCCAGGTTCCATCCCCTGCTGGGAGGAAGGGCTTCCAGGGCATGGGGGAGGGTTCTAGTCTCAGCTCTGAATGCTCTTGTGCTGAAACCCACTTGAATGAGGATAGAGAGGGCCTGCTCTTCAATTTTGCAGGGAGCGGGTGGGTAGACTAAGAGGATATCATCTAGCTCCAAAAACACTGGAAAGGATTGCCTATACCAAGGTAAAGTGAAGAGGGATTAGGGACTGATCAGACAGGGCCTGGTAACCATGTTTACAAATTTGGTCTTCCTAAAAGCATGGTTTACCAGCCACATGACTTCGACTCACCAGGTCTCCTATGCCTCTCACGTTAACTCTAAGTCTCTTAACTTATAGCCCTTGTTGAAGACAGTTGTCAGACCTTCTGAGTCTTCACGTAGTAGAAGGTAGTGGGTGAGAGTTTAGGCACCAGAGCCAGATTAAGTACATTTTGAATCCCAACTGCCAGTCGGTAGCCATGTGACCCTGGGCAGGTCACTTGAACCACCCTGTGCCTCAGCATCCTCCTTTGTGAAGTGAGGCTAATTGTAGACCTGCCTCACAGGCCGCCTATGAGGATTACCTGAGTTAATATAGGCAAGTCTAGAACAGTGGCTCTGAGTTTTTGGTCCACAAATGTTACTTCTTTTGTTTTGTTTTATTTTATTTTGTTTTGTTTTGTTTTTCCTAATCCTCACTTGAGGATATTTTTCCACTGATTTTTAGAGAGAGTGGAAGGGAGGGGGAGAGACAGAGAGAGAGAAACATCGGTGTGAGAGAGACACATCGATTGGTTGCCTCACATATGCACCAAGCCAGGTCTTGGAATCAGGCCTGCAACCAAGGTATATGATCTTGACTGGAATGGAACCTGGGACCCTTCAGTCCACAGGCTGACTCTCTATTCACTGAGCCAAACTGGCTAGGGCTACAAATATTACTTCTTAATTTTTATCATTGTTGGTGTTATCATAGAGATTACTGAGAAATATAGACAGCATCTTTATCCCAGCAGCTCTCTCCTTCCAAACTCTAGTCCCCATCTTACTCACCTCCTCCTGCTTCTCCTACAAGACTCAACTTTGGTACCATTCTGTGAAGAAATATTATGTTTTGTCCCTCACTCCCTGTGTGAGTTGGGTCCCTCACCTTTGCCTGTATCTTTCCTGGCTTTTATTTTTTTAAAAAAATATATTTTATTGATTTTTTACAGAAAGGAAGGGAGAGGGATAGAGAGTTAGAAACATCGATGAGAGAGGAACATCGATCAGCTGCCTCCTGCACACCTCCTACTGGGGATGTGCCAGCAACCAAGGTACATGCCCTTGACCGGAATCGAACCCGGGACCCTTGAGTCCACAGGCTGATGCTCTATCCACTGAGCCAAACTGGCTAGGGCTCTTTCCTGGCTTTTAAGTTGCCTCCACTCTTGGACTGTGGACTTCTCGAGGCCAGAGACTATGGGTTTTATTTGTGACTATTATTTTTTTCTTGTTATTGTAGTTGTCTTTACTTTTATTCTCTGTATCTCTGAGACCTACTATATAGCGGATGCTTAGTTGGTGAGTGCACGGAGAAAATAATGAACATAAGGCCTCAACATGATCACCGGGTCACTTTTAACCTCCTTAATGGAACAAATTATCATGAAACACATGGCAGCATGCCAGTTCATAACAACAACATGCCCTAAAGTGATCCTAACTGGCTCATTGTTGACAACACTTGCTACATATTGGTTAGGACTACTATCATGTAAAAACTCAATTTTAAAAAACGTTATAATTCAGACTAATTCATGCTGCCCTTGTCGTCTGTTGATGAACTACTCTCCTGCATGGTTTCTGAGTCTCGGCACTGTTGGATTTGGCTCGCGTGGCTCTCTGTTGTGGGGCTGTCCTATGTGTCGTAGGGTGCTGAGCAGCATCCTGCTCTTGACTCACTGGCTGTCAGTAGCACCCTCCGCTTAGGCTGTGACATTCAGGTCTGTCTCCAGACATTGCCCATGTCCCCTGGGGACCAACACCGCCCCCCCCCCCCCCCCCCCCCCCGCCGACTGAGAACCTCAACTGCACTGCCAAGAAAATGGTGATGATTCTTCAACATCATCACTAAAGGCAAGTGGCTTTATAACAAGTTACAAAATGAGTTCTTGGCAATTACAGAGGGAAGCATTGTGACTCAGCTCCTGACTTTTCAAATATAAGAGTGGAGTGTATTTGAAGCTTTACATAGCTTTGATCATTTTCCTTAATTTATTAAATTGTTATGCTATAGTTCTCCATCTGCCTAGAAGACTCTACTAGTTCCGCAATCTTGTTCTTTTTATTTATTTTTTAACAGAATGCTGGCATCTGCTTTTATTAGCTTTCTGATTAAAAGTTTACTTTCTCTTGCGGTCTACTGTTATAAAATAGGAACTAAATGACTTAAAACAAAGCTCATCAAGGCCTCGCAAATGCCAACACTGAAATGTTAGGTGTTTATCCTAGTAAATCCTAGGTCAGTGGTCGGCAAACTGTGGCTTGCGAGCCACATGCGGCTCGCGAGCCGCGGTTTGCCACTCTGTTGACTAATGAGTTTGCCGACCACTGGGATAGGGGCTTAATCACAAGGAACAACAACAGCCTGTAATTATTGGAATCAAGAGTCTAGGTCAGTGGTCGACAGACTCATTAGTCAACAGAGCGGCAAACCATGGCTCACGAGCCGCATGTGGCTCACCAGCCGCAGTTTGCCGACCACTGTCCTAGGTTACAGGCATATTTAAAATTCTCACAACTTGTTTGTTCTTTAGGCAGAAGTATTAGATGAAAACTTTAGTGGTTTTGTCAAAATTGCAGCTTGTGTTTCTTATAGAACTTTGCTTCCCTTGAAGACTTGAGTTTCCTTTTGAGATTCAGGCGTCACTTCAGAAGAGACTGAATGACTTAAAGGAAAAACCTGAACCACGAGCTGGGCAAAGTGTGTGTTGCTGAAAATGGTTGTGTTCCTTTAAATCCAGAAAGGAAAGATGTCTAAGATGAAGAGGACATGGTTTATCTTCTCCATCCTTGTCAGGAGACAGCTCGGCACTAGATATCCTTTGAGCACACACACAGCGATAGAAGCCTATGCCTCTATTTTTAAAATGAAAAGCGAAGGCAACATCTAATAGCACTTGCAGTGTAAGTACTAAGCATGTGAGCCATTCTGGTTGTGAACAGGAATGTCTATGTGCTTAATAGAATGTCAAAAGTTTGGAGCCGGAGAACTCTACCATGGAACCACATCTTTCACTCTGGGACCTTGTGAGAAACGCAGAATCTCAGGCCCCAGACCTAATGGGGCGGAATCTGCATTCTAACAAGACTCTCAGATGACTCACAGACACATGAAAATTTAAGAAGGATAAGTCTGGTCTGGTTCAAAAGAAACATTGAGAAAATTTAAATAACTATACCTATATGCCCAGGTGTCACCTTCAGAGATTCTCAATATATACTTCTTGACTGGATCCAAGCAACCATAGTCTTATCTGAACTCCCCAAGTTATTCTGGTATACACCACCAAGTTGAAGTTGAGAGCTACTGACCCCCTCCCACGCCCCAGCATTCACAAATATAAACACTTGAGGTCACGTGGCTAATCAGAACCAAAGCTGCCAATAGCATCTGCTTTTATTAATATAAAGTGAAATGCTTTTCCCATTTAATCATATTGCAGATATCCTAAAGCTCCTGATTAACCAATTCCTCCTGAATAGTTACTTGATTTTCACAACATCTGTATTTTTGCAAGTCTTTTTTTTTTTTAAAGGTTTTTATTGATTTTTAAAGACAGGGAAGAAGAGGGAGAGAACAACATTGATCAGCTGCCTCCTGCATGCCCTCTACTGGGGATCGAGCCCGCAACCTGGCATGTGCCCTGACTGGGAATCAAACCTGCAACCTCTTGGGGCATGGGACCATGCTCAACCACTGAGCTATGCAGGCCAAGACTATTTGCAAGTCTTATTCTCACAAATTCCACCCTGCTAGCAGAACCATATTGTGTGGTGTATCAGAGGATCAACCACACACAGAGTTTCAAACACATAAGTGCCTCCACTGCACCTCCAATTAGAAAGGCACATTTATGCTCAATTGTGTACATTCATGCATTCCCGTTATGAAAGCACAATGCAGCTGATAAATGAAAAAGCCCATTATTTTCATAGAAAGCATGTCATCACCCTGTGGCCTGTTACCAGGGTGAAAACTAGAGTTACCCCTTCATGCCTTCAGTTGCTTGAAATGTAAAGGACTTTTTGGAGGGTTGGTAATTCAATTTAAAATGCTATAATCTTTTTAGAATGAGTGTGGTCCCATAAAATGATCTAGGACTATGGCTACCAGCATCTGGTATTAAGAAATGGTTTGGTTATTTGTACCTTTCAATGCCACAGGAATGGAAAATCAAGTTTCCAGTTAGTGGAGGAAGAAAGCAATAAGAGAGCCTTGGGATGCTTAGGATAGGAAGTATTAAAACTTCGTATATGAAATTTGCATATGAAATTTATTGCAGCCTGTTCATGCTAACCCATAGTGGAAACGTTTTTGAAGAATCAGCTTCAACACCAATTGTATGATATTACTCTTATTTATGTGGCTTCATTTGTTTACTCCACAAAGTGTATGAAGCCTTACCAAATGCTCAGATACTCTGCCAGGAGATACCCTGGAGAATGAAACAGTTGTGCTTCCTGCCTTTGCTGTATTTAGAATCTAGAGAGGCAACTGGACAATACTGAACACGTACGAATTCATCACCATACAAGTACAGGCAAAGCAAGCATTCAGAAACACATACCTATGTAAACATACATCGCTTTCAGTCTGCCTTATTTTATTTCCTCTGTACATTATGATTCTAAATTCCCAAATTCTCAGAATTTGAAAATGGGAGAGGCATTTAGTATGTGGACAGGCGAAAGGGTTATTAAATTTTATTCATCCTTCCCCTTCTGTTCAGTTCAAGAAATATTTTACTCTCTGGCCTGTGTGGTTCAGTGGTTGAGCCTTGACCTATGAACCAGGAGGTTACTGTTCAATTCCTGGTTAGGGCACCTGCCTCGGTTGTGGGCTTGATCCCCAGTAGGAGGCGTGCAGGAGGCAGCCGATCAATTATTCTCTCTCATCATTGATGTTTCTATCTCTCTCTCCCTCTTTGAAATCAATAAAAAAAAATATTTATAAACAAAAAAGAGATCTTTTACTAAGCACTTATTTTGTTCCAGACACCATGTGAGCCCTGACGATATTGCAGAATGCAAGTCCACACAGCCCTCCTGAGTCCTCCCAGAATTCCTCTTCCTGTCCTCGCTCACAGAGCCCTCATGCTGGTAAGGCAGAGCCCGGCATGCTGGCCTGTCTTCCCCAGTGCATTATGTGTTTCTTCTGATCACAGGACTTTAAGAAGTCTATACACACTCAATACAATTTTGACCTCAAATAATTTGCAAAATGTGTCATAAGGATTGTCTTTTTCTAAATCATCTTCTGACACTATGTAACCTTGTTCTTCTTGACATCTCTCCACACACTTTTTTTTTTTTTTTTTTTATGTCCCCTGCCACTGTCAGCAGGGTTGGTAGTTTCTATCCATTTACTTCCGTAAGGATTAACAGTGGTTCTGGGTAAGTGTGCAAAATAAGTGAGCATGTGTTGGATTTTTTAGAGGGCAAAAGCTCTCAACTTATTAGAGGATGAGATCTTTGTACAGGAAATCCAATTCTAAAAGATAAACTTGACCTATCCATTTAACACCAAATGGAGTAGCACTGTTGGAAATTTCTTATTATGCTGCTTTTGAACAGATGAATTCTGCTCTTGATCACTCAGCTTCAGAATATTTACCCATAACATCCTCCCCTGTCTCCTGCAGTGAGGGTGGCTTTTTGTTTCAGGGAGCACTTTCATGCACATGATCTTAAACAAAACCTGCAGGTGCTTCTCCATTCTGTAGGCATTGACCACAGGTTTCCCGGCCCTCCTCTGTCCCCGGAGTATAGGTGGCGGGCCGGGCCAGAAGTCAGAAAGCCCATCTGAGGTGGAAAACGGGGGCTCTGGTTCTCCTACTCCTACTTCATGTCCTCACGCAGCTGCCCCTCGTCTCGGAGGAGCAGAAGGGAAAGCAGCCGTGGGCGTTCGTGGACGACCAATAGGCAGGAAACGCTCACCCGAAGGGAATTTATGTGTCACTGGGCTCTTTAGCATTTGGCCAACCCTGTTCTCGCTCCCACTCTGTAAGAACTTGCCGTGTGACAATTTAATTTATTCTACTAAAAGCATTCAGAAAAAAGTTTATAAACGAATATCTTCCCACTTCAGTTCTAAAGCGTTATTTGTTGTGAGAGTGAACATTGGTTCCTTATTGTTGAAGGCACATACGTGAGGCTTCCTTATACTATTCTCTCTACCTCTGTGTTTGTTAGAAATTTGCCGTAATAAAAAGTTCCTAAAGGGTTTGTTGCAGTCTAATCCGAGCCTTGTAACTGACAGTTATTGGAAGCTCCCTGCGGAGGGGAGTAGAAGATAGTGACTTCTAACACTGATCCAACCTGCTATATGTTAGAAATAAAACAAGCAATTCGCTGGATAAGTGCAAACACAAACAGACAAACAAACAAAAAAACATGGCGGTTCATCAGGTGTCTCACTGTGAATACGCTTAGCCTGCCAGTGGCTGCCAGGTACCAGGGGTGCAACACATTTCAATACACAGCGAGTGTGCAGTGAGCACCACGGGTCTTCCCAAGTCACTGGTGGGAACATCTCACGGGCAGGTTACTGTGACCAAAGAGACAGGCTCCCGTCTTGTCTTAACTGCTCTGGCCATTGGGCCCAGGAAAGACTGCTCCCATTACTCAAACCGGCTTGTGTATTTACATTTATACTTTACAGTGGAAATAGTTCTTGCCAGGACGGAAGCCCGTGTTAAACCAACATTGCCCTGGCCAGTGTGGCTCAGCTGGTTGGAGCATCGTCCGGTAAACCGAAAGGTTTCAGGTTCAGTGCCCTGTCGGGGCTCGTACCGGAGGAGGCAGGGGATCGATGTTTCTCTGTCACATCGAGTTTCTTTCTCTCTCTCTCCCAAAAAAATCAATAAGCATATCCTCAGGTGAAGATTGAAAAAGAAAACACTTCTGCCTGGCCCCACTTCTTAAAGAAAAGAAAGAAAGAAACGCACGTCACCACAGAAGGCTATGGGGGTTATGGGCGCTATCAGAGCCAGAGGGGCCTATCTAGACAGGTCGGGGGCTAGACCTCCTCTGGCCCCACCTGCACGAGTGACAGCGCTTCCAAACCTCGCTGATCAGACCCTCATTATTGCTTACATTTGCATGGGAGTTTGGGTGATTTTTCTTACTTTTGCTTTTTTATTTGTTTTTTCATCACAGCTCAGTGAAGGCACAAAGACAGGGACTGTTTCTCCAGTAACAGAGTCCAATGCGAACAACAGTGATTTCTCCAAGATAAAACGTCAATTCATCTGTGGCCATAGAAAGTGGCTGGGCTTGTTTCAATATCATGAAAGTATGCTAGATTCTTACTTAGCTTTTTTCTTTCTTTCCGCAAATATTTATTGAATACTTGCTCTGTGTTAGGTGCTGGGGAGAAAATGTCACGGTGCCTGTCCTTATGGAGCCCGATCTGCAGTGGGAGACAAAGTACTCATCCAATACTCACGCAGATTAAGCACCTGCCAGGTGCCAGTGCTGGGAAGAAGAGCAGATGGTGCTCTGACCTGGTCAGAGGGACTGAGAAAAAGTGGATTGAGCTGAGATGTGAGGGTGGGAGGGAGTCAGGTGGAGAACAGCTGTGCAAGGCGCAAGGCCAGCGCACGGTGAGCTCGTGAGCTCCGGAAATAGTTAGCAGCCCCAGCAGGTAGGGTGCAGAAGCAGGAGGAGGTGGTCTGTGAAAGCGGGTGCCAGAGCGACTGTGGCCTTGGGCTCCCTCCTGCTGTATGAAGAGCACTCTAACCTGCGGCTGGCAGATGCAGCCTCAGCCGAACGTAGGCTCGGCCAGTACAGTGTGGCTGGATTTCAGGCTCCTCTTCCTCCTCCAGCCGAGGTCTCCTGTTGGGGATACAACTACATAACGGTGTCGGTGTCAGCGGCCGGAGGCAGGCAGGCCGGACTCTGCAGCCCTGGTAGATGTGGGAAGAGTTCTGTTCTTATTTTGAAAGCAATGAGAAGCAAGAAAATGGAGGGGTGGCTTCATATTTGCCATGATCCCTCTGGCTGTTGAGGGACTGTGAAAACACATTAGCAATTTAGAGAAGTTCTCTGTGAGTATTGTTCCCCCTTTCTTGGTGAGTCAGGCTTCCTCAGGAACCAAACCGAAAAGATAGCTTTTTGGGTTAGAACCGTGGTCGGCAAACTGTGGCTCACGAGTTTGCAGCTCTGTTGACTAATGAGTTTGCCAACCACTGACCTAGACTCTCGATTCCAATAATTACAGGCTGTTGTTGTTCCTTGTGATTAAACCCCTAGCCCAGTGGTCGGCAAACTCATTAGTCAACAGAGCGGCAAACCACGGCTCGTGAGCCACATGTGGCTCGCGAGCCGCAGTTTGCCAACCACTGGGTTAGAACATGGTGATTCATTATAAAAGCTGCTTTTACTGCTTAGGAAATATTTAGCTGCCTCTTTGGTTCTTGGCGTTGCAGCCTGAACGAAGTGACTAAATATGCCCATAAATTGATCTGAGGGTCTCCGTTTCAGTAACTTGTGTTGCCGACTCTGCAACGGGTGGTCTTGAGACAAATTGATTAATTTGTCTCTTCCTTAGCTTGCTTTTATTTTATGTAGAATGAGGTGAGTTTTCAAGGTCCCCCAGCTCTCAAATTCTGCGATTGGCCAAGATTTTCCCCTTCAGCAGCTGTGCTGGCACTATGGCTACAGTTAGCAGAATCACATTGCGTGTTTAAGGCATGTGTCCACACCTAGTAATAGCTGCCTTCCTTCAGAGGGAATGAGAATGCTAGGGACTTCCCAGAATGATCCTGAGTTGCTTATCCCAACTAGAAGAATGGGGTTTCTTAGGATGTTGGGCTGGGGGAGAGATTTCTGAGGCTGGTTAGCAACACAGAATGGCTTACTTATATTGTGAGTTGCTGTTACAGTTACATCAACTGACACCTTTTTTCTCCCCTGTAACCCTTTGAATATATTTCTTCACTTCTCTGGGCCTCAGCTTATTCATCTGTGTAATGGGACTGAAATGATTCCTCTTTGAAGATTTTGTTCTGCTTTTGATTTGTGAAACTATGTACTATTTCCGCCAAGGACAGAAAATCCATGTTCTCTCCCTTCCTCTCTGCTGCTCTCCCTCTCTCCTTCCCTTGCTCTCCCTCTGGCTGTTGTGTGCACTTACTTGCTCTACTGGAAGTGGTGTGCATTTCACCATTTCTTATAAGGGAATTGCCTGTAATCTAAATAAAGCAGGAAGTCATTTCTGCTCTGAGTAATTTTGTTCATTTTTTCCAGCTTAGAAACTTGGTTACTTTCTAATTATAGATTGTGGCTGGGCATGTTGTAAACTCAAATCAGTTTTGTCTGTTTGCTCTGTTCCTTCCCATTGAACATGAGCAATGGGAACAGGTGAAGAGCAAATCTGGAATTGCTGGAGTCAGGCCTGGATTGTTCATTGTTCTTTTGTCCTTGGCTTTATTTATTTATTTATTTATTTATTATTTTTATTTTTTTATTGTTTAAAGTATTACATATATTAGTACATATATCTCCTTTTTTTTCCCCCTTGACCTTCCCCCAGCCTCCCCTACCCCCTGTCGCATGCCCTCATCCCACCCCCCGCCAGTGTCTTGTGTCCATTGGTGTGCTTATATGCATGCATACATATGTCCTTGGCTTTATTTAGACATTCAACCGCGATATCTACTTCACTTGTCCAGAGGTAAATAAAAAAAAGCTCGGCATGCATTTTACGTGCTTGCTTCATGAATTATTCTAATAGGTATTCTAGAAAGAACTGAGTAGGAGACCTTTGACACTTCGCTGCCAACCAGTCATCAATTTACATTTCATGCAAAGGACTTCCTGAAACTTGAACCTTCCACTCTAGTTCTTTGCGTTAATGTTGGTCTTTTCTTTTTTTTTTCTTTTTATTATTTTTTTTATTTTTTTAATTAAGGTATTATATGTGTACATATCTTACCATTGCCCCCCCACCCCACTCCCATACATGCCCTCACCCCCCAATGTTTTGCATCCGTTGGTTACTCTTATATGCATGCATATAAGTCCTTCAGTTGATCTCTTATTTCCCCCACCTCTCCCTAATCTTACCGCTGTAATTTGACAGTCTGTTTGGTCTTTTCTTTACAGCTCAGAAACATTTGGGTGAGTTCTAGGTCCACATCAAGGCCACGTAAAAGGGTTTGTTTCTTTCAGATACCTTTTCTCACTTTCATTTGTTCATTTTTAAATATCAATTTTTTAAAAAAATATTTAAGTAATACTTGGCTATTGAGAAAAACATGAGAATAGATATAAGCAAGTGGAAATAAACTACCCATGATCCTACTACCCAGTGTAACTACTATAGTCTTTAGTGTAATTTCTCTCAGATTCCTTTTGGTGTTAGGATGAGATCTATTGACCCGTGAGCGTCTCTGGTCCTCTCCACGGAGTCTCCCCGCCACCTGCTAAAGATGATTTTGCTTTTGCTCTGTCCAATTCTTTTCTTCCTGAGGCCTATAAGGAAATGTGTGTCTTTCTTAGACCAGTTACCAGGTTAAGTTAGGAGGTAGGGTAAAACCACATAAAATTTTAAAAAGAAAAGAAATGAAAAGTACAGAGAGACTGGTTAGATCCAGGTAAAACTAGAGAAGAGGACAGACAGACTAGCATGTGGGCTAGATGCGGGGGAAGCTTGGGGGCAGGAGCCAAGGTTGGAGTGAGAGAAGGGACGCCTCACTGTGCATAGGAGTGGAAATTCATGCTGCACTGGCTGTGCCACGCCTGGGTGTGGAGCTGGGAACAGCTGCTTTTATATTTTTGTATTTTCTTTTTTTATATGTTTATATTATTTCTGATCACAAAATAATATACTAATTGTAATAATTTCTGCTTCTGAGCTGTATAACAAATACGATAAATCTACCTAACAGAGAGACTGTGTTCCGGTTGATTTTACCCATGCAATATATTATTAATATCTTCCATATTATTAATTATACTTCAACTTTTAAAAAACTCTTGTATATACTACCATCTAGTACATTTTGGTCCCTATAGGTTATTTCTAAAAGTTTTTAATCATAAATACCACTCACATTACAACTCAATCCTTGCATTTTTATTTCCTTAGACTCTATTCTAGGGAGGGATTTAAGTATTTGCAAGAGTTTTGAATGAAATGAACAATTTATTATTGTAGGGTTTAATTTTAAGCTAGGTACCATTGTTTAATTCCATGCCTTTTAATAGAATACCTTTTTAAAGCATTTTGACATTGATTATATCCTTGATTTCACCCATTAAGGTATGCAATTTGTTCACTCCTATTTGAAACTATTTAAAATAGCTTTTGTGTTTTAAGAGGTAGAATCAGAGCTAAAGTTGAAAGGGATTTTTAAAAAAGTTTCTTAGTTATCCTACATATGAATCCCAGCATGAATATGAAGCCTCCTCTGTTTCAGAGGGAGGAAGCTGTTGGCCTCCACCTGTCATTATCCTGTCTTCCCCGGTCCTCCACAGTCCCTCATGGTGTCATCCAGAGCATGATGAAAACACACTGACCCTCTGTGTCCTTCCCAAGTAAAATGCTCATTAGCCTCTTGGGAGGGTAAAAATGCTAGTAACTTGTGTACTTGCTGACCACACTGTCTTGTTAAGGGTTTTGTATGCACGGTGGGTTGGGGTGGAGGTGGGGTGCAGCGCCCCGTCATTTTTACTTGGTCTAAATTTCCTCTGCACAGTGCGTTCTCCATTATCAACAATAGTGTAACCTCTGACTCAGGGGCCAGTGAATCTGCGAGCTCTGTATTTGGAAATTCCAGTTGGTAACCCATCTCCCAATGAGGCTCTGGTCCCTTTTAAAGAACTCAGTGGACTCTCTATGCCAGGAATCATAAACTCAAATGCCTCCATGGCTGGGCTGGTCATGTAAGAGGACAATGCAGGCCAATTATTAGGTAAACTATGAGTAATGCCAGCTCACTGGGGCCTCTGTGTCAGAGATGCCGGAGGTAGTGATGGAGACTGGGGCACGAGAGAGATATTTGTTCTATCTGAGCAGGAAGGCAACTCCAGCCCTTGTTGACATGTGGGAAAGTGGACCTGGTCTTGTTAGATTTTCATGTTTCCACGAGAAGCAAGAAATCACAAGTTTTATGGACTTTTTAAACTCTTTGGGACTTGAGTAAAAGTTTTTTTTAATGCACTGTACATTTCAAACACAAATTTGACAGCAGACTAGATTTGGCCCATGAAGGCTATTGTGTGACCTCTCTGCCAGCAGTCGCCAACCTTTCGGACCTCACGGATCACAGTGGTCTGCGGACCACCAGTTGGCAACCACTGCTCTATGCTACATTCGCCTATCATGACCATTTCTATAAGGATTTAAGTAAGCCCTCAGAAAATATGATTTCATGTACTAGCGTTCAAAGAATGAACGCTAAACACAGCCCCTCCAAACAAGGGGGTCTCCTAAATTTGACAAGTCTTAACACCGTGGGCCTCTAATGAGATGAACTGATGAGTCTGGTGGGAGTCAAACTGCCTAGGTGTGACTCTTACCTCCACCATTTTCTTACCTCTGCACCTAAGTTTCTTCTTTCGAGAAATGACTGAGTGGTATCTACTCTTTCCGGTTCTAAGGATTAAATGAAGCAATTTAGATAAAATGCTTAGTAAATGTTACCCACTTGTTTGGACCCCTCCTGTCCTCATCTTCCTCTTCTTGCTGCTGCCACTACTGACCCAGCCTCCCTTTTTTCTCATATTCCAGGTTCCTGAGCCCCTTCAACATGATCCTTGGGGGAATTGTAGTGGTGCTAGTGTTCACAGGATTTGTGTGGGCCGCCCACAACAAAGACGTCCTCCGCCGCATGAAGAAGCAATACCCCACGACCTTTGTCATGGTGGTCATGGTGGCGAGCTACTTCCTCATATCCATGTTCGGGGGTGTCATGGTCTTTGTGTTCGGCATCACTTTCCCTTTGTTGTGTAAGTAAGCCAGAATTAACTTTTCTTACATCATAAAAAATGTGGGAGTGATTGTTCAGTGGGAATTACATAACCTGTTTCTTTTTTAAATTTAAATTGTTTATTGTTGAAAGTATTACATCATAACCTCTTTCTTATATATGTTGGCATGTCTGCAAAATTATCAGAATGTTCTGAAATAGCAGATCCAGGCCTGTAGTACATTAATTCTACAAATATGTACTGGGTACCTGCTCAGTGCCAGCCCTCTTCTGGGGACACAACGTAAACAAAAGAAATACACCTCCCCAGCCATGGCCAGCCAGGGGCCCAGCCGCACTGGGCTGCAGATCCGTCTGAGAGTGGGTCTGCGGTCAGTCTTCACGTACCACTCATAGTCCTCACTCCGGAGCGAATGCATGTCATTGGGAAGCAACTACTTACTCTGTGCTGCTCAGGAGATCACGAGGCAGCACTTGGAGCTGCCCGCGGGAAATTTCTCTTTGAGTGTACTTTCTCAATTAAAATTTTCTCTGGTGAGAGGGGAAAAAAGAAGATCATGATTGGTGTCAAAAGTTTTATAAGCCTATAGAAATAATTGGCCCAGAGATCGATACCAAGTCCTCCGGTTCTAGTGAGGAGTAGATAGTTTGTAAGTTTTACATGCTTTTTTTTTTTTTTTTTTTTTTTTGAACTGAGATTCCAGGCACAAGAAGCCTAAAATAGAGAATATATCAAATTCAGTCTCACTGGCAGAAATCTGATTAAAATTCTAGTGTATTAAGTGACAGGAACATCCCTTTAACTTTTAATAGCATTTCACATGTGCGTTATTCCATTAAGTAAAATCAATTGGTGTTGTGTTAGAGTAAGAATATTTATAGATGAATCCCACACAATATTTGACAAAATACTTAAACCAGCAAATTCGGACTTTTTGAAATATTCTTCAAACTGTCCTTATGTGCTAGAGCAGTGGTCGGCAAATTGCGGCTCTGTTGACTAATGAGTTTGCCGACCACTGACCTAGACTCTCGATTCCAATAATTACAGGTTGTTGTTGTTCCTTGTGATTAAGCCCCTATCCCAGTGGTCGGCAAACTCATTAGTCAACAGAGCAGCAAAGCGCGGCTCGCGAGCCGCAGTTTGCCGACCACTGTAGAGGCTTGGTCAGTATTTCAATGATTCTGCTTAGGCACACAGCTTGTTAAGTTGAGCACCTTTTCACCTCAGGGCCTGAGACAGGCAGTGTAATGAGGGGTATCATAGGTAGGGAGTCAAAGGTTTTGATTTCTATTCCTAGACCTGCTGGAAACCAGCCATGTGATTTGGACCAGGTATACTATATGGGCCGTAGTTCACACATTCTATAAACTATGGAAAATTACACAAGATAAGTGATTCCCAAACTTTGATGATTGTGAGGATCACCCAGGATTCTTATATAAATAAAAATATAAAATTTCTAACCATATTTTTTTAAAAATATTTTTATTGATTTCAGAGAGGAAGGAAGAGGGAGAGAGAGAGAGAGAAACATCAATGATGAGAGAGAATCACTGATCAGCTGCCTCCTGCATGCTCCACACTGGGAATTGAGCCTACAACCCAGGCATGTGCCCTGACCTCCTGGTTCATAGGTTGACGCTCAACCACTAAGCCATGCTGGTCGGGCAAATCTGTTTCTTAATAAACAAACTTTGGTAATTCTCAACGATGAAGCAAATTTGGGGAACATGAGTCACATTAAATCTGTAAAGCTGTCAGCTCAGGTGGTTGGGCATCATGCACTAAAAGGTTCTGTGCTTTATCCCGTTGCGGCGTGCAGGAGGCAGCCCGTCAATGTTACGCTCTCACATGGATGTTTCTCTCTTCTTCCTTCCTCTCTAAAAATCAATAAGCTATTTTTAAAAATCAACAGAATTGTTAGTTTTTGTCTATAAATCTATATCCAACACTTCAGAAAGCTGCCTGTTGGCTGGGCTTCACCGCACGTCCCTGGTTTTCTCAGAGCTGAGCTCGAGTTCCTCTGTGGACACCCTGTGCGAGGCAGACTCAGCTGTGGCCGGAGCATGTTGGTGGCTTTGAATGTTGGCATTGCAGTAGCAGCTGGAAGGTGGCGGCATCCGTGCAGGTGGGAAGAGTGTGGCTACTGGGCCTCATCCTTCCTGCTGAAGGCAATCCCTTTCTTCTCATGAAAATAAAGCGTCCTATAAGGCCTCTGTGCAGTCCGAGTGGCATGTGAGGGTTTGGATCAGTTAGAGAACTGGGTGGACTCCAGCTAAGGAAGGCGGGGACTGAGGGGAGGAGAGGGTGTGCTGTGGATGGGAGGGAGGCAGCTCACCGTGTCTCCGTGTCTCCCCTCTCCACAGTGATGTTCATCCATGCCTCGCTCAGACTTCGGAACCTCAAGAACAAGCTGGAGAATAAGATGGAGGGAATCGGCCTGAAGAGGACGCCCATGGGCATCGTGCTGGACGCCCTGGAGCAGCAGGAGGAAAGCCTGGGCAAGCTCACTGACTATCTCAGCAAAGTGAAGGAGTGAACCTGCGGCCTGGCCAGGGCTGCTGCAGAGCGCCAGGTGCAGTTGCTCGTCCAGACCCACTTTCTGTTTGTATCTTTGAGATGAGGGGGACATACCACCCAACAATCGATGGCCGCATGCATCTGTAGGCCAAACTGTTAACACCTCTGATGTTACAGAGAGAAGGCCCAGGAACCGAAAGAAACCCCCTCCCAGTCTGTCTGAACTTTCAACTATGTTTATGAAAACTGATAGAAAAGGGAGCACACTTATGTCTTAGGGAAATAAAAGAAAATATAGGAATTGATTGTACAGCCACAGGAAAAAAAGTAACCGTAGAGTTCAAGGCAATGAGTAATGGAAAGACTGTTCATGTAGATAATGTCATGCATAAGCCTGTTCAGTCCCCCAGCATCCTCCAAATGTATTCCCCAGGATTATATGTGGGCTATAAATTAGTTTAGTGTTTATTGTTTTAAAATAAAAAATGATCTCTATCACTTTGCCTCCTGTTTGACATGCAGAGGAAACTGGACAAACCAGTTGTTTATATTTTGTTTACAAATATAAAGATAGCTGTTTAGGAGAATATTTTGTCGAATTTTTCTAATTTTTGAAATGCTAGTCATGTGTTTTTACTAGCAGGTATTTGCTGCAAATTGAATGTCATCTTCCTTAAGGCACTCACAGCTGTGTACCCTGTCTTCTTCTTTAAAAAGTAATAAACAAGTCATGTTTATATCCCACATTTTTTGTTGTTATAATAACAGAAAGGTGTCTAAGATAACGTTTCCTATATTTTTTCATTTTCAGCTTTAAAAGGAATGTGTGTTTTAATTTCTTAGGGGCACAGCAATTAATAGTTGGTTGTCTGAAATCGGAAAAGCATCTTTAGATGATCAAGGAAAAGACTTTAAAATGGGAATGAAAGTGGGAGTGATCGCCAGCATTGGCAGTTCATAGAAACTTTAAGCAGCAATTGTTACAACCATGTGTTTTTATAAACAGACACTGAATTAAGATAGCATGTGTTCATATATTCTGTTACTTTCTTCTTCTCCTTTCCCATGTGTTGTGTTTAGAAATAGATTATACAAAGTGATTTCATAGGTGAATAGGACACATTTAGTTTTCCCTCCTGCTGAATCGGGAAGACAGTGGAGCAGCACTCCGTGAGGGGGCGCTGTGTGTCCCAGAATAAGAGGCCAAAGCACGCTGCTCCTGACTTCCCTTGCATTTTAACTTCTCAGCCAGCCTGCAGCCTTCATCTCTAGCACAGTGACAGCATCACAACTTCACAGACATGGTTTAGGAATTGTACCCTGACCTGAATATGAAGAATAAAATGTTTCAAAGGTTTGTTTGTGAGACTTTATTTAATGCACATCTCTGTTAAATGTCTAAGAAACTTGGTGACAACTTCGTTTTATAAATGATATACTACACAGTAAACACTCATATTGCATTTCAAATATTGTTTAATAAAACCTTAGTACTTTATGATAAATTTCCAGTCTGAATAAAATTGAATTCCAATGGGATCCTTTTAAAATTTTTAAATAATATTTTCATTTTTCAATTAAAGTTTACATTATATTATTTCAGGTGTACACCCCAGTGATTAGACATTACATAACTTATTAAGTGATCATCCTGATATATCTCATACCCATCTTATACCATACATAGTTATTATAATATTATTGCTGTATTCCCTATGCTGTACTTCACATCCCTATGGCATTCTGTAACTACCAATTTATACTTTTTCATCCCTTCACCTTTTTTACCCATCCCCAAACCCTCTCATCTAGCAACCGTCAAAATGTTCTCTGTATCTATGAGTCTGTTTCTGTTCTGCTTGTTCATTTATCTTGTTTTTCAGATTCAATTGTTGGTAGATATGTATTTATTGTCATTTTATTGTTCATATTTTTAAAGATTCTTTGTAACTCTTCGCATTTTAATTATGATGTGTCTAGGTGTGGCCTCTTTGATTGGAACTCTCCGTGCTTCCTGGATTTGTATATCTATTTCCTTCACCAGTTTAGGAAAGTTTCCTGTCATTATGTTTTTAAATAGTTTTTCAGTTTCTTGCTCACTCTCTTCTCCTCTGGCACCCCCATGATATGAAAGTTGGTTCGCTTGAAGTTGTCCCAGAGTCTCCTTATAGTATCCTCATTTTGGGGGAGATTCTTTTTCCTATTTGCTGTTCTGATTGGATATTTTTTGCTTCCTCATATTCCAAATCACTGATTTGATTCTTGGTTTCATCAACTCCCTATAAATTACTCTTCATTTCAGTTAGTGTATCCTTTATTTCTGACTCGTTCTTTTTTATGGTTCCATATCCTTTTCTATGCTGTTGAAGTTCTCACTCAGTTCACTGAGCATCTTTATAAGCAGTGTTTTGAACTCTGCATCTAGTGGATTGCTTGTCTCCATCTTGTTTAGTTCTTTTTTGGAGTTTTGTTCTGTCCTTTCATTTGGTGGTTCTTTGTCTCCTCATTTGGCAGCCTCCCTAGTTTGCTTCTATGTATTAGGCAGAGCTGCTCCGTTTCCCTGGCTTGGTAGACTGGCCTAATGTAGTAGGTGTCCTGTAGGGCCCAGTGGCAGGGCCTCCCTGTTCATCTGAGCTGGGCACTCCAGGTGTGTGCCCCAACCCCTGTGTGGGCTGTGTATACCCTCCTGTTGTAGTTAAGCCTTGATTGCTGTTGGCATGTCAATAGCAGGGATTTAGCCGCAGGCCAATCAGTTGCAAGGACTGTCTTCGAGCACTGGCTGTGAGCACTGTGGAGGATCAGCAATGCAGGGGCCCACCCCAAGGAGCAGGACCTACTTCATCTGGGCTCTGGTGATTGCTGAGTCTGGGTGGTGCTTTGATGTGGTCTGAAGCTGTTAACCAGGTGCCATGGCTTTGGGGCCTCCTGGGAGGTGCAGGCCAAGTTCAGTCATTGCCTGTGTTCTGCCTGGGGCCTCCTAGCATGAACTACAAAGCGATCTGCAGATGGCTGCTACTTGTGCTGGCCTTGGAGGTGCCCAGGAGAGGCCAAGCTGTGAACCAAGGCTGGCTGCTGCTAATGCTTGGCCTGGAGCCACTTAGTGAGAGGTACTCTGAGGCCAGATGTTTCTTGTTTGAGAGATTTTAGGAAAGTCTGAGGCATGAGCCAAGACAGTCTATTTGTATGGAAAAGCCACTGGAAACAGCTTGGGTGGGCCCACAAGTTGGCTGGGGCTGGGTACTGGGGAATCAACAGGGTGAGGCAAACAGTGTGAGCCAGGTTGATGGAGTCTCAGATATGGCAGCTGCCCACCAGCTCTGTGGAGAAAGGGCTCATCAAAGGAACAATGGCCTCTGCTTGCACTTTTGTGAGAAAGCCACCCTTCCAGCCCTGGCCCTGAAGCCAGAGAATTCAGTTCCTCCCTGTCTGTACCTGGGTACCCATCAAGCTGCTGCCCCAGTGCTGGAGCTCAGAATGAGTGAGTCTGAGTAATTCTGTGTGTGGGCCCTTTAAGAGGAACATCTGGGACTCCAGCAACCCTCTGTCTCCCTCAGCCACAATCCCTGCTGGTTTTTACAGCCAGTAGTTATGGGGACTTTTCTTCCTGCCATTGGAACCCTGGGCCGGGGAGTCTGGTATGGGACTTTTGCAGCTGAGATACCCCTCCCGATTTTTATCTGCCACATGTGGACATGGGCCCAGTCTAGTCCATGTCTCCATCTCTCCTACCAGTCTCGATGTGGCTTCTTCTATATATCCTTACTTGTAGGACTTCCATTCAGCTCGATTTCAGGTGGTTCTGAATGATGGTTGTTCTATAGTTTAGTTGTAATTTTGATGTCCCAATGAGGTCCTTTTTAAAACCTGACATGGGTTTATACATATTTTAGTCACTTCCATTTTCTACATGATGTTTTCTACTAAACACAATAAACTTGGAGAAAGTGACCAGTTGAAAATTGAAAATGTACTCATTTTAATTAGTAACAGTGTCAATTCTAGAAAAGTAGCATGTGAATGCTCTAAACTATTACATTTTTTTCTATTTTTATAACATTTTCTATAAGTACACAAAGTTGCTAGATAGCATACAATTTCTAAAAATGCCCTGGGTTTTTGTTACATTCCATTTTTAGAGGATGCACTCAGATCCATGGTAAAATGCAGGCATCATGTGATTATTATCTTTGGAAAAGCTATTCTCAGTATTTTGTCTCTTCCCAGTAGTAGCTTGGCTACCCACTTTATGCAGGGTTTGCTATCACTAACGTGATAAAAACGTTAGTAATAAAACGTTAAGGCTGGATCCACGGGTGGCGAGTATTTCCAAATGGCAGTAGTAGCCCCGGGGCCTCTATGCCCACTTCACATTACGTATCTAAACAGGCAGGGTGATACCTCATGATTCCCCTCTCAATTGGGCAAGAAGCAAACATTTTGGGAGAAATTATTACATTTTAAAAACATTAAAATCTTCAATTTAGAGATTTTTAGTGAGGGAATGGGTCAATAGAAAAAAGCATAATGTGAACAATTTCACCTGTCTCTGGACAAAACCTGTGCACTGAGACAATAACTGTCCCTGTGTGTTTGGAAATAGGGAAGGTTTTGTGTATATAAAGGGTTTACTTTCCCCATTAGTGTTTCTGGAAACACTTTGTTTTCTCCATGTCCTGTGGCTTAAACATTCTGCTCCTCACAGATACTTCTGTCAGAAGTGTATCCCAGAGCCCCAGGAGAATGGCCAAGGGAGAAAGCCAGGCAGGGCTGGAAACTGGAAACCTCAGTGGATTTCGAGAGAGGAGCTAATTAACGATTCTTCCATTTCAAAGCAGCAGAAGGGCCTGGAGCTCAAGTCACCCATCACATTTCCGGAGATGAAACATGAGTTGTTCCTTTAAGATACTGTGTGGTGAATTACAGCACAGGAGATGGAAGGTGAAAAAAATTGAACTATACTAGTAACACTTCTATAGTATTTATTGTTACTTAGCAGAAGAAAGCAGTAGTAAAGCAAATATTTACAAAAAATGTGTGGGTTTTTTTTTTTTAACTTTTGTGCTGGGAGCATGACTAAATTTCACCATAGTTACTCAAACCGATGGGAAGTAGAAAATGTTGCCCCCGAATATTACTATTTAATCTCCTTCCTCTTCCTTGTCAGCCACATAGTGCCATGTGCCAAGCATTTTGCCTTTTATAAAATTCTTCCATCAGACATGAGCGTTGTTCCCAGTTCTACCTGGATCCAGAACCATGCTGCTGATACAGCCTCAAGCTCTAGTCCAAGTCCTTATTCCAATTCCTGTTCTTCTAGGTTAGTCTGTGGCCTCTTATTCCAGTTCTTTTGGCAGTTGCACCTGTGATTTAAGCATTTGAAGGAAATGGGAAGAATTAATCCTGGAAATTCAAGAGCTTTACAGCAAAAATGACATTTACATGCCTCAAAGGATGTATAATGGAGTAGAAATTCTGACCAGAGAGCCCCTGAAATCATGATAACACAACAACCCATTGGGCATTTGCTGATGCTGGGAGCTGATCCAGGGGCTTTGAGCACACAGTGAAGATATCATAGAAATGAGGCCACGTGCTGGCGTCGCCTGGGTCAACCCCCGGGACTAGCGCTTAGTAGCTGTGTGACGCTGGGCATCAGCTTTCTCAGGTGTAAGATGACGACAGCAGCATCTAACTCACAAGGCTATCTTAAGGATCGAATAATATACTACAAATTAGTAATTAATGCTCACAGTTATTTTCCCCCTTTCTTTTTAATTGCAGTTTACATTCAATATTACTCTGCTTTAGTTTCAGATGTACAGCATAGTGGTCAGACAATCATGGACTTTACAGAGTGGTTCCCCCTGGATATTTCAAGTACCCACCTGAACACACCTATTAAGATATTATTGACCATATTCCCTCTGCTGTACTTTTCACCCCTGTGACTATTCTGTAACTACAAAATTGTACTTCTTAATTCCTTCACTTTTTTCACGCAGTCCCTCAACCCTCCCCTCTCTTCTCTGTATCTACGAGTTTGTTTCCATTTTGTTTGTTTGTTCATTTTGTAACACTTATTTTTAAAACATGTTCTCATTTCTTGTAAAAGGTACAGGCTCAGACAGGTAAGTACTACAATTTGCTTAAGGTCACACAGCGGGAAGTGGCAGAGCAGGGTTTGAACCCAAGTTAGTCTGATTTCAGTATTTATGTCTCAACCACCAAAAAATACCACCACAGCAATAAACATTATGTTAACAACCCATCTTTTCTGTGTGAAGCATGTTCCTACTTTGGTGGTCACTAAAATTTAAAAACAAAATGTTATTCACAAAAGAGAAGCTTAAGTCTGGCTGCAAATGAACTTGTAGCTTTACTTCATAGGAATGACTTAAGGCCAGTTCTTCAGGGGTTCCATGTGGAGTTATATCTTCAGAGGGTGACTCACCCACCACATATATGCCACCTTCCAGAGGATGCTGGAGAGGTCCAGGGGACGCACAGAGTTTGAATAATAATGACCGAGGCTGTTTCTCCTGTGTTGCCCATGCCCACCTGTCCATGTGATGACCCATCTTGGCCATCTGCTAGGGCCCATCTTGTAGCTGGTTCTCCACCCATGACCTTTGACTAGAAAAGTTTTCCCACATCCTGCCCGCAGAGAGGACTCTGCTGTGCTGTTGTCTCACAACCTTGAGACCACGGCCCCTTCCGTGGCTTGGCCTCTCCTTCCCAGCGCCAGGCTTGTGGAGGGAGCCGTGACTGCACTTGGCAGGGCTTATGGGGAGAACACCAACAGTGAAGAACCAAGGAGCAAAAATAGCCGCAAAGCTGCAATAAATGAGTAAGACAGTGTGTTCTCTGTATTGTTGAGTGGAAATAAGAACACATTTTATACAGCAGTATTCTCAATATCTGTTCATATGCACAACAGGGCTCCAAATTAATAAAAAATATTTTAAAAAGTATATGTGGCACCGACCCAGTAGTAAGCCAGAGCCATTGACTTTAAAATAGGACCAGGCTGGCGGTCCAGGTCCTGACAACAGTGGGAGTGAGCCACAACACGACTGGTGGCTGGCTGCTTGGGAAAGAAATAGCAAAGCAGACTTCTTACTTCCTACTTCAACACTTCCCCTTTGATTTGCCTGTGATATGGGATATTAAACAAAACTATAAAAGCAGCAAGAAAATATAGGCAAATCTATCTATCTATCTATCTATATATATATGGCTAATATGCAAAGTGTCCCCTTGGGAGTTCAACTGGGGGACTGGGAGTTGGATCGCTCGCTATGACATGTGCTGACCACTTGGGGGTGGCGTGGAATGAAGGAAGGCCCTGGCCAGCAGCTGACAGCCAGGGAAGGGAGGCCCCAGCCAGCAGCCGGAAGGCCCAATCAGCCCTGACCGCCAGCTAGGCCTAGGGACCCTACCCGTGCACAAATTTCATGCACCAGGCCTCTAGTATTTTAATAATCTTCCATAGAAGACATTCTAAGCAGAACACAGAAGACAGAAACTATAAAGGAAGAGACAGCTAGATGTGCTTTATAAAGATATACAACTTATAAACAGCTGAGAAGCAACCTTCAGTATTGTTAGGCTCTGTTCTCCCTTCACTTGTTTAAAATCCATCTAAGAACAGTGTGTTGCATGCACACATGTGCGCAGTGCCTCACCAGTGCACACAGCCTAGCTGGGCAGGGTGGGAGGCTCTTAAATTCCTCACACCTGGGCGAGTTCCTGCTCCTGCCGGCACCTTGCGGGGTGTCCAGGATGGAGGAGGGGAAGACCTGCTGGAGGAACTGGAATCCACCAGGAGACCTACAGTGTCCATAGGGCTCTCGCCCTGAAGTGGAAGGTGGGGGAGGGAGAGAGAAAGGGAGGGAGGGAGGGAGAGAGAGAGAGAGAGAGAAATGAAGAGAGAGAGAGAGGGGATGGAGAGAGAGAGAGAGAAAGGGAGGGAGGGAGAGAGAAGGAGAAAGGGAGAGAGAAAAAAAAGGGAGGGAGAGAGAGAGAGAAAGGAAGAGAGAGAGAGAGGGGATGGAGAGAGAGAGAGAGAAAGGGAGGGAGGGAGAGAGAAGGAGAAAGGGAGAGAGAGAAAGGGAGGGAGAGAGAGAGAGAGAAAGGAAGAGAGGGGGGATGGAGAGAGAGAGAGAAAGGGAGGGAGGAAGTGAGTGAGAGAGAGAACGGGAGAGAGAGGGGGAGGGAAGGAGGGATGGGGAGAGAGAGAAAGAGAGAGGAAGTGAGGGAGGGAGAGAGAGAGAGAAGGAGAAAGAGTGAGAGAGAGAGAAGAATGAGGGAGGGAGGGAGTGAAGGAGAGAGAGAGAAGGAGAACAAGGGAGACAGAGAAAGGGAGAGAGAGAGGAAGTGAGGGAGTGAGGGAGAGAAAGAGAGAGGGAGAAAGGGAGAGAGAGAGAGAAAGGGAGCGAGAGGGGGGGAGGGAAGGAGGGATTGGGAGAGAGAGAGAAAGGAAAAGAGAAAGAGAGGAAAGAGAGGGGAGAGAGAGAGAGAGAAGGAGAAAGAGGGAGACAGAAAGAGGGAGAGAGAGAGAGAGAGGGAGCGAGGGAGAGAAAGGGAGAGGAAAAAGGGAGAGAGGGGGGAAAGATGCAGATAGCGGGCAGTGGACCAAGAAGGGAGAACACTCACTCCTGATATCCCATGCGCTTTCTTTTGTTTACAAAGTCACATTAGAACCAGACCTGTTGGGTCAAATTGAACAGAGGATGGTGTGGAGATAGGAAAGGTGCCTGTCAGGGAAATTCTGAGGAATATGGGTTCCATTGGATGTCATAGAACCATGGTGGTCAAAGTATAGACACCAAATAAGCAGCAGCACCTGGAAACCTGTCAGACGTGCATTCTCAGGCCCCATCTGAGACCTACTGGCTCAGAAGCTCTGGGGTGGGCTCAGGCCTCTGCCTGTGGGCTTCTGGGTGGTTTTGAGGCAAGCTAAAATGCTAGAATCCATCTCCCATGGACATTAGAAAAGCTAAGTACAGGGAGGGGCAAAAGGAGGTTTACATAGGAAGATAATACAATAATCTATAATAATAAAAGCATAATATGCTAATCAGTCCAGAAAGCCATATGACCTTCTGAAGTCATTCCGGACGTCCTTCTAGATGAAGCTGCTGTGGCGGGGGCCGAGGCAGAGGCAGTTAGGGGTGATCAGGCAGCCAGGTGAGCAGTTAGGGGTGATCAGGCAGGCAGGCAGGTGAGCAGTTAGGAGCCAGAAGTCCCAGATTGTGAGAGGGATGTCTGACTGTGGGATCGGGCCTAAACCGGCAGTCAGACATCCCCCAAGGCGTCCTGAATTGCGAGAGGGTGCAGGCCAGGCTGAGGACCCCCTCCATGCACGAATTTTGTGCACCAGGCCTCTAGTCTATATATATAAAAAGCCAGCAACTGGAACACCAGAACAACTAGAATGACAGGTTGCTATAACGCCCAGGCCAGCGAACCTGGGAGGTGGGCCAGCAGGCCAACCTCCCGCAGCCCCTCCCCCCAACCAGCCCTGTCCCTGATTGGCCTCTCCCACCCTGATCAAGGGCAGGGCGGCCGGCCAACCCCCCAGCAGCCCTTCCCCATGGGCGGCATCACCCCCAATTGGCCCTCAGCCCCTTCCCCCAGTTGGACCCTCCCCTGATTGCCCCCCTCACCCCAATAGGGGGTGGGTTAGGCTGGCCAACCTCCTGCAGCCCCTCCCCCTGCCTGGCTCCACCTCAGATGTGCTCCCTCCCCCTGATCAGGCACAGGGCCGGCCAGCCAATTGCCCAAGGCCCCTCTCCCTAGGCAGCTCTGCCCCTGATGGGCCTCAAGCATCCCAATCAGCCCACAGCCCCTCCCCCAGCCAGCTCTTCCCAGGATTGTACCCCCCCACACACCAATCAGGGGTGGGGCTGGCAGGTTGGCCAACCTCCCGCCATCTCCTCCTCCCCACAGGCCAAGCCCCTGATCCGCCCCAATTGGGGCCGGGCCAGCCGGACCCCACCTGAGCATGAATTCGTGCACTGGGCCTCTAGTTAATACATAATAATACAAGAATAAACTCTGTTTCTCATACTCACAACTCTAGACCTTCTGTAGCCCCACCCTGTATAAAAAACTCTTTTTCCCTCTAGCTATTAGGGAAAGTCAATTTATGGTCTACTTAATTTCTGGTGACTATCTGCTCTTGTGAGATGAGTTTGAAACATTACCTTGTTTTCTCCCATGGAGATTCCCTGTATAAGAGCCTAACACAGGGGTGGGCAAACCTTTTGACTCGAGGGCCACAATGGGTTCTTAAACTGGACCGGAGGGCCAGAACAAAAGCATGGATGGAGAGTTTGTGTGAACTAATATAAATTCAAAGTAAAGGAGCGGAGGGGAGAGCAAGAGAACCAGATAGAACAGCCAGATCCAGCCCGCAGGCCATAGTTTGCCCACGGCTGGCTAACATTTCCAAAGCAATGACCCAGGGTAGGTGTTGGGGCTTATAGATTCTCCTGGTTTCTTTCTTTTTTTTTTTTTTTTTTAAATATATTTTATTGATATTTTACAGAGAGGAAGGGAGAGGGATAGAGAGTTAGAAACATCGATGAGAGAGAAACATCGATCAGCTGCCTCCTGCACACCCCCTACTGGGGATGTGCCCGCAACCAAGGTACATGCCCTTGACTGGAATCGAACCCGGGACCCTTCAGTCCGCAGGCCGACGCTCTATCCACTGAGCCAAACCGGTTTCGGCCTGGTTTCTTTTTTGAAGGCAAGAAAAAGGAACCGAAAAAAATGAGTTAAAGACAAAACTGGGGTTGCCCAGCCAGTGTGGCTCAGTGGTTGAGCATTGACTTCTGAACCAGGAGGTCACGGTTCGATTCCCAGTCAGGACACATGCCTGGGTTGCAGGCTCCATCCCTAGTGTGGGGTGTGCAGGAGGCAGCCAATCAATGATTCCCCCTCATCATTGATGTTTCTATTTCTCTCTTCCTCTCCTGTCCTCTCTGTAATCAATAAAAATATATTAAAATTTAAAAAAGAGAACTCTGTGCCTTAGACCTGAAGGTGTGCAGGAATGGAGACGGTGGGGAAACGGGAGCGGGAACAATGACAGGCCTACCAAGAAACCAAGAAAGGGTTTGACCTGGGGGACAGACCGAATGAAGGACCAAGAAAACGCTGGATGATCTAAGCAAAAGGGGACTCGGGGGTTGTCCTGGATTATGTGGTCATTGAAATGAGGGGAGAAGGTAAGATTTGAAAGAGGAGACAAATCACAGAAGGAGAGGATCTGGAGAGCCTTGTTATAGAGAGAGAAGGTCTTATAAATGAGACATGGGAGAAATGGCCAGAGATGGCGATGAGGCTTGAGAGTCTGGAATCTTATATTCTGTGATCATAAGGACTGTTTTGACTATGGCAGCTGCTCACATGGTTACACCAAAGTCTTTCCCAAGGAGACACTGAGCAGTGTCTGCAGGCGCCAGCTGGAAACAGTGCAGGGACGCACAGAGGCAAGCCCGAAGGGGATGAGAGAATGTTGAAGGTGCCTTGTTTGGCACAGCAGCTTGCATGTAACTTACGTGCAGGTGGCCTCCTAGAAGAGTGTAAATACTCATCTCAGATGGTGAGCAGTAAATGGACGACAGAATTTTCTTATGAAACGAAATCATGCATTTGCTTTGAGGGATAAGTCTGTACAAGCCTAATGTCTTTGTTTTGGACTACTATCTATATATATAAAAGCCTAAGTGACCGTTACAACCGGCTGACCACTTGACTGGTCGCATGCACACTGACCACCAGGGGGCAGACACTCAACACAGGAGCTGCCCCCTGGTGTTCAGTGCACTCCCACAGTGGGAGCGCTGCTCAGCCAGAAGCCAGGCTCACGACTGGCTAGTGCAGTGGTGGTGGCGGGAGCCTCTCCCACCTCCGCAGCAGCACCACCAAGCGGTGGCGGTGGCAAGCACAGCAGGGCCGGGATGAGCGGGAGCGGTGGCGCCCAGCCCTGGCTCCTTCCCAGCTGCCTGCCACTTGGCGCACTGCTATATCCCTCGGAAGATCAGGCCGAAACCAGCAGTCCAACATCCCCTGAGGGGTCACAGATTGTGAGAAGGCGCAGGCCAGGCCAAGGGACCCCACCAGTGCACAATCGGGGCCAGGGAAAAACAAGGGAGGTTGGCCAGCCGGGGAGGGACCGTGGGAGGTCTCCAGGGTGTGTCCGGCCCGTCTCACTCAGTCCCAGTGGGCCAGACCCCAGCAGCAAGCTAACCTACCAGTCAGAGCATCTGCCCCCTGGTGGTAGGTGCACATAATAGCAAGCGGTTGAGCAGCCTTAGCATATCAGTAGCATATTACTCTTTGATTGGTTGAACCACTGACTGGTCGACCGGACACTTAGCATATTAGGCTTTTATTATATAGGATACGCAAGCCAAATAAAACAGGCTTTCAGAGCTGGCCTGCAGTCCGGCAGTTTTCAATACCTGGCCTACAGACTAGCTCTCCTTTAAGCTGGTTAAAAGGGCAGTTCCTCAGAGGAGGTGACCTTTAGCCCAGCAAGTTGAACAGATTTTCCTTTATACTCTGCTGCCAACTTTGTTTCAGGGTCTTGGGCCAGAAGCATGGGATAGAGAGTAAACATTAAAATGAAAAAATACAATCTTAAGATATAAATGGACTACTTAAGATATATTCTAGAAAATACAAAAATCATATTTCTAAGTCCTTGAGAGGAAAATATTTTTTTTTAAGTTTTCTAGGAGTAAGTAATTTCTAAGTACATTTTTGGTATTCAGTAATCTAGTTAGGAACATCAGTAAAAAGAAAAATCACAAAACTTCAAAATAGTATTTCAATTTTAACCACATCCTTGAAAATACAGGGGTTAGGAGGGCATCTCTGTCCTCCAGCGCAAGAGGAGGGACCCCAAAGCCTTTAGTTTCACCTCTCCAAGTGAGCACAGGCGCGTCTCCTCTGACTGCCAGAGGCATCCCTTTGTGCTGGGGCCTGTGATAGCCTCGCTGATGGCATCTACAGCTTTTCATAGAGTCCAAGATGCACATTTTGTGATGGTTGAAGTGCCCTAAATAGAGTTGTGGGGTTCACCATGGTCGGCTGCGTGTGCCCACACACACGCCAGAGCCTCTCTTACTGTTCGCGCTTCCATGGAGCCACAGGCCCTGTTGACTCTGCACATGCGCAGGTGTATTGCCACTTAAAATACCTTTTAAAGAACGATAAGGCAAATGTGGCAAAATGTGATGCATATGTAGGAATTCTTTGTACTATTTTTGAGCTTCTGTAAGTCTACAATGATTTCAGAATAAATAGATTTAAAAAGTCTTTTACAGATTACACCATGATTCGGCATTAAAGCAGACATTTATTGTGTGTGTAGCGGGCACAAAACAGGGCAGCGGGAGCAGACAGACAGCAGCCACGGGTATTTTCATCAGGGGCGATGCATGTCCCCCCGCGCCTCCCAGCGGCATCTTATAGGATCCCGCAGACAAAGCTGCAGGACATGTTGTCCCTGAGGCACATGCAGAGGCGCCTACCGCAGGCCAAACCAGGCCCTGACAGCAGCGAGAATTGCATGCCCTTGCACATATGAAAGACATTTCCAAGCAGAGGCCCATGAGTGTACTTTGAAGCAGGCTTTTCTTTCCTGGTTGACAAGAAAAAACACAACTTAAAAGTGACAACCTTGTAGAATTGAGTGGGAATGTAAAATGTAGTACTTAGTGGATGGTACATGGAGGGTGCCTGTGCTTTAGGATCTAGACTTAACACAAGTGCTCTCAGTTGAGTAAAAGGCAGTGTTTTGACTATGAAGACGGCAACACCTGCACTGTATGCTTCATGCCGTTGAGACTGGACCTGTCTTACCCCTTGTGGCATCCCTGACCCCTCAGAGGGGGCCTGAGGGGTGGGGGGCACCATGTAAATATTTGTTGCATTAACGAGTGAGTGGTCAATTGGAGTGGAACAGACTTGGGGAGGCAGGTTTGCTCAGTAGAACATTCCCGCAAAAGGCAGGGAGCTGAGTCAGATGATCATTGGAACTTCATTCTCTCTTCTATTTTAAAAAGAGTTCTCTTCATTCTTTTCAGACTAATGTTATTTTCAGACCGTATAACCACCAAGGCAGCTTGGCTATGCTTTACTGGTGACTGGTTACAGAAGTGATAGTTTCTCTCAAAACAACCCCTCACCCACCCCCTCAGAGGGGGGGAGAAGAGCAGGTGCAGGAAATCTTGATGTTGTGCCCAAGCGCAGGCAAAGAACTCTCACCTGACCTCATGTGACCCCCAGCAAGAGTCAGAGTCCCCCTAAGTCAGGTCAGGGTGGGGAGTGGCCGGCCTACAGGCAGTATGAGGCCTGTGAAATCATTTGGGCGGGCCCTGCCCAGGCATTGGGGTGAGTTAACTAAACGTTTGACCAAATAGAGCAGGCTAATTTTCAAGCTGATAATTTTCTATGGCCCGCGAATGATGTTATGAATGTCCAACTGGCCCTGGGCAGAGAAAAGGTTCCGCACCCCTGCCTAAGGGACAGTCAGTTTTGATCTAGAACAATGGAATGTTGTCAGCTCTGCATTGCCAGGGGATGAGAATAGAGACCTAGGTGTGTGTGTATGTGTGTGTGTGTGTGTGTGTGTGTGTGTGTGTGTGTAAGTAACAGCTATCTTCATTTACAATGTATAGCTTTTTGAAGCAGAAAAAGAACAACCTTACATGAAAATTTGTTTAAAGCACCTTGAAAAAATGGTGATTCTTCAGCTCTAGCCAGTTTGGCTCAGTAGATAGAGCGTCTGCTTATGGACTGAAGGGTCCCAGGTTCAATTCCAGTCAAGGGTATGACCTCGGTTGCAGGCTCAATCCCTAGCTCTGGTCAGGGCGCATGAGGGAGGCAACCAATAGATGTGTCTCTCTCAGATCGATGTTTCTCTCTCTGTCTCTCCCTCTCCCCTCCACTCTCTCTAAAAAAAATCAATGGAAAAATATCCTCTGGTGAGGATCAACAACAAAATGGTGACTCTCTATGATGAAATAATATATTAACTATTTTGTCAATGTCATCTCTTGACTAAAATTACACACTAGATTTTAAATAATAGTGAATTATCGCCCACTCGGGACCCTTGGACATAACACCTTTCTGCCTCCATAAAAGCTATCTTAGTAATGACAGAAGAAATTTACTCCTGTAACTGAACTGCAAAGAATAGAACATTTTCATATATCAGCAGCAGTAATAGTGAATCATAGTAAATATTCAAACGGAAATAGTAGTAAAATACTTAAAACTACTAATTTGTGGTGACACTAACCTGAAGTTTACTGTTTGCTACACAGTGAGGAGTACAAACGCAAAAATCGTCTACGTACAATGAACCCAGTTTTCCGCGGGTTGGAAACACCAGGCATCCACAAATGACTGGCCTCGCGAGGCGCCGTTCTTATCCCCACAGCAGGCTCCTCCATGTCAGCCCAGTGTCGCTGGCATGAATTAAAGCCTGACCCTGGACTCAGAGCTGAATTTCAATGTCAAGTGTAGCGCTTCCTACCTGTACCTCCCAGGTGAGTGACTTAACTTCTCTAAGCCTCAGCTTCCTTTCAGTGAAATGGGGAGAATCCTGATACCTACCTCAGAGGGTTGTTAAGGTGATCGTGTGAGTTAGTTCATATAATGAATCTCACCTATAATAAGTGCTAGTGACTGTTAGATGTTAATATTATTGTTACAGAAGCTACACAGGTATATGTCCTTGGGGGTAACCAGCAATTCTGACCTCCCAGTTAGTGAGACCATCCTGATGCTAAATAGAGCAGGACTAGCTGAGACGCGGAGTGGTGCTTGTTCACCGTTTCTCCCTCCTTCTACTTACAGGTTTAAGGTAGGCGACATTGCTGTGACGAATGTCGTTCAAAAGCTGATCTCTGGGAGTGATTTCCACCAACGGGGGTGGCCTATTTTTGGGCACTGGTTTCAGTGTTTTGATCACATCTTTGAGGTTGGTTTTCTCGGGGCTTTCTCTGGCTTCTGGCATCCGAGATTTGCGCTGGGTCCTCTTGAGCTTCACACCCCGGAAGGAGTCAGGGTCCGTCCTGTATGGAGGGGACTGCGATGGCTTTTTCATCACTTCATTTCGCCGACCGAAGGGGCCTGCTGGGGGGTTGGGAGGATGAGAAGGAGGCTGGAGGAGCTCCTGCAAACTGGAATCTGGCATTGGTCCTCCCAGCATCTCCCACATCCCTGGTGGCAGTCCCAACCCGTTCTCCAACATGGCTATCAACCTTCTCTGCTCTTTGAGTTGCTGCTGCTTTTGTTCTTCTTGCCTTTTCTGCCTTTGTTTATCTTGATTTCTGGTGAGCAGATTGGTCACCACCATTCTGGGACCCGGGAGCTCAAAATGGTAGCCCATCTTCAGGAGAGTGTTGTTTGCCTTCAAAAGCCTGGATATTTCCATTTCGGCCTGGTGGCCCAGCATGTGTCTTTGATTGTGAAACCGCAATTCGGTGAGCGTCTCATTAAACTGGAGACACCTCATGATGGCCACGACCCCTTTGCCGGTGATGAAATTGGACTCGATGTTGAGCGTGGTGATGCTCCTGTTTTCACGCAGCATGTTAGCCAAGGCGAAGGCCACATTCTCATCCGCACCCACGTTTGCTAAGCTGAAGGTCTTGATGTGCTTGTTTTTCTTCATCGCATTGACAAAGTCCAGTAACATTTCTTTGGGGATGTTTTCAATGTTGTTCAGGTTGAGTTCCTTCATGTCAGGATCGTTTTGTCTGACTCGCCTCAAGCTAATATCTAGGTCGGTTTGGTTTCCTGAAGGCCTTGCACTTACCTTCAAGAAACTGGTATCTAGAGCTAACTTTTTAGGGTCTAATTTTGATATTTTTTTCTCACTTTTTTCTTGGGCCTCTGGTCTGTCTTTCTGTTCTTCAAAGGCTTTGTTAGTTTTCTGCTGGCAGTTGCTCTCGCCATTTCTGATTGGTTCCTTTATTTTGCCTTTCTCTTCTCTTTTTGTTTCTTCATCACTCCCTTCACTCTCATCTTCTCCTTCATCATCCTCATCATCCTCATCTTCGTCTTCCTCCTCCTCTTCTTCATCAACCTCCTCATCCTCATCCTCCTCATCATTGTTATCCTCACTATCTGTTTCTTGGACATTGTTGCTGCCCTTTGAGTCTCTTTTACTTGCAGCGATTTCGTTATTGAGATTTTCCCTTAAATACTGGGCCACTTTTTTATTACCTTTGTCCATTTCTTCATGCTGCTCTTGAGTGTTTTCCTGAAAGAGAGGTTTATGAGGGTTAGAATACATAGCAGTGGAGAAATATGAAGTAGAGCAATATCTATTGGAGATAATAAAAAGATTTATTATTGCGAAAAAGTAAGCTAACAAACTATGTATAGTATTCCATTTGTGGGACACACATACAGCATAGAAAAGTTTATAAATGTATAGGAAAAAAGTCTGTTGTATTGTTCATCAAATTAGTAATTATCTTTAAGGAATAGAGGTAACCATTAAGGTAAGTGAGGAGGAGAAGCATTTAGAGCTTATTCACTTGTTACAGTGTGCAATTCAGGAGCGTTTAAACTTTGTTTAAAACACAAATACAACCAAAATAAAGATAATTTTTTATAGACACATAAACACACAGTTTTTGGGGCTGTGTTTTACTTCATTCCATATATTAAAATGAAACCTACTAGATTTAGTGTTCAGACTCTGTATTGTTTTTAAAATGCTGAACAATTTCAGAAGCAGCTAACAATTATTTGTTTTGAAACCTTATGAAGTTATCTACCAACACACTGTTTTGTATATAGCTGAATAGATATCTTTGTATTCAATAACCCAGAGTTACACAATAATTTCCTTATTATTGTAGCCAATATTTACATTCCTCATATGCGCTTGCTAATCTACTACACTGTATACATCAAGTTTCCCTAAAAATAACATATTGTGGGGAAATGGGAGCAGTTTGATATTTTGGAATATACCAAAAGCCTTGGCTTTGTCCCCTCAGCTCTGTGAAAACTGCCCTGGCCACTCCAAAACAGGTTCTCTAGTCTCATTCCTTTCGAAGGAGGTCTCTAGGAGAAAGCAAATATTTCCAGCTGCAAAGGGGGACAGGATTATGCAGAGCTTTAGGGAAAAAAAAATGCTTAGTCTGGGAAGGAAAGTGGCCATCTTTATCAATACTGTCTATTAGATTGTTTCCCAGTATGTCACATAGGTATCATTTTGAAAGCCGGTTTTAGCAGTTTGAGTCACAGGTTCATCCGAACAAGACTTGATCTTTTTGCACATAACAAATGGTAGGCTGGGAGTGACAGTTGACAGTCCCTTAGCAATTGTCATCTTCCCCAGAAGGGGGAGCAGCCATCAAGCTGTTTAAATTCTATCAAGAGAAGAAAGGATGTGAAAAGTATCCAGTTTTCTTCTGGAATAATTCATATACAATTGGCTTTTACTCCAATTATAAAATGTCTGAAAACTGAATCTTAAACTTCTAACCTTATCAAGCCAGCAATTTGTTTTCTTGAGTTCAGAACATGTTTAAATTCTCCTGACCTGAACAGTTTATAACTTGTCCACCTGTGGCCTGTGTGACACTTAATGTGACAAAGTCTATCGGTATTATCAGGGATAACGAAAAGAGACTTTACTTGGGGGATTTCTATTAGAAAAAATCTGCTAAATACAATTCGTTTATAGATTCAACCACAATTCTACTTTTCATAGGAAAACATTTAAAACAGCTTAATAGGTATTAATCTCTAAACTAATCACTGTTATCAAGTGGCCTGTGGGAATATTGGATATTTTCAGTTATTTGACTGGTCCAATTGTAGGGTATGTGGATGGACTTCAGGGATCTGTGCACCTGGAAGCTGTATGTGAAAGACGGCATGTGTATGTACGTGCCTGAAGCAAAGGCACAGAACTTTCATCAGCATCTTAAAGGGGCTTGTGAGCCAAAAAATGATTAAGAACAACTCTTTCTGGGTTGTGAGTTAATTCATTAAATATCATGCCTATAGACTACAAGCTTTCCTACACAGCAAACTCAATAGCCATTTTTTAAAAAAGAGGCATTTAGCCCTAACTGGTTTGGCTCAGTGGATAGAGCGTCGGCCTGCAGACTCAAGGGTCCCAGGTTCGATTCCAGTCAAGGGCATGTACCTTGGTTGCGGGCACATACCCAGTAGGGAGTGTGCAGTAGGCAGCTGATTGATGCTTCTCTCTCAACGATGTTTCTAATTCTCTACCCCTCTCACTTCCTCCCTGTAAAAAATCAATAAAATATGTTAAAAAAAACAAAAGCTTAAAAGGAGGCATTTATAAGAAATGACCAACTTTCCCCTCACAGCTATACCATATAAATGTTTCAGAGAGTTGCAACCTTAAATATTATGATTTAATCTTTAAGTGGCAACAAAACAACTCAAGACATGAAATCTTGAGAAATAACCGTTGCCACTCGGACCCCTGGCAGGCCAGCGCCATTGCTCGACTGCAACCAGCCCCTGGTTACCTGGGAGGGCACGAAGGTGACAGGGACCCGCTCGTCCTCCAGCAGGCGCTGGGACGCCTTCTGCCAGTACATGTAATCCACCAGAGACTTGTGGTCAAAGGTGCCCGTGGGGGGCTTGTCAGTTTGATCTTTCTGAATCATTCCCACGGGAAGCCTGGGGTCCGGGGCCATGACTTCGATTTCCGATTGCAGCTCTAACAGCTCTTCGGGGGACAAGTTGGACAAGATTTTATCTTCATCAATCTCTTCATCAAAGAGTTCTTCTGGATCTGAATTCCTGCTGTGCTCGGACATGATTCTTTTCTGTATTTTTTTCTATCTTCCTAGAAAAGGAGAAATAATCAGAGAGGATTTAAAAAGCTCTCAAGAAGTCTCCCCTGTTGACAAGCGTCCCAGGTCAACACCCTCTGAGAGATCCCCCCAGCAAGGACCAGGCTGGCTGGGCCGCAGGAGTGCTCCACTGGGCCACAGCGGCTATATTAAGCCGGGCTTGGCTGGAGGCGCACTTTACGGAGCCACCATGCTGCTCTCTTTTTGGCAACTTGAGTCAGCTGTGCAAATCCATCTGACATTTCAGCAGCTGCTGGGCTCGGGGTGTCTGCAGAATGGCTGGGGAATGGGAGCTCCTTTCCAGGCTCTCACGCTGACCGCCACCTCCTCCCAGAGCCCTTCTTTTTATTTAAACAATTAAAGTAACTTACAATATTTCGGGATGCAAATCCAGCCAGCGCCTTGGGGTCTACTGAAGTGAAACTCGCCTCTTCACTTCGATGTGGCCCCGGACGCAGATGACCCGCCGGGGCGGGCTGGCTGTCCCTCTGAGTGTAAGCCGAGCCTCAGCAACAGCGCTCTCATCTGCGTCCGGGGCCACCTAACAGGTGGGACGCACAGCACTTGAATTGCCACTGTGAGGGGGACTTTGAACATTTTAAGTAATTTGTTTTCTCGAGCGTCCGAGGATAAATGTAAATGGATCTAAACTGAAGTGTAAAAACAAAAACCAAAAGCCCAAACATGGAAGTGTTTTCCTGACTTCAGAGGATGGCAGTACTTTTCACATGGCAATATTTATCCAAATGGCAAAGGTGTGTTTTTGAACTAGCCATTCTACTTTAAGAATTTTTTATCCATGTTTTCATCCCACAGGTAAAGCCCCACACGGGTGAAATGACAGGCATACAAGATTATTTAACACCGCAGTGAAACACTGTGTGTTGTGTGTGTGATGAAAGGTAAAAAGAATATATGTAATTGAACACATTTTATCAACATAATGCATCCTTGGAAAGATGCACAAGATACCAACACCCTTGGATAATTGGAAGGCAATGGGCTGTCTGGGAAAAGACTTTGTTTCTGTGTGCCCTTTAATAATTGCCAAAACTTGAACTCTGTGAGTGTAATACTTATTAAAAATATACATTTATTGTACAAAAACTAGGACAATACAAGGAAGCACAAAGATAATGGAAACTTCCCCTTATCCCACTACTAAGGGCCATCACTATTAACATTTTGTTTGTCATTGTAGTCCTTTCTGCAAGGCATATAAACTCAACATCTTTTATACTTTTTTTTTTTACTTAAAGGGCTTTTCTCTAGGACAGTGGTCGACAAACTGCGGCTCGCGAGCCACATGCGACTCTTTGGCCCCTTGAGTGTGGCTCTTCCACAAAATACCATGGCCTGGGCGAGTCTATTTTGAAGAAGTGGCGTTAGAAGAAGTTTAAGTTTAAAAAATTTGGCTCTCAAAAGAAATTTTAATCGTTGTACTGTTGATATTTGGCTCTGTTGACTAATGAGTTTGCTGACCACTGCTCTAGGCTATTGTATATTTTACTATTACAATATTATTGCAACCCATCATATATAAATGTATAAATAGATACAAAATTATTTGCAAAGTATAAAAATTTTACTATTCTAATATATTATTTATAAATATAGTATATAGTATATATTTAATATAATATATAATCAAGTAATATATTTTAAAATATGTTTTTTATTGATTTTTGAGAGAGAGTAAGGGAGAGAGAGAAACATCAATGAGAGAGAAATGTTGATTGTTTGCTTCCTGCCTGCCCCATACTGGGGATAGAGCCTGTAACCTGGGCTTGTGCCCTGACCAGGAATAGAACCTGAGATCTCTTGGTGCATGGGATGATGCTCAGCCAACTGAACCATACTGGCCAGGGCTCAAATAATATATTCTTAAATATTATAGTTATAATAATAATAAAGAATTATAAATAAAATGTATAATTTTGACACATGTTTTATACACACACATATGTAGCAAAACATATGTGAAAAAAGTCAAAAGTGAGTTTTAAATTGATGTTTTAATATTTTCTTCGTACCCCAGTGGTTGACCTTGAACTCCCCAAGGTTGAAAGGCTTTTCATTTATACAGGCAAATGATTCCCCAGAAAAGTATTACCAATTTACCTGCATAATCATTTTAAAGTAAAGTGCACAGGTGCATAGTGGCAACTTCTGTTGAACACCAGTCAGGTCTTCCTTATGCCCCTGTAAAAGGGAAGTAGAAGCTTGGCCTGGGCAGGGAGATTTGTGAACCACTTTGCCCATCACTGATCTGCAGGCAATTATTTCATAGACTCAGTCTGCAGGCCGGTGGTCTAAAAGGACTTGACCAAAAAGAGTTTTGTGTTCAAGGAAGACTGGGAAATGTTACATTCTGAATTTGTCTTTTAGAGATTTGTAAAGTTTATGACCTTTTAGGTACTCTGAAAAATCATACAGGAAAGAAACCCATTTGTTTAGCCCAAATTCCCCAACCTTATTTAGTTAATCCATGCTTTTTTCTTCCAAAAATCCCTTAATAATATCTTGTGCAATTAACTTCCCAAAATTCATACTTTGGAAAATACTGACCTAATTATAAGAGAGGAAGGTCTGGAATCAGTCTGCTGGATTCAAGCCCCAGCTCCACCCGAGTGACCTTGGGCGACCTATCCCAGTTTTCTCATCATATAAAAGGGGCAGAGAATAAAATTTAATATATGCAACTATTGGGTGAACTAAATGAGGTTATATAGAGAGAAATATGTAAATTAAGTGGGATGGTGCATAACAGAGTAAACCCTCAATAAATGTTCATTATTATTATTCTCATATTTCATGGATAACCACAGAAACATCTAAAGAAAAACAACAAAGCCAATTGTAAAATGTAATACATTTTATATACCATTTCCACAATTGAAACCATTATATTAATGACAATAAACAAAAGAACTTAAAAAAAATCTTGCTTTTACAGAAAGTAACTCTGAGACTTTTAGATGAAATTGTTTATAAAGAAAATAGAAAAACATCTTATGTATAAATATGAAGCTCTCCCCAGAAAATGACTGAACTGGTGCTAGTGAGCTTTCAGATCCAAAATCTATCCGGTGAATTCCACTTGATTTGATGCGACCAAATGTTTTGGATGATCAAGCAGATTTTGGAATATCTGTAAGAGATGCGCCATCAGTGAATGCCCGCCCATCTTCTGACTCAGTTTGTGGAGCGGGCACATCCTCCCAGCTGCTTGCATTGTGCATCCGCCCGCATGCTGAGAGGGCGGGTTTCGTGGTGTAATTAGCCTCACTTGGCACACAGATGATCTAGTTGCGCTTTCTCTTAATGAGTTGTTGCGGCTGCCACCACAGCAGCTTCTCACATCAGAAGGCTGCTCTGATACCACAGAGGTGGACATAGCTAACTGGGGGTACCACCTTTAGGGCCCGATGGGCATCACAGGTCAGAGTCCCCAGCGGAGGCTATAAAGTATATAGACACCCTGGGCCCCACCCAGAGGCCATGGAGTCAGAATGCTCAGGTTTGGGCCCAGGAATCTGTAGTTTTTGAAAGCTCTTCAGGTGAGTCTGAGGTGTAAATAGGTGTGAAAGTCCCAGCGCTAGTGCAGGTCACTTATTTTACAGCCCAGGCTTAGAGAGCTTAAGAGACTCTCTGCCCGCAGTATGGCACCTGGCAACTGAGTATGTCAGGCTGGAGGCATCTGAGAAACAGCAGGTGCAGGAAGGACTCTCTGACCTCTACCGCCGCTCACACCCTTGGTTCTGTCACATTTTCCCAGAACTTGCTCTTCCTGTGACCCAGCATAAAAACACTGTTTAACCTTCCTGGGAGTCTCCCGTTCCTCACGAAGGCTCCGTGTGGTGAGAAACTTACATGAAGTGAATGTGCACGCTTTCTGCTCACCTATCTGTCTTCAGTGATTCCAATCTACGGGGCAGCTGGACAAGGGCGGAGAGCAGTAGGAAAAAGACAATAACTTTTTCTTTCTCTGCATTGAGCAAGTCAACCTCTAGCTGCATTACTTCATAGGTAAAGGTGGGATGATAAAGGGACCTACTGAATAGGAGTTTTGAAAAATCCAAATGGCATAACCCATGGTAAACACTTAGCTATTATTATAACAGCACAAATAATTTGTGTGACTCTTCTGCCTAGAAAGTGTCTGATTCCTAACAAATATTGTTCAAGACTGAAAAAATAAATGGCTTTTCATTCTTTCCAAAAGAGCATGTAGAATCCATGTGAAAGAAGCGTGTGCAGCTTGGATATGTTTATGAGAAGTCCTGCTGGTGAGAGGAATGCTGCCTTCATGGTCCGCTGATCCACCCCCAGCCACGGGTGGGCAAGCCTGGCTCTGCCACCTTTCTTCAGCCTGATCCCTGGCTGGACCTGGGCGGGGTTTCTACGAATGCTTCCCAAATGTTCCCAGAGAAATCAGTTCTGTCCTGGTTGTGGCGTCCTACTCACTTAGCCATTCCATTTGGGTTACCAAGACTCTGCTCACTGGCTCCATGTTTCCAGACGATTTCGTGAGTTTGAAACAAATGCCTGGCCCTCTCCTCCAACCCTTCTGGCCCGTGGTGGCGTGGCCTCTGGATTTATGAGGCAAGCGCTCCCCTGGAGGGATAGGATATATCATTCTCTTCACACAGCAATATTGCAATGCTTCTATTGGCCTCCTTTTGCAGATATTAAAGCTGAGATAGGCCTTTGAGCTCAAGACTGGTGGCCTGCGTGCTGGCTCTCCCTCGGTGTCCTGGCCCACCCACGAGGCCAGCAGAGAGCAGCTTTCAGGCCTGCTTGCTGGTGGAAGTGAAACATGGTAAAAACACTAGCAGGTTGCAGATGCTGGAATCAGCAACAGCAGCTCGGTCATCTTCAAACACCCATTGAGAACAGTAAGACATTGAGAGAAAGATTCCGGGATCAAAATCCATCTGGAGAATGCTGGGTTACAGAAAGTTAGAGATGTCTCTTAACCCAAGAGCTTTGAACATGCCAATGAGAATTGTGAATGTCTAAATTGAGAAAATATTTTTTCTGAACTGGTGAGCACAGAAAACTTTTTACATTAGTACATACTATAAGATTAATATTCCTCAGAACACATATTGTGAAATGTTGATCTAAGCAAGTCAAATAAAATAAAGAAAGCAAACTATATATTATATGTTAACATAGAAAAGAAGAATGGAAGAAAATACTCTAAAATGGTACAATTCCAAGTGGAGGGATTGCCAATGATTTTTACTTTGTTTCATGATCCAGGGGTGTATTTTTTTTGGTTCTAGAAAAACAAGTAAGTGCTGCTTTCTTTTTAAAACAGAGACAGTAACTCCAGATGCTTTTTAAGTCGATTTTAGAATAGCTGCTTTAGTCTTCTCCCTAGCATGGGCTCTGACCCCCTAAAACAGGTGAAAAATAAACGCAGGCCTGATCAGTTTTCAGGACAAGACACGTTACCCTTCAATGTCCAGCATCAACAACAACCCATTTATAATCTCCCATGACATTTGTAAATGGAACAGGCAAACGCCAAGTCTTTCTTTTTGGATACCTCACAGCGAGGACATTTCCCAGCTACTTTGACAAAAGTCCAAGTCTCAAAGGCAGCGATACGAAAATGCTTAAAAACTGACAGCAAGCCCCAGGCTTCTCGAGAGTCGTCCGTGTGTGTTTTGTCACAGAGATTTCCTTAACCAACCTGTGAATTCACAATTAAAAGCAAGGGTGAGTGCACAGCTGTGTGAATGGACTTAATGCCACCGAACTGTACATTTAAAATGGTTAATCTGGTAAAGTTTATGTTATGTATATTTTACTACATAACAAAAGGCAGGGATAATGAAATAGATTTAGGTGCTATTTTATTTTGAAATTTCCTCACAACTTTAGATATTTAAAAGTGTGTTTATAGCATTGTTTATTACAGAGACCTGGAAACAACCCAAATGTTCACCAATGGGGGATTAATAAAATAAACTATATTCTATTCCTACTATCTAATACCACAAAACTGCTTATTATTAAATAGCACATTTTGTTAAAAATTTTTAAAAGATGTATTTCTTTTGTATATAAGCACAGAAAAAAGTCTGATAGCATCTATATCAACATGAAACAGATCCTCTTTTCTTCTTTAAATATTTCCAAGTTATTTGAATATTCACTAGTATATATCATTTTATAAGCAGAAAAGCATGAATCCGTAGTCTTTAAATATATATATTATTGATTGCAGAGAGAGGGAGAGAGAGAAATATCAATGAAGAGAAAATTGATTGACTACCTCCTACATGCCCCTTACTGGGGGTCGAGCCTGCAACCTGGGCATGTGCCCTGACCAAGAATCGAACCATGACCTCTTGGTTCATGGGTCAATGTTCAACCACTGAGCAACACTGGCTGGGCTGAAACCATATTCTAGGTGTGTGTTAATATATAGGGAATATCCTTGTGCATACTACTTATAGTAGCATTATCAGGGGAGGCTAGCATTTCCCTCTGTTTTACTATTTTTAAATAAAAGTATAAGAATTAAGACAATATATTTTTTAAAGAAGACAAGTAAACAGGTCAGGGAGACAAATTCTGTGGAAAAATCATAACCAGCAGAATCAGTATTTTGAATAAATTAATTTATAGATTTTGATAGACTTTAACATAATAATATTTAAAGGTGTTCAGAGAAATTAAAAACAACTTCCCTTTAAGAAGTAATAATATGCTGTATACCTGAAACTAATATTGTATGTCAACTGTAATAAAATTTTTAAAAAGAAATAATTATAAATCATTAAACAGGAAAATGTAAAAATGTAAATTAAAAACCTTGGAAAGAAATGATTTAGTTATGGAAATAAGCTACGAGTGAGTGGGATGAAGTCTAGCTGGATGCAGAATGCGTGTGACGGGGACTCAGCACTGAGGCGATCAGCAGGCGGAGGGAGCCGAGGCTGAGAAGGCGATGGAGGTGCGCAGAGCAATTCCAAGGCCCCCGGCTTTGCTGAATAGAAATTCCAGAATAAGGAGTGGAGAGAATGGTGAAGAAGCAATATTTGAAGAGAAATTATTGCTAATTTTCCAGAACTGAAGAAAGACCCAGGTCTTCAGAATGAAAGTGTTTTCTGCCACTGAGCAATGTAAGTTTCATGACATTTAAAACCATTCGTAATACCTGGCCACACTTGGAGAACTTGTAGTAACACTGCAGGACGTCAAGCAGCTACCAGAGAGAGGAAAGGCATTAGCGAGAGAATGACAAAGTCAGAGCCTGCTTGGCTGTAGACATCTTCTCTATAGTAGCAGATGCAATAAGTCAGGAGCAGGACATAAAAACAGGACGGGGAAGCAGAGACCAAACGCAGGACAGCGGCTCTCTGGGCAGAGAAAGAGGAAGGAAAGGAAAAGGTGGCTCAGGGCCTCAAATGTGACTCTAATACTTGGCTCCTTAAAAAAACCTTCGAAGCACTGTTGGTGAGAATGTAAAATGGCACAAGCGACTATGAAAAAGGCTGCCAGGTTCTCAAAACATTAAAAATGTGGCTGCCATATGATTCAGCAATCCCACTTCTGGGTTTATATCCAAAATAATTGAAAGTAGGATCTCAAAGAAATATTTGTACATCCGTGTTCATGGCAGCATTATTCACAATAGCCAGGAGGTGAAAGCAACTCAAATATCCGTGATCAAATAAATAGATAAGCACCACGTGGTGTACACACCCAGTGGAATCTTATTCAACCTTAAAATAGAAGGCAATTCTGTCATGTGCACAACAAGAACGAAGCTGGAGGACGCTATGTGAAGTAAAGTAAGCCAGTCTCACAAAAAGAAATGCTGTGTGGTTCCACTTGCATGAGGTGCCTGCTGTGGTCAGATTGAGTCAGGAATGGTGGCTGCCAGGGGTGAGGGGAGGGAGAAATGGGGTGTTGTTTGGGGGTGCAGAGTTCCAGTTTTGGAAGATGAGATAGTTCTGGAGATCCATTGCCCAGCAATGTAAATATACTTAACTTTACTGAATTGTACACTTTAAAATGATCAATATGATGAATTTTATGTTACATGCTTTTTACCACAATTTAAAAATACTTAAAAAATGTTGAATAAAAGATATCAGAAGCAAATAATTAGATGATAAAGATGTTCCCACTAGTATTTACTATATGAGATTCTATTAATTTCTCTGAATAAAAAGCCACTTAAAAAAAAAAACGGATGGTTCAGTCTCTCAACAGAAGAACGGGTAAAAGAATTGTGGGAGAAGCATCGAGGGAAGCCTGCTCAACAGTAACAATGAACCACTGAGAGACACAGCAACAGGACTGAATTCATGGACATTGGGTTAAATGAAAGAACCCAAACACAAAAGAATACACGAAGCAAGATTCTATTTAAATGAGGATCGAGAACAGGCACAGAAAGCCCCGGAGATAGAAATCAAAGAGCACTTGCTTCTCGGGGTGGGGATTGACTGGAAAGTTGGCGTTGGGAGGCTTCTGGGGTGACAGCGGTATCTTGATTGGGGTGTGGGTTACATACGTGAGTGCCTGTGCCCAAGTCATCTGTTTGTACACCTCAGATGTCGGCCTTTCCCTCAGTGCACATTTCACCTCAATGTATGAACAGAATTGAAAACAAAAGGTAAAGCTAGGAAGGAATGCAGGGCTTCCGAGAGTGGCAAAAAGAACCGCAGCGTCTGTGGCACCACTGCCTAAGGATACGAGGCAAAGGGCACTTCAGTTGATTGAAACGCAAGGAGAAATTTAGGTATCACAATTCTGTTACTCAAGAAGCATCAGGACATCAGAGAAAAGGCCAGAGCTTCAAGAAACGTTAGAAGCATAACCTGAAACCATGTTTGGTGTCTCAAGAATTTTATCAAATCTCACTAAGGTATGAGCAAGCCTCTTCTTTGGTGCCTTTCCAAAGAAAGGGCTGAAAAATATGGTCATTGGAGATAAGTTAATTCTTGTTGTCTCTTTAAAATGAGTTGATTTTAATTTATATAAATCATAAATGTTTATTATAGAAAAAATAGAAACTACAGCTAGGCAGAAAGAACAAATTGAAATCAGTTAAACTATAACCACTCCTAACATGAGTGTTTGTTCAATGCTGTAACTTTTTCTTTTAATGCTGTTTCTGTCTTTTCTATTATGTAAGTGCGATTCTGCAAATCTCACTTTGCAGAAACCCGTGGCTGTCTTTACACAGTTAGATCATGTTATTAATTCTATTTGACCCCAGACTCATGGGGTGAGCTTCAAATGCTTTCCTCAGTTTCTCTTTTTCTAAAGACAAGAGAAATTAAATTTTTCTTTTTTCTTTTTATGGTGAAAATGAGACCTTTAACACACTCTCGAGAGCGGCGTCTGTCCCATTGTACAGGCACCTAAATTTGTCTTTTTTTAAAACATGTTTTTATTGATTTTAGAGAGAGGAAGGAGAGATATAGAGAGATAGCAACATCGATGGGTGACACATTGATCAGCTGCCTCCTGCACACACTCTCCTGGGGATCCTGGCCGCAACCCGGGCATGTGCCCTGTCGGGGAATTGAACCAGTGACCTCTTGGTTCATGGGTTGACGTTCAATCACTGAACCACACAGGCCAGACTTAAATTTGTCTTTTTTAAAAAAATCCCCCCCCCCCCAAGGATATTTTTCCATTGATTTTTAGAGAGAGTGGAAAAGAGAGGCAAAGACAGAGGAATATTGACGTGAGAGAAACACATTAACTGGTTGCCTCCTGCAGGTGCCCTGAGCAGGGGCCAGGCTGGGGAGGAGCCTGCAAATGAGGTACGTGCCTTTGACTGGAATCGAACCTGAGACCCTTCGGTCTGCAGGCCGACACTCTATTCACTGAGCTAAATTTGTGTTTTGAATGTTAGCATTTATGAAATTTGTTCTGTAACTTCAAAGTAGTAATATTTCTCCATGAATGATCTCTTCCTACTAATATAGCAACACTATTACCTAAACCTGTGTAGGAAACATGGCTACAAATGGCTGTAAACATGATTTTTATAAACGAATACACCGGAGTTTACAAATCCAGCGAGCCTGTTCCCCTCCGTAGTGTCTGGTTCTGCCATTCATGAAAGCATCTCAGTGAGCCTCTGAGAGCGCCTCTGGGCGGCGGTGGGTTCTGGTAGGTGCTCTCAGTTGGACTTTTCTCCTCTAGAACACGAGCAACGCAAGATCAGAGCCCGTGTTGGTCTCCTGGACTTTGTGATCCCCAGCGCCTAGAAGAGATGAAGAGGGGCTGGGACTGATGTGTGGAATGAACGATAATACATTTTCATGTGTTGAGGGTCAGTTGATTGCTGAAATACTTAGAGTTTCCCAGGATGACTATCCCCTGGCGCCCCTCCCACCTCCCCCCTCTCTTTTCAGCGTGGTTGGGGGTTAATGAGTGAGGGTGAGAGTGACAGAAAGTTAGGTCTGAGAGGTAGGCATGGGTCAGATAATGTACAGATGGTAAGGGGTCCATAGTTTATTCTAAATTTAAGTGCAATTGGAAGCCACTGCAAAAGAATTGCAAGGGACTAAGATGATTTGTGGCTTTAAAAGATCCCTCTGACTGCATGAGGAGAACGGATTTCAGGGTGGGGTGGGGTGGGGTGGGGGACAGTGGTGGAAGCAGGAGACACTTAGGAAGCTGCTGCAGAAGCATTGAGGGAGGATGGCAGCGTGAGCGATCAAACAGCAATGGTGACAGGTGGCTGGCTTCTTTTTTCTTGTGTTAAATTTCATTTTTCAGTTAGAGTGAAAGTGGATTGTTTCTGAATGGATTTGGGTAGTGGAATAGCAGGAGCTAAGGGAGGCATCCTGTGAGGCCTCAGAGACAGACACACACCCACCATTTCAGTATCCATGTTGCTCGGTTAAGATTCAAACTCCGGAGAACAGCTAGTCCTCAGCGTGGGTGGCCTGGGCAGGGTGGGCACCAGGACCGGTCGCCCCACAAACACTCCTGTGGTGGGAAGAATTGTTGGGATGCTGCTCTCAGGAAAAGAAGAAATGGTTGCTGGGTTAGTAAAGATATAATACATATCCCTTACCTACATGCCAAGTTTATAATCATATCACTGATTTTTGTAGAAAAAAAAATCATAGCATATCATTCTATTGAACATGTTAATACTAGTTAATAGATTAAATTTACACATAAGTAAAATAGCAGAATAAAAATTTAAGATATTTATCCCTAATATTTTCTCCATACCTAAACTGCCCCAAAATCAGGTTCAACCTGGCAAAACTTTGCTATATTAATTTATAAAATTTAAGTCCCTTCCATTGCATTTTTTTCCCATTGCACTTTAAAATATTTTTATTGATTTCCGAGAGGAAGGGAGAGAGAGAGAGATTGAAACAGACAATAGGGTGGTGAAGGTCTGGGGTGGGGGTGGAGGCAGGTTGGAGGGGGGTCAATGGGGGAAAAGGGGACAAATGTAATACTTTCAACCATAAAGACTGAAAAAAAATATGATGAGAGAGGATCATTGATCAGCTACCTCCTGCACGCCCCCTACTGGGGATCAAGCCTGCAACCCAGGCATGTGCCTTTGACTGAAATCAAACCCTATTGCACTTGGATTCTAATACGCTTTCCAGAGCTCAGGTGAACACTCCAGGATCAGCACACACTCCCCTTTGTGGAGAGGGTCCCAGGAGTCGTGTCCCTAGCTCGCTGTCTGCTTGCTACTGGGCTGGCTGAGGCAGTGCAGGGCACTGTATTTCCCCCTGACTCAGAGCCGGGGCAGCTGACAGGGAGTAGAAAACCAGAGCTGGGTGTCAGAAGCTGCCTCCGGTCTCATCAGCTCTTTCCTGTGGGCAAATCATGCACCCTTCTAGTGAGGTTTACAGTCTGCGAGACATTACAAAACATGTGCGCCTGACAGGCTGTTGGAACCCCCTGAGGATGCCTGTGGAGGTGCTTAGACAGTCCTGAGAGTGGTACAAATGCGCCTTGTGATGATCAATGCCGGCCGTTTCCACCTAGGAATCCTACGCTTGTGTTTCCTAACAAGTTCTCTGTCTTGGCCTCCCTTGCTTATACATTTGACTTGGAATATCACCTGCGCCCTATTTTCCTAGCTGACCTCACCCTAAATTTCCAAAACAGCTTAAATAACACCTCTTCCAACAGCCTTCATTCTTTCTTCCCCTGGCTGTAGAGAAGGCTTCCTCTTGGGACAATACGCCTCCCAGCCCCCCAACTCCCCAGCCCTCCACCCCCAGTCACACGGCCATTCTGTGGATGTGAGGTGCCCTCTTACTACCTCTGCCTCCTGGTGCATTGCTCCTCCACGACACAGCCTGGTTGTCTTCTGCTGATGGCAGATTTTTCATCTGCTTGATGATGATGATGTGTGTGTGTGCGCTCACCTTGCATTGGAGGTGAATTGTTAGCCAGTCTGAATGCTAATATCTGCTCCCTCAGCCAGACTACAGCGACTACGAATAAGGGCGGGGCCTGCTGCTGAACAGGATGTGCCAGTAGCTAGTTCTTCAAATGGAAGTGTTTTTCAATTAACGTATCTTCTCCTTTCCTCACTGTGTAAAAGGGAGAAGAGATGACACTCTAATATATAAAAGATAACTATTACCCAAATGATCTCAAGTTTACTTGGTTATTCCTCACATTCTTTACAGCAAAAGATTTGCCAATGTCTCAGACATCAGACTGCTTTATAAGGACAGGGAGTACATCTGTTTCTATGTCTCAAGTGATTCAGTGCACACAAAAAGTTATCTAGTATTTCGGTTGAATGAATGAATGGTTGGGGAGAAAAGTATCAAAAATAGTTGTCAAAAATAATGTGATGAATTTATGAAGTCAATAGGAACACAGAAGAAGCCATAACTCATGTGTGGCCTTCTCTGCCCTGATATTTACAACCTGGTCTTCCCATCAGGGTTTCTACTGTGCGAGAGAGCGCCCCTGGGACCAGGCCCTCTCCTCCCTCAGAGCACAGACATTGCCACCGTGCAGTTGTATGCAGCCTGGAGAGCAACCAGAGTGTCAGCTTACATAGTGAGGCGTTGGAGCTTGTGTGACAACTTTTACAGCAACTTGAACCAAAAATAACCAAGAGTGGTTCAAAATAGCCAACCATACTGTAGCTGGTTTTCAACTTGCAGTTGAAAATCACAATCTGTTCACCGGGTGAGCTCTTGTTGTTTTAGATAGAAACGTGGTATTAGAGGCGAGAAAGTGCCGTAGACGACAAGAAGGGGGAGACCAAGTCATTCTCTAAGTGTGTACCCCCTTAGTTCATAGATTTTAGAGAGAAGAGGGAGGGAGAGAGAGGTGAGAGAAAGAGAGATTTGTTGTTCCACTTATTGATGCATTCATTGATTATTACACATTCCCTGACAGGCGATCAAATCTGCAACCTTGGCGTATCAGGACGACGCTCTAACCAACTGAGCTACCTGGCCAGGACACCACCATTTTTCTAGTTACAGTGAGGTTGTCTCCCTAATCCTGTGACCACGGTCATTCTTTACCTATTTCACATGTATCATGGGTTCTTTTGTAAAATTAATGAACCGTATCATGTGCTAAATGCTTCAGAACAAACTTCACATTGTGGGCTCCAATCTTTCACCCTGATAAATCGCACCGAGTGCTCGCTGTCTTTGTTTGCTAGACATGCCCTGACTTTGCTCAGCAAATGTTTGCATGTAACACAAGCTAACATCACTTTAAAAAATACTTGTAAGTATGATGGAGGCTTCTAAAGTTGAAAAAAATATTTATCTGCCTCTGTCCAACTGAAATCCACTGAAATGCAATCTGGGGATTAGAGAGGATCAGATGATGCCTTTAAAATAACAACCACCCAGTAACAGAGGAATGAGTGCAAGGCTCTGAGGAAGAGACAAGGCCATGGAGATGTGGGGTTTGCATGTCTAACAGTGTAGCACTAATTTTTGGGAAGAAATTATCTTGTTTTTACTAAAATAATTGTGAGGCTTTTTATATGTCATGGCATGTATAATTTCTATTAACACTATCTTCTCCAAAATGTGTATTTCTAGGATGAAGAGAAATAACATTTCAAAGTTTCATGAAGAAATAAAAATTAGGTGACCACTAGCATATTTTGATCTAAAGCCAATTAATTTTTGCATTCATCCTAATAGATTTTCCATCTTTTTTGGCATCAGAATAGATCTTGAAAGCTTAAACACCTCTCGAGAGCTCAAATATGTGTGTATAATATGTTCATTAAGCAGTCATTTAAATGAAAATACAATTTTAATCAGTGCAAAATTGGTTCTTGTACATTAATCAAGATAAGTAAACAGCAAAACCTCCCAATTGCTACCAAGGCACCTGAACAGCTTGCCGAGGCCATGTCAGGGCATGACCCCGCAGAAAATTACAACTGTTCCCATGGGCTCAGGCTCATGTTACAGGGCAGGGAAGGCAGGTTCATGGCCCTTGTAGTGCCATTCCCCTCTGTCATGTCCATGGCAGACATTGCTAATTGATCATGGCATTCTCTCTTGAGGTGAAGCACGAGACTTGGTTGGAAAGTCTGTAAGGAGTATTTTCCAAAAGGTCGGGGGCCTCTGGGGGGACCTTGCCGAAGGCGGCAGCCCCTGCCTTGACTTTTCCAAATAAGCCCGAGATCCCAGGTGTTTTGCTAAAATCTCTATGTTTAGTCTTTAAAGACCCGACCTTGTAGAAGCATGTGCTTTCTCAAGGATGCTTACCTGCTGATTGAATCTAGAGGTTAATTTTAGTTCAAGCTGTTATGATAACAAAAGCCAAAGGAGGCAGGTGAACAGGGCTACTTGGCTGGGACAGCCAAGTAGTGCCTTAGCCCTGTCTTTCACAGAAACACGTGTTAGAGTAATCTATTCATCCATGGCTCAGGGGCTGCTGGTCAGCCCCCGGCACTCTCTAAGCCCAGGAAAGCCTCAGATGTCCCTCACTTATATCCCCCTCAACAACAATAAGTTGGCATCCATCCATGGACAAAAGTCCTGTTGTTGGAGCTTTGGGATTGAGGTAGGAGATTGTGAAGCCCACGGTTTGAGACTGAGGAGAGCTAGTTGGAAGGCAAGCTCACCCTGAGGTGGCTAACCATGGTCTCAGCTGCAGACCCAGAAATTACTCAATATCCCCGAGAACTTAGCTACAGCCCCAGTTGGCTTTTGTTCTGTTGTCGGCTCCATATGCTAAGGGACCCATATGATAGGTAATAGTCATACAGACTTTGATCCCAGCTGTGGAACTTTAGTACACCATGAACTGGCTCCATCCTTTCTTGGCTGCAGTCTTTGAGCCTCTGGAAGTGACCCTGACAAACTCTGTAAGATCTCAGAGGTACAGAGAACATTTCATCCAACAGCACCAGAACACACATTGCTCTCGAGAACACATGGAACACTCCTCGGGACAGAACATATGTGGGGCTGCAAAGCAAATCTTAATAAATTTCAGAATATTGAAATCACATCAAAGACCTTTTCTAACCACAATGGCATGAAATTAGAAATCAATAACAAAGAGAAAACTGAAAAAACAACAACACACAAATTCATGTAAATTAAACAACAACATACCTCACCAGCAGATGGGTCAAAGAATAAATCAAAAAGGAAATCAGAAAGTATCTTGAGGCAGCATATCAAAATGAAAATGCAGCTTATCAAAACTTATGGGGTGCAGTAAAAACAGTTTTAAGAGGGACGTTGCTAGTGAAAAAGGCCTACATTAAGAAAAAAGGAAGATCTCAAGTAAACATTCTAACTTTATACCTCAAGGAGTTAGAAAAATAAGAACAAACAAAGCCCAGAGTAAGCAAAATTGTACATGAGGACTCAAATAAATAACATGATAAATGAAAGAGGACGGCTACGTTATGTGATACCACAGAAATACAAAGCAGCGTAAGAGACTACTATAAATAATTGTTCACCAACAAACTGGGTAACCTAAAAGAAATGGAAGCATACAACCTGCTAAGACTGAATCATAAAGAAATAAAAAATTTGAATAAATTAATAACTAGTAAGGAGATTGAATAAGTAATCAAAAGCCTCCCAACAAAGAAAAGCCTGGTGAATTCCACTAAACTTTTAAAGAATTAATACCAATCCTTAAACTCTTCCATAAAACTGGAGAAGGAGCCACTCTCAAATTCATTTAACAAGACCTGCATTACCCTGATACCCAAGCCAGATTAGGACACTACAAGAAAAGAAAACTATAGATGATTAGCCCTAAAGAATAAAAATGTAAAACTCCTCAACAAAATAGTAGAAAACCCAATTTAAGAGCACATTAAAAGGGTCATATACCATGATCAAATGGTATTATCCCTGGTATACCAGGATGGTTCAACATATACAAATCAATAAATGTGATAAACCACATAGAATAATGGATAAAAGTTATATGATTCTCTCAATAGATATGGAAACAGCATCTGACAAAATTCAACCCCCTTTTATGATAAAAGCTCTAAACAAATGGGGTACATACCTCAACATAATAAATCCATATATGACAAAACCATTTCTAACATCATACTCAGTAGTAAAAAGCTAAAAGTTTTTCCTCCCAAATTAGGGACAAGACAAGGATGCCCTCTCTCACCACTCCTATTCAACATAGAACTGGAAGTTTTAGCCAGAGCAATTAGATAAGAAAAAAAAGGTATTCAAATTGGAAAGTAAGAAGTAAAGTTGTCTCTGTTTGCAGATGATATATACTTATACATAGAAAATCCTTAATAATTCCACAAAAAAACTGTTGCAGAATACAAATTCAACATACAGAAATCAGTTGTGTCTCTGTACACTTAAAAACATCTTTAAAAAATCCCATAAAAAACAATACAATTTTTAGGAATAAATTTAACCAAGGTAATGGATGGTCTATACGCTGAAAACTATAAGATACTGACAAAATAAATTTAAGACAGAAATAAATGGAAAGGTATCTTATGTTTGTAGATCAGAAGAATAAATGTTGTTAAAATGTTTGTATTATCCAAAGCCTCCTATAGACTCAATGCAATCCCTACCAAAATTCCAATGGCATTTCTTACACAAATAGAAAAAACAACCCTAAAATTTGTATAGAACTACAAAAGACCTTGAATAGGCAAAGACATATTGAGAAAGAAGAACAAAGCTCAAGGTATCATACTTTCTGATTTCACCTATATGACAAATCTACAGTAATCAAAACAACATGGAACCTATAATAAAACAATATGGTACTGGCATAAAAATAGACACACAGAATTGAGAGCCCAGAAATTTTATATATATATATATATATATATATATATATATATATATATATATATATACATACACACACACATATATATATATATATATATATATATATATATATATTTAACTAATATTTGACAAGGGGTTCAAGAATATGCAATGGGGTACAGATAGCCTCTTCAATATATGGTTCTGGCAAAACTGAATAAATTCACATACAAAAGAAAGAAATTGGAGCCCTATCTTACACCACTCACAAAAAGTCACTAGAAATGTATTAAAGACTTAGTGTCTGACCTGAAACTGTAGAACTCCAAGAAGAAAACATAGGGAAGAGCTCCTTGACTTTGGCCTTGCCAACAATTTTTGGGATATGACACCAAAATCGCAGGTACCAAACATAAAAAATAAACAAGTGGAACTACATCAAACTAAAAATGTCATGCACAGGAAAAGAAACAGGCAACAAATAAAGAGGCAACCTATGAAATGGGAAAAAATATTTTCCAAATCTTATATCATAGAAGAAGGCGGAGTAGGTAAGCGCTGTGCTTGCCTCCTCCATGATCATATCAAAGTTACAACTAAACTGTAGAACAACCATCATGGAGAACCACATGAGGTCTAGCTGAACAGAAGTCCTACCACTAAGGATATAAAGAAGAAGCCACATCCTCGAGACTGGTAGGAGGGGCAGAGACGCGGAATGGGCTGGTCCCACACCCACGAGTGTTGGATAAAAATTGGGAGGAATATCTCACTGAGCCTCCCAGCCCAGGGTTCACGCGCTGGGAAAAGAAGTCCCCATAACTTCTGACTGTGAAAATCAGCTGGGATTGTGGCTGAGGGAGATGGAGCTGCTGGGGTCCAGGCCTTCCTCTTGAAGGGCCGGCGCATGGATTTACTCACTGACGGACCCACCTGCTCTGAGCTCCAGTGCTGGGGCATTGCTCCACTTGTTAAAAATACTTTGTTGATCAGAATCTAGGTGCTCTGAGTTTGGAACTATTTTCTTTCCCCTCCAGGGTTTATCTGATTACCTCACTAGCCTCACGGCATAGTAACTCTTGATACTGCCCCAACACAGACACTGGGCTCAAGATGTCTGCATCCCTTGAGATTCTTGGTAGATCTCCAGCCCCAACCTTGCTTTGTTGAGACTGTGCCGGGTCTGCAGTATATGTCAAGCCAACAGCTTCTGAAGGATAGATTGGACCATCGTTGCTAGTCTAGCATTATTTATGCATCAAATGTGCACATCACCACTTGATTATCGAGAAGCTTGTGTTAGCTGAAACCAGAATTTTAAACTTATTAAGACATGAATTCCATGAGGCTTTTCCAAAAGGGCCTGCAGCCAAAAGGTATTGGTTACTTGAATAAGCAAAGGGGCTCTTTACAGAGAGAGCTCACATATCTGAAGTGGTCAAACCCCAGGGAGAGGCACTGTGTAGCTCATCATCTCTGTTAGGTGCTGTACATGTGTATTTCTTATCCACATCTCAACAACAGACCAGCTTCCTCATTCCCTTTTGAGGGATGAGGAAAATGACCTTGGGCATATAACTTAGTAAAGCATCAGCTTGCTTCTCTATAAAATGGGAGTGATGATCCTCCCTACTTCATGCGTATGTTGTGAGGATTCAGTTGGATAACATGTGGAACCTAACTACATGACAAGAGCCTAACCACTGTTAGGTGTTATTGTTATTATTCCTACTAATATGAGCAGAGTGTACAAAAGTGGCCCCAAAGTCTGTTCTGTCCACATGACTGCCAAATCACAGGAGCCACAATTTTTTCAGTTGTTTACATGTAATCTTAGAGAAATGGACCTTTTTCTGTCTCAGAAAATAATAATAATAAGTTAAAGTTATTATTCATTTCTCAGAACACCCTCTCCCACCATAGCCTCCCCCAAAGAAGGAAAAAACCCAGAGACCAAGCAACTTGTGAGTGCTTTCCCCTAGTCTTAAGGTAGCCTTTCCTTCCAGTTGGAGAAAACCATGATTACTTTAGCCTGGTGTGCGTGGATTACAGGAAGATAATGAATCCATTACAGTCAGGATGGTTCTTAGCAATGGTTCCTGAACAGAAACCCATTAGTTGGCTGGTTAGTACCACAAATTGCTCACTGCTGACTCTGCTCTTGGACAGCGACTACTCAGTATCTTCTGATCCTTGATGGCTACAAAAGTAACACATCTCCTCTTCCTCTCTGTCCCCTTCTTCTTCTTTTAGGTTCACAAGATAATAGCAATCTTGAACACACACACACAGACACACACACACACACACACACACACACACACACACACACACACACAAGTCAGAGATCACTTCCTTGACTCCATCCTGCTCCCAGCTAGACTGCCTGCCCTCACCCAGTTCCCTTTGGGTCCCCGATCACATCACTTTGCACTACATTGCAATTATCTATGAACTTGACTGACTTCAAAATTAGCAAACTTCTAAGGGATGGAGCCCCTGTCTGAAGCTGTGGTATTCCTATTGCCTAGCACAGTGGTCCGCAAACTTCTAAGGGATGGAGCCTCTGTCTGAGGCTGTGGTATTCCTATTGCCTAGCACAGTGGTCCGCAAGCCGCGGTTTGCCACTCTGTTGACTAATGAGTTTACCGACCACTGGGATAGGGGCTTAATCACAAGGAACAACAACAGCCTGTAATTACTGGAATCGAGAGTCTAAGTCAGTGGTCGGCAAATTCATTAGTCAACAGAACGGCAAACCGCGGCTCACGAGCCACATGTGGCTCGCAAGCCACAGTTTGCCGACCACTGGCCTAGCACATTATAGGAAATAATTTATAAACAAGTTATTTAATAAATAAATGAAGAGCATATAGAAAACAAGGAAATACGGTAAAAATGAATACATATGTGTTTGCACATGCTTGCATGGTGACATTGGAGAGAATGAGGAAAGAATGGGGAAAGTTTTGAATAGAGTGGACAATGGTCCTTGGGGCTGAATTAAACAGTGAGGTGAGCTAGAATATGGTCGATCTTAAGTATTCAGACCTGGCTGGTGACCTGGACAGTAGAGAACCATTTCCCCCCATGCTTTTATTGTGACAAAAGATGTATTACATAAAATTTGCCATAAGTCATTCGTCGAGGAAATTTCGTAAGAATCTGCAGTGAGGTAACCAGATAAACCCTGGAGGGGAAGATGCTTAGGGTGCCGTCTAAGAAGACAGCAGCGTTTCCTCTATCGTCTCTCAACCTGTAACGTGCACCTTGTAAGAAACGTAACCTTATTCAGTGGGTCTGGGACGAAGCCTGAGATTGTCTCGTGTAACAAGCTCCCAGGTCACATTGATGCTTCTGGTCCCGACGGCTCCGCTGCTACTTGGGCCCTGTGGATCTCTGAAGCTCTCCCTTCCCATTCCAAAGTCTTCAGAGCCAGTGCAATTGCCTAGCTTGGGTCAGACACACATTCCTGGATTCAGCTATACTTAATGGGTCAGGTCATGAAATTGCTAAACCACAACTGGCATTTAGCAAATGTTTTCTCTGAACCTGTCACTTGCTGTGCTGTGCATTTTAGACACATTATCGCCTCTATCCTGCAAACCAACCCTTTGAAGTGAGAGGAGAAAATGAAGGCTTGGAGGCCCCCAGTGATGTTCCCAAGGTCACATGGCTAGCAGGGGTCCTAGCCAGGATGTGAGCCCACACGGACGGACTCCAGATCCACTGTGGCCCATCAGCTTTGAGATTTGGCTGTGGAGACTGGGGCCCTTGTCACAGTGCGGGAGAAGTTTCTAGAAGAATCGCTGTCCCCTGGGTGGCTATGCCCTGGAAGATGTACTATGCAGCCCTGCATTAGTATTTGTGTGTTGGCATAGAGGTGGCGACCAGCTTGTGTGCTGGAATTTTATCGTTTCTCCAATAAGTAAGATGCCTCTTTTCACAAGTTCAGGAAAGGACTCATTTGTCGTAGGAAGACCGAGTGAATAGCATGTATGTTGAAAGAGCTGGGTAGGAGGGATGGTGGGGGATGCCAGCTCCCTGCTGCTTAATGTGTGAGCCACTGACAAGATCATAGACATGCCCTGAGATCTATTCACAGGCCAGGCCCCCCTCCTGAATCAGAACCCCCACGTCATCGAGGTTGAAGGTGACGCACAGGCTTGGGTTGGCCCGCACTGCGGGAGCTCAGGCAGCACTGCACAGGCGCAGGGCTCTCTGCATTTTGCTTGTAGAACAACCGCGCTGCTTCCCCCAGGCCGGGAGCTGACCCCAGGCCCCCCTCCACAGGCTGGCATCCTGCAGAAGGAGGAGGGGGCTCCCTGATAAGGAAGGGGAGAGCGGGAAGAGGCCAGATCTGGTTCAGCGGTTCTCACTCCCCATGCTGAGGACTTAAAACAATCAATGGGTTTTGCCAAGATGTTCTGCTTTAGCTGGTCCACTAGGCCTGAGGCGTCAGTGTGTGTTTAAAGCTCCCTGGGTGGATATAGCGGACTCGATCTAGCTCAACTCCCCTGGGAACATCGGGAGTGGGAATGAGGTGCCTTCTTAACAAGTACTGTCTGCTTCGGGTGAAACGAGGCGAAACAGCAGAGCAGGCCTCCCGCCACTCCAATGTGCCTAAGCAGCAGCTGAGACTCCGGCTGACCGGACTCTGTACATTTGGGCTGATCAATAATCTGTTCTCAACATCCTGTTCTGGTTGATGTATTTTTGCTGAGTAGAGATTTTTGAGGCTGTTAGTCTATAATTTAATTTTATTTGAACCTCAAAAACACCTCCTTTGGATTTGGGTATTTTTCTTCTTCATTTGGTATGTGTTATGGGTTGAACTGTGTCTCCCAAAAAAGACATGTTGTAATCCTAACCGCAGTAGCTGGGAGTGTAGCCTTGCTTGGAAGTTGGATCTTTACTGTTCAGATGTAATCAGGTTCAGGCGGGCTAAGTCAACACGCCCGCCTCCCGAGAAGAAAGGGATGCGGACACAGCGCTGTGCACCTGGGGAGGCGCCCTTGGAGAGGCCGGAGAGGGCAGGGCAGTGCTCTGCAAGCCAAGGGAGCCGGGGCCACATGGGAGCCAGGCAGGGAACAGATTCCTCCAGCCTCAGAGGCGTCACTCTGTCTCACTCAGACTCCAAACTGAGACAATCCATGTCTGTGTAAGTCACATAGTGTGTTTTCTTTCTTTACAGGTGCCCTAGAAAACCAACACACTGTGTATATACTATGCAATTCCACCAGCACTTGCCAAACAACAAGTTGGTTTTAGATTAGAAATGGAACACATCCTATATAATAAAGAGAAAATATGCAAATTGACCATCATTCCATCACAAAGATGGCTGCACCCACAGCTGAGGCCAAGTTCCCATAAGGAGCCTTAATGAGCAATCAGCAGGGACCTGAGGCTACGCCCTCCCCCCGCCCCCATGGGGCTTGACAGGGGACCTCAGGCTGTGCCCCCCACCTGGCAGGGCTTGACAGGGGACCTCAAGGTGTGCTTCCCGTCCTGGTGCTGGGCTAGGGGACCTCAGGCTGCTCCCCCTACCCCAGCGCCAGGCTGGGGAAATCAGGCTGCACTCCCCACCAGGTGGGGCTTGACAGGGGACTTCAGGCCACGCCCCTCCCACCCCGGCACCGGGCCGGGGAACCTCAGAATGCACCCCCCTGGCGGGGCTTAATGGGGGACCTGAGGCTGTGCCCCCCACCTGGCAGGGCTTGACGGGGGACCTCAAGGCATGCCCCCCACCCTGATCTGGGCTGGGGGACCTCAGGCCATGCCCCCCGGCCTGGCACTGGGCCAGGGGACCTGAGGCTACGCCCCCCTGCCCAGCAGGGCTTGACAAGGGTGGGACTGGCCGGGTCTGGATCTAGTCCAATGGGGGAGAGGGGGCGGCTGGGTCTGATGCGATTTTGAGGTGCATGTGGGTGGGTGAGGACTTGACTCTGGTTCCTGTGGTGTGTCCCAGACTCTGACAGGAGGAAGGTTTTCATATACATTTTACTAATTTTCTTTCATCTCTGACACTTCTATTATAGAGAAAGGGCAAATAGCAATATTAAATTATTTCCTCTAATTAATCCCCTTTTAATGTGCACGAATTTCGTGCACCAGGTCACTAGTATTTAAATAAACATGTTCCCTGATTTCTAAGAGCTTAAGGTGGAGTAAACACACACATACACACACACACACACACACACACACACACACACACACACACACACCAGCAATCCAGAAACAGGGGATTGTGGGAAGTATCAGGTAGTACTCTGAGAAAGATCCATTTGCCTCAGAGGGGTCTAGGGAAGTTTCACTGGGTAGGTAGGGTATGAATTAGAAATTGAAATGGTTGTTCAAATCATGCAATTTCCTAAAAACCCATTAACATGCTTTAAGGATTCACTCATATAATTAAAAACCAAGTTCCTCACATAGTACTTGAAGCCAGGTGAGCCTCGCAATACTTCCCCTTCTCATCTGCAGGCAGCAGCTATTAGGAGAAATAACTGCTGACAATATATTTAATTTCCCTAGCTCAAAGGAGCTCAAACTCGCTAACGTTTCAATTCTAGGTGGGCAGCATGATACCAGTAACTTTAAAGGATGAATTTCATATACTCGCAATTGTTTTCATAGCACCGTGAATGAAAGCAAATCTGTGAGGTTCAGAATGTTGCTCTGCCAAGGAAACAATTATGTTGCCCAGAGTTGGAGATCTCAAAGCAGCAGCTGCAGGACATGCAACACAGAACACCTACAGCATTTTCTTCATTATATCCCAACGCAGGCTTGTAATTTCTTATCCCAAAGCATCTCAGGATGAAGCTCACACTGTCCTTTTGCCTTTAAGCCTAAAACCTAAGCCAGTTTTCTGTATGGTCTTGGCCCTTGTTACTCTACTAAATCCACTTATTATTCCTGGTCTGTGCTCAGGCTTAGTCCAGCAGGTCTATTTCATTTTGAAATTGTGAGCTCTCTTTATTACAGTGTCTGGTTGCCTTGGTGATGGGACGGGCAGGAGGACGGTCCGATAAAATGAAGAATATGCATGAGACATGCACATGTTAAACATTATTTGTTGTTTTCTCAACTTCAGATTTAATTGAGTATTCTTCGCTTACTTGGTAAATCTGACAACTGTACAAACAGCACAAGTGTTTAAATTACACCCTGAGGTAGGACAGTGTAGCTCATGCACTTGGTGAATGTGAAGTATGAGCGGAGAGAAAGGGCCAGACATAAGTGTAGAATGGTTTGCACATGGGGAAGAGCTCAGCCCTATACGGATGGCCCCCAGTCAGTGCTGCTCAGCAGTTCCTCTCAGCGTCCTTTCGCGCGTCTGTGAAATGGGTGTGCGTGATACTTTCCCCTCTGCCTGTTGGGAGTCAGTGTCAGCACAGTGCGTGCCAAGCCACATTGCAGTCTGAGGCAAAAGGAAATATCCGTGATACCAACACAGTCTTTATTTACATTTTTGATGTTTTGTTCATCATAGACTTTTTTGGCGTAAGGCTCAATTTTTTAGAAGACTGCACTAAAGTATTACTTGTCACCTGGGTTTCCTGGTGCCCCCTTACATTTTGTACCTGAATAAATAACTCACTCATTTCACCCCAGTTCCAGCCCTGGCACTCAGGGAGTGTTAAATATTATTATTACTATTTTACTGTTATTAATATTTAGTAATAATGTTAAATACTATTCATAAAAACTCTCTTATATCCTACATTTTCACAGTGTCACATTAGAAACAATAATGACAACAAACATTTAAAGGGCTTACTGTGTCCCAAACATTGTACTATCTCCATAAGTGTGCAGTTGAATTTTATGATTCTGTGCGATTGTTATAATTAATATTTCTATTTTATAGAAAAGTGATATTTAAAACAATTTAAACAACTTCCCCAAGAAGACACAGATCATCAATCAAGATATTGGGCATTCAAATTTAATTTTTTTTTTTGCGGGTTCTTGAAACTGTACACCAAGTGTGCCAAACTCACGGACCCCAGGCCGCATGTGGCCCACAACAAATATTTTTTTGTGACCCAGCCAATATAACGATATGTAAGAAATGTTTTAATAAAAATTTCGTAACTTAATTTTATAATATCCTGTTACATATAATTATTAATAACTAACTACAACAGTTCACTAATGACTGATTACTATAATTGTGTTGCATTCATTTCCTTTACACACCTGACGCGCAGGCACACCATTTCTCCCCACTAATACTAGCAGCGAATATTTTAGCAGCCGCTCACCACGTTATTGGTCTTGGACTGACTTGTTTGGTGTGCACAACAGGGAATATTTCGCTTTCGGAGAACAAGAAGAATAGGTTTATTTGTGTTACGCTTATTAATTTGTGCCGTTATTCAGTGTCTGGTAAGTTAATGTTCAAGAACAAAACATTAATTTTTATTAAAATGTTCTGTTATTTTATGTTAACAATTACTCATTTTATTTCAGCCCTTTGTATTCAGTATGTCTCTATCTAAATAAACCTATGAAAATTGAAGCTTTTGTTTTTTTGCAGCCCACATAAACCTCTGAGTTTGACATGCCTTTCAGTTGTTAGCCTTTGAGTTTGACATGCTTGCTGTACACAGTCTTTGAACTCCTGCCTGTAATAATCCAACTAGGCCTCTAGGTGACCTCGTTGACCAATTTTGTAAAGACCAGATTCCAGGCCAGAGAAAACCACGTTTCAGGAAAGAAAGCTTTGGCAGGCACGCTCTTCCAGCTCTCCCATAGGGCTGTGCGCACTTACAGACCAAACTGGAACATCTGTGCGTGCTTACAGACCAAATGGGCCCGACCTGCAGGTTCCTGGTTTGAAGGCTCTGGATTGAGCAGGACCGGTCTCTCCTTGGACGCAGTGGGTGTGACACCGCCCTCCCTAATGCTGTGACTAAGACTTGCTCAAGCATCTATGCCCCACGCTCCCCTGAAGAGAGGTCTAGCAAATAGGGTTGCCCGGTGTCCTGCGTCAGTAGGACAGGTTTTGAATTTATGGATTGTGTTTGAAGTGCTTACTGATTTTTTTTTCAGGGTGCCCTAAGTGTTCTGTATTCAGCTTTAAAGAAATTACAAAAATTTAACATTTCAGCTATTTTACAAATGTAATTGGACATTCTGAATTTTAATTTGCTAAACCTGGCCATCTACTGGCTGGCTTGCATTTTTAGGCACACAACAAGGCAGATACCAGTCTTTGGGCCAGCATTAGGGCCAAGTTCAGGGTGGAGCAAGTGGGGTGCCTACTCTCAGGCTCTGGAGGTGCACCTTGCCTTGAGTCCCCGCCTTGCAGGAGAGCTCAGGAACACACCTAGCTGGCTTGACTCCTAGGGTTAAACCTCAGTACAGCCTCCCTCCACAGTGGACCCCAGAGTGGCCAAATTCATACTTTATAGAGCTCCTGCTTTATGCATTTGTGATTGCACTCCAGACCTGGGTCCCTTCCAGATATGTAACTTGAGCAAACTGCTGCTCCTCTCTGAGCTCTCCCCTGGGAATGATCGCCAAGTTGCTGTAAGGATTAAATAAGAAAAACAAATTCCAAGTGCCCACAACAGGGCCCGAGACATAATCAGCCCTTGACAATGACGAGCTGTTTCAATAGTGTTGCCATTTCAGTGGCTAAACTAAGGCAGTGCAGATCTGAGAACTCCAGCTTTCTAGGTCTCCATCACTATTCAACGTCCCTTACCAGCTTTTTTCCCAGGAAATGGAAAGAAATGAAGTACGTGTTGGGGACTAGATGCTGAGCTGAGCTGTGTATGTGCACTATCTTGTTTAGTCCAGAAAATACCTTTGTGTGATGTGCACTGGAGAGGACACTGAGGCCTGGGAGGTGAGGAAGTGTGCCCTAGTCTGAGTCTATATAACCACAGCAGGGCGGTGGCGGGGAGGGATCCCGCCTGGCAGCCTGTCTCCAGGTGGACCTGACTTCAAAGCCCACACGCTTACCCACTGCGTTATGAGGCCGTGGTGTCCACCCAGACACCACCATCAGCCCCCACAAAGGCTCCTTCCGGGTAATTGAAGGGCGGAATGCCCTTCCCAGGCTTGGCCTGTCCGTGTCCTTAATGAGATCTTTCTCACTCTGGCTTCCCATTCTTTGATCTCCTTTCCTAAGAAGCCATTTTCTTCTGAACGTGAGGAGAGGACACCATAAAGAAGGGTTTTCTCGGAAAGGGATGTGTCGGTGGGGGAGGGGCAGGGGGGGGAGCTGCCCTGCCCCCTGGGGCTCGTCAGGTCAGCAGCCTTGGAGAGCGCGTTCCTCAGATGCCTCTGCTCTTCCTCCACCCTCCGTGCAGAGGTAACTCAGCCTGCCTGGCTGCTAGCTGGCCCTTCATTAGATGACCCTTCAAGCTACGCCCGGGCAGAGAGGCTGAATGCTTAGCCTGGCACCGCAGGCGGCAGGCTGGCTGCTCTGGTTGCCTTTCCTGGTTGTTTTCACCAGGCCAATCTGGTTTCCCACCCGCCCTCTGCCCTCCCTCTTCCTTCCGCCCCAGGCCAACCCTTTTGTTTGCTTCTTCCTTTTTCATTTTCCCTGGTTTCCAAGAGGTGCTTGGTGAGCAATTGCTTTTTATAATGTCATGGTTAATAAAAAGCCTGAGATTTGGAGTCAGGCGGACATAGGCATGAATATTAGCTTTACATCTTACTGCAAGGCCAGGTAACTGAGGTCAGGGAGCCTTTGATCCTCTCTCCCTAGATTCTTTTCTGGGACAAGGGCCACCTCCAGCATACAGTTGTGGGGAGGATGAAATGAAGTGACGGGTGACAGCATATACTCCATTGTTGGGACTACAGTGAGAGGTCACAGATGACGCCCACCCTTCTTTCTTATTCCCTGTTTTTCTTCACTTCTGGTGTAATCTGTCCCCCCCCCCCTTTTTTTTTTTTAGTTTCTAAAACTGGCTACGTTTCTCCTAGCTTTAGGGCGCGGGGAAGGGCCCTTGGACTTCCTGCTGTTACACCGCCCTGAGCAATCAGAAATGGGGCTGCATAACAGTGTCAGTGCCACTGACCAATCTTCAGTTCTCTCTGGCTGTCTGTGCTGGTGGCAAGTATGGTCATTGGTGTGAGACATTTTATTGAAGAGAAAACAGTTAAGGAATGTTCTTGGTCCACTGATGAGCCCACGTAACAATAAATAATGTGGCCTTGTTGGCAGCCACCCAAGACTCGGTCGTGTCCTAAATAAGGGTTATCTTGACCTGTGTTTGGACAGAGGCCTTTCTGCCTCCAGTAATGGGAGCAAATAGGTCCATTATCTTTAGAGTAATGAGCAAGGAAAGCTGAACTTGGCATGTATTCACTCAAATTTTCATTAATATATTTTAAAAGTACTGTTTGCTACCCTTACTGCAGGAAAATTGTTATAGAGCAAGGTAGTTTGGAATTTGGAGTTAGGACCTATTTCCTGCTTTTCTCCTAATAGCCCTATGACATTTGGCTAATTACTTGACCTGCCTAATTCTCAGATTCTTTATCTGTAAAATGGAGATAATCCTATATAATAAAAGCTAATATACAAATCAACCAAATGGTGGAACGACTGGTCGCTATGACAGGCACTGACCACCAGGGGGCAGACGCTCAATGCAGGAGCTACCCCCTGGTGGTCAGTGTGCTCCCACAGGGGGAGCACCACTCAGCTAGAGCCAAGCTCACAGCTGGAGAGCGCAACGGTGTAGGCGGGAGTCTGTCCCGCCTCCGCAGCAGCATTAAGGACTCCTCATGGGAAGTCCACCTGCCAGCTTAGGTCTGCTCCCCAGGGGGACCAGGCCTAAGCTGGCAGGCGGACATCCCCCAAGGGGTCCCAGACTGTGAGAGGGTGCAGGCCGGGCTGAGGGACCCCCCACCAGTGCATGAATGTCGTGCACTGGGCCTCTAGTAGCACTATATTCCTCATGGAGCTGTTGTGGGGATTAAATGAATATAACATGTGAAGCCCTTCAGTGGTGGCCTGGCCCACACCGGACATAATGCAACAAGTGCTGGCTCACTTCCTCAGGGCATGCTCTTCTCTTCTTCTCTGGGTGGCCCAGGGTGGGGGTGGAGAAAAGGCAGAATGCCTGGAAAGACCACGGGAACTCAGGGGCAGGGATGGAGTGAGACACATGAGATAGGGACTCACAAACTTGGAGCGGAAAGATGGCAGTTTTGCATCATCTTCTAAGAGTTTTCTCTTTGGAAATGACTATCTCCATGCCCTGTGAGATCACAGGGATGATGAGGGACTTACCTTGTTCCCAACATGGGTAATAGCACCTCCTCCGATCTAACCTGGGCCAGGGCTGCTCAACAGACATCGAGCAAGTTCCTTACAGGACATGGGACAAGGTAAGCACAGAAACTGCGAGTCAGCGGTTAGAAACTGATTGAAACCTGACCAAGTACTTTTATGCCAAATAAATCTAATAAGCAGAAATGTGTATTTTTGTATGTTTATTTCCCCTATTTAGCAATTAATTTTTTTAAAAAATTAACCTTTTACTTTAGTCACTCACTTTTATCTTGCTTTAAAAAACTATGGACCACATGGTTGAAAATTAAAACAGTGGTCATTCACCACTGAGCTGAGAACAGCACCGCCTAAACCAGTGGTTGGCAAACCGCGGCTCATGAGCCACATGCAGCTCGCGAGCTGCGGTTTGCCGCTCTGTTGACTAATGAGTTTGCCGACCACTGGCCTAGATGACCCAACCCAGACTTTCCTCCGGGACGAAGACATTGTTCTAAGTCTGACAGTCCTTTAAGACAGGCATTTGAGGACATTCTTTAGTTCGAATCTTTGTTCCTAAGAACAGGCCAAACTACTCATTTGAAAAAATTCTGGAATTATTATTGTGCATAATATTAAGCTTTTATAAATATAAGGAAGAATTTTGAAGAATTTTCTCAAATATAGGGAAAAATTAAACATCAAGGAAAGTAAGTCAATTTTTAAATCCACCTTGTGAAACATGGCACAAATCTTTATGAGGCACTAATAGATTAATATATATTGATACAGAGTGAGGGCCAAGATGTGTTAGGTGAAAAAAAAGTTGTAAAACTGTACTTGGAATATGATGCTGTATTTTAAACAAAAAATGTGCATGAAAAAAATCTGAATTAAAATACAATAAATAATTGTTATATTTGGTAATGTTCGGCTTATAGGGCACGATTATGTTTTTATGTTATACTAGTAACCCGGTGCACGAAATTCTTGCACATTAAAAGGGGATTAATTAGAGGAAATAATTTAATATTGCTATTTGCCCTTTCTCTATAATAGAAGTGTCAGAGATGAAAGAAAATTAGTAAAATGTTGAAAACCTTCCTCCTGTCAGAGTCTGGGGCTCACCACAGGACCCAGAGTCAAGTCCCCGCTCACTCACATGCACCTCAAAATCATGTGAGACCCAGACCCAGCCGCCCCCGCCCCCCACCATTAGGCTAGATCCAGACCCAGCCAGTCCTACCCTTGTCAAGCCCTGCCGGGCAGGGGGTGTAGCCTCAGGTCCACTGGCCTGGCGCCAGGATTTGGGGGGGGGGGCGCAGCCTCAGGTCCCCTGGCCCAGCACCAGGAGGGGGGCACAGCCTCAGGTCCCCTGTCAAGCCCCACTGGGTGGGGCGCACGGCCTGAGGTCCCCTTTCAAGCCCTGCCGGTTGGGGGGCTCGGCCTGAAGTCCCCTGGTCTGGTGCTGGGGCAAGGGGAGAAGCCTGAGGTCCCCTAGCCCAGCACCAGGATGGGAAGCACACCTTGAGGTCCCCTCTCAAGCCCTGCCGGGTGGGGGACTTGGCCTGAGGTCCTCTGTCAAGCCCCACGGGGGCAGGGGAGGGTGTAGCCTCAGGTCCCTGCTGATTGCTCGTTAAGGCTCCTTAAGGGAACTTGGCCTCAGCTGTGGGTACAGCCATCTTTGTGACAGAGTGATGGCCAATTAGCATATTCCCTCTTTATTAGATAGGATATCTGCTTTGTGTGTGCATTTAACATTTTTACCATGAGTACATTTTGTAATAGAAAAGGAAATTTCATGTTGAAAAACTTACCTGCCACTTTTTCACTTTTTGGTTACTAATAAATCTAACAATGAAGTGATTTAGAGATGTTTTTCAAAAAAGATGGGGGTAGGAGTCATCATATAGTGGGCCCACTCTGCTTCCATTTCCACACCATCTTTTCCCATCTGGGAGCCAAGTTCTACTTGTTCTTGCAAGGTACACTGGCAATTCTGAGTATACCATGTCTTGAACAGGAAAAGGTCATTTCCATGAAAGGCACTCGCTTGGAAATATTAACATCTCCCTGTATTTCATTTCCCACTCCCTCTTCCCATTGTGCAGGATAAAAAATGTCAGGTGAAATGTTTTCTTGAGTTTTAAAGACCTGTTTGCTAGTCAGCAAGACTAGGATGAATTACATGTTATAAGAAAACATCCTCAAGATTAGAAAGCCTAAGCATTCACATCAGTGAGGCAGTACCCTACTGTATTTCATCAATTCTGAAACAAGTTCTTGTAAGACACAGCAGTTATTTTATGCATCACTAAGAAAGAAAAACTACCAATTCAACTAGAACATGCCATCAATCAAGAGACACCTTGCTTTCAGGGATGTGAATATAAAAACTTGCATCTTGAAATCAATAAAATATGGTAAAACTTATGTAACTGACAATCTGCAATCTTGTCCAACATGATTACTTGAAGTAGAGCACCTTAAACTGCTTGAGTGAACTTAAATGGACGAATACGGAAACAGTTTCAGTAGCACACTTCAGTTTATTGACCTATGTAAAAATAATAGGTCTTAAAAAGTCAGAACAGTAAAAGAATATGCAAAAGGGTATTTCTGTTTCTAGAAGGCTATACAAGTATGCAAAAGGAATGTTATTTTTTGCATGTCTTTTTTTGTTCCAATTCCCCTCCCCCCAAACTTCATTTTTAATGATACAAATGACTAAGGACCAGTTTAACAAATCCACTTTATGTAAATACTACATGCTTTGGAATATAGATAGAAAATGTTCCAAAAAGTTGTTCAGAAACTGCTCTAGTCACAATATGAACAAGAAACCTGTATAAAAGGGGGAAGGAGCACCTGTTATGGAATTCTGAAGCAGAGTAAAGAAGACAAAGATCTGGAATATGGAAATATTTGTTTAAAAAACTCAACCATAACCATAGCTAATTAGTTCTTCCACGGAAAGTATGAGGTAGTTTTAGCCTCATAATTAAATCTACCGCAGCTTGGAGTTTCTGTACTTTTAATGACTAATCTGGTTTGTGTCACTGGGTGACTTAGAACTCCCTGTGGAATTCAGGCAATAGCTCACTTTTCTAACAAGTCACCGTTTTAAGGCACACAATTCATCTAAAATGATGTGCATTTTTTTTCTTTATTTTGTTTTGGGTTCTTTCCGTATCACCTCAAAATACGTTTTCAAATTCTTGATTATAAACTTTCCATATCAAGTCTGCCATTTCAAATGACAGCCACATTGGAGCGTTAACAGCCTGAATAACAGCTCCTCATGCCACTGGTGCAGGAAGGAAAGCGGGGGAGGGCTGGGAACTGGATGCCCCCCAGCAGGTGGCCTGTCCCGGGGATGCGGTCCCCGGCCCCGGGGGTCATTGCAGGGTGCCACGCAGCAAGTCTGGAACCCACTGTATGGTGCTTATGAAAACCATCACTCTATAAAATCTAAAGACATTTACACTCATTCAGAACTTCATGAAAACCCAGCTCCTCTTCAAGTAATTCTTCAATACTGTCTCATTGTTCCTGTCGGGGGAAGCAGCATCCTCCCGGCAGCTCTCGAACAGCTTGCTGTGGGCAGCGTGGCCGCCGGCTCCCCCTGCGTTCATTCGGAATTGTGCTCTGCAAGCCCCCGCCCTCCACTGCCCTGGGAGATCCTGACAGCGCTTTTCACACTTTTGGGTTTGCCTTCCACAGCTTTTCTTCCCTTTCCAAGTGCTCGCTGTTGGGGAAGGCCGAGCCCGCCCTTGGCCCGGACTTGGAAAGGCAGGTGTCCATGGGGCTTTGTGTGGTGGAGGGTGGGTTCACTTCGGGGAGAGGGGAGTCCTCTTTTCATCCTCTGATGCCAAGCAGCCTTCTGGGAAGATGAACGCATTTCCAAGGCACACAGTGTGAGAACGCGGGCAGGGGAGTCGGCTCCGCTCAGACTAAGGTCCCGGGTTTGGAGTCTTCGTGCCAGAGGAGCCCCTGCTCGGCAGCCTCCAGGCCGCCCGCCAGCCGGCCCCTGGCCGCGCTGTCCAGGGCCCCGGCCTCTGCGTACTGCCTAGGAAGGAAACCAGAACAGTCACCACCTGGGGCATTTTTGTTCCCACAGTACAAACACCACCACTCAGAGCAGTTAGTAGAAAGCGCTGTGAAGAAAAGTATGCAAAACTTGGAAATGAGGAAGGATGGCTGTTGTCCTGCGGTCCATGCGGGAGTGTTAGTTCTCTAGAAGCATACACGTTTGTCTAACTCACACTTACCACCGACTGAGACCCAGATTGTGCTAAATTCGACGGCAACTTAAGAGTAATTTGCCTGGAGGAAATGGAAATGACTCCTGGCTAGGAGGAGAGATTATGGTAATGGTTGTACACCTGTGGTCCGCCCACTGGTCTGTGCCTGGTGATTTCTCTCTCAGTGTGTTGAATAGTCTCTTGAATTCTCTTGGAACCAGCTTTACCGTTATGCTAGTGCTCTCATTAATGAGTTAAATAAATCTTTGACACATGTCCATTTTCCACTTATGTGAGAGTCATATTTTAAACTTTTTAAAAGGTATTTTTGACAGCCACATTTTAAGTATTCTTCCAATTAAGGGACTGCACCAGATGCTTTCCTCAAAGATAAAGGAATATATTTAGAGGGAGGCAGCAGCATCTTGGGACATATTTTAGATCCCTAGGGTTTATGGGTCAAGTGTAAATTGGAAACATCTTCATATATACAAATTATAGGCATATTTGGATGGTATATCCAAATGAGAGCATCCTATTACACAAACCATTCCAATAAGCAGAACCTCATTCTGTAGTGGCAGGTTAGAAGAGGCAAGGTAGTTAGTAGATTTCCTTTTATCTGAAATCTCAATGGCTTTTACTAAAGGGAATAAAAAGCCTTTGGAGAAAGAGCTTTGGATATAAATACGATGCGAATCCAGGCATTTAGTGGTTTCATATAATAAAGAAACAAAGTCGGGTTTCCGTAACTCCACACATCAGCCAGAGCAAGCAGGACGCCTGTGATGCGAGAGGCACACGCAGACAGAGGGCTGTACTTACAGCTGGCTACCCCTAGCAAGAGAGAACTGACCACTGCTCTCACTTCTGCAGATACAGCTGCTCTCTGGGACAGAAGCCCTTGGTTTTGCCTAGTGATAGGCAGAGTGAAACAGGGAAGAGGAAGGGAAATGGGAAACGGGGAGTGAAAGAAAAGTTATTTAAAAACAATTTGCAGCAGCAGAACCACACTTTGACTATGCTGTATATCAGATGTAACAAGAGACTTGAACCTTTCTAACTGTGGAAAGTTTATGCCACAGTTAGAAATTCTACCACACCTTTAAGAAAAAAAAAAATATATTTTTTGTAAAACTGTATAGCTTTCTGTAGTATTAAGACCTGGACACCCTACAGGAAAAGATCTTTAAATAACATGCATTTCATTTATATTGATCTAATTCAGTGGTTCTCAATCTTTCTAATGCTGCGACCCTTTAATACAGTTCCTCATGTTGTGGTGACCCCCAACCATAAAATTATTTTTGTTGCTACTTCATAACTGTAATTTTGCTACTGTTATGAATCGTAATGTAAATATCTGTATTTTCCGATGGTCTAAGGAGACCCTGCTAGCAGTTCTCAACCTGTAGAGCCCAAGACCATCGGAAAACACAGATATTTACATTACGATTCATAACAGTAGCAAAATTACAGTTATGAAGTAGCAACAAAAATAATTTTATGGTTGGGGGTCACCACAACATGAGGAACTGTATTAAAGGGTCGCAGCATTAGAAAGATTGAGAACCACTGATCTAATCACTGATTTATTGCTAAGCATTTCAAATCTTTAACTGAAGAGCTAAAGTTTTCATCTTTACCTTGAAACCCAATTTCTCTTGTTTTAAAAATTATGTTTTCATCAATAATAACATGTAATTTTAGGGCAAAATTTCTAAAGCTTTACGGATGGCTGCTATTATACTTGCCTTATTAAATTGAGGAAACTATATGATAATTAAAAAAAATCCTAAATAGACATATGAGTAAAAATAAGCACTCCCATATCCGTGGCTGGGAGGATAAACTGGCAAATATTTCTGAAAAGAAAGAGCTTTAAAAATATACTTTTCAATTTAACCCTTTAATTCTACTAATTGGAATAAATCCTAGGGAAATAATCTGGAATTCAGACAAACGTTTTGTACAAAGATATTAATAGCAGCATTACTTAAAATAAAAAGGAAAGAAAATCCAAGACCATTCAAATTCAAAATATGGGTAATTTTAAAATAAAGTATGATGTATTTATTAGTGGAATATTATATTGGTCACATAAAATAAAGATTAAAGAACTTTTAAAAATATGGAAATGTGTTTGTGTTATATTAAGTGAATAATTGGAATATAGAATTTCATATACGATTAAAGATGTAAAATTGTATATGTGGTACCATTACAACCATGTTAAAAATGGATACAGAAAAATGGGGGAAATGTGCCCAAATGTTAATAGCTGCTATCTCTATATGGTGGAGTTATGGGTAAACTATTTTCTACTTATTTATCTCTTTATTATTTTCTTAATTTTCCACAATGAGCTCATATTAAGTGCATGTGCACACACACAATAGGGATCTTTAAATAGTTCTAATTTCCTGCCCATTGTGCCCCTTGGACCTCAGACTGCCCCGTCCAGCCACCGAGGCTGGCTGAAGTACATGGCAGACTCCCTAAAAGCAGAGGGTCCCTAAAGACTCAGCACTTCCTGAGTCCAGTGAGAGCTGTGTAAAGGACACTATCAGAACTGCTTATACAGTGAATGTTTTATATCATCTCTAACTGGGTCAACAAAAGAGGAAAATAAAAGTATATAGCCCTGGCCAAGGGCTCAGTTGGTTAGAACATCGTCCCAATATGCCAAGATTGTGGGTTCGATCCCTGGTCAGGGCACATACAAGAATAAACCAATGAATGCACAAAGAAGTGGAACAACAAGTCTGTCTTTCTTTCCCTTCCTTTTCTTTCTTTCTTTCTTTCTTTCTTTCTTTCTTTCTTTCTTTCTTTCTTTCTTCCTTTCTTTCTTTCTTTCTTCCTTTCTTTCTCTCTCTCTCTGTCTAAAAATCCATCAATACAAAAATTTAAAAAGTATATAAACATGAAAACTATTTGCACATGTATTATACAAGATGATTAGAACTGACTTGAAAAAAATCAACACAAATTCTGGGCCAAAATCATTTTAGATCTTGCTCCTAACTCATTCTCAAGCATTCTTTACAGAAATCCAAGCTATGTCATATCCTCTGAAGTATATTTTCATTAAAATTCTATTTTGAGCACAGCCTTTGTTGAGTTTAGACAATTGGACTAATATTTCAAGCCAAGAAAAACTCCTGCGGAATATGGAGAAGAAAAATAAGGCTTTTGGGGATGAATGTGTCCATTTGCTTAAAACACCGAGATCTTTAATGAGAAACTAGCCTCTGGAAGGCAGGGGGAAGTGGGTGGGAAGAGATCAACCAATGAACTTGTATGCTTACATGCATAACCCGTGGACACGAACAATGGGGTGCTGAAAACCTAGGGGGTGGAGGTGGGGAACAGGAGCAGGCTAGAAGAGGTTAATGGGGGAAAAGGAGGACCTATGTAATACTTTCAACAATAAAGATTAAAAAAAAGAAATTAACCTATCAAATTCACAGAGAGAGTGGAAGGGAGTTGGGGAAGAAAGGGGGAGAAGGAATAGGAGAGAAAGAGAAAGAGAGAGAGAGAGATGTGAGAAACACATCAACTGGTTGCCTCCTGCACATACCCTGACTGGGGCCAGGTATCACACCTACAATCCAGGTATGTGCCCTTGACCAGGAATCAAACCCAAGACCCTAAATCTATGCCTGAAGCATAAAATAAAGCAAAACTGAATTTTCTAAAAATCCCAGAAAACGTTCTACTTTTTGGCACCGTGGGTGTGAATGATATTCTATGAGAAATTGACAGGGAGAAATGACCTCTTCAAACTTGACTTCTCCTCTGTAACACGAATAATTGAAAAAGGTGTAATTCAGAATTTGCAATCATTTAAACAACCACATTTTGACAAACCGTTCTTACATATTTCCTCTAAATGTTTATAAAGAATTACTTTTTACAAATAAGACAGCTGCCTGTGTCTGTTGCTTCTGAATAAACATAGGGTCAGACACAAAAAGGCAAGTGTTTGGAATGAAGCTGCCACCTGTTCACGAGGAATCTTGATATGAACAGGTTTTTCTGCAGCAGAGATATTTCTCCTGCAAGGTTCCAGAAGAGTCTAAATCAATAAATCAATTACACAGTTTCAAGTACTGCAACTAAAAACAAAACCTTCAGACATAGAATTTAATGTACGGAACTCTAAGAACAGGGTCACATTTGAAGGAGCTAGATTAGGGTGTCAACAAACTTTCCCTTAAAGGGCCAGGTATTTTGGGCTTTGTTGGCCATACGGTCTGTCGCAACTACTCAGCTCTGCCCTCATGGTGCAAAAACAGCCATCCATAATATGAAACGAATGAGCATGGCTGTTTTCCAATAAAACTTTATTTATAAAAACAGGTGGCAGCTGGTTTTGACCCATAGGCTATCCTTTGCCACCCTGGAGCTAGATTATTCAGCCTTCATAAAATAAGTCAGGGTTCCTGGCTTCCTGTGACCTACAGCAGTGACTAGAGCAGCCGTGGGCAAACTACAGCCCGCGGGCCGGATCCGGCCCGTTCGGCTGTTCTATCCGGCCCGCGGAGCCGAAAGAGCGGAGGGGTCTCTTGCTCTCCTTTACTTTGAATTTATATTAGTTCACACAAACACTCCATCCATGCTTTTGTTCCGGCCCTCCGGTCCAGTTTAAGAACCCATTGTGGTCCTCGAGTCAAAAAGTTTGCCCACCCCTGGACTAGAGTGTCTGAGCTTTGCTTCCTCACCTGCCTGGAGAAGGCAAAGGGCTGTAGAAGCTGCCGTAGCAGCTGGTGTAGGAAGGATGTGCTGGGGCCTCGTACTCAGAAAGCCCTACTGTCATCTGGGTCCGCCAGTTCCCGGAAACGTTCGTAGAAGACACTAGAAATAAAAATGGAAAAATAGACAAAATTACTGGTAATATTTAAAGTGAAAATTGGTTAGGCCATTTACACGTACTTTATCATCAGCTGTGTGCAAAACAGAGCTTATGAACCAATGTTTGGAAACCACAAAGCCTCTATTCCAGTTTGGTCACTTACTGGCTGTATGACTGTGGGCAAATAGCTTACCCTCATTAAGCTCAGGTTCTTCATTTGAAACGTGGGGATAATAACATAAATATACTGTCATACAGGTAACATTAGGATTAAGGACGGTAATGTATGAAAACACTCAGCACTGTTCCTGGCACAGAGGAAGCACTCAATAAGTGATAACTATTAATGTTATTCATTGGGATGAGGTAAATGAAAAGACATTCCATTTTTTAAAAATACCAAAAAACGAGCCAGCTCTATTGAGACTCTCATTGGGCTCTGATGGCTGCACAGGGCTTCGTCGGGGTAAGTGGCAGCTGAGTTCCTTTGCCCTTGGAGGAAGCGTTCCCAAGGTGAGTTGGGACTTGACTGTTCCTCAGCCACGGGCAGCCGCGGTCACTAGGAGGATCGAGGCCTATTTCTTGCCTTTATGAAAAGGTGGACTCGGGGGAGGGAACTAGCATAGAAAGGATTCAGGAAGAATGGGTTAGTCCTACTGAGGGGCTGGCCTGGACAAGGCAAGGGCATAATTGGGGAGCAAAGGCCAGTGAATGCCTCACCACTGGACATTTGCCATCCTCCCTAAAGCCAGCTCTGCTCCACACCCAGGTGCCCAGGCGACCACTGCGCCCGGCTAGTCCCCCAGGACTCAGATAACCAGCACTGCTCAGGGGTCCTTTCAGCTGTCCTCGTTTCTGTTCCTGGCAGCCAACCCCTCCTCCTCTCTCTCAGCCACCCAGCACTGTGGCTCACGTGAGACCAACATCCCCAAACCCCGGATACCACAGATTTTGACCCAAGGACGTAACACTCTCGCTTGAGCTTCGGGAACATTTCACCAGACTCTGTGGTTAGGTCCACGCTGGGATCCAACTCCCACTCGCCACTTACTAGCCTTGGGGCTTGGTCAGGGCCATTTGCACTCTTTAAGCTGGACATGCCTCAGCTGTACAATCAGGGTGATAAAAATAAACACAACAACATCCATGAAGTGGGATCATGCATATAGAGTGCTAAGCGTGATTACTACTAAAACTGAGTCACCGAGAGCTCTTAGGTGGCTGGAAGGAACTACAAACCCCTGATAATTTGGCAAAAAATTGGGAACCTATCTCTGCATGAGAATGACACATGCCTGTTGTAATACATTCCTTTAGCTGTAAAATAGAAGCAGGAATGAGGAACATTCCAAAAGGAGTTCTGGGAGCACTGATTCCATCTCTCATTCCTTAGAAAGCAGCGCCTGTGGGGCCAATCCAGCCGGTGTCAGCAAGGCTCGCACTGGGTTCAAATCAGGACGCGGTAAGTCCATCTCACTAGCTCCCAACCAGAGCCAGCTGCTCGGGGTGATGCTGGTGCTGAGTCCCACCTGTCTCGCCCAGCCTCACCATCCAGGAGGCATTGCCCAGCCCTGCGCCCTGCTGCCGCCCACGCCCTCCGCGCTTGGTTTTTCCTTGAAGCTCTCTGCCCAGGTTTGGTTTCTGAAAGTTTCTCATGACGCCCTGAACGTTAGGGGAAGAAAGGCGTTTTCTAGATCAGAGCCATAAATAACAAGAAGTAACTACAGGCGCCTTTTCATGTGTTAGATGTGGTGACAGACGGGAAAGCACTAGCGGAAGTCCAAAATCCTGCACAAATAAAAGAACTCAAACCCAAACAGAAATCTCCATGGAAATGCCCCTTGTCAACAAGCTGATAAAACTTTTTTTTAACCCTCACCTGAGGGCATTTTTCCATTGATTTTTGGGAGAGTGGAAGAGAGAGGGACAGAGAGAAACATAGATGTGAGAGAAAACACATTGATTGGTTGCTTCCTGCACCAAGGTACATGGCCTTGACCGGTATCAAACCCAGGACTCTTTGGCCCACAGGCCGTTGCTCTATCCGTGGAGCCAAAGTGGCCAGGGCAACAAGCTGAGGACACTTTTAAAGCTACAGTCTTCACAGACTATTGCTCCATGGTTGGGAATCCCTGTGCACACCTCACTAGTCATGCTTGAAGGAGGGGGCAAGACTCATGCCCTCAGGGGTTCACGCTGTTCAAAAATTCATTCATTTCTTAGAAGCTCTAAAATTGCTCCATTGTCATATATTCCTCTGGCTGCTAACCGAGGTGTGAGCTCACAAAGGCCAGGAGGTGCTCAGGGCTCCCCGACTCTGGGATGTGCCTGCGGGTTTGCCGAGTTAAACCAGACAGACACTCCTTGTATCCACCGGTTTCTCTACTTAAAGTGCTTGGCACAGCCGGGGTTAGGCCATGAGTCCACCACGAATGTCAGCAGAGTTAGGGGCCCACGTCAATGCATGAAGGGAACACCAGTCAAACTATCTTTGGAAATCCCTTACATCAACCGTAAAGTGGACTATATATGATTATTGAATTGAGTCAAGACATGCCGAGTTCTTGGAACAGTGCCAGGAAGAGTGCTTAGTGAATTCCAGCTTCTGTCACAATTACTAGAAGCCGAACACAGGTACCAGAGCAGCCCAACAAATGATCAAACTCCAGGTGGAAGACAGGGAAGGAGGTGTGATTGCTTTCTCACACCTGAAGGCTTTCGTCTGTTCTTCTAACATATCAAACCTCAACGACCTGAACACATTTAAGAGATGTGACTGTCACTCTAAGGCCCAGAAAAGATAAAGTATGTGAAGCCCCTAACGTAGGGCGTTCAATCTACAACTTCCTTCAACAGACCCATGTGGGCTGTGTTGGTCACAAAGCTGGAGGGAACTGCTTTTCAGTTGGCCATTCTTTCTGTGGGTGCGCCCATGCTACCCTCTCCTGACCTTGGCGCTGGTCTCCTGAGCTTCGTGGGGTGTGGTTTTGGGTGGGCAGGGAACAAGGGGCAAGTTAAATCCACATCAAGTGCCTCCTCTATTCTTTTTTCTTATTTTAAAAAATATTTTTTTATTGATTTCAGAGAGGAATGGAGGAGAGAAAGACAGAAACATCAACGATGAGAGAGAATCACTGATCAGCTGCCTCCTGCAGACCCCACACTGGGGATCGAGCCTGCAACCCGGGCGTATGCTCTGACCGTGACCTCCTGGTTCAGAGGTCGACACTCAACCACTGAGCCCCACTACTGTGCCTCCTCTGTTCTTACCTGAGGAGTAGGAAGACGCACGGCTGCCTGGCGAGCAGGGCACCTGCAGCCCCGCCAGCCCCAGGCATCGCTGTGACGCCCCGTCCGAGTCCACGCTGCTCTGCGGGCTGTGGCCCTGCTCCTTCTGCCCTGAGGCCCGCTGGTACCAGCCACGCAGGTGCTCTGCCACCAGGGCCTTGTGGATGTGCTTGGTGACGCGCTCAGAGCCCGCGGCCCTCCTGGGCAGCCGGAGGGTGGCATAGGGGTTATGGGGCACCCGGTCCACCTCGTCTTCATGGAAGGACCTGCTGTAGTCCCTCTGGCGGTCATATCCATAGTGGGCGGAGGAGCGGTAGGAAGGATTGACACTGTACTGTCCCTCTGTGTCGTTCTCATAGACATAGCCGCCGCTGTAGTACAGGTCACACTCCGCGAAGGGCATGCACCCGATATAGTAGGAGGAAGGCTGCTCATGGCCCTGGGCGTGGACGCCGTTCCTCAGGCTGTCCCTCTGCGCAAGGTTGGGCATGCTCCCCGAGCTCGACGGGGCGGCGCTCTGCTTCTTGGACCTCCGCCGGCCCCGGGCGCGGGCGTCCAGGGTGTGGGCGCTGTGGCAGGGGCCGGCCGCAGGCGTCACGCAGTAGTACTCGGTGCTGGACTGGCTGGTGCAGGAGGAGCCGTCGTCCAGGACCTCGGTGCTGCTGCTGCGCTGGGCCTTGCAGAGGGAGAAGAACGGCCCGTCGTGGTCCAGCTCCGACAGCAGGTGTGACTGGGACTCCAGGCTGCCACTCCGCTGGCGGCAGTGCTGGGAGGAGGCGGGCCTGGGAGGGAGACAGGCAAGCTTGTCAAACAGAAAGGAGGGAAGGGGCCACACCAAGAAAAAAGCGCCACGGGGAAGGATTTCAGAGCTACGAACTGCAACAGGGCTCTCACGGTTTCCAAGGCCGACCGTGCACCAGAACCCAGCGTTCACCTTCAGTTCACAGCCATGGTCACAATGAGAAAAGAACCGGGTTCTGTCAAGTGTGTCAGCCACGGCCTTTCTTGAGAAGCAGGAAGATAAACTGATGACACAAACCTGCATCAAAGCCGAAACCCCCAGCCTCTGACAGGCCCGTCTTCCACAGGACGGGCCACACAGGCTCAGGGCCTGGGCGTCGGGCTCTGCCACTCCCCGGCTGGGCGAGCATGGCCCGGTATCTCACCTCTCTGACCCTCACGTCCTCCTCTGTAGAATGAGGACAAAAGCAGTACCTGGTATCTACAATTAGGTTTGCTGCGGGGACTAAATAATGTGGTGCATGTAAAAGAGTTAGTGCAGCCTTCAGTGAACACTTCAAAATGCCGCTACTGGCACTACCTTCATCCTCACCAGTGCATAGCAAATGGCAATATCTGGTTGGGAAGATTAAGGTGCAAAACATTACAATATTGACTTGAACATGATACATGTTGTTTGCCGACAAATGTGAAACTGTGAGTAGATATGTAGATCCATAAAATAGAGACCTGCTGCCCAAAGTCCCTTAATGATTACAAAACACAACCAAGTAAAACAAAACCATAAAGCAAAGCTTAACAGAGCCCACAAGGCCAAGGGGGGCGCTCTTACTCTAAGTGGCTGCTGCTGTAGGCATTGCGGGTGAGCACGGGGGTGCTGGGCATGCTTCGCCCTCCCGGGGGCCGCCTCTCCGGGGTTTTGTAAGGGCTGCTGTGTGTCGACAGCATTTCTCTGTGATGGGAAAAAGAATTCAGAACTACATAAACAATGCTGCAATGAGCATCTTCTATTTACAGGAAAAATTCCAGTACGTGAAATTACTGGGTCAAAGAGCAACCTCATTTTAAGCTACTGGGGATGTGAGCATAATGTTTAAGATAATGATTATTAGTTATAATTCTTCATTGTGCTGAAATAGCTTTGTTTCCCCCAACATGAGGAATGCGTATGCCTGTCCAGAGGATTCTCTTCAGTGATGGAAATGTGCGTATCTGTGCTGTCCTATCCTACAACACCAGCCACATGGGGCTGTTAGCCCTTGACAAGGCTGGTGTAACTGAGGAACTGAATTTTAAATTTTATTTACTCTTAATTATGTTGGTTAGCAGAGCTCTAGACACTTGGATCTCTACTGTGTAAGGCAAGTTTTTAAATGCCAACCCACAAACTGGGACTCATATGTGGCAGAGGTTTTCACGGAACTTTGATAATTCAGAAACATAACCTCGTATTGGTTTTACTTTCATGAGTGAAACATTATTTAATCCAAATAATATTTTTATTTGGAGACTCGTTTCCATCTTCCCTGAAATGAGGTATAGCATACTGATTAAAATCACATCACAGGTTTTAGAGCAGGCTGCCGAGGTTCAAATCCTAATTCTGACGCTTACTAGTTGACAAACCCAACAAGTTATTCATGCGTTCTGGTCCTCGGTGTACTCATCTGTAAATGGCAATGCTAGTAGCAATACTGTCAGAATTGTCATGAGGATTACATTCATTAACATACATTAAAGCACTTTGAACAGTGTCTGAACAGCATGTAGTAAGTCCTCAATAAATGTTAACTTCATCTCATTACTATTGTTATGATGATGATGATGGTGGTGGATGTATTTTTGATATTTATGTGTCTTTCCCTCCCCCCATGAAATCATGGGGTTGTTTGAACATTCTGATTAGGCAAAGCAAACAGTTGGCATCCTATCTTGGGTCCTATTTAAAAAATTAGTATTAATCCATGTAGCCAAATTTTGGGAATCACTGGTCTGTCATCTTTTAAAAATATGGTGTTATTACCCTGATGATTTTTACCTGAGACACTTGAGAAAAAATTTGTATTATCTATTTTATAGATTCTAATGAACTGAAGTCCCATTTTCATTTGAAAGATCATGTCAGTCTCATTACTTGGTTGGGTGAAATGATATTTAATGACAATTTCCTGACAGCATGGTTATAAAACTGAACTTTACCCAAATCCAGATTATAATTAATGTCCTTATAATTTAATATAAACCTTTAAATACAAGAAATAGCCAAACATTTTCTAAAAGCACTCTTCTACTTGTGTTACCACAAATAACTGGGCTAGTTTCTATGTTTTGGCCTTACAAAATAACCCCTTCTGAAAGGACGAAGAGGATGAGACAAAAGTGGGTTGGCCATTTTGGAGAAAAGATTCTAAGGCCACGAGCATCTGCCCTCCTGCTGGTGTGGCACTCACCTGGGCTGCCTGGCATCCACCAGCTGATCACCGATGGACGACTTTCTGAAGTGGATTCGCTCAATACCCAGAGACTTGGGGGGAAGAATTCTTGGAGAATGAGGCACTGAACTTGATCGCTGCCCAGCAAGAGTGAAGGTGTCATTGGCTGTAAGAAGTAAATGAATGAATGAATGAGTAAGTGGGGAAGTAAATAAGTGAATAAATACTGTGCCAACACCCCAGGAAAGAAATGAGAAGATCTGGTGAGCAAAGTGTTCCTCCATTGGTGATGATTTCAGAAGCACATGACTTTCAGGAAATTTATTTTTATATTTTATACACTGCAGAAAAGAAGTGACTGAACACTCTGTGGGGCCTGATCCATTTATTGCCAATTCAATAAATGACTTAGGTGGAATGGCGATACTCTAGGTTTTCGAAGGTTGTGTCACAGAAAAACCCCAGTGTGCAAAGGGCCAAGAGGAAGTTGTTCAACTTTCCTTTTGAAGTTCTTAGGCCTCTTTGGCTGCTGAAGGCGCATCCTGTTATTGGAGGTGATGCAACTGATCTACGCTGAGAGACGGGAGCCTGGTCTCCCACTAAGATCTGTATTTTGAAAGAGGAATGGCAAGTCTGACCAAAGCTCAGCTCAAAGGAAGATTCTGGAATGGTGCCACTTCACACACCATAAACCTGGGGGGAGGTAAAGCAGTGGGGGTCAAGGGCTCCCCCAAATTGCTTAAATCCTATCACATAGAGTGCCACTCCTCTGCTGAAGTGCAAGGGATTACAAGGAAACACGGTGTCACCTGACACGAAACCCATCCCATCATGAAACGTGTTGAACAAACACAACATTGTGTTGTGACACAACCCAACACATAGACACATCTATGAAACCGACATAGTGACATGTAGCCCAATTTCTAAAATGTGTATTTCTTCCTGAGGAAAGTAACAGACTCCCAGTTATCCAGAACACAGTGATAATCACAATCTACACTGTAATTCCCTGGTTTGATTTTGGACTCCAAATGTATAAATGTCACCGTGGGAAAATCTGGGTGGAGGTTTCCACATTACTGATGCAGACATATAATTACTTCAGTAAGAAGTGAAAAAAGAGCCTACAGAGCCTTACAAACCCTCAGTGAGAGCCTCGCTTACTCAGGGTACTGTGCCTCCCAAAGCCATGCGATTGCAGTCCTGCGATGTGATGCCAACCTGTGCAGAAGGTCATTGTAATCCCCTCCCAACCTCCTGCACACATACAAGTGAGTTCATTCTACTGCTCTCTAAAGAATAGTAAGGAGGCTTCAGTTAACTAAAAATATTATCTTCTGATTTCAGAATAGCTAATATTTTAAACCAAGAAAGAGGAGCTACTTACGATCATCACAGGTGGTAGTGTCGGACAAGGAGCTGCTTTCTGAGGGGATTATGTCTTCTGTGAATAACAATGTCTGCCATTAGTATAACTGCACATTTACACACCTACCGTGAGCTTAATAAAGCAATTCCTAGGAAGTACATCTTAGTTAGATAAATATAACAACAGTACGTTAAGAATAATTACTATGAGAATGGACCCATTTACTACTCAAGATGTGAACATCTCACATGCTGCATAAATATCAGGCTCTGGGTAAGATTACAGGCAAATGTGACACCTTGGTGTCAGCCCCAAAGCCTTATGTAGGGAGCCTCCCCATCCAATCTCAAATGTTAATCTCTTTCAGAGCCAGGTGGACTCTCTCTTAATTGGACACATAGTAGAGCCAGAAGGCAAGGTGCCAGCAGCATCAGCTGTCAGACACACGTAAAAAAATCTACCAAGTGTCAGTGCTCAACCACTGGCACCAGCTGCTGGCCAAGTATCAGTCGTTGAGAACACTTGAATCCTGCACGATCTGTGAGGAATGGCCATAGCAAATGGCGATGAGAGTCAAGTGCACTGACCAGCCTTCTCTGTGAGCATGGAACACAGCCCCCACCAGGGCCAGCTGGTGTGCAGCACAGCCACCCTCAGTTCTCCAGCTGGAGCTGGCTGACACGTGGTGTTGAAGTCTGTGCCTTCACTTTCCAGAATGACTGGCCCTAAGCCCGAGGACCCTTTCTTTTTCTTTTTTTAAAATATATTTTATTGATTTTTTTACAGAGAGGAAGGGAGAGGGAAGAGAGTTAGAAACATCGATCAGCTGCCTCCTGCACACCCCCTACTGGGGATGTGCCTGCAACCAAGGTACATACCCTTGACTGGAAGTGAACCTGGGACCCGTCAGTCCGCAGGCTGATGCTCTATCCACTGAGCCAAACCAGTTAGGGCAGCCCAAGGACCCTTTCAAACTAGTGACCATATTTTGTCAAATCTAAGCTGTATAATTATTTTATGTCCCAGTAAAATAAGAAAAAGTTACTACTGATCATAACTGTAATACTGTCTAGGATAAGAATTATCCCAATTTCACAGATGTTTAAATGTGAAAAATAATTCTTGGAATCAAAGAAACATAATCAGGTTTCAACCAATGATCAAGGCTAAAAACCATGCTAATAAACATGTAGGGCTGACTGAACTTGAAATCTACCTAAATGAGATTTTTCAATTTACTGTTTTTCTGAATATGAAAGTTTTCGATACATAATGTTGAGAATTTTGAAAATACAGAAGAGTGCTAAAAAGAAAATTAAGTTACTTAAAATTCCATAACTATTAGTATTTTAAAATATTTCACAAGTTTTGTGTGAACATCTCTACTAATAAAAGCCAAGGTGGTCCTTGCACCCTCGTGCGCGACGTTGTCACGATGGCTGATGGCTGCCACAAGATGGCCGTGTGCACAGCAGAGGCAGGGCCCGGCAGCCACTCTGCGCAATAAGGCCTGCGGGTCCCGCGGCTCCATGCGGCGCAGAGGAGGCCAGTCCTGGCGTCTCCACTGCCTCGCTCGGAGGAGGCGGGTCACAGCAGGGGAGGGCAGGTAGGGCCATCGGGCCGGCAGGGGAGTGCAGCTGGGGGTGAGCAGGCTGGCAGGGGAGGGCAGTTGGGGGTGATTGGGTCAGCAGGAGAGCAGCTGGGTGTCAATCAGGCTGGCAGGGGAGTGGTTAGGGGGCGATCAGGCTGGCTGGCAGAAGCGGTTAGGGGCAATCAGTCAGGCAGGCAGGTGAGCAGTTAGGAGCCAGTGGTCCCGGATTGTGAGAGGGATGTCCGACTGCCCGTTTAGGCCCAATCCCACAGGGATGGGCCTAAACCGGCAGTCGGATATCCCCTGAGGGGTTCCAGATTGGAGAGGGTGCAGGCCGGGCTGAGGGACTACCACCACCAACCCCCCCCCCGTGCATGAATTTCGTGCACCGGGCCTCTAGTCTATATATATAAAAAGCCAGTGACTGGAACACCGTAATGACCAGAATGACCAGTTGCTATGATGCCCACTGTGGCCAGTGAACCGGCCCGATGGGGGGTGGGGCCGGCCAGCCAACCTCCCATGGCCCCTCCTTCTGACAGGTCTGGCCCTGATCAGCCAATTGGGGCTGGGCCAGCCAGAGCCCATCTGTGTACGAATTCATGCACTGGGCCTCTAGTAATTATATAATGTTGGGAGTATGCTGCATTAACAATTTTGTAGTTTGCCTTTCTGCATTTCCTGTTATAGTAACATACATTTACCCATATCTTCAAGTAGGCTCCATAATGACAGTAATTGTGAGAACTTTCCTATCCACACAAGTTGGATAGGTCCTTAAAAAACTATACGGTCTGCAGCCTTAAAAACTTCAGGAAACTACTGGGTAGACCCAGCTCTCTTACTCCTCTGAGTTGTCAAATGTGTTTCTTGCAATGATACCAGCTCAGTTAAAGGAGAATCTGTCTTACTGCGAACTAATATTGTAGTGAAAGCTCTTTCATCCCGAAAATTAAAGCAATGTAATATAGTATTATTACAACAGTGAGAATGTCACTGAAAACCAGGTTTACATACTTGTAAGACTGAAATTCCAAACCATTTTTATCCCAAGAAAGTTACTTTTATTCCTGTTTTTTTCTTTTCTCTCACCAATGAACTGATTTGGAAATGCTACATACCATCAAGAGTCTTGGTGATGGGACAAAAAAACTTGACTTGTTACTTACCTTGTAAGGTACCTGTCCCTTTCTGGGTAGGCTTCTTCCCACACCTAATTCGGTATTCATTTATTGCGTTTTCAATCTCCTGGAGTTTTCTCACTGCATCCGTGTAATCTTGCTTTCGTTTTTTCTTCACGGTTTTACACAGGTCTGGCTCATTGGCAAGTTTCTTTGCAGCTTCCACCAGCTTTTGCTGTATTAGGAAATTGCTCTCCAGCTCTTGCAAAGCAGGATCCTGCATTTACACAACGATGCTGTTTTATTTCTGTGGACACTCGCTCACTCTCACACGTACTGGCACGGAGTCAGACTTCTCGTGCATTCTCAAACCAGATGCTCTCTAGGCATAAAATCTCCGTTTCACTGCACAGGTAGTCTCAAAACTTTCCTCATCCATTTACATCAACTTCTCACCCTCTTTCCCTTTCAAAGAAGAGAATGGCTTTTCATTCATTCAGTTGGTGGGTAAATGTCATATTTTTCAAGAAGGGACTCTTAACCCAAGAGTCATAGATGCAGAATGTTCTTTTCACATGCATAACTTTACAGACGTAAATTTGTGTTTGATTCCTTTCTCTGGTGGTTCCTGGCTGTATGACCCCAGGCACACTGCTTAATTTTTTAATGATTCAGTTTCTTTTTATTGTAAAATGAAAGTAACACCTACCTCACACAAGTATATGTGCATTCTTAGTGCAGAGCTGGGTATACAGTGATTACTCAATAAATAGCAAAGCTCACTCTATTATTATTGGAAACTGCTATAATTTTCTAAAGTCAAGATGGGTAAATTTCTATAAGAAACAGGAGTAAGGCCACATGAAAACATGCAATGAGAAACCCATTCCATATTGGCTAATAAATCTGTGGACTTTGCTATACCTGTGTGTTGGACACGTACTACCTCACTGAATACTCCTTGCCTCCCTTGGAGGGAAAACAATCACTGCACCCCCATTTTGTAGATGAGAAAACTGAGACCTGAGAATTAAGACTTCAACGAGGGAAAAGTATTTGCCAAAGGCTGCTGCTTGGTTTTAAGTGGAAGAGTCTAATGTCAGTGTTCTTAATTCTTGTAAGTACCGCGCGCTAACCGATTGCGCCACTGGAGCTCCAATACTGTTTTAATTCTTATGTTTCTCAGTTTATAAAGATTTGGGGTTTGATGAGGGCTCTCTATGTTTGGAAGAGTAATAACAATTTTAACTGAGCTGTGCATAAAAGAAGGAATTCAATTTGGTCTATATTATCACTTTCAACTGGTGAGATAAAAACGCAGAGGTGACTCAAAACCAAAGGCCCAAGGGGACCACACTCAGCAGACAGCTGCTCTGTCTCTGTTCACAGAAACGTGGGGGTATGAGTGGGGGCTGGTGCTCATACCTCTTCACTGGGGAGCAAGTTGTCATCTAATTTGAACGCTGTGCCCACACGCCTTCTGACCTGAGGAGGTTTCTCACCGATGCCCAGCGGGTACTCCTTTGGCATTTTGCCTGTGAGCTCCTGCAGAACAGAACAGAGCCAACAGGATGATGGACACTGGCCAGAGCTGTCAAATACCATTTGAAGAGCCCCCCGAACAGAAGAGACTCACAGCCTCCCGCAAACAGATCTTCTTAAGCTCCTCGACTTTTTTCAGGAGCTTTTCTTGCAACAGCTTTTCCTTCTTCTTGAGTTCCAGGATTTTCTCTCTCTTTTGCTCCTCACTAACTTCCGAATCTTGAGAACCTGGGGGAATTGGAAGCGGGGGCAGGGAAGGTTTATCCAAGGGATGTTTCCTTCCTTTTTAAAGGACAAAGGATTTTTAAGCCAAACCTGCTATTAGATAGTTTATTCCTTTTCTCCCTGTTTGTGAACATAATAAAAGGAAACTGGAGAACATTTCTCATGCTCCTGGGCATCCAATGGAGCCTGGTAATGAAATGTGCCTTCTGAGTTTTGGCTCAGTCATTTCTGAAGCAGTAATAAAATGCTTAATGTCTTAGATACACCCAAGGACTTTTCTGAGCCGGAGAGAGTTCCTTAGAATGTTCTTTTAGAAAGCAAGCGAGCAAGGCAAAGGAATATTCTGTGCTTCAGATGCACAAGTTGACAGTGGGATTTTAATGGGAAAATGCATTTTAGTGAATACTTAGTGATAAAAGGTTCCGGGAATAAGAAGCTGATGGAATTTATCGGGAGAAAATGTCCCTTTAAGCCTCCCCTAGGCACTCAGTGTCTCTGCATCTGGTGTTAGTTATGTAACCTGACTATAATTTAACTTTATACTTTTTGAAATCAGTTTAAAATTTTTATTAAAAACTTCTGCATACTGTAATTTTGATATGCTTATTTATTCCCAAAATAATGGATTAGAAGATGCATTTAAAAGTGGCTTATAACAGCAACAACAAAAGTGAAATAAACTAAAGATTGCCTGCACCCTCTCTAACCCCAGCTGGTTACCTGAGGAGATTAAGCTGCCATTGCTGGCCATAATGAACTGGCTTTTTGCCTCCAGAGTGACCAGTTTGGAGGTCCTTAGGGTTCCCGTCTCCGTCAAATCCATCGCGATATCGTCTAAGCTTCTGGCTGAAGGAATTTTTGCCTAAAAGGTATACAACATTGTGATGAAATTCACTCAATTAAGCCTCTTTCAAATTAATGATTAAATTGCTATAGAATAAAAATGTCAACATGGAGGACAATTTACAATTTTTATATATATACCAAAATGACACTCGTCCGAAAAAACAAGTCTTAGGTTTTATAGTTAAAACATATTAATAAGGATGCACAATTCTTTGTTATGGTATAGTTCAGTGGTTGGCAAACTCATTAGTCAGCAGAGCCAAATATCAACAGTACAACGATTGAAATTATTTTTGAGAGCCAAATTTTTTAAACTTAAACTTCTTCTAACGCCACTTCTTCAAAATAGACTCGCCCAGGCTGTGGTATTTTGTGGAAGAGCCACACTCAAGGGGCCAAAGAGCCGCATGTGGCTTGCGAGCCGCAGTTTGCCGACCACTGGTATAGTTCAATCATTAACTTTAAAACATTACCAGTGTACACATACACACAATTTTTTAAATCCTCACCCAAAGATGTATTTTTATTGATGTTTAAAAAATACATTTTTATTGATTTCAGAGAGGAAGGGAGATGGAGAGAGAGATAGAAACATCAACGAAGAGAGAGAATCAGTGATCAGCTGCCTCCTGCATGCCCCCATGGAGATTGAACCCGCAACCCGGGCATGTACCCTTGACTGGAATCAAACCCGGGATCCTTTAGTCCATAGGCTGACGCTCTATCCACTGAGCCAAACCAGCTAGGGCTATTTTTATTGATTTTTAGGGGAGGGGGGAAGAGAGAGAGAGAGAGAGAAACATTGATCAGTTGCCTCCCATACAAGCCACAACTGGGGAAAGAATCTGCAAACTAGGTATGTGCCCTGCCTGGGAATCAAACCCATGACTTTTGGTGTATGGGACGATGCTCCAACCAACTGAGCAACCAAACCAGGGGAAATTGTACAACTTTTGAATCAGGTTATATATTGCTCATTTTTTAAATATAAGAAAAATTAAAACAGTTGGTAGTAAGGTTTAAAAAAAAAAAAAAACCCTAAAAGAACAAAAACCGATGTGCTTTCATCTTTTCTGAGAATGCTTATCTTTTAAACAGAAAGCAAATGAGGGGCAGGAGCTTATTCCTACAGAACCACGTCTAGGCACTTACTTTGCTTTGCTTCCGGTCCAAGTAAAACTGGTGCTGACTGATGGCCATCACCCAGATGGACTTGATGAGCGAAGAGTGTGCATACCAGGTTTGCACAAAGAGGCCACTTTGCCCAAAGGTCCTTCTTGACACCGAAATCCTGAAAATGAAGAAAAGCACTCAGATCCCTGGCTTCTGGCCCAGCACAGCATGAACTGTTTCCAGTGAGTAATGTAATAGCGCATCTCCTTCACTGTTTTTCTGCCGCCACACTATGCTGACAGGGCTCTGATTTCCTCCTTTTTTGACAAAGCCCATCACACCTAGGTAATAACGCTCTGTAAATCTAGTGTGTTAAAAAATGCATGCACACACTCAAAGGCAGATAAGGATTAGTCAAATTAGAAGCTGTACTAAAATCACTTAGCTAAAACCACCACAAGCAGTCGGGAGTAAATGGGGTAATATTTTAAAGACAGAGACCTGGGGATCAGCACCTTCCTCAGGGGAAAGAACATCTAGGATTAGATGGACTTGTATGACTGGGACAGTATCAGAGGACGGACATAACGATATTGCCTGAGAGTACCCAGGTCCAAACCTGGTCCAGAGGGCTGCTTGAGAGGACAGGGTGGAAGAAGGAAGGATGGGGAGGGGAGGGAGAAAGGGACCAACGCTCATTTGTAGGAATTCAGGTCATCTTTTTGTTAAGGGCTATTTCCCCCATCCCTGTGTCCTCCAAATATCCATAAATGTGTCAGTTTGGAGAAACCACAGTCCTGACTTTAATTAATGTTGATCACTTGGCAGCTGTCTTTTAAAGTGACCAGGAATACTCAATTTTAAAATGAGCAAGGGATCTGAACAGAGACATGCAAATGGCCAATGAGCACATAAAGAGATGCTCAGCCATCGTCAGTCATGAGGAAAATGCCACTTCCCACCACGAGGATGGCTGTTAAAGAACAACTCAACTGAAAATAACAAGTGGTAGGGAGGATGTGGCGAAAACGGACCCATATACACCGCTGGTGCAAATGGAAAATGGTGTAGCCGCTGCTAAACCGCCGGGCTGTTCCTCCAAAGGTTAAAGAGTCACCCCTTCACTCAGCAGTTCCACTCCCAGGGACAGACCCCGGAGAAATAAACACATATTCACACAAAAACTGCACGTGAGTGTTCATAGCATTACTCAGAAGCCACCAGGACCAAGCAGAGGGAAAGCTGGGAACCTCACCTCCGTGGATCGTGAACTTCAACAGCAAATTTTTTCTCACGGAAATATAAGTTCTCCAGCTGTTTCCACTGGAATAGCTAATAAATTAAGAAAACACAAAAACACACATAGCTTTAATTTATGTGAAATTTTACTGCATCTAGAAAACAGCTTAATAAAAAAAAAATAATCAAGAAGGCACACTAACATGAAGCACGAACATGTGAATCAGTCTTTTTACAAACCAACTACAACCTGAATCCATTTTATTCCTCCTTCTGACAGTAATTTCCACCAGCTCTTCCTTGAACAATAAAACTATGCAGCGGGGGAACATGCATGCTATTTCCCCTGTGACTCACGAAATGAGAATTGGTAAGGAACCTCCAAGGTTCCGGTAAGCATGCCTCCTGATCAAAGATGCTGATTCACATTTAAATGGAAAGATAGTCAAAAAGACTGAACGGTTCAGGAAGACCACAGATTAAATTTCAAAGGAAAGCAAAGTGAAAGTAACCCAGAACCCCAAGCAGGGGTGCTTCTCCACCACCAGTTTTCTTGCCCACAATTGTTCCCCTAAATGGGGCAGAAACCAGGAATTGGAGGCGGGGGTGGGGTGGGGGTGAAGGCTCAGAGCCCTTTGGTGTCTGAGCCGGAGCCTCCAGGGTTTGTAACTTCCACATTCCCACTCTGACGCTCTAATGTGGCCCCGGAGCTGTTTGCCGTTTCTGGAGAAGAGACCCTCCTAGCAACGTGCTTTTGAAAGCCACGCAACTTGTAAAGGCAGCTCATCACAGAACTCAGTGTGCCCTGCTGTACTTCCTGGCCCCTTATGCTAGACCTTGTATAGCCGGAGCCTCGTCTTGTCTCTTGGACTTCACAGAATTCCTCTACTCCGACCCTAGTCCTGATTATTAGGGAAATAATAGCACAGTGATTTCATTCCATTGTTAGACTTTGGCTAGGTTTTTAACATACATTCAAAGGACCTTCAAAAGCATTTTAATGATCTAAATAACCTCTCTGCACGCACTATCAGTAGAACCATTTCCTGAAGTACAGGAACTAAGGTGTTCACAGACATGTCAGCTCATGTGAGAACAGCATGATCTAAGGGTCCTGCCCACATGCAGCCCTAAATGTTCAAACAGGACACAGAAGTGTTCCAACGAGACCCACAATCCCAAACAGTGAAGCCAGCCAGCCCTGAGCACACAGGCCCCCAGCTCCAGCCCTCGCCCCGGCGGAAGTGACTAGTGAAAGCTGGAAGCTACATACCGATCTCCTAAAATGTCCATGGAGTTGAGGCTTTCATTTCTTTTAATCCAGAAGTTCCAAAAATGGGACCAAAATGTGAGGGAAACCCTCGGGCTCTTTCCACCTCCCTCCCGGACAGCAGCCCGGGTGAGTCTGAGCCGAGTTTCATAAGACTTAGGCGTGACTCAGTTTCACACAGCAAGCCTCCCACGGCTGACTTGCGGCTGGCAGACATCAGCCACTCTTATCTGGGGACACCTCCCAGTTCCCCTCCTTCTTCCAACCGACCGGTGGGAGAGAGCGAAGTTCTCACCGGCTGACTTTTCCCGGAGAGAGACTCCGCTTTAATGGGGGGACAGTGTGGATGCAGACGATCATCCTGGGGAGTAAGTGGCTCTGGGCGCAGGTAGATTTCAGCCAAGCGGCCCGGGAGCCATTTCTACCTGGTTACTCACCGGGGGCACCAACAGGTTCTACAGGAAGAGCCACAGCGCGGCGCAGCTGGGTTTCCCTTCACGTCCATTCCCACACACATGAAAACCAGGCCTGTCTGGAAACCCGATCTGCGAGCCACCCCTCCCCCAGCACTCACCAGCTGAAATCCTAGTGCCTTGCCTCCCTCCAGCCCGTCCCTGCATGGAGGGCAAACAGGCCACTTCCCTACCTGAAACCTTACAAGTTTATGCAAAAAGTGATTTCATGGCTGTGCTGTAAGGGTGACTTGGGATGACAAACTTAATTTTGACAGTGGTTGCCCCTAGGGTGGGGATGGCAGAATGTACAAGGGGTAAGGGGTATAGGAAACTACATTACCAGTAATATTTCACTTCTTTTATTAATAAAAACAAGATAAAGTAAATATGACAAAATATTAGTAATCGTCCATTTAAGTGGTTATGAAGGTGTGGTCATTTTCTTAGTATTGTGTTTTTTTAAAAAATTAAAAGAAATGAACATTTCTCAAATTAAAATAATATGCTTACATAAAACGAACATAGGCCAGTCTACTTTATGCAAGAGTGCATGTCCACCTCCTAAGCATTCAGAGGCCTCTATTTCAGGCACTATTATCATAATGATTCTTATCAATGATTGGGGTGTTAGGAAAATGCTTCTAGTTGTAGCCGCCCTAGAGCCAGTGGGCAGCTGGAAACAGGCTAGCTGTTCTCTTGAAATTTCTGAAATCATTCTTCTCTTGTGCCTTAATATGACATTTGTGCTCCTGATCTCCGAAAGGCAGATGAAGCGGCAAACGGCGATGGAACTGAGGCGGATGGTTCATTTACTGGACAGTCGATCGTCCAGCAGCACTCCCTGGGCAGCGGGCAGCGGGCAGTGCCGGCACGCAGCAGGCAACTGACTCATTTTCATTCCCTTCCTTTCTGCCACTGTTTTCCTTAAAGGATAAATCAGAGCCCCTCCACACCGCCATTAAAATCATGCGGAGATTGCTGACCAATGGAAGGAGAAGGGGAAACTGGTCAAAGAAACATCCCACAGGCTGACCTGACTGGGTGGCTGCCCCACTGAGAAACGCTCGTGCAGGAGGCAGCACTCTATAAGTAAATCACTGGAAATGTGAAGGGCCCAAAGAAACCATCCCGCATTCGAGGAAAGAGGCAAGAGCTCAAAGGCGGAAGGAACCAATTTTCTATCATGTGCAACATTTGGTGCCTATATAGGGTAGTACTGTTACCAGGCATGATGTCTTAAGGGTAGGACAAGATTATTATATATATTATTTATGCATATGTGTGTATACACAAACACATTTGAAATTTTCATATTAAAATTGAACACAAGCCGAAACCGGTTTGGCTCAGCGGATAGAGCGTCGGCCTGCGGACTGAAGGGTCCCGGGTTCGATTCCGGTCAGGGGCATGTACCTTGGTTGCGGGCACATCTCCAGTGGGAGGTGTGCAGGAGGCAGCTGATCGATGTTTCTCTCTCATCGATGTTTCTACCTTTCTATCCCTCTCCCTTCCTCTCTGTAGAAAATCAATAAAATATATTTAAAAAAATAAATAAATAAAATAAAATTGAACACAATATCTAGTCCAAGCCAAAATTACCATTCTCAAAGCTTTAAAAGAAAAAATGAGTTTTGTTTGCCTTGCAACACAAAGTTAAGAGTATGAAACTAGATTGCTTTATAAAGTGATCATTAAACAAGCATAATAACAATCATTTATTAGTATTTATTATAGTATATATTCTTTGACACTCACTAGTAGCTATAAGTTAGATGTTGTGCTTTTTTGGGAAGCTATGGTGGAAATAATTATATGACGGAAATAAAGCTACATGTTAGGTCTTCCAACTTTCTTTCTAGCCTACACCCATCTAGAATGATCAATCATGTCCTTCAGCCTCAAAGGAAGGAAGTAGATGACAACCGAGGAAATAATAGCTGGGATTAACTTTGAGACTGCAAAATAAATAGACAGGAAAAATAGGAAAGGGGAAAGAGGAGCAAAAAGAACAATGATATTAACAAAGAGATCATCAAAAAGCTACAACAGGAAGAGAACACATCCTAAGGTCAGTAGCATCCTGCCTTACAAAAGAAAGTGACACAAAATCTAAAAACTGACACAAAACCAAAGCAGTCAAACCCTATTTGAAAACGCATGCAAAATGTGACCACAATAATCCTCAGATGTAAAGGAAGTTGATGGTTTCAGAATAATCTGCTACCATTATTACTGGTACACTTTATTTAATGAAATGCATGGGTTGACTACTTAAGCCATTTTCTTGAAATCTACAATCAATTACTGTAAATTTAAAGAACCAGAAGAAATCACCTCTTCCCCATTCTCACCCCACAGTCTCAATGGTTCCCTATGCCTGAAATTACTGTCAAACTGGAAAGGAAGACTACAGGAAAGCACAGGGACTTTCAGGAGCTGAGGTGACCACACGATAGTGGCTTGTGGATCATTTACTCATTCGTCTTGAATCAGCACGTATTTCTGTCTGCCTTCCACGTGAGCGGTTCCATTCTTGTTGGCGAATGATGGCCAGGCCCCCTCTCTCATGGGGCTTACCTGAACCAATGGGACCAAGTCAGACTGCCTTGGTTTGCATTTTGGTTCCACCAATTGTGTTTTTTTAAAAAAATAAATATATTTTTATTGATTTCAGAGAGGAAGGGAGAGGAAGAGAGTGATAGAAACATCAATGATGAGAGAGAATCATTGATTGGCTGCCTCCTGCACGCCCCCACACTGGGGATTGAGTCACAACTGGGGCCTGAGCCCTGACTGGAATCGAACAGTAACCTCCTGGTTCATAGGTCAACACTCAAACCCTGAGCCACACTGGCCGGCCCACCACTTGTATTTTATTTGGCAAGTTGCTTAAGTTTCCTGAGTCTCAGTTTCCTTATCTATAAAGTGGGACTAACAGCGCCTGCCTCAGAGGGTTATTGGAAAGTTCAGTGAGATTATGTTTATGAGACACTTAGCCCAGTGCTTGGCTCAGAATAGATATTTGTAAGTGACAAAGCTACTTGTATTGCTTGAAGGCCCCTCAGCCCAATTCCCGAATTTGATCATGGCTTTATGAGATGGAGGGTGGCCACTTAGCAGCAGACACAGAACAAGAAACAGCTGTCTGGATCCCAAAGCTGCCTTTCCGCTGGTGAGAAACAGCCAAGTTATTCTGTTGACACACCTGTATCACTCAGGCTTCCAATTCTGTGAGTTTCTGTAAAAACTGCTGTATTTCTGTTGGTTTTATCAGTGGTTTCTGAACACACCCTCTAGGTAGGAAATGTGTTCACTGATCCTGCAACATGGAGGTCACAGAGGAGGAGGGGGGAGTGGGTCAAGGCACACCTCCGCCCCAGGGAGATGCCACCTCCCTCCTGTCTTGGGTGCTCAGTACGGGAACGTGCCCTGGCAGGTACAGAAATGCTGAGGAGTGCACCTGCCGCCGGCCACAGGGACCTCCTGGGTTTTGAAAGACTGAGAAAAAGCCTTTGGACAGAACGGATCAAACTGTCTTTTTGAATCTTGACAAATTGAAAGTAGACACCACCCAAAGGTTTAACACTAGGCACGGACAGAAAAGATGTCACTGAGGCTTTTAAAAAATACATATACAGTGGAACCTCGTTTCTCAGAGTTAATTCATCCTGGAAGGCTTTTGCAAAACTGAATCATTTTTTTTCCCATTAGAAATAATGTAAATTGAATTAATCCATTCCAGGCCCTCAAATGATTCCATTTTAACCTTTCTTTTATACCGTACATGTCTAATGTGCTATTTAATCTATAAGCACTTTAAAAACAAAAAGGACATGAAATGTCAATGAAAATTTAACAAAGAGGAAAGGAAATATACAGTAAAAAGATGAAAATTTAACAATAATTGTAAGCAGCAACAAAAGCAAAAAATACCATGAAAACGTTCACAGCACACTATCCTGAGATTGTAACAGTGAACTGACTGATTTGCGTCTTCTCTCCTTCGTTTGTCACTGAGAGATGTGTCCCTGATTGTACAGGGATCAGCATGGAAGGGTTGTCAGGTTGAGAAGCGATGGGAGACGTTCGAGAACTGAGGTTCCACTGTAGTAGCACTTATAACACAGGTTAATCATTTAACTGCAAATCCACCAAGAAATGCCTAACTCTGGGCTGGTCGTGGCTGTAGTGTGTGACTGACATCAATGACTCACACAGGGACACCCTCTGCGGTGACCCGAAGAAAACAAATCATGGTATCATTGATTTATTCTTTTTTCTTTAAAAAAAAAAAGTTACATTTGACAAATATGCTGTTCATGAGCCAGTTACTGGACCTGGTTTGCCTCCTGAAGAACCACAAAAATAGAATTGTGCCAGATTATAGGCGTTGAGAAAACCAAATTGACCTCTCTTCTATCCACCCAGCCATCTTTCTGTCCATCAAACGTTTATGTGACTGAGATGGCATCTTCCCAACAGCTGGATGGCGAGGTACTACTTTTAGTCCCATTTTACAAGAGAAAACTGAGGCTCAGACAGGTTTCAGTAAACTGGCCAAAGTCACATTCCTAAACAGGGGCAGATCTGGGATTCCCAGCCAGGCAACCAGGCTCCAAAGCCCCAGTGCCTAACCACAGCCACCACCCTCACCTTCTCACACGGGAAGAGCGCTCTACGGAGATTTGTGTGTTAAAAAAAAAAAAAAAAGCAGTAACTCCCAGTTCTACCTCACAGGAAGGAAAAAGCAGCAACTATAACATTTGCAGAAATGGACTCTGAGTCCCTCACATTTCACTTAGACCAGTGGTTCTCCACCAATAATGACTTTGCATCCTTTGCCATCCCTCCACCCCAGGACATCTGGAGAGGATGGAGACATCTTCGTTATGACGCTGGAGGGGAGGGTGCCACTAGCATCTTGTGGGGGCGCTGGGGATGCTGTGGAGCATCACCACGCCCCGGACAGGATCCCTGGCCCCACATGTCCCAAGAGCAGAGACGGAGAAAGCCTGCCACAGAGGAAAAGGTTTTGGTGATGTGACGTTGGTCAGTGGAGTGTATTGCTGAGGAAGATAAACTTTTTGCTCTGAAAACAACACCTGATCAGACCAGAAGAGGACCCACTGAAAGTGCCAGGTATGCCAAACTCAAGTTCCCTAAACACCCAAATGGTACACACTCCGGGAGTGAAAATTACTTTTTCACAGATGATGTCATACCTCCCATTCATAAAATATCCCATCTTACATGCAAGGAGTAAAGTTCGGTGTATTTTCAAAGAAGTTTAGATGAAGTTCTGGGTATCAGGAAATGCATCATATTAAACTCTGACCGTCTAGGAGGATGCTCTGCCCCCCAGGTTTCCTGTGGCTGAACCTCTCACCTTCCAGGGCTGCGGTCAGGGCTTCCTGTGCAGAGCGCTCCCGTGGGCATTTGGTACAGCCAGAGTGCCGGCTGCCCTGGGCACCTGCATGGCATCCCCTTTCACAGGTTGGTACCTAGTTTGGTTATAGTATTTTCAACCGTATCCCTAATTTGAACATAATTCTGACTTTCCAGATGGATTGTCAGGTCCTTGATGACAGGAACTTGGCTTTTTCCTTAAATAAGATAAAGAATATAAAGTACTAGCTTGGGGCCCTCGCAAACAGAATGGGCTCAATAAATTCTTTTTGGAAAAAAATAAAATTGGTACATTGCACTGTCTTGCTAGAAATTTGTTCTGGAAGGTGGAATGATTTAAAATGAAAGCAATCTCGCCTGGCCGGCATGGCTCAGTGGACCAGGAGGTCAAGGTTCGATTCCCCATCAGGGCACATGCCTGGGTTGTGGTGCATGCCGATCAATGATTCTCTCTCATCATTGATGTTTATCTCCCTCTCCCTATCTGAAGTCAATAAAAGAATATTTTTTAAAAATGAAACCGATCTTTAGTCATAAGCACACATGTAAGAAACCTTTACTGTGTATGCCCCTTCACAGAACAAGTCTTCACAATGCTGTGGGCACTGTTTGGTTTCTCCGCCTTTGGACGAGTCAACCCTATTAAAGAGCTTTCTGTATGTGCCAACAATTCAGCCATTTGGTAAATGCCTGGAACTACAAGGGAAAATGACATCATGGAATCTAATGGACTTGCCTGTCCAGCAGGCATTGCTGTTCCTCAAACGCCCTCTCAGCTCCGTGGGGAACCTTCCTTGCTGAGCTCTGGCTACAGCAGCCTCCCTCCTCTCCTCCGCGCACACTATTCTGATGGGGACACACCAACCCGCTCCTCACAAGCCCGACTCCTCACCCTTCAGGTCTCAACTGGAATGTCAACTTTCTCAGAGTGGCCTTCCCTGACACACCATGTCCTCCACTCATCCCGTTACTGTCCTGCCATTTGTTAATTTCCATCAGAAACTATTCAAAATGCATACTTGTCTTTATTTCTTGCTTACTTGTTTGTTTGTTTCTCAAGAACCAGCCCCCCAAATACTTCATAGGAACCAATACAGTGGGACAAAAACTAGTTACCTCCCTCAGAATAGATTTTTCTGCCTTCTTCTCTAATCCTTACTTGAGAATATATCTTTTTAGTTGATGAGAGAATGTGAAAGGGGGCCTTGGTGGGGGGGGAGATGTGAGAGAGAAATAACCATCGTTTGCAACCTGAGTATAAATCTGACCAGAAATCAAACCCATGACCCTTCCATGCATGGGACGACACTCTAACCACTGAACCACACCAGCAATAGAACACCTTGAAGTAAGGCCTTGACATGGTCACCTGGAGACTGCACTCTCCAGCTCCTTTACAATTAGACTTGATGACTTTATGAAAAACATGGCTGCTTGCCTTGGATTCTTTCCATTTGCCTGCTGGTTTTGAAATGGAAATGGATGCTCCCCATTCTCTGAGAGTTCCTTGTCTTAGAAGAGCTGCTTAAAACCCTACCTGTGATTAACTGCTGCCCAGTAAACTTTCTACAGAGCATGTGTGAATGGACGATGTTTGCTGAGTGAAGGAATTCACTGGCTTGCTGGGTTCTCAGAATGATCTTTGGGGTACAGGGAGTAGACAGGATGATCTGAACTTGACAGTTGAGAAAATAAAAGCCCAGAAAGGTTGAGTAACAGCTCCAGGTCAGCCAACCTGTAAGCAGGAGTGCAGGGCTGGCTCTCACTTCAAATCCAAGCTGCAGGATTTGAGTTCTCCACCCACTGAGTCTGCAGAAAGTTGTAACCATCAGATTGATTATTGGTGTGGCTGAAGTTTAATTACACGCTTTACAAACAGGATGGACAGGTCTCCAGTTGACAGGTGGTGACTCAGTTTTCCCCTCCACACTGCACTGGATTTTGTGTTGATGTAGAAAGTGAGCTGGACAGCACGCCTCCCCTCCTGTGTGAGCCTCACCTAGCATTTGAGCAGCGTTGGAAGCAGCCTCCTAACGGAGGCCCTGGTGGGTGGTAGTTGTAGTTTTATTTTTTTATATACCAATAGTTTTTTTTTTTTAAAAAAAAAAAAAACACAACAGTTAACTGAAGGCTGAGAACCTTTCTCCTCCCCCTGCGATGCCCGGGGCGATTGTAAGACTTTCTCAACCTGTCATAATGCAGAAAGATACTAATCTGAAAAAGCATTTTACCCCACCGTGTCCATGTCTGACAGCGTCACCTGCATGCCATCTCTACTCCTCATCTCTGACTGGTTCCCGGTGGGATTCCTCGCGGGGGTACAAGGCATTCATGGCGTGACTTTGATCAGCCACTGACCGACGGTCTGCTTCTTGTGAAGAACAGACATTTTCCTTGAAGTACTGAATGAATCATAAAAGCCGAGAAGAAATACAAGTCTGCGTGTTTTCTTTTTACAGTACTTCATCATTTTTAAGGTCAAATGTTCTGTATTTGAAATGCAGTTGAGTTCTGGTGTGCTTTCACATTCCCTAAGAGTTCGCAGTGACATATTTCACTTACAAGACAAGCCATCCAGCTCAACCCTAAACGGGCCATCTTGTGTTCATCACTGTCTTGCCTTGCACCAAGGGAGGATTAAAAAGAAAAACTGCTTATGACCTGGATTTTTAATACCCTGAATTTTTGTGGTTTGTAATTTAAAATTTTTAAATTTTCTCTTAATTTTCATCATGCATTAGGACATTGTTGCTAATGAACTGGGAGAGGCAGAGTGCTTACCAGCCTCTGGAAAAAAAAAACTTTGGAGGTAGGCCAGTGGTGGAGCATAAGGGCTGTGGGTCTGTAGCAATGTTGGGTCATCGTCTATCCAGTGATCCAAGAATGTTTCTCCTTCCTTCTCTTGCGTGTCCCCCTCAATAACAGCTACCAGTTACTGAGTGATGGCTGTGTAATCTCACTTCATTCTTATAACCACCCTAGGCGTTTGATGGCATTACCATTGTGCAGATGAGGAAAGTGTGTTTAAAGAGAGATTCAGCAACATGTCCAAGGCTACCCAGCAAACAGACATCAGAGACAGGCTTTGGGTTGCTCCCCAAACTCTTCCCTTCACCATTTACTACAGAACTGAAAATAGCTTGGCCCATGACTGGCAAAGGCCTGACAGTCAAAATACACGAAGGGCACCTGCTGGTGTTCTCGGAGGGAAGACAAACACAGGCCCCACACTTCTAGGCTAGAACTGACACACATTATGTGGAAAGGACACAGGACTCAGCCTGTGGATCTTGGACCAAGCCCTTTTCAAAGCAGCCTTTTGGCATCTCTTGTTATTGGCAAATCTCCCTCCTTCTGGCCTGTTTTCAGCCCATATAATTATGGCAGGCATGTGGATCAAGAGGCTGAGCATGTCCAAGGCCTCCCATTCCAGCCTTTGTTTCATCCGAGTTGGCCAATTTGACCTTCATTTGCGCCCGGTGGCTGCGCATGGGTCCATGCAAACAGCTGGAGCACGATCCTTTCATGAGTCTGTTCTCACAGCTCTTTAAGGGATGCATTTTTTCATTTGTGCCAACTGGGCCAGGACAGGGACTCATAAACAGCCTCCCTTCAATAAGCCCTTAAATGGTTGGGCTGTGGAAAAATAAAGATACGAAAGCCAAGCCCATTGTCAGGTTTAACAGGAAGAAAGGAGCAGGCAAACAATGGCACAGAGTGGACACGGCTTAAGTAACCAAGAAGGGGAAGGCAAGACAGTGATGAACACAAGATGGCCCGTTTAGGGTTGAGCTGGATGGCTTGTCTTGTAAGTGAAACAGGAAAACTCTGCAAATTGAAAAAAGGAAGTGGCTACTGACCCTTGTCTAGACTCTGGAATGAATAAGCACACCTGATTATGATCAGTGTCAAATAATATTTACCAATTTATATGAAACTGTGAAAGGAAAGGCCTGCGACTCACAAGCAAGCCAGAGAGACCAACTGCACTGTTCGCTGTGCACATTCTGGTCCCATTATTTGTGTGTGTGTGTGTGTGTGTGTGTGTGTGTGTGTGTGTGTGTATGTGTGTGTGTGTGTGTGTGTTGGGGGGGCTGGCTGTGTTCAGGGGAAGCATGTGCAGGTGGTGGGAAGCTCAACTTCATCAGCCACATTAGCTAAGAAATGACTTGTGAGCCAACTGAAGTTATATTTTACATGCAAGTTTCAAAAGCCAGCAAGACTCCTGTATGTTATTGCTTTTTTTAAGAAATATATTTTTATTGATTTCAGAGAGGGAGGGAGAGGGAGATAGAAACATCAATGATGAGAGAGAATCATTGATCGGCTGCCTCCTACATGTCCCCTACTGGGGTTCGAGCTCACAAAACCAGGCATATGCCCTTAATTGGAATCGAACCTGCGACCCTTCAGTCCCCAGGCCGACACTCTATCCACTGAGCCAAGCTGGCTAGGGCTGCACGCTATTTCTTAAAGTAAAATTAAAGGGAGAAATAAATTACCAAAAAATATGTTAGCACAACTACCTTAAGAAACATGATCTGTCATAATTTGATCTTATAAAATAGATAAACTAGGGGTACGTTGTTTCCTTGGCTGGGATTCAGCTCCAGCCCACCCTCCCGCAATGGGAACACCATAATAGGCATTGAAAGGGAGTTGGTTAAATACATTATGTTTTCTCATAATGGAACACTAGGCGCTTTACAAAGAGGGAAAAGAGACCTGTGTATAACCTGAAGAAACAAGATGGAGTATGGGTCAGTGTACAGCCAGCTTTCTTTTTCGCTGGAAAAGCTCAGTACACACACTGAGAAAATGTACACGAACCGTCTGAGACACTCCTTTGACACCGGTCATCACGGGGTCACGGGGACCAAAAGGACTTCCTGCTCTCACTGGCCTGTTTCTGTAGTGTTTGCTTTTTCTGGTTGTAAAAGAAAGCCCTAATACTTGTACTGATACTTTTGGATAAGCCTCAATGCCCAACCAGTCTGATCCGAGAGCTGGCCAGGCATGGAAGGGCTGTGGTGGCCCCGCCCACCCTTTTGTGTTGTCTGCGTCAGTTTCACCACCATAAAATGGGGAGAAAATAAGCTTTACTTATTCTCTCAACTGCAAGGAAGACTGTGAGCACCGATGGAAGCTGAAAGGACACTTACAGAAAGGCCTGAATAAGCCTTTAAGTCCTTAGGACACTGACAGGCCGGGCAGCCGACGGTTACCCATATGGACTCACCAGTTCTCACCCAGGCAAGCACGTACTGTCTGCTTGTGCTTGGGCTGAGAGAAACAACTTCATCATCCAATTTCAAACTGAAAAGTTTCACTTATTAGCTCTGAAAAACCCAAACCAGACAGAATGTGACCCTTTACGAAACAGCACATAACTTACTTTTCTTTACAAAAAACATACATGTTTAATGTGGAAAATTGTGAAACAAAGATAAGCAAAAATAGCAAGAGCATTAAAAAGATCACTCATAACCACATTACTGAGAGGTAATGGCACGAGAAATTTTGATTTATGTCTTCACAGTTAATCCGTCTGTTTATCCACCCAATTAAATATGCATCTATATGTATGTGCAAATATAAAATTAATAAATGAAGAAGGTAGTGTTCATCCTAACTTCAGACAGAAACCTCCTTGCATGCACTTGTGAACTAGGCTGCGATCAGAGTTCATCTCTGTGTATACACTTCACGCGTAACCGGAGCCTTCTCTGAACCCACCGCTTTACTAACCAACAATTTTGCCCAAGACTGTTCGGTGCCCCTAAAGCAAAGCTCCCAGCCCTAGAACAGCTCAAGGGGCTCCTAAGAGTCTGAAGTGATTCACACTTACTTTCCGAGGTTTCACTTTATCTTGCAAATCATACTGGCCAATTCCTTTATAGCTGATTCCAAGCCACCAAGGAAGTCCTTGTTTATCCTGGAAGATGGAAAAGCATGAGAACCAAGACCTAATTGTTAAGTCGTCTGGAGGTGGCCAGGCGCTCACCAGGCCCATCCTTTAACAAGTATCCGCAAGTCAAAGTAAAGCTGTCTTGGTAAACAAAACAGTACTTAAGAACCTAACTTGTTATTAAAATGCCTTCTTAGAGTTTCTTCAAATAAGACCTTTACGTCAAAACAGACCAATACTGTTAATACCATCAAAAAGACCGAAGCATTACTGCTTGGATTAAACATTTGGAGAAAAAATGAAATGTAAGTAATTCAACTAAGAATTAATCCAAAGTACAAAGCAGTTATCTATTTAAAAAAGAAAGAAAGAAAGCTCTTTGTTCTCTTGATTAGTAACCAGCTATAAAGGTCAGGGAAGTTTCCAAAGATGTAAAAAGTGGTTCTAAATCCTGATGTTTGTAGAACACTTAACAGTGAACATGGGAATACTGAAAAACAGGATGTTTGAATAATGCCTGTGAGGTACACATGGGGAGGGGAGAAATTTCTTTTCATAAATTTATCTTTTAGTTCTTGAAAAGCATAGGGTATATTGACATAAGGAAAGAAAAACTTAGGCTGGAACATACATCTATATGCAAACAAACTAGGAATCAGTAGAAATTAAAGTTGCATTAGTATGCATATTTAGTACAGGGTGTCCCCATTATGCAGGCATTTATTATCCAATTCTCCACCATTTTGAATTGTAAACATTGTTGGAATTTGAAGAGTCACTCAAGATTGATCAATTATAAAACTATTCTGCTTTCAAACAACACTCTCTTCTTAACCTGCTTTATCTCTTCTCACCTCACAATACTCCTTAGTCACTCTCTCCCTGCTTATAAACATCTACAAACACTACACAAACACAAAGCGTACTGATGGAAAACTGCATTGCAAATCCTGCGAGGATTTTATGAAGCTACTGACATGACAGTGTGAGTGCATGGTTCTCACATAAAGGCACTACCTAATGAATTCTGGTGGCATCAGAAAAGTAAACAATTGGAAAGGAGAAAAATAAGTAGGAATAGCTAATAGGACAGATGTGACAAGAGAATGATCTGAATATCTTAGGACTAACAGAGGCTTTGGGAAAGCATTTGAACATAGCAAGTATTTGGCAAAAATATGCTTTATAATTTGTTAAAAATGACAAGATATCTGGCTTTTTTTTTCCTTAAGAAAATCAATCTTATTCTCAATAGTCAAATTTCTAGATAACTTACATATACATGCATATTGATTTATACAATTTTAGAAAGCTGGTGTTCACTAACTCACAGAATGACATGGGCATCATGAAAGCCTTGCATGTAAAAACACTTACCTTTACTGCATAATAATGGACTCCGTAGGTCGGTAGAGCTTCTACTATTTTCATATACCTGTGGAAAATGAATATATTATAACCTCTTACTAAAATAGAGGGGCCTTCTAGGGAAAGTGATTGAAAGAAATACAATTTATATCTACTTTTCTCATTATAAGTGTCTTTGACTAAAGTAGAAACAAAATAAAGCATTCTAAGGAGAAATATATTTTACTTCATCCAAATATTAGGAGGTTACTAAGAAAACTTCAATTTCAAAAAGCTATAGGAAATGTTATTTTCTGCATATTAAGATTTCTATGGCTTAGAAGCATATTGTACTGTATTATACATTCAAATTGCAAGTATTTCTTACACTAAGCAACTAATAATGCAAAACAATGAGAGTCAACTTCTGGGTCATTCTCATAATAAGTAAAAAATAAAGCTATTCCATGTATTATTGATTGTGTAAACTCTTAGAAATATATATTCAACTCTTAAGTCAAAAATCTCAGAAATATACACTTAAAAAGGGCAAAGTTTATTGTATGAAAACCTGATTTTTAAAAATATGCCCAATCCCCCACCCCAAGTAAAAATTAGAGCAACAGTGCTACCATTGCTATTTTTAATTCAACAAGTATTTATTGTGTACCTCTAAGGCTTTATGAAGTGGACTAAATTGTGTAAGACTGTCTCTCAGCCTATAAGAATTGAGGTTCCAGTTTGATGGAACTTGTTAATGGTATTTGAAGATTAATTGCTCTGGACTTTGTAACCAATAATTTGGTGATTTTTAAAAGCAAATAGCCTACATGTAAATGAACGTAAGAGGTTAGGTAAATGTGCCAAGGTCATGGAGCAATTACACTGCACAGCCAGGATTCTAGCAAATCAAGCCGAATTTTATAGTCTAGAGCAGGGGCGGGGAACCTTTTTCCTGCCAAGGGCCACTGGGATATTTATAACATCATTCACCAGCCAAACAAAATTATCAACTTAAAAATTAGCCTGCTAGCCCTAGCCAGTTTGGCTCAGTAGATATAGTGTCAGCCCTGGGACTGAGGGGTTCTGGGTTCAGTTATGGTCAAGGGCACATACCTTGGTTGCAGGCTCGATCCCCAGCCCCCGACATGCACATGCGGGAGGCAACCAATCAATGTGTCTCTCTCACATTGATGTTTCTCTCTCTCTGTTTCTCCCCCTCCCTTCCATGCTCTCTAAAAAATCAATGGAAAAATATCCTCAGGTGAGGATTAACAACAACAAAAAGAAAATTAACCTGCTATATTTGGTCAAACATTTAATTAACTCACCCCAAATGCCATGGCAGGGCCAGACCAAATGATTCTGCGAGCCTTATACGGCCCACAGGCTGGACGTTCCCCACCTCTGGTCCAGAGCCTTAACTACCATGTTAGACAGTCTCTTATTTGGAGCTACAGTGATAATGACCAGGAGAAATAAAATGACTCTGCATTTAAACAAGGAGACTTTACAATATGCTGATTACCTTAACCTAAAATCCCTCAGGGACATTGTTACTCCTGTATTTCTTTCTTTCTTTATTTCATTTCAGAAAATTGACACAATGACTTAAGATGTCAAGGATTCAACTTCAGGACCGCTAACTTCTGATTTTCACCTTGGAGATGACATTAAGTGTGTTATGATAAAAAGGAGATTAGTATGGCTGTGGCCAGGGAGCTCAGCTGGTTGCAGGGGTCGTCAAACTTTTTAAACAGGGGGCCAGTTCACTGTCCCTCAGACCGTTGGAGGGCCGGACTATAGTTTAAAAAAAAACTATGAACAAATTCCTATGCGCACTGCGGGCCTGGGACGAGTCGGCTGCTAAGCAGGACAGGCAGTGGCACCTGGAGGGCCGGATAAATGTCCTCGGCGGGCCGCATGTGTCCCGCGGGCCATAGTTTGAGGACCCCTGGAAAGTGTCGTCCCGATACACCAAGGTTGCGAGTTTAATCCCCAGGCAGGGCACATACAAGAAAGAACCAATGAATGCATAAAAAAGTGGAACAACAAATCAATGTTTCTCTCTTTCTCTCTCTCCCTCTCTCTCTCTTTCCCCCCTCCCCCCTTCCTCTCTCTCTCTCAATTCAAAACAAAACAAAATAACAACAAAGGAGATTACTGTAAGATGTAGGGATACGGGGAAATTTCAGTTCTCACATGCCCTGACCTATATTCAGTAGTGTTTTGTTTTTTAAACTTCTATGGCCATAAAAGTTATTGCAATTACTATACAAAAAAATGCATCATTAGTTTTTATAATTATAAATTTAGATTTTATAATTCTAAAATTTTAATGTAGCTTGTGAGCAATATTTTTTTTTGACAGAGAGAAAAAAACATTGATTTGTTGTTCCATCTATCTATGCATTAATTGGTTGATTCTTCTTTTTTTTTTTATTAATCCTCACCCAAGGATATTTTTTCTATTGCTTTTTTTAGAGAGAGTGGAAGGAAAGGCGGGAGGGGAAGAAAGAGGGAGAGAGAGGGAGAGAGAGAGAGAGAGACAGAGAGAGAGAGAGAGAGGGAGAGGGGGAGAGAGGGGGAGAGAGAGAGAGAGAGAGAGAGAGAGAGGAACATCAATGTGAGAGAGACACACCCCGACTGGGGCCAGGGATCGAACCCACAACCCAGGTATGAGGAATCAAACCTGAGAGCCTTTGGTCCACAAGCTCTAATCACTGAGCAACTGGCCAGGGCCATTGGTTGATTCTTGTATGGCCCTGACTGGGGATTGAACCTGCAACCTTGGCATATCGGGATGCCACTCTAACCAACTGAGCCACCCAGCCAGGGCCCCTTGTGAACTATTCTTAATAAATGGATGGGAACTCTAAGAGTGGAAAGTGCAGAAATATATCAATATGGCCTTTCTTGGTAGCATGAAGAAACAGATTATCTAACACCAACACTGTGTGTTCCACCGGAAGTAGGGTCACAAACCTGGCAACCAAACATGGCCTCCAGACAGGGTTTGTTAGGCTCACATTGTATTAAAATTTTCTTAAAATTACTTTGCAATGTTTAAAATGGGATTTAAAAACCAGAAGTTCCAGCTTTTCTTGGAAAACATCAGAAGATCTGGTAACACTATGCATGAATTCTGAAGCTGAGTAGCTTTGCCCAGGGCAAAAGCCCTCCGGTTCACCACAGTCCCCACCATTCCTTATCGCCCCACACTTGGCCTATATTTCTCAGTTTTGTTACCTGACACTGATAGCATCTGAACTGATGACACAAATATGGAACGAGCCAAGACATTTTATAACTCATGGTAAGAGATTTGTAATCACATGAGGACAATATACACACAAACCACACAACAGAAATCGTGCCAGAGGCTTCTGTAAACAGAAGACATTCACTGATGTCCAAGCCAGAGGAAAGAAGGGTACTTACTGAACCACAGCTTGACCCCGGGTCAGACCTCTGGTTTTCAAATAATGCTCAATTACCCTGTCCTCACTGCAAAACAAGGAGATGGCGACGCATGATTATATGAGACACAGACTCGTTACCAGTCCCTCAGGTGGCAACTTGAGGAACTCCAGAAGGAAGGCCTTCCCACTGGCTCAGAGAGAGAAGCTGACTGACGTTTCTGTAGACATGGGTTCCTGGAGGGTTCAAACCTCAGATATTCGACTACCTTGTCATGATTTTTTAACTTATATTTTATATAATGTATTCATATAATTTAATAACACTCATATGTTATTAACATTAATATTAATATATAATGTATTCATAAAATTTAGTATGTTTTTAAAATTTTATTAGAAAAAGAAACATAATATCAATTTATCAAATGAAAAACTAATATCTGTTGTCATAACTGAGTAAAATATAATAAATACAAAATAGTGTTAGTAAAGAGAGCTCGGTGGGTGTTAGGTATTCAAGACAGTTTCCATACATTATTCAGAGAGATCTAGAAAGAATTAAAACTGCTGCTGAGTCCACGTTCAATCTAAAATACTCTATTGTCACTACGTGGGGACACAGTGTTTTGGGAGAAAATCCTTCATTATTGTCCTAGGATGAAATGTTGACCTAAATGGGGAGAAACAGGCTGAAGTCCAGCAACCTTGGACATCATTCAGCTATTGTGCCCTACTTTCAGACAGGTTGCTTTCAGCCAGATTTCAAGTAGAAGCTGGGAGAGTAAATGTTTTTCTCTCTCTACTTCTGGTAATCAAAAGCCATTGGTCTTTTTTCTTTCTTTCCTAAAAAACTATTACTTAATGATGATTTGTTTAGAAGGTTCCAGACTGAGAATGCAACACAGCCTCAGTACTCACGTTCACTGCTCATTTGGGAACTGTGTTCCAGCTTTCCTACTAACGCTATTAATGTTGAATATTTATCTTGTAATCAGTTTTTAGTGGAAAAGAAAACCATCTTTAGGATTTGGAGCCTTCAACCAAGAAAAATAAATTTACAGGTAATGGACGTAAGTAATTCAAAGGGGGGAAAAAGTACCTTTATTGAAAAACGTTATGTGAAAAATGGGTACTATGGATTCATTAAAACACAACCAAATAAAGTAATTCAAAATATACACCGACTTCTGGCCACAGAGGAAAGTATTTCTGGTTATTAAGAAAACCTCTGTCCAGGGCACTCTGCAGTTTATAGCAGTTCCCCTGCTCTTGGCCAGATGCAGGCCAGGCCGTGTTACCCACCCACCAGCACTGTGCTCACCAAAGCTCCCTCCGCAGGCCCTTCCCCACTCGGCAAGATGGCATGCAGCCGGCTGCTCTTGACAAGTGACTCTGATCTTGGTACAATGATTTCCAGGCAACTGTGAGAAGATCCTTTCACTGAAAGGATCACCGTCTACTTACAGTGACTCTGACACATTGATGGGCAATTTGATATTGTCCTCACTTATATTTTGTTTAATCTCCTGAAAAGCCTGCTGTTCTCATGGAGGTGTGATAGGCCGGGTCACCTGCTTGCCTTGCTCTGGCTTACCAGTAAGCAAGGGATGGATGCTCCTGAAGAGTTCTGGTTGGAAAGGCTGAAAGTGTCTTTAAATCTCTCCTGGCATTTTCATCACTAAAAAGAAGAGTAATACAGTAATGTCAGTCATGGTTACGGACAATATTATCCAAGCTAGTAACCAGATGAGACCTGAAAAATAGCTATAGCACATTGGGCTTCATTAAATGTTGTAGGCACACACAAGGCCCTGGTCTCCAACCAGAGCTAGCCCTTAATGTGACAACCCCCACATCATTTGATATTATAAGGTTTAAAAAGATGAAAAAGTTTAAATAATCATATTAAGCTACCTTAACCCCATCTTCCTTATTCTCCTCATAAACTTGTAGCTGTTTTCACTATATATTTCCTGTATGCATCTCTATTATTACAGAATTATTATTATATTGTGCACATTTCATATTCTATTTTTATACAGCATTTTTCAAATTTTGTTAAATACTTTCTCCACCTTTCTATAGTAGCCTCATAATTATCTTTAGTGGATACATAATATTCACCATGTTGGAATACTGGTTATCATAAAACCATTCACACAGTATCGCCCATTTTTTATATTAGATATCATTGCAATAAAAAGGTTTATGTAGACTTTACATTAGATATCATTGCAATAAAAAGATTTAGGTAGACCTTATATTATTTTCTTATACTCTAAAATTTACCTTCACACCCGCACCTGTGCAACGAGGGTAATAATAGTACCTACTGCATGGGAAGAGCTGTGATGAGAAATCATATTTCCAGGGAAACCCAGGGCATCGCTGACATTGCATCAAGTGAACTGAAATGCACCCCACGAGAGGTCAGCTGTTATCTAATTATTTAAAATGGCAAAATTCTGCTAATCAAAAGAGAAGGGCGTGGTCTCATGGAATTTTACAGAAGGGAGAGCAGGGAGAGCTGGTTGGGCCTGCACTGTATGAGGGCAAATGCTCTCTACTGCCCCAGGCACTCAAGGAGGTAGTCTAGGAGGAGCAGGCATGGCTCTCCAGGGCTTGTCAGAGCCCAGGACAAGTCCCTAAGCAGCTACTCGAAATCCTGAGCAAACTGGGGATCAGGAATTCCCCTCCTTTCCAGCGCATTGTACCTTTGTGCTCTTTGTGGAGAGTTATGGAGCCAAGGACCATGCGATGCACTCGGGGGTTTCTACCTCACGTACATCTCATCACAGCTCTTCCCAAGCAGTAGGGACTATTATTACCCTCGCTGCACAGATGTGAATGTGAGGGTCGGAGAGACTAAGCCACTTGCTCAGTGTCTCACAGCTGCTACGCACGTGAAGAGGCCAGAAGGCAAAGCCAGTCTGTTTGGCTCTAAAGGCCAAGACCAGAACCATTCTATTCTAATTCCCGATTTCCTGACAGACCCCCAGAGTGGGTACTAGAGTGCCGGCGGACATAAACATCCTCCTCTCTTGCAAGGCATAGTCCCCCTCACTCCTAATTACAAATGAAAACGGCAGAACCCATTAGCTTTAAATTCCATCACTGAGGCATTTACATTAGCTTTCCTGGGGCTTGCCCCAAAGTGAATCATGATAGTGAAAGAGATGAACCCCCAACTGGAGGAGCACACACTGAACCCAAAGTGACTCTCCCCGCCGGAAGCACTCATTCAACACTCATACACCCACTGCTACAGGGGATGGGACGGAACCAAGCACGGCCTGTGGATAGGTCTGTCTGGCCCACACTGTGCTGAGCTGAATTAGGAAGTCATGTAGTCCTCTTGTCACATGGCAGGTTTGGGGTAAGTGATTCTCCTTCTCTGTCTACAGAAGCTAGTTTTTTGATTCTGGTTTCCAAGCTTCTTGACCATGCCCTGGGCAACCAAAGAACCCACTGAGCCAACTGTCCCTAGACTCCCCGTCTTTCAGTGGGAACACAGCCCAGCGTCACCTGGCTGGGAGACACCATGCTCTGCACCTGCCAACATTTCCTTTCAAAACCAGGTTCGTGGCCCTTCCTACAGGTGAGAGATCTGGCTTCACAAATTGCTGCAGGAAATAAAGTCCCTTGGCTCCTGTTCTTACAGAAGATCAATCTCTCCATTCATTGAAATCTGAGCAGTATGGCCTACCCACAAGGACAATCTTGGGAAACTGGTTTGGGCTTCCTGAAAACCAAAATATATCACAATCCAATTTATTCCTATTAAAGGTCACCTGTCAACTCCCAGTAATGATATTTATTTTTCTCAATCATTTCTTTTATGCTCTGTACTTCAAATCCCACTTCCTTTTTAAAGAAGTTGGCTTGTCAGTTTTTTATGGGGGGTAAATACATGGATATGTTCTAAAACGGCAGAGGAAGGACAACTCTTTTCTATTAATCATCACCACAAGCCACATGTGTGTTTTCTTCTGGGTCCGCAGGAACTTTATCAGCCCAGCACTCACTCATTCTTTGTATTTAGTTCCTTTTGTAGCAATCAAGACCTCACTACAGGAGGAGCTGCCTTTTACCATAAGTTCACTTATTCATTTAGCAAGTATGTAGTAAGTGTATGCATGCCTACCTAGCATGTGGAAGCCAGTGTCATACGATGAAGTCACCACTTTCTCTAACCTCACTGGCCAGGACACAGCTATCCTTGATTGCAAGGGACACTGGATATGTAGTCTTTATCTGAGGCACAACAGGGCTAACTAAAAATTCTACTAATGTGGGAGAAGGAGATTTTAGATATTGGGGAACAACAACCAGACTCCATGGCTGGCAAGGAGCCACCACTCAGAACCAGGAAATTTCTGCCATGTGTGAATATGGATCCACTGTTGATTGCATATTTTAAAAAATAAGGCAAAATCCCAGAGCTTTATGTGAGACTAGAGGCCCGGTGCACGAACTCATGCATGGTGGGGTCCCTCAGCCTGGCCAGTGATCAGGGCCGATCGGGGCTGGCCAGCCTGGGGGAGGGACAGCAGGAGGTTGGCCGGCCACGGGAGGTTGGCTGTGAGAGCACACTGACCATCAGGGGGCAGCTCCTGTGTTGAGCGTCTGCCCCCTGGTGGTCAGTGCATGTCATAGCTACCAGCCAGTTGTCCAGTCATCCGGTCATAACGGTCGCTTAGGCTTTTATATATATAGACTAGAGGCTTGCTGTACGAAATTCGTGCACAGGTGCGGTCCCTAGGCCTCGCCAGTGATCAAAGTGCAAGTGTCTGGTGTGGAAGGGCAGGTCCCAGCTGCCCCTGGGCCCTGGGCAGCACCTGGGCCCCTGGGCCCTCGCGCGCCCCCCTCCACCTGAGTCACAGAGCCCGAGTCCCCAAATGGAGATGCGGTGAGCGCGGCCGGACACTATGGGCTGAGGCGCAGCGTGGGCCTCTGGGACACACAGTGGCGCTGCATGGAAGCCGGGCAGGCAGCGCACGCTCTCCCAGCCGGCCTTGCAGACTGGCTCCTGTGCAAACCCATGGGAGCCCGACTGGCCCTTGCGGTCCCGGCAGCTGCAGCCCAGCTCACCCGAAGCCCATTGGAACTGGCAGCACCTCCACTGACACCTGCTGCCAGCACCTTGTCACCGACAACTGCCATGTTCCGCGCCGCCCCCTGGTGGTCAGCTCACATCATAGCAAGTGGTTGAACTCCCGGTCGAAGGGACGATTTGCATATTAGGCTTTTATTATATAGGTTATCTGAATTGTAAAATATTGTCTCAACTAAAAAACAAATCAAACCCCTCCCCTCTTCCCAAAAAACCAAACCTAAAACATTGCTCAGGTCATATAAAAAAATACTAGCAGACCACCACTATCACTTTGCAATTTCTGACATAAACTCTTAGTAAAGAAGGCATGGAGAGAGGCCTTCTCAGCTTATCTACTTGGTTTCTAGTTTTAGAAAATTTATTAACAGTCTCAAATTGTCAGCAGTGCCTGAACAAAAGAGACACAAATAATTTTGACAAATGTGAAATCAAGACCATCCCAAATTATTTCATTCTCAGCAAATAACACAACTTTATTTCTTTGTATTAGAAAAAGGTTCCTATTATTCCTCCAAACCTGGCTATTTGTGCTATTACAAGACATACTTTCCTTATGAATATAAAACATTACTTTCCTATAAGAACCCATTCAGTAACCCATTTCAAACAAGCCACCCCCGATATCGAAGCAACTGAGCTGTGGACACAGCTGTGACCCTAAAAGGGAGAGCTCTAACAGGATCCAAAGATGGGTGAAATAGCAGCCTGCCAGGAAAGTCAGTTAACCCTTCCAACAAGCAGTGACAATCCAAATGGCCGACACAGAAGCCAGTCTTCCGCCTCATCAGAACACAGGAAAACTCATACAAACCCTCCAGGATCACCATTACGCACCTGACCACCAAACGTGCAAAACTCTGCCCATACTAGTTTACATAAAGATGGGCAAGAGGAACTCGCATCCAGTGCTAGTGGTAGGGCAACTGGTGCGCTCACTGTGGACATCTGCATTCCCTAGGACCTGGGGTCCTTCCCTACGGATATTCCTAGAGAAACTTACACAAAGGAGTGAGGTTTATAGCAGCACTGGTCACAATGAGACAAATCAGAGAAACAACCCAAATAGTCCCTAACAGTGGAAATGATAAATTGCAGTGTGATCACAACGTGGAGGAGCTGCACGCAGCATGGTGAACCTCACAAATATTAAACAAAGAAGCAAGAACCAAAATACCACTTACATCACCATGCCATGTACACAAAGTTCCAAAACAAGCAGAATGAACCTGTAGAGGATGTATGTGATACGCGTAGAAAGCAAAACCAGAAGTATGTGCCATAGAGTCAGCACCTCTGGGGAAGGAGGATTTTATTGTGGGGGGTGGAGGGGAGGGCGCAGTACACAATGAAGTGAATGGGGTCTGGGCAATGTGGATGAAAAGGGGCCACGTGCTCACCTGACAAGCTCAGGGGAGGCCTGTGTGGTGGCTGCACAAACTCAGAGACCTAAGGTAACCTCAAAGGATGGTCGGAAATTAAAACTTTTCAACTAAAAGCAGTTTTTGGTGGGTATTACGTCCTAGGCAGGCATCTTCCCTGACAAAGGTCAATCTTTAGCTTAACTGAGCCTGTCCATTGTCTTTTTGAATTTACCATAACATGTCTTTGGAATGTCAGAGTAATTTTTCCCTTTCCTGACCCCTCAAAGCACAGGCACCCCTGTGGAGACCCACAAATCCCCTCCTTGTTATTGAGTTAATTGTTGACTGTTAACTATCCTGCACCCACATGTGTAAAAGAAGTTATGTGTCTTATCATTTTACTTCTTATCCAATCCCAGAGGTTTCCCCGAATTGCTTTCTCCTGCCTCCCCTCCCTAATCCATCACCAGTGGATTTCATGTAACCCACTTACGCCTCCTTTTTTTTTTTTTTTTTTTTTATCCTCACCCAAGGATATTTTTCCATAGATTTTTAGAGAGAGTGGAAGGGACGGGGAGAGACAGAGAAAGAGAGAAACATCGATGTGAGAGAGGCACATCAATTGGTAACCTCCAGCACTGGGGCTAAGGACTGAGCCTGCAACCAGGATTGGTATGTGCCCTTGACCAGAACTGAACCTGGGACCCTTCAGTCTGACACTAACCACTGAGCAAACCGGCTAGGGCTATGTCTCCTATTTTGATTGTAATGTATAAAATAAGGTGCAAAACTGCCATTCTCCAGAGCATTATCTCAATCTGTTGAGATTTTGCTTCTTGGCAACTGTCAACAATTTGGCTCAAATAAACTCATAAAAACTCTTTATAGGTTTGAACGTTTCTTACGTTGACAGCAACGTTCCTCACTGGGTGTACTTATGTGCCTGTGCATTACCCAATTTGTCCCTTACACTCTACATACCAGTTTTATGCATTCTTCTGTGTGATGTAATTCACACAGAAAACCCGATCACATCTGGTGGGTGCAGCGAGGTGCTGGAAACACGGGCACATTATTCTACAGTTAATCCTGGCATTTGCACTGTTTAGGACCAAGCAGGATTCCACATCTGAGTGACAGACAGTAGCTGAGTGTTCATTTGTTCGCCCTTGGAAGAACCTGGCTGGGGAATTTGCCTGGAGCCTGGGGCCACATGGATCCACTGAGCCCCCAGGGGCAGAAAGGGGGCTGGGCTTCCATGACTCAGATCCATCTGGAACCCAGAGGGAGGGCCTGACAGTGGCCAGGAGGTGAGCAGGCCACGGTGGGGATGTCTCCGCCTTTCCCCAGCAGTAAATGCACTCACCCTGTCTGAACATTCTTGACTCTAATGGCAGTGGAAGTGCTATTTTAAAGATGCACTGGACCAGAATTGCCAAGAGGGACTGATTGCTCCAGGTCCTCGCCAGAGAGAATCAAACACTTGCTCCTGCTCAGTAACCAGACCAGAAACTGCTTTTCTTCATCATTTCAGCAGGAATTCAGCTATCACACAAAGAACACACTTTTATCTGATTGCATTTTATCTGATTAGGCCCACCCTCTCCTTTAGGTATCCCCCATTCTGGTTCTGACAGCTTTCTGGCCGCGGCGGCCCAGGACCCACATTCAGCCTCTGCACCGATGTTTCAGGCCATGATTCCTTTTGGTGTTCTCAAGTCCCCTTGCATGGCCTGTTGTTTTTCTTTACTGACCTCAAAAAACCCTGGAGGAATGTGCCAACCTCACTCATTTTGGAGAAAGCCACATGGTTGGCAAAGCCGAGGCCACCGCTGTGTGTGCTGGAACCCTTAGAAGGAGATAGCCACTCCCAGCAAATGTGTGCACCTGTTTGTGGCTATTTGGGAACTGGTTCCCTGTGACGATCAGCCACCTGCCATTCTGAGGCTGGAGAGCAAGGGGCCAGAGGCAATGGCAAACTGTAGGCTCTAGGCTTCCTGGAGCAAAGGAATCACCATGTTCCCTAGGGCCCCAGGACGTGGTAGCCGGCTCTGCATGGTGTGGGGCATCCCTAGGCTCTGAAGATGGTTTGAAAAAAGGCCCAAGCCCCAAACTTCCCTTTCCTTGTCAACCTAAAGCTCTTCCCTACATAAAACCCAACGCAAAGGTGCCTAAAAAGTGTATATTAAATATAATGGCCCAGGGCAAATGCCTGTAGGAACTTTGTGTCTTTCACAGACAGAAATAAACAGAGACATTTAAAATATAACTTGGGACTGCAGTCTTCTTTCATCCACACATAAGCATAACTCAAAATCCATATTTCATACATGCACATGCAAACGTAAAAACGCTTACTGCCTGTTTGAACACTCAGGATAAAATCAAACCTGCAGCCTAAATATCATCAGAAATTAAGGTTTGTGAGAAGGGACATCTGAGAACTTGGGCAAGCTGTCCCAGCTGGGAGCCCTATTCAACGCTGTGTCCCATAGAAAGGATAGACTTGGGCACTGGGAGTCAAAGATTCGAGTCTCGGGGGTGGCCTTGCACAGACCCTGGCGCTAAGCCACTTCCTTGCCTCTGCCTGCAAGGAACCTGTGCTGACCCACAAAGTTCTGCCTGATCCTGAAGGAGTGGGACACGGCAGTGATCACAACAGTGATTGGAAGTGTGTCTGCTAAAGCATCCGAGCTGGACCCAGCGTCTGAGGATGACAGCTTGCTTAAACATGTCATTATTAGAAGGATCTTGGTTACTGTGTGTGAGCACTAATATCCTCAACTAATCTACCAGCATGATCCACAGCTTGGTCATTAGCAGTTTAAGGTATGTTATCAGTTTTCTTAGAGGAATTTTTCACTGGCCAGATTGCCTTCAAATCACACTTTTTCAATAAAATAAAATAAAATCCCGCCCTGGCTGTTTTGGCTCAGTAGATAGAGCGTCAGCCTGCGGACTGAAGGGTCCAGGTTCCATTCCCCTGGGTTCCATTCCCCTGACGTCAGGGCACATGCCTGGGATGTGGGCTCGATCCCCAGTAGGGGGCGTGCAGGAGGCAGCCAATCAATGATTCTCATCATTGATGTTTCTCTCCCTCTCTCTTCCTCTCGGAAATCAATAAAAATGTATTTTTAAAAATCCAATTTTTCTCAGTTATCAGGGAATGTGGCCTTCAAAAATGATTGTCGTTTATTATTTCGACTTAATACCTATGGAATTCTAACAGTAAATTTTTCTCTACTGATTCCTATGTGTTCCTGATGCCCAACTTTTTATACTGACAAGGAAATTCACAGTAAGCTCTCAACCGGACCAGGTGCCTGTTACAGGGTCCCCAGGCCCGGGGCCAGAGCGGGGACCGGAACAAGCTGTCACTCCACTCAGCCCTGCGGAGGTGGAGCGCGGGGCGCAAATCCTCTCCCCGTCTAGAGCCAGACTGACACTGCAAGCGCTCAGGCAGGAAAACCGCCGCCACCGCCGCCGGAGGTAATCCTGCAGCTGAAGGAGGTGCCTCCCCCTTCCCGCCCTCCACGCAGCCGCGCCGCTCACAGCGCGGGGAGGAGACCCCGACGGGGGAGGACTTACCCGAGGCCCCCGGCTGGAGGGGCAGCGCGGGGCTGGTCCTGGGGCTGCAGGTGGGACCACGCGGGAGGCGCAGGGGTGGAAGGACGCCGTGGAGGGGCCGGAGCCGGGGGGCGGGGCCTGGGGCGGGCGGTGGCCAGGCCACGCCCCCGCAGCACCCGGAGAGGTCTGGGAGGTGCCTCAGGCCAGGTCAGGCTGTGGTCGCTCACTCAGGGCGCGGACAGTGAGCGCTGAGACGTGTCATAAGCCACTGTCCCAGCCTCTGCTGAAGGGAAAGGGCCCCCTTGTCTTCACTAAATGCAGCTCCTGCACGGGTGCAGGTGTGAGCACATTTCCGGCTGTCCTGGCCCCTCCCTGGACCTCGGGCTCCTGCAGGAGAATGAAAGGCACCAGGGGCCTGCATGCGCCCTGGATGCAGGTGGCTCAGCGCTCACTTCAACGTTCTGCTTGCAGGAGTTCACCTAAGCTAGCGCTCGCCCAAAGCCGCCAGGAAGCGCCGGTGTCCTAGGAATCACAGCCTCCTCCAGCAAACCCTGATGTGGTGCCATTTCTCATGACAGATCAGGACACTGAGCTTTGGGGTGGCACCTAGCTGCCCACTGTGCCCGCGGCGAGGGCAGCAGGGGCTGGACCAGGCCCTGCAAAGCTTCCACGACTTGGAAACAAGCCAGCGGGCCGAGCGACTGGTTGGTCTGGCTGCGAGGTGCAGTCATAAGCTTTGGACTTGACCTGGATTCAGTCCCACGTCTCCATGTTCTAAGGAGTTTGGGGGTCTTAGCTAAACTAACCTTTGTGAGCCCTGGTTTCCTCGTCATAAAAACAGGGATAGTGACCTTAGGAAGATGACAACAGACGGCAGGAGGCGCCTGCCTATGTTCAGGAGGTGTGTTCTTTCTTCTCTAACTGCACCTGACACCAAAGACTTTTCCAGACATTGTTTGGGGTGGAGCATTACCGCTCTCAGACCACGCTGGGGTAATTATTACCACTGAATATTTAGGACATACTTACACTAAAAAAACTATTTGGTGTTTATCTGAAATGCACATGTAAGTGGGCATCCTATACTTTTATTTGCTAAATCTGGCAACCCTACGGATTGGCGAAGAACCACAAGGGAAAGGAACTTTGAAGGCACTGCCAAGCCCCAGGTGTAAGCCGTGCTGGGATCTGTTCCAGAGCTCAGTGTTGGGGACGGCCAGCCTTGAAGCTTGCTCTCCCCAACCGTGGACGCTGCGGACGCCCCTATCCCAGCGCTCTCCCAAAGGTGCAAGAAAGTGGCTGTGCCCTGGGAACCACAGCACCCTCTCAGCTAGGATTCCTTTGCCATTTTGTCTGGGGCCTAACCGGTAACAGAGGACAAATTACTCTGTCCATCAGCGTGCTTGATATGGATCAACTGTCACACTATATTTTAAGCCTAATGAATACCTAATAATAATGAAAATGTGACGAGAGATGTTCCTAAACATCAGCCAGCTTGCTGGGGCTTCCGAATGTATCTACTTTGAACTTTCATCTCTTTTAGAAGAAACACAACCCATAAGAATGACTTACGCTGAAAAGCAGGTTAACATGAAAATCTGTAAATATTTAAAATAGAAATATTTTACAAATTTATGGAGACAGAGAGTGGAATGGTGGACGCCAGGAGCTAAGGGGAAGGGGGTGAAGGAGTCATTTAATGGGGAGTTTCAGGTTTGTAAGATGAAGAGCTCTGGAGGTCGGTTCCGCAATAAGGTGAATATATTTAACACCACTGAACTGTACATTCAAACATAGTTAAGGTGGTAAATTTTATGTTATGTATATTTTACCACAACTAAAAAAACCCCCTCTCATACTGGAGTTAGAAAAAAGAACACACGGAAGAAAAACAAACAGTATTTTCCTACAAGAGAATGTAAAGTCAAATAAGCCTATTCCTCTCTTGGGAAAGTTCCTACCAGACAAGTGAGAATTATTTATGGTCAACTTACAGCCCCGAAGCTTGGTGCCTTCCTCCTGCCCGTGTGACTCAGTGTGTCCTTCCTGAACACAGGGAACCGGATTAACCACATCGGCCGCTGGAGCACATAATGAGGCTGAGTCCGTGTCACGTTGTCACGCAGTGTCTCTTGAACCAAACCAAAGGCACTGAGTGTGTCTCAGTGAGGGGATGTAGAAGTCACCCCCAATTGCCATCCCTTAGCTCGGTTTGCATGCAATGCTACCTTCTATTCACACCAAATGCCATACACGCGAATGTCTCAGCCAGCCTCTATCTGAAAACCCAACTAGACTGGGTTTCGTTTTGACACCAAACAGCAGTGATGAGTGTAATGGCCCAGCTCACTCCTGGAGAGGAAAACTGAGAACCCAAATAGGTCAAGAAAGTCACTTCCTGCACAGCATTGATCCGCACGGTGCTGTTAGTAGCTATTTAAAGAACTTACAACATAATAGGCACTGAACTACGCACGTGACATGGGTTACTTTAACAATCCTTTTCACAGGTAAAATTACCACCCCCATTTTACAGGTGGAAGAACTGAGACTTAAAGAGGTGATGAGACTTGTGGAAGCCCACACAGCTGCTCAGGGTGGAGTTGGGACTTGAACCCAGCGGATTCCAGGGTCAGCTGGTGTGGAGGGCATTGCATTACTGCCAGGAACAGCTGGCAGCAGCGCCTGGCATGGGCCCAGGAGTCCCCCAGTCCAGCTGCATCTGCATTGTCAGCCCCGCCCAGCAGACACCTATAACATCTTTTGGTTCACTTGTGAGGAATTGTCAAGTGGAAAGGCAGAGTGGAAATTCAGAGATTGTGGATTCAAATCCAAGTTCCACCATGTCGACCATAAACAAAAGCTGACCAGATATTCTGCCAGCAAAAAGGACTTATTCGGGGAAAAAGAAAGCCTTGCATTCTGGTAGGTGGAGCCATAGCGAGCCACATGCAAGTTCAGAGACAAAGAAGTAAGCTCTCCTAGAGGGAAGAGGAAGCGAGGGGAGGGCTTGAAGCTCCGTCCCTCCCCCTTCGACAGACACAGGGTCTTCCAATTCCTGCCTTGGATAATGTTTCTGTCATAAATTTTGACAACCACATGTGGAACAGACATGTGACCTTGGTTGCCAGGCCTCCGTCTCCACCTCTGCACAATGAGCATCTCAACAGGGACAAGTTGAGGAGAAAATGGTACAGAGTCTGTAAGAGTAGAAAACGGTAAAGGCAGCGTGCATAATGAAGTGAGAGCCTGAGCTCTGCCATCGGATGGTCTGGGTTCAAATCCCAGCTCCACATCTTACTAGCTGTTGTGACCTGGGCAAGTCTCTCAACTTCTCTGGGCCTCAGTTTCCTCATTGGTAAAATGAGGACAATAATGCTGCCCTAAGTTTAGAGCAGATACAAGGATTAAGGGACTGGATATTTAGGAAGCTTTTAGAAATGAGTATTCAGGTGCTAGACTGTTATAATTCCTTCGTATGTATTTTTTGTCTTGATTTTCACAGCAGCCCTATGAGGTAAAGGTAATGCTACTCCCTGGGCCTCAGACCTGGGAGATCATGCATATTGGAATCAGAAAGGGCTAAGAGGTTCCCAGACATACATGCAGAAAAGCTGGTTTGTAGAATTCTGTGTGGTTCCAGGGGAGGTGCTGTGTAGACACCCACAGAAGGATCCCTTCTTTTTTTTTTTTAATGTTTATATTGATTTTTAGAGAGAGAGGAAGGGAGAGGGAACGAGAGATAGAAACATCAGTGAGAGAGAATCATTGATCAGCTGCCTCCAGCATGCCCCTACTGGGGATTGTGCCCACAACCCGGGCATGTGCCCTGACTGGGAATTGAACCAGTGACCTCTTGGTTCATGGGTCAATGCTCAACCACTGAGCCACACCAGCCAGGCCAGAAGGATCCCTTCTTTTAATGATCCATTCAACATCCAGGTCTTCTCAACACCTTACAGTTTCTACAGCCAGGATCCACCACACGATTTGCAGGCCCCAGTGAGAAAATAAAATGCTGAGCCCCTTGTTAAAAAATCATTAAGAATTATTTGGCGACTGAGGAGCCTCAAACCAAGTGGGACCCTTCTGAGCAGGAACCCTGTGTGACTGCAGGGTCACACACCCATGCTGTCAGCCTTGCCCACAGCTTTTTCCCTGGTGGGTTTACACTCTCGTAATTGCTTCCTTTCTACCTGCTCAGCCTCAGCGCCTGTGCCCAGAACTGAAGGAGCCTGTTCACAAAGGCACAGGGCCTCCCGGAGGAAGCAGGTTCTAGACAGGACCTGCCATAGGCTCGCTGCTCTGGGGTGGCAGGGGAAGGGTGAACCCTGGGTTTGGGAAGTTCCTTTTTTTTTTTTAAGAGAGAGTGGAAGAAGGGAGGGAGGAAAGGAAAGGAGAGAGAGGGGAGTGGAAAGAGAGATGAGAGAGACACATTGATGGGTTGCCTTCTGCATGTGCACGCCCCGACTGGGACCTGGGATGGAACTTGCAACCCAAGTACGTGCCCAAGACTGGGAATCAAGACCATTCGGTATGCGGGACGACGCTCTAACCCAGCCGTGGGCAAACTACGGCCCGCGGGCCAGATCCGGCCTGTTCGGCTGTTCTATCCGGTCCGCGGAGCCGAAAGAGCGGAGGGTTCTCTTGCTCTCCCCTCCGCTCCTTTACTTTGAATTTATATTAGTTCACACAAACACTCCATCCATGCTTTTGTTCCGGCCCTCCGGTCCAGTTTAAGAACCCATTGTGGCCCTCGAGTCAAAAAGTTTGCCCACTCCTGCCTAACCCCTGAGCCACAGCAGTCGGGCGGTTTGGGATGTGTCTGTCAGGCAATCAGTAGTATTCCACACCTTTTACACTCATTTTGGAGTAAGTCACTATGCTAAGCTCTTGAGCTTTAAAAAAATACAAAAGAACAAAACAATTCTGACTAAAGCACTACATTTTCATTGATAAGTGAAAACACGCTGAAACACAAAGAAGAACAGCTGGAGAATTTTCTGTCCCCCACCACGCGAGGCAGCTCTTTGTTATGACAACAGCAACAGCAGCCCCTTTTCCCACCCTGCCAGCAGCCAGGTGTGCAAGCACCAAGTGCTACGCTGCATGTTGAAAGGTGAGGACAGATCTGGAATGTCCTCATCACAGGAAACAATGCGTAACCATGTGTGGCGATGGATGGCACTAGACTTAGCGTGATGATCATACTGTGATATATACACATATTGAATCACTGTGTTGCACACCTGACGCTAATATGTTATATGTGTATCATACCTCAGTAATAAAAATGTAAAAAGAATGGACACTATTGATATTTCCAGGAGGAAACAGGCTGAGAGGTGTCAGTGACTTAGCAGTACAGTGGCCGTGAGGGGGCCCTGGGGCAAGCTCAGCGTTGCCCCCTCAGAACTCCTAATGATACTTAGTTTATCCATTCATTGGAACATGTTACTTGCATTCATTTCGACGTGTTCCTCTTTTGTGAACGTTCTTTCAGGGGGAAGCCAGCACTCCAGCTTTATTCTGGTGAGCTGAACTGGACGATGCGAGGGCATGGACCTGGCTGAAGCAGCAAGGCCGGACACCCTCGGGCTCCCTGGCCTGGTGCAGCTCCCTGGCCTGGCAGCTTCCTGCAGGAAGAGCGAGAACCTGTACCCGAGCCACAGGCCAACTGGCTGAAGGTGGAGGAAGACTGGACCCTGGGCAGGACTGTGCGAACATCTTTTGTGGACATTCTTAAATGTATACGATGTTCATATAGTTCTACGTGTGTATAATTGTATAAGGAACTAAATAAAAAGTACACATACATTGAGAATACTAGTAGATACATGGGACTGTGTGAACAAAAGAATGAGCGGCCACAGCAAACCAGCTTTTAGATCTGTATCCTGTGCTTGAATGTATTGGTATGCAGGTGGTGTTGTTTCTTTCTTTCTTTTTTAAAGAATGGATAATATGTGTACTTTTGTTTTCTCCACTTCCTATATGGTTATAATCTTTCCATGTCAATAGTATTTTTTATGTAAGTACTAAATTCCTTAAGTACTAATTTTGTTAGGTAAGATCCAATGTTTTAGAATATCCACCTTACATTCTTATATTCTTAGCCCATCCCCACCCCAATGAATGGTGGAATATAATTAATTCATCTGTCTTCCCCCCAAAATTGAAATTGGGGTCTCAAAGAGGTATTTGCATAACCTTGTCATACCAGCATTATTCTTAAAGGCAAAAAGTGGAAGTAATAGAAGTATACATCCATGAATGGATGGATGAATAAACAAAATGTCGTATATAGATACAACAATAATGGAATATTATTCAACTTTAAAATATGGGAAATTCCACCTGGCCGGTGGTGCTCAGTGGTTAAGCATCGATCTATGAACCAGGAGGTCACGGTTCAATTCCTGGTCAAGGCACATGCCCGGGTTGTGGGCTTGATCCCCAGTAGGGGTATGTGGGAAGCAGCCAATCAATGATTCTCTTTCATCATTGATGTTTCTATCTCTCTCTCCCTCTCCCTTCCTCTCTGAAATCAATATAAATATATTTAAAATAAATACACACACACACATATATATACATATTAGCATATATATACATATATATATATGTATGTATATATATATATACATATATATATATATATATATATATATATATATATAGAGAGAGAGAGAGAGAGAGAGAGAGACAGAGAGAGAGACAGAGACAGAGAAAATTCTGACACAGGCTACAACATGGATTAACCTTGAGGACATTATGCTAAATGAAATAAGCCAAACACAAAAAGATGAGTATGAGGTACCTAGAAGGCAAATTCGTACAGACAAAAAGTGGAATGATGGTTGCCAGAGGCCAGGGAGAATGCGATGTGTTATTGTTTAGTGGGCAGAGTTTCAGTTTTGCAAGACGAAACGTTTTGGAAGATGGTGGAGATGGGTGCACAACAATGTGAATGTACTTAATACCGCTGAACTATACACTTAAAAATGACTATGATGGTAAAAACAAATACCACGTCTCACCGTGACAGATGGGACTCAGTGGACATGGAAGCAAACTCCCAGGTACTGAGTCTCCCGCTGCAGGTGCTTTACCTCATTCAATTCTCACAACAAGCCTCCTAAAGAAAAGGGACCTTTCGTTCCGATGGCTTGGAACTGGCGCAAGGTCACCCACCAGCAGATGGGAGTTGGTCTCAAATTCTTGTGAATCCAGAGCCATGCCTTCCCCTACGGGCCCTTCTGAAGGGTGAGGAAGGGCTGGGCTCAGTAATAAAGGAAGACCAGACACTCAGTCTGCCCCATCGCAGCCCTTGCTTGGGCCAGCGCCTCACCCATGGGAGGCATTTAATCTTCGAGAATGATGGGGCCGAGCAGTGAGAAAAAGGTAGGTATTCCAGGACACTGATGAGCTAGTGCTCATTTCCTGCCTTCTCATTCTTAAGCTATCTCTTCAAGTGACTAATATTAGATGTGGGGCCACTCCACTGATAACACCACTTAGCATGGTGGAGTCCACTGCCTGCTGGACACTCTCAGGGACAGCAAGGAGCCGTGCAGGCCTCCCTACAGGTGTAAGTTACACTTACTTCTGAGAGAGGCCGGGAGACCGGGGACGTTAGGTCTGGTCTTGTCTCCCTGAACTGTCGTGGATATGTCACTCCTTGTCATGGACACGTCAGCTGTAAGATGAGGTTCACATGCCTGACTTGGGGCAGCCCTACCCTGCCATTCTGCGCTTAGAGCCAATGAAAAGTGCCCTTTGTATGATTCCAAACTTGGGGCTATTCAGAAAAGGAAGTTCAGAACTTGATGGATGTCTCCCGGCCTGAGACTTAATGAAGTTAAAATCAAGGGAGCAGCCAAAACCGGTTTGGCTCAGTGGATAGAGCGTCGGCCTGAGGACTGAAGGGTCCCGGGTTCAATTCCGGTCAAGGGCATGTACCTTGGTTGCGGGCACATCCCCAGTGGGTGGTGTGCAGGAGGCAGCTGATCGATGTTTCTCTCTCATCGATGTTTCTAGCTCTCTATCCCTCTCCCTTCCTCTCTGTAAAATATCAATAAAATATATTTAAAAAAAAAAAATCGAGGGAGCAGTGATGCTGCCAGAGAGTCAAGGCCCAGACTGCCCCTGACTGCTTATCCTTAAAGGCATTTCCATACTGAGCTTCCAGCAAACAGCCACACGTAGTGACCCCACAGAGCACCGGCTGGCAAGACGCCCACACATCAGGACAACGAGTGCGGGAAACTCAGCTTCTACATCTTCTGGGAGATTCACAGCCCACGGGAGAGATTGGAAGGGTACTGAAAACCCCAGAACTTTTTAATTTTTAATGAGGTCTTTCCCATACTTATTTGTTAATGGTTTCCTATTTGTTATCTTTTTTTTTTTTTTAATATAACAACCCTTAACATCTGGCCAAGCAATGGGTATATATTAGACCATAGCACGTAACATTTCTCAACAGCACTTGCAAGGGAGGATACTATGGCACCAACGTTGTAAGGTGAAGACAATTAATAGTTAATATTTATAAAATCTGTAACACAGCCCAACACCTGGAAGTATTTACAAATCATTCAAAATAAAATACAAACGCAACAAAATGACTTACAAAAGCACTTGTCTGTGTCTCTAAGTCAGTTCTTAACACAGGGTCACTTCACAGGGAGGGAGAAATGCCGCTTCTCAACAACTTTTCCACAAAAGCCCTGGCCTGAAATGAACAGGACGGTCCATTTCTCTCCTCTGGTTTCTCTATTCTGACGGCAAGGAAGGCAGTGATTGCTGCAGCAAGAGCGGGAGGTCTGGAGCCAGAACCGCCTCTCTGGCTGGGAGGTCTGCACAGCAAGCCCTTCCTCCAGCACAGGCCGCTGCACCTGTGCACCCACAGCCTGTCGCCACGGTGGCGTGAAGGTTAAACACAGCAATAATAATAATAACAACAACAATATTTGTTGAGACAAAACCTGAGTCCCAGAGAGGTTGGCTCCCCCAGTTATACAGCAAATAGGGGCCTGCACAGAACCACGCGCTTCGCCCGCCTTCACGGCCGCTTCCTCCTACTGAGGATGGTGAGTCCTCGGCACCTGGGCCCTGGAAGGCCCTGGAAATGGAATAACATCTTAGAGCTTTATTTTATTCACTTATTTTTAAAATATACTTTTATTGATTTCAGAGAGAAAGGAAGAGGGAGAGAGAGATAGAAACATCAATGAGAGAGAATCATTGATCGGCTGCCTCCTGCATGCCTCCTACTGGGGATGAAGCCTGCAACCTGGGCACGTGCCCTTGACCAGAACCGAACCTGGACCCTTCAGGCCCTAGACTGACGCCCTATCTACTGAGCCAAACGGGCCAGGGCCATCTTAGAGCTCTAAGGGTTCAGAGGTGCACCATCTAGGGGAGAAGCTCTTTGATCCGCCCCCTCCCATGTTAACTACTCTCAGGGCTGCTGGAGAGCTCCTGTCCCATGGGAAATAGCTGCATTTGGTAGCAGCTGTGTCTCGTGGATTAACCCTCCACTGAAGCTGGTGACATACTCTCATTCTGCCCCGGCACTGCATTGTAAGTTGTAGTCACTTCCTGTTCTATTGAGCAGAAATGCCCTACCACATGGTTACTTGTTAAAAAAGAAAAAGAAAGGGGAGGGGAAGGGAGGAAAAAGGCAGAGCTTGGCTTTTGCAGGCTCATTTGTGGCTGCTCAGAGATAAAGCCCTCTCCTTGCTGAGTCAGCTTTCAGGAATTCTCGGTTTGTCTGTGTTGTGTTACCCGAGTAGCTTGTTATCTTTGCAGCTTAAGGGCTGACTTGGAAATTCAGACTGTCAACTATTTAAAGCAAATGGAAGTCCCGGCTCCACTATTTCAATTAACTTTCAGAGAGCGAGGTTGCCTACTGGTTATGATACCGTAAACTTAAAATATTCCCAAGGAAACACGGCAGGGAGCAGAGCGGCATGTTTAAAGGCCTTCTAGGAAGAGGAGCTGAGCGAAGCCAGGAAGGCAAAGCAGGCAGGGCCTGCGGAGGAAAGAGAGGAGGCATAGACAGATCTCAGCAATTATGGAAATGAAATGGATAATGCAGGCTCCGGAGCGCCTTAGCTGCCCGATAGGGTGTTGGAGGGTGGTCTGTGCAATGAGAGACGGTAAGAGATTGTTGGGAATCAACAGCAAACATGAAGTTTCCATCTTGGGGTGGTGCCAGCATTAGAGCTGACCTGGGACTTACCGGCCATGTGACAAAGTCTCCTAGGCCTGCAATTGTCATCTACTCATTTGTTAAATGGCAACATAACATTGTAATGGGGATTGAATGCACTCGGGTGGATGTCTTAAATAATGTCACAAAAAGCACTCAAACAATATACACACTTGCTTTTATGGTTAGGTTGGGAGGAGGAGAATGAGCAGTCTAGGGGTTGATAAAAAGGACAAAAGAAGGGAGCTGACAGACGGAGAAAAGGATGGACGGATGGACGGGCAATCCTTAGAGATGACGCAGAGAGAAGGGTGGTGTTATTCGAGGGCAGGCAGTGGAGGAAGAGGTGGTCTGGGAGCTGGGTGCAGATGAGTGCAACTGGACACACTAAGCTTGAGAAAGAGGGAGACAGTCACAAGAAGTGGTGGGCCAGAGCAGCCTCCACGTGCTCTGATTGAAAAAGCCACATTGTCCTGCTCTAGGAAAGTGTGTGAGACCTTCTGGTCTATGTTTAAAGCTCAAAGCAAACTCAGTGAAGTTCTAAAAGCCAAAAGCTGCAGCCACCGCGTGAACAGGAATAAGGTGGAATTTAGAAATGCCCAGGCTGTCCTTTCTGGAGAGCTGTACCCTGCGAAGGAGGCCCTGGTGCACCTCGGCATCCTCCCATCCCAGACTGGGCTGGCTCGGTCCAGGCATTCAGATGGCACTGGAATGGCTATGCGTTTTGTATAACTTTAATTTAGCGGTATCAAGGATGAATACATTTCATTTCAGCACGTTGCCTCCTTTAAGGAATTCCCCTTTGCTTGCTCCTATCTCTGAAACATCACTTAAGAAAATAATCGCAGATAACCACAGTCCCAACTACACAAAGTTGCTCACCACAGCATTATTAATGTTAGCAAAAAAACGAGAAACAGTTCATATTTGAAATAACAGGGAAGTGGCAAATTGTGTCCATCAAATTGATGGAATATGAACATGGCAATTGCAGGAACTGTTCTAAGCACTTTGTAAATTTCAATTCATTTAATCTTCATAGCAATCTTATGGATAGTATACTGTTAATGTGTCCCATTTTACAGATGAGGAAACTGAGCCTTGGAGAGTTTAAATAACTTGCTCAAGATTACACAGGTAAAAAAATTAAAAAGATAAGAAAAAGCCCTAGCCGGTTGTTCAGTGGTTAGAGCATCGACCCACAGACCGAAGGGTCTGGGGTTTGATTCCTGGTCAAGGGCATGTACCTTGGTTATAGGCTGGATCCCCGCCTGGGTCAGGGCGAGTGCAGGAGGCAACCAATCAATGTGTCTCTCTCACATTGATGTTTCTTTCTCTCTCCCCCACCCTCCCTTCTACTTTCTCTAAAAATCACTGGAAAGATATCCTCAGGTGAGGATTAAAATAATAATAATATTACACAGGTAACCAGTAGCAGACCTGGGATTTGAGTGAGGCTGTCTGGTTCTAGCATCCTTGATCTAAACATGGTACAACATTGCATCAAGGTATTTTATTTTGCCTGATTTTCTTAAATTAGTTTTATAACAACACTTTGGAGATAAAATATATCCTCTCCATTCAGGGGAAACCAGATAGGGCAAGGGTGGTAGCAACTCAAACTCTGTTTCATTATAAACCCAATGACCAAAGTTCACATTTCCCATTCGTTCTCTCATCAACAATAACCAAATGATAATTAAGATGATAATTTACATCTTTCCACATTATTCATCTTCTCAAAACCACTGGCAGCCTTGCCTGTGTTGCTCAGTGGTTGAGTGTTGACCCATGAACCAAGAGGTCACCAGTTTGATTCAAGGTCAGGAAACATGCCTGGGTTTGGGGGCTCGATCCCCAGTAGAGGGAATGCAGGAGGCAGCTGATCAATGTTTCTCTCTCATGGATGTTTCTATCTCTTTATCCCTCCCCCTTCCTTCTTTCTAAAATCAATAAAAATATATTAAAAAGAATTTTAAGAACCACCCTGCAAAGTTGCTATTTCATTAATCCGAATTTACAGATGAGGAAACGGAGGCCCAGAAGGAACAAATGGCTCACTCCAGGGCCTGTTGCTAATTTCTTGACTCCCAATCCCATGCTCCTGTTGTTCAGCATGATTTAGACAATTTCAAGCCCACGTCCCCATTACTTCAGCCTAGTAATCACTCGGGAACTCACCAGGACCACGCAGAAGTGAAAAAAAGGGACTGGTTTGGGCTTGGCCAGGCTAACTGGCCAGCCTAAAGCTTAGGCCCAGAGGTCTGGACGACCACAGGAATGTTCCTCTGAGCCTTATCCTGCCGCAGGCAAGGGCTCTTCTCTGAGGACAGTGTGTGGAACCCACCTTTCTCTCCTATTCTTTCCCCTGACACCTTAGTGTGGCTTCTCCAGACCCACCTTTGTCCCAGAGTCTCTTCAGAGGTTGCCCAGAGATGGGATAGGATGATGATAATGATGAGGGCAATAATGGTACTATAATAATCTATAATAATAAAAGCATAATATGCAAATTAGACCAGACATCCTTCTGGATGAAGCCGGGGCTGCGAGGGAAGCCCGGGGCCTGGGTGCCAGAGGGAAGCTGGTGCCAGCAGCTGGGGGAAGGAAGGCCTACTCCTGCATGAATTTCGTGCATCGGGCCTCTAGTTAGTAATAATAGCGAAAGTGTATAGAGAGCTTGCTGCATGCCAGAGGCCGCCCTGACAATGTTTGCAGACATCGAAGCCCACCACAGTCCTCGGTTGGGTGCCGGTTTGCTGAGGGAATGAGGCTCAGAGAGAGTGAGCCAGTGCCTGCCTGGGAGGATGTGGGGGAGGCAGGGCTAGCCATCCCCACTGCAGAGCGCACTTGAGGCCCTGAGCCTCCTTCGTAAATCACTTCAGACTCAGCCCTACACGCATTCCTCTCATATCTGATCTTCCTGGGAACCCGCTCCCCAGGAGAGAGAACAGGGAGGACCCAGCACTCCTGATGTTAACGACCCAGAAACCAATCCATCCTCACTTTATCTCCTGACATTTCCTTTTAATTATGAAAATGCTGTTGACTGGTTTTTATAATACCTTCAAACACATTTCCTAACCTGAAACAACTTTAAAGCATGATGAGCACAAACAGAGCTGGTAGGAGAGGTGAGCGGGTTGTGGACCCTCAGTCATCCTACCAAACCCCAGGGGCAGGCAGAAGGCAGGGCATGGGGGCTGGGGTGAAGAGATACTCGGGGCTGGAGGTTTTCACACTTGGAAGGCATTAACTCGCATCAGTCCCTTAAGGAGCTCAAGGCTCAAAGGCTTGGCTGGGAGCGCACAGAGCTGATCTGTAAATCATCTACGGGAAGTTTGCGGAGTCGAACATTAACACGCAGAGGCAGGCTTCCAGCGGGTGACTGGCCTGCAAGCCTCCGACAGGAGCTTTGCCACCGTTTCTACTTACAGGCAGAGGCTAAATTCAAACACAAACACTGTGAGGCAGCCAGTTACACAGCCAGACCCAAGTCTCGGAGGCAACGCTACAACTGTCGGGTCAAGTGTGTACAGGGTGAGGCCCCGCAAGGGCAGCTGCAGAAAGAGCCCCATTAATCCCTTAATGAAGCAGCTGACGGGTTTACTCTTTTTGTGTTCATGGTATAACTCTTCAAACACAGGATATTATAAGTTTCAAAAAATCAGCACAGGCTACCAAGGCTTTTTATAGATTTCTTTGTCGTGTTAACAGACGACAGAAACTAGAACTTGGAGGGCCTCTGATTACAATTCACTGTCACTCTGGATTGAAAAATTCTAAGAAAGCTTCGTTGCCGGATTTATTAACAGGAAGAATAGGTCTCTATTTGAAGAGGGCAGCGATCTCAGCCGCATGCCTGGGAATCTACTTTCTTTTGATTTTGCATCCATGGTTATTTAAAGCAGCAAAAAAAGACTCACAGTAATATCAGGAAAGAGACCACTTTACCTGGTGTAATCCCCTTTGGCTTCCTGGAATAAAACAAAGACAGATGATCAATTTGTATGTATGTTAATTACACTAGGTAAATTTTACTTGGTCATTTACCCTCTTAAAGTCCCCGAGTTCTGCTTTATTTTGAAGAATATACACAAAGAACACTTTCTATGACCACCGGGAAGAATGTGGCATGGATTAGAAATCACCGGTAGCCATGAAGAGACAACTATCTCTTTAAAAGCACAGACGATTATTTCTCCTTTTATGTTTCTAAGAGCACGTGATAAATGCTTGCCTATTGGAGCGGCGCACCTTTTAAACCCTGACACAGGTCCATCAGAACATGCTGTTTACTCTTTTTAAACCAGCATGGAGCACACTTGGTGTTTTGTTTTGTTTTTTAGCTACCAGTGCCTTTAGGGCTCTTTAACCCAACCTCAAGAAAATGTCTATAGAAGTTACCAAACTTAAATGTAAATTACGGCCCTCCTAACAACGGCTGCCTCCTGAATTCCAGGCACCGGGAACGCCTTCCCACTCTTCCTCCGGAGCAGTCTAAATTTCCTTTTCCTTTGAGATACAAAATCTCTCACTGCAGCTCACGCAAAATGTTCTAAAACAGAAAACGGTGGCTCACATTTTTCATTGGCAAACAACCAGCTGGCTTACAAACCCATCAGCCACTGGCCCACGCAAAAGTTTCAGAGTTGCCGGCTGTTCACAAAACCAATAAACAGAAAGGAGCAGTGGTCCATTCTTACCTGCAAAGCCAGCGCCGCCAACCTGAAGACGGTTTCGCTGTCTACTTCGATTTGCCCCTGTTGGGGAAAGAAAGCACCAGTGAACACGCTGCCCTCCTTGTAGCAAATGAGTGAGCTGGGAAGCTGTCACAGCTTGGCACCTCTGTCTGCGATCAGATGCAGATCATACCATTGTGTGAAAAGGGAGGGGGCGAGCAGAGGCGCCTCCAGGGTTAAGAGGAAGCCACATTGTGTGTGCGTGTGTGTGTGTGTGTGTGTGTGTGTGTGTGTGTGTGAGTGTGTGTTATATAATTAGCTGTGAGAGTTTGCTTAGAAAGCACTTCTGGAAGGAACATAAATGACTTTGAAATTCAGACAACTTCTAAAAGAATAATTGTTATCTTTACAGGTTCATTTTTAAACTCTAAAGATTTTCTTAGATTAGTTCAGTGTTTTCCTGAGAATTTTTTTCTCTGTGCCATAGCATGCTTATTTTGGTATATACACAATGTGAATATTTTAAAAACTATATAAATTCATGAGGTATCACCTCACACCTATCAGAATGGCTACCATCAACAATCGACAAATGGCAAGTTGCTGGTGAGGATGTGGAGAAAAAGAAACCCTAGTACTCTGCTGGTGGGAATGCAGACTGGTGCAGCCATTATGGAAAACAGTATGGAATTTTCTCAAAAAACTAAAAATGGAGCTGCCATTTGACCCAGTGATCCTACTTCTAGGAATATATCCCAAGAATCCCAAAACACCAATCAGAAAGAATATATACACCCCTATGTTCATAGCAGTATAATTTATATTAGCCATGATCTGGAAACAGCCCAAGTGCCCATCAGCAGATGAGTGGATAAAAAAAGCTTTACACCATGGAATGCTATGCAGCTGGAAAAAAGAAGAATCTCTTACCCTTTGAGACAGCATGGAGGGGCCTGGAGAGTATTATGCTAAGTGAAATAAGGCAGTTGGAGAAAGACAAGTATCAAATGATCTCACTCATATGTGGAAACTAATGAACAAAATAAACCGACAAATAAAATAGATCCAGAGACATGGATACATGGAACAGACTGACGATTCTCAGAGAGAAGGGGTGAAGCGGGGGGTGGGGGGACTGGAAGAGATTAACCAAAGAATATGCATGCATATAAGTATAACCCATGGACACAGACAACAGTGTGGTGAAGGCCTGGGGAGAGGGGATGGAAGCAGGGTGGAGGGGCTCAATGGGTAAAAAAAGGAACATCTGTAATACTTTCAACAATAATGATAAAAAAAAATAAATTCACTTCTGTGACAATGATACATTATTGAATTAATATTTGTACCATTATAGATAAAATGTAAAGCCTTAAAAAGCAGCTATATCAGCCCTGGCCGGTATGGCTCATTTGGTTGGAGTGTTGTCCCCATGCATGGAAAGGCTGAGGGTTTGATTCTGGTCAGGGCACATACCTGGGTTTTGGGTTCAGTCCCCGGTTGAGGCAGGTATGGGAGGCAACTGACTGTGTTTCTCTCTCTCCCTTCCTCTCTCTAAAATCATGAACATATCCACGAGTGAGGATTTTTTAAAAAAGCAGTTACAGCAAATGCTTCAAAGACTAAAATTCTGTTGCTTTATGTTGAAGTTTGATGAGATCTAATTTACCATTTTTCCATTATTTTATTTTTTCATCCTTCAAGATCTGAAATTAAAATAGTAGTTCTGGGCCTCAGTTAACAGAACTACTGTTTCAGTAGCCTGGCTGGATGCATAAGTATGTGCGGAGGGGGGATTGCTTCTGTTAACACTCAAATGCGCCTTCATTTATTTTATTAAATATAGTGATATATGTAAATACCATTACTGCATTACATAATATAGTGCAACAATATGTGGTTTAGAAGGACCTCTGTTTAAAATTGTTTGTGTGCATGATATTCTAGCTTGTAAGCACACACACACGTAAAAATAATTCTACGTCACCCACCCCTTGCCCAGTCCCTGTACAAACGGAACCTGAAGGTGCAGTGTTCAGCGACATGGCACTCCCCAGCCTGAGCATCGCCCTGCACTCTCTCCTCCCTTCTCCCTGGGATCCAGGCTGCAGGTTCCCACCGCACCCAACGTGCCAGGGGAGGGACTGAGTAGTTTGGAGTAAACGCACACGCAGTGGGTTTACAGAAGCAGTTTACCGTGAGGATGTCTGGGAGGGTTATGCATTTCTTTCAGGTTTCTGAGAGATTTCACTGGAGTTCCCAAAAACAAAACAAAACGAAAGCCACAAAATGAAACCAACCCCCAGGACACTACAATGTCAGCAGTGGTCATGTCCATGTTCCTCTTATGTTACAAAATGAACACCATTCACTTCATTCACCAGCATCTAGGTGTCCCTTCTGGAACCCGAGGCAGTGGACCTGCTTCAAGGTTTTCTGCTTCACACACCGAGGACCCCGGCCGTGAGCCTGAAGGTCGCCTGTGACCTCTCAACCCGCTCACGCGATCAAAGGAAGCCAGGCCCATGGGCGGATCGATGGCCTTCTGTCTTTCAGGCAAGAGACAGTGGTTTTCTGCTGAAAGATGATGGAGCAGTTAAGCCGACAGGTGAGCTGGGTGCTAATCAACATTGCATTTTAGAAAGGTTAAATTCCTTACTTTCAAAGTAAAGGGAACTCATGTAGAGTGAGGGGAGATTCTAAAACATCTTTGAATTTGCCATTAGGCTGAAACTCAAAGTCAAATTGTCTTAAAATCTTAGCGAAGAGAAAAAGTGAGTTATTTTGGGTATGAAAATGACTAAAGCTGAATAAAATATATTGAAAATATTTGCCAACCCCTCTGATACCCCATGACCCGCTTGGCCTCCTCAGAACCTTGGGTGAGTTATCCAAACAATATTTTAGACACCAACTTTTCAATTGAGTAAATGGAAGTTCAGCAGATAAAAAGACCTCAAACAGATACTCTTAAGGATGCTGCCAAATGAGTCTCCACCATAGAAGGTCATTAAGTATTAAAAAGGCTGGAATGTGGAGCTGGAGCGTGAGCGTACCAGGCTGGGACAGCCCGAGCAGAGGGAGGGACTGCGCTCCTGTGCACCCCTCACCCACGCAGCGCCCCGCCGCAGTTCTGGGGGAGGAGGGAGGGTTGGGGTGGAGGGATGGACCCTATCAGAATCCAGGAGAGAGAGGATGCGGATTTGGCAGAGCCTCACGTTCTTTTATACACCTCAGCCCCCATCTCGCCCTCCAGTTAACCTCTGTTCTGGAAATTCAAGGCAACCTATAATTTTTTTTGCGTAGTATTCACCAAACGATGGAGCAATCGGGAATAATACTATTTGCCTGGTTCTCAGCAATGTCAGGAGGTAAAATTTAATGAAGAATTAAACTGAACTGTACAATTTCATGCCTGAAATGTGAAAGTTCTTTACGGTAGAAGCTGCAGTCTGTCCCGGGACAGAACATTCCTCTTACTTACAAGCATGGCAAAGGCGGTAACCCTATAGGGCCCAGGCAAGCTAACACTTGAGAAACCGATCTCCTCAAAGAGCGAGGTAATGGGATCCTGCGGTGGGTTTACATGGCTGGCGGGCACAGACAGAGGAGTGGACGAGCCAGGCAGATGAGGTGGCCAAAGGCACAGGGTCACAGGGAACAGGACCCGGCCCTGGTGCTGCTCCCTCGGCTAATGTAACCGCACTACGGGTTCAATCGCTGGGTCACTGGGATCGGGCTCCACATGGGACACCTTGTTTTCGTCCTGGGCTTGTTGGCTCAGTTGATCAAAACATCATCTAATGAGATGAACTCTAGGTTTTTGCTTCCAAAATAGGAGAACAGAATTTAAAAAGTTTTAGAATTTGGGAGTGAAATTAGTGAAACTCTGATCCCGTGGTTTTCGGATGCTGGCACTCCTCGGGGACATGACCCTCAGTGCTCTTCCCAATCCCACAGCCGATGCCCACGCTGGCCCCCAACCCAGCGCTCGCCCACTCTGCCGGGCGCTAGTAGGCTTGCTATGACTCCAGTGCCAACATCTCACCAGGAATCTCCAGGAGACATGCTTCGGTAAAAACTGGAACCAGGTAGGTCAGAAAAATGACTACAAATGCCTCCTCCACTGTTGGGGGACAATGTTTCATCATCAAGCACCCACACTCGTAGTTGAACAGGAAAACTACTTCTGAATACTCGTTCTGCCTTTTCTGTTGTTCTCCGTGGGAACTTACTCTGCACTAAACCAAAGAGAATCCTCAATGCCCACAGATGGAGAGAAAGGGGCTTCTTGACATTGGTCGCCAGTTGCATCCATTGTTGAGCTGCACCGGTCTTCGGGGTCTGGTTAGAAAACCACCACATGGCAAAAAATGATTAGACACTGCCTAGCTGCCTTCCTGTGGTTTGCCACTAGGCCTGCACACAGTGCAAAGGTCAGATGTGATAAGGACACAAGTGAGCCAGTGGGTGCAGCTCCCTGGAGCCTCTCTCCTTTCTTCTGAGGACACAGCTCTGTGGAGGAGGACTCAGCAGGGCTAGGAAGCCCAGATCTGTGAGCTGACTAGTTTTTGGACAATTAGGCTAGCAGAGGGGCCACGGCAACACTTCATACCTACCTACTGTCTAACAAGGCAGTTTTTAAAGCATGTATTTGTATTGATTGCAGAGAGGAAGGGAGAGGGAGAGAAATATCAATGATGAGAGAGAATCATTGATCAGCTGCCTCCTGCACACCCCACACTGGGGATGAAGCCTGCAACCCAGGCATGTGCCCTGTCCAGGAATTGAACCATGACCTCCTGGTTCATAGGTCAACACTCAACTACTGAGCCACACCGGCCAGACAAGGCAATTCTTGTCATGCCCCTGAAGGCCAGCCCACAGCTACCACATGTATACCCCCGTCCTCCCCATGCGCAAATGAACCAAAACTTTCTCCTTATTGTCCAAGCTGGTTGTGGGAGGTAATGCTTATGTAGGATGGATTCAATGATCTATCGTTCGTTCTTTTCTAAATCAGGGTTTTGCAACCGTGGCACAACTGACATTGCGAGCCATGTCCTTCTTTGTTGAGGGCTCTCCTGCTTTGCAGGGCATTAGGCAGCAGCTCGGGCCTCTGCTCACCAGATTCTAGGAGCAGCCTCGCCAGAGCCCTGACGACCAAACATGTCTGCAGGCATTTCCAAAGGGCCCTGGGGCAAAACTGATCCACTTTCAGGCGTCCTCAAACTACGGCCCATGGGCCACATGCGGCCCGCCGAGGACATTTATCCGGCCCGCCGGGTGCCGCTGCCTGTTCTGCTTAGCAGCCGACTCGTCCCGGGCCCACAGTGCGCATAGGAATTTGTTCGTAGTTTTTTTTTTAAACTATAGTCCGGCCCTCCAACGGTCTGAGGGACAGTGAACTGGCCCCCTGTTTAAAAAGTTTGAGGACCCCTCTAAGTTTTCTTTTAGGATTAAGCTAGAATCACTTGAAACCTACAGAATTGAACCACAAGGTTTGTTGCAGATAAAACTGTGTGTTTGGTACTGTGTTTTGGCATTCCTCCACTGGCTTCTGTTGAGAATTAGTATAAGAAACAACTCTCAGAGCCCTGGCTACGGTTGCTCAGTCGGTTGCAGCATTTTCCTGTACACCGAAGGGTCTCAGGTTCGATTCCCGGTCAGTGCATGTTCCTAGGTTGTGGTTTTGATCCACGGTGGTTGGGGCACATGCGAGAGGCAGGGGATCGATATTTCTCTCTCACATCTCTGTCTCTCCCTTCCTCTTTCTAAAGTCAGTAAATATACCCTCGGGTGAGGATTAAAAATAAATTTAAAGAAAGGAAAGAAACAACCCTCAGAAATTCCTGGTGTGTTAAGGACAGTTGATTTCATCATCTCATGTCCCTTTACATGGGCCTGGGAGGAGTTTCTGCTTCGTAGGACAAGTAGTGACTGTCTTCTTTCAAGCAGCCGCTTTGTTTGGACCTTGATGACCACGGTGAGTTATGCCACTGATCATGACTCCCTCTCCGCTTTGGCTCTTAGGAGAACTTGAATTTCAAAGTTGTGGGCTCAATGCTTTATACCAGTGGTCGGCAAGCTCATTAGTCAACAGAGCCGCATGTGGCTCGCAAGCCGCAGTTTGCCGACCACTGCTTTATACGAACCATGCTGGATGTTTTCTACTAACCTTAACCCTGATTGCATCTAATGACTCCTACCTTTATTTTCTCTTTTACAGATATCTCTGATTTCATCTCTTACTATGTTTTAGAGTGTTTTCCCCTTTATTGAGGTACACACAATAAAATGCACAAATCTTAGTGTACAGCTCAATGAATTTTGACGTGCATACATTCATGTAACCATTACCCACCCAGGTCAACATATCAAACATTCTCTCTAATTTTTTCATCTGAGGGAAATGTATGTATTTTTATACACCAATAAAATTACTTTTGTTAATTAGAAAAGTATAAAACAATAGTGCAAAACTGTTTGAATTTGCAATTCTTTAATTACTAACCAATTTGAGTGTTTTCTTGCAATTGCATTTTATTTGCTATTGCCTGTGTATGAAATAAGCCTTTGTTCACTTACCTGTTTGAGAAACAACTTAGATTTAATTTGAGCTACAAAAATGAACACTTTTTCTCATCTATTGGGAACAAATTGTGTCCTTTATTCTGTCCCCCTTTGCTGTGTCCGCCTTCTCCTGGACTCCTCCCGGCCTGTGAAGTCAGAGTGAACTGGGCCCATCTCTCCCACTGCAAGAATCTGAGGGGCCCCAAGCAAGTTATATTTTCTGAAACTCAGTTCCTCACCTGCAAAATGGGGAATGATAATGCTGGCTTTACTGAGTTGTTAGGGAATTAAAGCAAGTACAAGTCTAAAGCATTTGTCATAAAGTCTAGAACTCGAAGACTCTCAGTGTGATTCTTTCTGTGTTAATGTTTGCCATGTTGCTTCTTACATTCTTATATATCATTATATCTATGGTTATCTACTTTGTTCTGGGCACTGTTCAATTATTGTGTCGTTCCATAACATGTAATCACTGTTTCATTATAATATGCTTCAATATTTGATGGAATGAATGCTTTAATTTTATATAATTCTTGATAGTCTCTTTCACTTATTTTTTAAAATAAATTTTAAAATAATCTTGTCAAGTTTTAAAAAATAATATGTTTCTATTGAAATTGCTTTATAATGATCATAAAGTTTTATGATATACACCATAAAGATCACATAATCCAGTGTTTGGGTTAATACTTAGTATTTTATATTTTTCTATGTAAATGGGCTACTTTTTCATTCTACTGTTTATCTGGTTATCATCATGTAGGATTATTAGTTTTAGTGTATTTAACTTACATTCAACTTCTTCACCAAAGCCAATAATGCCAATAAGTTTTAGCTAATTTGTTCCCATTTTGTAGGCACATAGTGGAATTGTCTCCCAACAATATTTTGGTGCAGTTCTTTGCAGGAAGTTTCTTATTTCTTTTTTGATCTCATTGCTAACACATTCATTATTTAATAACATGCTATTTAGCCTCCATGTGTTTGAATGTTTTTGAGTGTTTTTACTGTAGTTGATGTCTAATTTCATTCTACTGTGATCTGAGAAGATGCTTGATATGACTTCAACCTTCTTGAATGTGTCGAGACTTGTTTTGTGTCCTGACATGAGGTCTTTCTTTGAGAATGATCCATGTACACTTGAGAAAAATGTATCTACTGTAGCTCTGGGGTGAAATGTTCTATAAATGTTAACTAAAAATACATCTGATCCAGTGTGTTCTTTATTTTTTTTTTTTTTTAAATATATTTTATTAATTTTTTACAGAGAGGAAGAGAGAGGAGAGGGATAGAGAGCTAGAAACATCAATTAGAGAGAAACATCGATCAGCTGCCTCCTGCACACCTCCTACAGGGGATGTGCCCGCAACCAAGGTACATGCCCTTGACCGGAATCGAACCCGGGACCTTTCAGTCCGCAGGCCGACGCTCTATCCGCTGAGCCAAACCGGTTTCGGCTCCAGTGTGTTCTTTAGAGTCACTGTTTCCTTATTAATTTTTTGTCTGGAAGATCTACCCAGTGAAGTCAGTGGGGTATATTGCTATTAATCTCTCCCTTAACATCCTTTAAAAGTTTTTTTTTTTTTTTTAAATATTTAGGTGCTTCTACATTGGGTGCATATATGTTTACCATGGCTATATCCCCTTGTTGGATCAATCCCTTTAGAATTATGTAGTGACCTTTATTGTCTCTTCTGATGGCCTTCATTTTGAAGTCTATTTTGTCAGATATGTGTATTGCTACCCCAGCTTTTTTTCGTTTTCATTTTCATGGAAAAAATTTTTTCATCCCTTCAATCTCATCTTGTGTGAGTCTTTTGTTCTGGGGGTGGGTCTCTTGTAGAAAGCATATATTTGGGTCATGTTTTTTTTATCCATTCAGCTACCCTATGTCTTTTCATTGGAGCATTTAATCCAATTAGATTTAAGGTTATTGATAGGTACTTATTTATTGCCATTTTAATTCTTTATGTCTATGTTTCTCTCTCTAATTCTTCTTCTCATTACAGCAGTCCCTTGAGCATTTCTTGCAGTGATGATTTGGTGGCAACAAACTCCTTTAAACTTTTTTTCTGGTCTGGAAAGCTCTTTATTTCACCATCTATTTTGAATGATAGCCTTGGATATAGTAATCTTGGTTTCAGATCCTTGCTTTTCATTACTTTGAATACATCATGCCATTCCCTTGTGGCCTGTGGAGTTTCTGATGAAAAATTAGCTGGCAGCCTAATGGGAGCTCCTTCATAGGTAACAAATTGCTTTTCTCTGGCTCCCTTTAAGATGCTCTCTTTGGCTTTAATTTTTGGTATTTTTATTATGATGTGTCTGTGTGTGGGCCTGTTTGGGTTCTTCTTCCTTGGGACTCTACATGCCTTCTTGACTTGTGTGACTTTTTTCCTTCACCAGGAAAGGGAAGTTTTCTCCCTTTATTTCTTCAAACATGTTCTTATCCCTTGCTCACTTTCTTCCCCTTCTGGTACTCCTATAATGTGAATATTGTTATGTTTCACATTGTCCCACAGCTCCCTTAAGCTATCCTCCTGAGTTTTAATTGTTTTTTTTTCTTTTTGGTTCTCTGATTGAGTTATTTTTTTCTACTCTGTCTTCTCATTCACTGAGCTAATCCCTGGATTCCCTTAATCTGCTGTCTATTCCTTGCACTGTGTTCTTTATTAGTGCTATGTCATTCTTCATAGTTACTATACCTTTCTCTTGCTGTTGAGAATCTTTGCTATCATTCTGAACTCTACGTCTGATAATTTTCTTATCTCCATTTCATTTAGCTCTTCTGAAGAATTCTCTTGTTCTTTCATTTGGGATTTGTTTTTGTTGTCTCCCCATTTTGGCTGCCTGTTTGGGTTTGTGTCTATGTATTACGTAGATCTACTACACCTCCCAATCTCTAGTGCAGGACAGTGTCAGATGCTATTTCTGACTGGCCCTGAATGCCCTGTTTGGAGCTATCAGCAATCCACAGCTTGTGGCTCCTTCTGCTGGGGCTGGGTGCCTTTGGAAAAGACCAAGATGTGCACCAAAGTCTGTTTTTTTCTAGTCCTGGGCCCCAAATTAGATCAGGCAAAGACTCAAAGCCTCCAGAGACCTGCCTCTGCCTGCAGTCTAATTGTATTCAGACTTGATTAACCTCAGGCTATCGACCACAGGGGGAGAGGTTTTCCAACAGGATGGGGCAAGTGTTTCTGCCTACAGGCTGATTGTTATTCTCAGTCTCTTGATCGGCCTCAGAAATTCCACAGGGTGGGGCAAGGGGTTTTCCAATAGGATGTGTCAACTGCCTTCCCCCCAGGCAAAAACTAACTGGAAAGCAAAGTTCTGCAGGAGAAAGATGTCTCCCACAGCTGAGATATTCCTCTGGAACTTCAGCTGCTGTCTGTGGGAGCCTGGCCAGCTCTTTTGTGCCTCCGCACTTTCTATCAGTCTCTATGTGGCCTCTACTTGCCATCCTGGGTTATCAGGCTTCTCTTCAGCTAGTTTTCAGTTGTTTATTCAGGATGATTTTTCTGTATTTTAGTTGTAATTCCAATTTGGTTCTGGGAGCATGTCAATGTAGCTTCCACTTATTCCACTGCCATTTTGGAATCTCCTATATGTCTTTTTGTTTTCTTTCTTTCTTTCTTTCTTTCTTTCTTTCTTTCTTTCTTTCTTTCTTCCTTTCTTTCTCTCAGGAATGCTTCTTGTATTTTTTGATTCACTATACAGTTTATTTGACTTGGTTTTCAACTCAGTACAGAATCCCAGCTCTCTGAACCATGAAAACCTAACTCAGGCTTCCCCAGCAACAACAATAGGACCTGGAAGCATAGCACCTGGGTTGGCAGGAGTAGATATATAAACTCAAAATGCTAAACACAATGAGGTGCTAGATGTCAAAGAGTCTTTTACTTTCCTGGTTTCACTTTCTAAAAATATAGAAGGAAAATAATAATATCTGTTTCACAATCTCATGGAGTTTGGAGAAAAACAAAAACAACAACAACAAAACCAAAAACAAAAAAACCCCCAGATATTAAAGATGCTTTGAAAAAAGTAAAAAGAGCATTACAAGAAAAGCAAACAAGTTCAGGTTTTTGTGTGGGTGTGTATCACAGTTTTAAAGACATAAGCAGTATGACCACAGTATCTGGGCAGACTGCTTCTCAGAAACGTGATCACAGTGAAGATAGGAGCAAAGAGAAAGTTAGCAGCATGTGGATACGTGTTTGACTGTGGGAAGACAATACGAATAAACATACGGACATGGAAATGAGGAATGAGGGAACACCAACCAGACCATGCTTTCTCAGGATCAGCCCAAGTATGGTTTGTAAAGTGCATTTTACTTTTAGATGGACAGGTGACATTTGATTTTGTTCTTTGGATGAAGTGCCAACTAATTTAATAGAAACCACATCTTGGCTTCTAGCTTTTCCACTTAAAAAGAAAAAAATGGAAGCATTTTGAGCATCTAAATGAGTGACAGAATGGATTACAATACATTGAATACAAAGGAGTCCATGAGTCCATGATGACTTAAAAAAGTCTTTTTCAAAGGTCAAGATGGAGAAGAAGGGAAAATGATTCTTTACAGATGAATGTTAAGGAATGCTGAAGGTGGAAGAGTTAGAGACTCACCATTTACAATCATCACAGTGCTGACTTAGCAAGTCCCCATTGGAGGCCCAGAGCATTGGGTCAAAGACTTGGGAAGCTGCAGAGCCAAGCAGCTTCCATGTGTCAGTTCCAGACAAGTGGCTAATCACTCAGGGGAGAGATGAAGAGAAAACTGGCAGATACCACCTTCACCAACACCAAGGCATGTGACAGTGAAGCCTCCTGGTGAGACACACTGGGAAGGACTCCACATTGCTTATGCAGTGTTCCTGCCACAGGAGGTTAGGTTAGACTAGAGCAGTGGTTCTCAACCTTTCTAATGTCGCGACCCTTTAATACAGTTCCTCATGTTGTGGTGACCCCCAACCATAAAATTATTTTCGTTGCTACTTCATTACTGTAATTTTGCTACTGTTAATGAGTCGTAATGTAAATATCTGTGTTTTCCGATGGTCTTAGGCTCTACAGGTCGCGACCCACAGGTTGAGAACTGCTGCTGTAGAGCCTAAGACCATTAGAAAACACAGATATTTACATTATGATTCATTAACAGTAGCAAAATTACAGTTATGAAGTAGCAACAAAAATAATTTTATGGTTGGGGTTCACCACAACATGAGGAACTGTATTAATGGGTCGCGGCATTAGAAAGGTTGAGAACCACTGGACTAGAGGCTCTCAGTCTGGTATTAGCAGAGTAACCCTGAGAGCTCATAGAGAGCACAGGGGGCCCCGCCCACTGAAGCAGATAGGACGAAACCAGTGTGGCTCTCTGTACTCTCACCAAGTTCCCAGGTGACTCTGATACATGTCCAGCACGATACATGTTTGGAATTGCTGACTTAGACACATCCATATTTCACAAATTGAACTGAGAGGTAATCTGCAAGACAATGGGCTTATACTCTCAAAAATACCAGTGCAAGAAAAGCCAAAGAAAGACTGGGCACCGTCTCCAGTTCTGGAAACTAAAGTGTCCTGAGGATGAAATGCAGTGTGTGATCCTGGATTGGGTCCTGGGTCAGAAAAGGAAGAAAGGCTATGGAGAACATTATTGAGACAATTAGAAAAATTTCAATAATAACTACACATTCAACAATAAATACAGAGTAGGTACACAGTTTGTGAAATATGGGATAGATCTTATAAATGCTAAACTGCACAGCAAGGCAGACATCTGTTCAGCTCGTGGCTGCATAGCCAGCAGCACCTGTACAGTGCCTGGCACAGAGTGGACATAATAAATATTTCAACAAATTCATCTGTACTTAAAAATGAAGCCTTTTGATGACAATACTCTACCAAATGAGGCTGAAAAAAATCATCAGGACTGAGTCTCCTTCTCCCTAGTTCTTGCTTTCCCTTTCCTCCAATTTTGAGGTCTTGAGGTTCCATTTTATTCCTTTTAAGTGCAGGAAGAATGAGATTGTCACATGGTCAATAGCAGAAGACAGGTTCCATCAACCTTTTATATTTTTATTGATTTCAAAGAGGAAGGGAGAGGGAGAGAGAAATAGAAACATCAATGATGAGAGAGAATCATTGATCGGCTGCCTCCCGCACACTCCACACTAGGGAGTGAGCCTGCAACCTGGGCATGTGGCCTTGTCTGGAATCGAACCTGGGACCCTTTAGTCCACAGGCCTGCACTCTATCTACTGAGCCAAACTGGCTAGGGCTCCACCAATCCTTTTTATAAACTCTTCCACCAACATATTTTCAAAGCAAGGGAGTGAATGTCTAAGACACTGCCCTGAAATTGAAGGTGTGGTGATCTAAGGCCCAATTGTTCTGCAACACAAGAAAGGTAGGGAGCCTAACTAGGTCAGCCTCTGCTAATGAGTGTGGAAGTTCAAGGCACCCACATCTGATAAGTATGCAGGGAGACAATAGGCGAACAGATGAATCATCATCATGAACAAAGGCTCAGAACCCAGCTCTCAGCTGCTGCTCTCGCCCTTTCGGAGCAGACTTGAACCACAGCGTTCTAATTGCTCCGATGCACACTGGCACCCACTTACAATTACAATTTGAATTTGTAGGTGTGGAGTGTTCTGATGGAAACTAGTCATTTATAGTTTTTTAAGTACAAGGTGCTTACCAGGTAATCAAGGATGACTAGAGGGAGAAAAGGATGAATCAGAAGCAAGAAAGTTATGGTCATGATGTTAAAACTGAGCCTTTGAATGAAGAAGCCCTGCTAACGTTAACATCCTCTCTGGATGGTTTGCAGGAGTAGACATGCAACAATCCTTTTATTTTCAGGACTATTATGCATTCATCTGATTGGGCCTCCCATTTATAATTTTTTCCCAATAGGACATATCTCATTGAAAATATTTTCACCAGCATTCTCCCTTTGTGCCATAATTGTGGTTGCTTATGCGCAAATAATTTTTATAACTGAGAGCATTTTATAGCAGTCCTCTTGGGAATTTTAGAATAATAGTGCCAAGAACAACAACAAAAACAAGAAACACTTAGATGCTAATCACCTGTTTCAAGAGGTTGACACAGGTGGATTCACTGAATTCCCAGGACAATCATTCCACAGGTGAGGGGACTGAAGCTCAGGAAGGTAGAGAAGCTTACGGCCAGCTAGCCCAGTGGTTGGCAAACTCATTAGTCAACAGAGCCAAATATCAACAGTACAACGATTGAAATTTCTTTTGAGAGCCAAATTTTTTAAACTTAATCTTCTTCTAACACCACTTCTTCAAAATAGACTCTCCCAGGCCGTGGTATTTTGTGGAAGAGCCACACTCAAGGGGCCAAAGAGCCGCATGTGGCTTGTGAGCCGCGGTTTGCCGACCACTGAGCTAGCCTCTAAGTGGTAGAGCCAGGATTGGATGCTAGACAGTTGGGACCTCCACTCTGCAGCCCTCACCCCTTTCATGGCTCGCATCAAACCACACTTAGAATGTCTCTCCAAGGAGTAACGAAGTTGGTTAGTTTGAAATACTTACTGACTTCACTTTAGCTGAGATAAACTATACTCATAAGGTCTAAAATGGTAACTATCTGTGCCCAATTCAATAGGTTGCCTGAAATAGATATCTCACTCTGTTACGCAATGATTCCATATTGCAAAGCATTAAATATTAGGCCAACTTAATTATGAAATGGAAGTCTTCTATTCAAAATCTTCTTTCTGAAAAATATAAAGACAGCCCTTCAAACCTCCTCCATACCCAGAAAGGCAGGTTACATCTACTTCTAGAATGGCTTAAAAAATATAACAGATAGATGATAAGTGGACAGGTAAATGGATGGATAGAAAGAAATAGTTGGTATGGGTAAATTTGTTTTTGGACGTTTCTTTGCCATATTCCTTTTGAATTACATGATTTGTGTCTTCAAGGAGGTCAACCTTAGCATTTTCTTTTTTTTTTTTTTTAATATATTTTATTAATTTTTTACAGAGAGGAAGAGAGAGGAGAGGGATAGAGAGCTAGAAACATCGATGAGAGAGAAACATCGATCAGCTGCCTCCTGCACACCTCCTACTGGGGATGTGCCCGCAACCAAGGTACGTGCCCTTGACCGGGATCGAACCTGGGACCTTTCAGTCCGCAGGCCGACGCTCTATCCACTGAGCCAAACCGGTTTCGGCATCAACCTTAGCATTTTCAAAAGCTAGCAATGTACAATGAAATTTGATTTATAAAATAAATTGAGAAAATGACTTACAGGGTCTTTTCATCCATCCCTAGGGTTTAAAATTTTATATTTTCAGCTGATTGAACCTTCTACCTCCTACTGACATTCAAGCATTTATCATAGCATTTTAATGAAATTTTTGAGTCACAATTTAGCTGTAATGATACTCTTATAGCCCATTTCTGAGGCGATGGTTTATCAAAAGTATGAATATTGGGTTTAAATGTTTTAAGATAATTCATGTTAAGTGTTGCCATTGTGAAACGCAGAGCTTCCAATTGGATTGTCAGTAGCTCCTTTCAATGAATTCAACGAGTATTTGAGAGGCTACTTGTGCTGGCAACACATCAGTGAACAAAGACTCCATTCTGTGTAACCCCCTCCCCACTGGCGGTGCCAACTGCAGGGTGTTTCCTTGTCCCCCACTCCATGACCATGGCCTTTCACCTCCGTGGGCCCACGGTTTTTCATGGAGGACCCGACATCTTCCCATTTACCATCCTCAGGGGAGTCCCTGAGGATTAAAATTGGCAGGTATTATAACTATTATTATGGCAACTTTGATTCTCACAAATGCACAAGGCAGCATATATCTGAAAGTCCACGGCTTGAGACACATCATTTCCACATTAGGAAAACAGAGGGAAAGCCACATGAAACAGGCAAGGTGCAGTGTTTATTATAAGCTTTCAATAGCCCTTTAAATGCGGCACTAGAGTTCTTTGTTCTTACTGCACCCACTCCTTTTCAAACCAACTCTGATGTTTAGTTTAGTGACTTCACTTGGTAAATATCAATGAGAAGGCATGCTCACCTTTCCATGGACAGAATTTACAGCCTGCAAAATTCAATTTCTGATCCTTTAAATCATTCCAGCATATTGAAATGAGCTTGAGGATTCTCTCTCTCTCTCTCTCTCTCTCTCTCTCTCTCTCTCACACACACACACACACACACACACACACACACTGACATATGCAAACACCCTCAAACCCCAAAGGCTAACACTCTGTCAGGTTAGCACAGTGGTTGGCAAACTCATTAGTCAACAGAGCCAAATATCAACAGTACGACGATTGAAGTTTCTTTTGAGAGCCAAATTTTTTAAACTTAAACTTCTTCTAACTCCACTTCTTCAAAATAGACTTGCCCAGGCCGTGGTATTTTATGGAAGAGCCACACTCAAGGGGCCAAAGAGCCGCATGTGTCTCGCGAGCCGCAGTTTGCCGACCACGGGGTTAGCAGATATGCCAGATATATTTTAGTTCTTCATAACGACTCACATTGTCGGTTGTTGAACTAGATGGAGTAATCCCAGGGTGAGAGCCAGGTGTATGGTGCTGACAGAAGTGGACTGGTTACAGAGGAATTGCTTCAAGTTCTGAGGTTACACTGAGCTGAGGCGAATGCCTCTCACTGAAGGCATTACCATAGGGGCAGTAAGAGGCCTTCCCATGAACGTGCACTTTAAAAACCTCTTTGACAAAAGCAGGCAGCTGGAGCAGCACCACATCACCAAAATATCTTCCTAGGTTTTAGGAGAATGTTTCTTAAAACACAGTCCCATTTTGATTGTGCAGGTGCTCATTGTTGACTGTTGGGTTGGTGCGTTTCTCCAACTGTTCCTCAATCCCGGCTCTGCCCGCATGACACTGCTGGCTCCGCTAAGAGGGAAGCAGGAGAGTCCCTATGGTCTGGCTGAACGGTGTGGGTGGGAGAATCTATTGGAAGACTTGGCTCAAATATTTTAGGATGAACTGGACTCCCTCTGTATACACTCACTGTCTTCGAGGCAATCAAAAGTGGATGACTTATTTTCTTGGAATTCCAAGAAAAGATGCATGAAGCTAAGAGCAGAGCTGCCTGTCTTTGTAGCTGATTTCACAATGATTCTCTAAACCTCTCCAAAGGCAGCTCCAGCGACTAGTGCAGCAAAGGTGAATGCTTGTGCTTGAAATCTGACCAGGGAGGCCAAATGGTGTTGCTGTTGGCTCAGCACATGAAGTTCAAAGGATACAAGTACCACACCAACTCTGGAAAATTGAGTTTAGGGGCAGAAGCTCTATCGTAGGTAGTGAAAACAAAATAAAATTGAATGCTGGAAAAGTCTTATTTTATGATTGTTACTAAAAACTGATTTTCAATTTAACTTGATCTTTTCACAAGTCCATTTTGAAAAATTTGATCAGTTAGTTACTAGTGTAAACTACATGTATTTTGCGCACTTGGCAAATATTTGTGCCAGTGGAGGGGACATAAAGATGAGTTGCAGCCGACCCTGGTCCCCAGGAGTCAGTCAGGTTCTGGAGTGGTAGACACGTAAGCAAAGAGTTCACCACGGCGAGCAGAGAGTTAGGAGGAGACAGGCTGTCCTGGAGGCTGGAAGAACTGAGCCCCGTAGGAAATGGTGGCGATGGCGCACACAAGGCCAGGAGCGCAGCGATTAGGGGCAGGGCCCTGGGCTGAGTCTGAAGCAGGGGTGGAAACTTGCCGCAGGGAAATGAAGGGAGAGAGAAAGGCATTCAGCACAGGAACGAGAACAGAAAACAGAGAAAGACTTTCAGCAGAGGTGCAAGCAGATCAAGAAGTCGGGGAGTTTGAGAAAGAAATGTTAATCAGGAGTGAGAAGTCATTTCAGTGTGACCACAGGGTGAGTGTGGGAAGAGGCTGCAGTGATAAGCTAGGGCTATGTGTCCTATTAAGGGGCTTGATATATAACAGCAGTGGTAATAATAGCAAAAATATTAATAGCAAAACAGTCTGTGTGCAGATACTATTCTACATACCATGTATATATTATCTTACCCACTGAGGTAGGAACTATTATTATCCCCACTTTACAGTTGGTAAAACTGAGGCTTAAAAATGTAAGTAACATGCCCAGGTTAGAGCCAAGGCCAGGCCTTTGAACCCAGGCATCTGGACTTCTGTCTACACTCAACACCAGTGCATTATACAGCTTCTCTAGGGAGCAGGGCAGGCTAAGATGTTAAGTGTGGGAGGTACTAAGTCTTGTTGATTTTATATCCTAAAATGCCTCAATCTTGCCATCCATTTGCTCATTCTTTAATCATCCACATGTTTGAGTATTTATCCATTCAACAACCTTTTACCTAACATCCGGGCAAACACTCAGAGATTGCAACATAAAGAAAACCTGGTCCCTACCCTCAGTGTGCAAGTTTATATTTAATGAAACACACGTGAATTTTCAAAGATTCTCTGCATCCTTCCCTGTGTTGTGCACTGATTTTATAATCCAAGACCATAGAGAATATAGGGAGAAAAGTGGACAAGATGAGGTCAAAGTAGCCAAATATATACTAGTAAAAAGTGAAAAAGTCTAACAAAATGTAAAATGTCAGCAGTAAGTCATCTTAACTAAGAAAAATATACACTCAAAAGAAAGAAATAGGTCAAAATAATGCAATTAATGCTCTAGTATTAAAATTATGTGTTAATTCTTTTTTTTTATTGATTGTAGTTTTTGGAAATCTCTAAATTTTCTTCAATCAGAAAAACTGATTCTGTTAGTTGTCTTTGAGTCAACTTTCCCTTTGCTTTCCTAGATAAAACTTCCATTCTGCTTTGTCCAGTGAGAAAGATGACAGAGTTTTTCTAGTGGAGAAAAAGTGATCAACAAATGTCTATTCTCTTCCTACAGCTTTAAAGAGACAAAGTTTAATGAATACAATAACTACTTTTGTCTTTGCTTTTCTAATTGAAAACTAATTCAAGCTTCTTATGAAAGAACTAGAGGCCCGGTGCATGAAAATTCATGCACTGGAGGGGGGTCCCTCAGCCCGGCCTGCCCCCTCTCACAGTCCAGGAGCCCTCAGGGGCGGGAGGCGATCTGGCGATCAGGGGAAGGCAACACCCCATCACACCTCTGCTGCTGTTGCCACTGCCAGCAGCGCAAGCCTTGGCTGGCCCTGGTTACCTGAGCCTTGGGCAGCCCTGGGTGGCTGGGCAGTCGCCATCCGAGGCTTGCCTGCGCCTCGGGCCAGCCCCGGGTGGCTGGGGGGCTGAGGGGACTGGGGGACTCCGGAGGCAGGTGTGCGGAGCAGCCAGGCCCATCTGGGGGCGGGCCCAGACTTGCTGTGCGCCTGCCACCCTGCTGGGGCTGAGGGGACTGGGCGCTGCCATCTTGTGGCTGTGGGCACTGTCATCTTTGAGGGCGGGGCAGTCAATTAGCATATTCCCTCCTTATTGGCTTTTCGACGGCATGAGGGTCAATTAGCATATTCCCTCTTTATTAGATAGGATATCACTTAGCATTCCTAGAAAGGAAGAGCTCTTCATAAAACCCTCACTCCCAGAAATAATCACTATTTATACTCCTTTATAGATTTTTCTAGTTTTCCCTACAAGCATATTTTTTATACATAAAAGCAAAAAACAAAGTTAAAGCAATCGCCCAGGTTTGCTATTCTGTCACGTAGTCCTTTGTTAACGTCACAGTGCGGTCTGGGCGTGTTTCAGGTTGGTCGGGTTATTCTGCCCTCGTTAATGGCTGCACAGGATCCTAGCATATGAGTGGCTTGCAATTTATTTAATCTCTGTTGAAGTGCATTTAGGCAGTTTAAGTTTCCCACTATTAGAAATAATAATGTAAGGTATTTATCTTTTCAGAGTTCAGTAAAGTCTTGCAAGGATTTTTCCTGAAGTTGGTGAAGTGTGGGGTGGAAAGATACACTCTCATTTTCATGGACATGGAGCCAAAGTGCCCTCAGCCTTGTGGGCCTTTAGGAGAGCTTTGGAGCCTCCCCATTCCCAGTCAGATGCCAGTGCCACTGAGGTTCCAAGGACACCCCGCATCAGGCTGCAGCTCTGAGTGTGGGAAGGGCATGTTGCCCGCAGTGAGAAGCACCAAGTCTGCTAACGACAGGGCATGCCTAGTAAGGTCTCCGTCGAGAAAGGGGCAAGAGGGAGGGTAAACATAAACAGGATGGATAGCCTGCAATAACTACTTTTTGATAGGATTACTATGTTTGGCTCATATGTACCTCTACATTTCTTCAAAGCACAAAGAGATGAGCGCTAACGAGAAAAGAAAGGGAGCATGATGAAATCGAGTGAGGCGTATGGACCCATTTCTCTCCCATCTTTATATGGTGTGTCCCGCTCAGCCTGGAGGTGAGGCCCTAACTGCCTCAGTAACCAGGTCAACATCTTGACTGACTCCAAAAGTTTTATTCAAAGAACCAGAATAGACCTAGGTTTTATCTTGTGGCCAGCTCTAACATAGGGCAACACCCAGGAGGCTTACAGTTATGTATTTTTGCTTTATTGTTTAATATGACAGAATATATTTAGGACTCTATTTTAAAAAGTGTGATCAGCAGTCCATTAATAAACATTGTTTGAAAGAAGAATTTCATGTGCAAGTAAGTTTGGAAAATATTGGGTTAAAAAAATCACATGTTTTTATGTTGAAGGACTTCTTGAAGCATTTAATAGATCAAAGCATGTGGTAAAATCCAAGAAAGTGGTCTAATATTCAACATTTCTTAAACTTCTTGGTATGAAAATAGCTTATAATCATGAGATAGATTCTTGAGCTGTAGATTTAAAGCACAGTATTTGTGTGTGTGTGTGTGTGTGTGTGTGTGTGTGTGATTACAAAATCCTGATTCTGTTGGTGAGATTTCCTATATTGCAGAGGTAAGAAAGCATTCCAAATTGCTTTTCATATTATTGTAGGAAGGAGTAACACGTAACATTAGGAATTCTGGGTATGCTCATATTACAAGGTCCCAGCATCTTCCACAAATATATCATAGAAAGTAACATCAGACATATTGCCTTTAAAATGAACACAATACACACCTACACACAAATGTACAAATGAGAGAATCTTCAGGACAGGCCACGGGAAGGTACTAGTGCTAAATATTATACTATGGATAATGAGTGTGCATCAGAAATCCTAGCCCTTAGTAGGAACACAACACGTTTTTATTGGATGAAGACATGAGGACAGATACTATTATTTCTGGAGCCAAACTGCCTAGTGATTCCTCCACTGCTGGTGAGCCGTTTCAACCCGGCCAGATTGTTTACCTTATTTACGCTCCCGTTGCTTCACTTGTTAAAGTAACAATACAGAACAGCGTGCGCTGTGAGGATTAAATGAGTTAGTACATGAGAGAGCCGTGCTTGCTCCGGGGCACGCTGTCCTCCTCCACCCATGCACATCTCCACCACAGAGCACCCCTCGCACCCCTCCTGTTTCTCCACACTTTCTGCCTTCTCGTTATTATGATAGTTGCATACACACCGAAAGAGACAAGGTGGCCAACACTGTTTTAATTTTCCAAGCATGTCTGCAAGTCACTGATTTACAAAAAAGGGATGGTAGTGACGAATGCGGATTGATTACTGAAATCACAGATAAGGTCAAGGCGTCTGCAAAGGCAATAACTGGGACAAACCTAAGGTCGTTTCATGCAATTAGGCTTTTCCACCTTGGCAACAGGCTGCCCAAAGTGGACCTCAGCCCACGCGCCAAGTGCTCCCACGTCCCCGGGTCAGTTTCGGCATTTCCCCATCATCACCACCTGGCACAGGTGCTTGTTTGTGAAGGTGAGGTGTGCCCTCTGCATTCTCACCAAGGAAGCCAAACAGGTTCAAGGGCCCTCCCTTGCATGACAACTCAGACAGCAGCTCTCTCCCGGAACACCTGATCCGCGTGGCAGTCCTACCTGGCAGGCTCCGCTCCACAGGAGGCAATGCCCTTCTGAGACACCCCCAGGGCTGCTCTGTTCCCCGCCAGGCTGTGCAAGTCAACTGGTCCCTAATGCCTACAGGCACCTTACTAACAACCGTGGCTGAAAGCAACAGCATGTACAACAAGGCTTGGAGTAAGAGCAATGCTGAGGGTGCCATGGACATGCCTGTCCCCCCACGTGCAGTGGGCAGACAACCCTCGCTCATCGAGCGGCAGCAGATGCAGGGGTTAAACTCACGGGCTCTGGCTGGCGTCATGCTGCCTGGGATGAATCCCAGCTCCTCCACTTATTAGCTATGTGACCTTGTGTGTGTTACATAAGCTCCGTACCTCAGTATTCTCATCTGTAAAATGGGAGATAATAATAGCACTTATCTAGTAGGTAAGTTACCGAACTTACCTAATAGGATTGGCGTGGGAACAAATGAATGAATGAACACAGTAAGTGCCCAGCTAATTACATGTCAGTTGCGATGGCCATTCTGCTCTGTAACAACAGCCCCTGACTTCTAAGTTACGAGAACACTTTTATTTCCCCAGAGCAGTGACTAAAAGGAAGCTGAGGTGAACGAGAGGTGCCTCTAAGGACCACGGTCTCCTGACTGTGTCACTTGCCAAGGACGCTTTTCCCACCTACGAGCTCTGTGACCTTAAATGAATACTTAGCCCCTCTGCACCTCCATTCTTCTATTTGTACAACGGGGTCACACGTTTCCTTCTTCATGGGCTGTGGTGGGATCACATGTCGTAAATGTGCACCGCCTGGCACAGGGCTGGCACACAGGAATGCCCAGAAAGTATGCCCTTCCCTCCCATCAGTCTCCGAGCTGGGCTGAATGTCATACCTTCCTCTGCTTGCTGTTCTTAAGGTGGAACACCCTTTCTTTTCCAAATGCCAGTAAGAGGAGGAGAAATGAAAAGGTATCTTTCTAGTGTCTTGTCTCTGGACCTTGACCCATATTTCTCCAAGTGAAGTTGAGCATGAATTGAAACATGGCTCCATTTAACATGCAGCCCCAGGCTCCTCAACTACGGTGTTCGGGAGAATCCCCCTGGGAACCTGTTGGAAATGCTGGCGGCCAGCTCCCTCCTCAGTTCTGACTCTGTGGTCTGGAGAGAGGCAGAGAGGCAAGAGTTTGCTCACTAAAAATGAGCACTTGTTATAAATCCGATAAAAGCAGTCAAAGGTTAGACAGTGAGAAATGCTGCCCTAATTTCACTTGGAAATGGGGAAAATGGCTCAGTGTGGTGAACCTTTCCTAGATCACACAGCTGGCGGGGCCAAGAGGTGCCCTGGTGGTCCTGAGCCTTTCCTTAGCATTGCATTCCCTTCTCAAGATCAAAACACAGCATGATTTTTAACATATTTTCCTAGACTGAGATGATTGTAGGTCGTGGTGGACAGAAAACAGAAGCACCTGGTCACCGGAAGTGCCTTATAAGGACAGGCACACACTACACCAGATCTTGTCACAACTGCTGCTGAGCTAGACTTTTGTCTTGTGGTGGTCACTTAGTAAGGTGTCCAGTCACTGTCTTCACTGGAAACTACTAGTAATACGATGTTGTATGGCAACTATACTTTAATAAAAAAATTGTGGTTTCTAATATTTACCCATATTGTGCATTTTTAATGCTACCCAATATTCCAAAGAATAAACAAACCACTGTTATTTCTTAAAAAAAAAAAAAAAAAAAAAAAGAACCAGAAGAAAAATTAAGAAATCCTTGAAGCGTCTCCAGCTGTAAACAGCCTCAACAGTGCTGGCAGGTAGCAGACAGCCAACAAGTAATGCTTGAGTATGTACCCTGCACGCACTTAGCTCTGGCCATGGTTGAATCTGGCCCATATACTACAGCTTCATAATCAAAGTGGACCAGAACTAGTTCCCAATAATTACTATTGATATCAATTGATAGCTACAAAGATTAGAGAAAAAAATCCAATGGGCTTTTGACTTTTAAAAATATTAGAATGGATGTAAACTTTTCTTCTTTATGGAATCATTCTTTGATAAAAACTGTAATTAGAGTTACTGCAGCATTACTAAATGTTGTTTTTAGAATTTTGGATGTTCAATTTCTCAGTAAATATAGATACATTTCAATACTCACAACTAGTCAAATTATACATGAGATAAACAGTTTTTGCTTGTTGATTATCTTCTTGGGAAGCAAGGGTTGGCCATCGACAACATCCATTCACTTATTGAGTTAGTCAACAAAAATTCATGGAATGCCCAATTTGTACCAGACTGTATATGAGAGCTTGTTTTGGAGTAAACAAAAGTGAAAAATTTTCAACCCCTTTTCAGACTATCTGGGATACTCAAACTCAGAAAAGAGGCACAATATTTCTTTCAAGGTACTCATGTGTCACCACATACATACACTATGCTGTATGGGCAGTGATATTCACAAAACCAGTGAGAACCACCCAGCGTTTTAAATAACATACTCATGGGGTTGGATTCTGCGACTATACAGCCATGTTTGCATAGCCACGCAGAGCTTCAGCATCTGTAGAAATCACATTTAAAAAATATATGTTTTTATTGATTTCAAAGAGGAAGTGAGAGGGAGAGGTAGAAACATCAATGATGACAGAGAATCATTGATTGATTGTCTCCTGCATGCCCCCTGCTGGGGATCAAGTCCACAACCCGGGCATGTGCCCTGACCGGGAATTGAACTGTAAAACAGCGCAAATCACATTTCTTGCTAACCAGGCATGTAAGAAGATATGTGGCTTTATCAATAGCTGCGAATAAGAACACTCTCTTCCTGCCTGTGTTCTCTCAGCGAAGGCAGGTCTGGCGGCGGGGAAAGCTGCCTGCAGGGAGCATGGTGCGGAGATAGGGATGCAGTTGCTGAACGCCTCGCGGGTGGGAACAGTCCTGTGTGCACAGGAGCCCCTCACGCTCAGATGTGGCGCTGAGCCCTGAAGGAGCAGCTACCAGCATGGGTAACTGACGCCCACCAGCCAGTCACCCACCTCCATGCGTTCTACACCTGAGGCTGTTCTCATACTGCTCACTTTCTCCTGGGCCGTGATGGAGGGCATTCCTTCGGGGAATGCGCTTCAATGAGCGCGCATCTTCAGAAACTACCTGAAAGCCACTTCACAAAACAGCTGCGGGGCTTTGTTGCCTTGTCATCTACGGGGTCCTGTAACGTGTCTTGCATTATTGTCTCTAGTCACCTGCATATTACTTAGATGGAAAATATTTGACTCTAAATTCCTACAACTGAATTAAAAAATGACCCCAGTAACAGTCATAGGTCATAGTGCCTTACAACATTATGTTGCGTAAAAGTTCTAAATGCTTTCGCAAGTCTCACTTAGAAAGGAGCTCCCAGGGCCTGACATTCATAAGATAAAATAGAATTTATTTTTTATTTATTTTTTTAAAAAAATATATTTTATTGATTTTTTACAGAGAGGAAAGGAGAGGTATAGAGAGTTAGAAACATCGATGAGAGAGAAACATCGATTCAGCTGCCTCCTGCACACCCCCTACTGGGGATGTGCCCGCAACCAAGGTACATGCCCTTGACCGGAATCAAACCTGGGACCCTTGAGTCCGCAGGCCGACGCTCTATCCACTGAGCCAAACCGGTTAGGGCGATAAAATAGAATTTAAAGGAACCTTGCTTTTCATTTCTTCCTCCAGACAACAGAATTTAACACAAAGAACACTACAGATGAAACATCACAGGTTAACTTTGCATCCTACGTTTTTCATCAGCAACAGAGCAAACAATTAATCAAGTAGACGATTTCGCTGGACCATGTGCAGGGAGGGAGTGAAATCATCACGGGGTAATTGGATTTCACCATATAGAAGGTGATGACCAGCTGTAGTCTTCCTGACTCAGCATGTGCTGCATTTGCTCTCTGTGTGTTCACTTATCAGTCAACCGCTGGAGCTCTTAGGAAGCGCAAGTCTCAGGAAAGAGAGGCTGTAATGAAGCCTTTGGTGCGGGGACATTTTATTTCTCCAGGGAGTTAGCCAAAAACTCTGCTTTGAATATTTCTGCTTCTGGCCAAGATCGAATAATAGGAATTGAATTTAACCTCTCACCAGAAAAAAACACCCTAAAAACTAGGCAATAAATAATGAAACAAAAGGAAATTTTACCTTTTACAGCAGCATGGATGGATCTGGAGATTTTTATGCTAAGTGAAATAAGCAATCAGAGAAAGACAAATACCATATGATCTCACTTATACTTGGAATCTAGTGAACAAAATAAACTGATGAGTAAAATAGAAACAGAGGCATGGGTACATGGAACAGAATGACAGCTGTCAGAGGGGAGGGGGTTTGTGAGACTGGATGAAAGAAGGTGAAGGGATTAGCTAAAATACATCCTATATAATGAAAAGCTAATATGCAAATTAACTGAACTGTAGAACGACCAGTGGCTGTGACACGCACTGACCACCAGGGGGAAGACACTCAATGCAGGACCTGCCCCCGATGGTCAATGTGCTCCCACAGGGGAGTGCCACTCAGCCAGAAGCTGGACTCACAGCTGGCGAGCGCAGTGGCAGTGGCGGGAGCCTTTCCCGCCTCCGTAGAAGCGCTAAGGATGTCCAACTGCCAGGAGCAGGCCTAAGCCGCAAGCAGACATCCCCCGAGGGCTCCCAGATTGCAACAGGATGCAGGCTGGGCTGAGGGACCCCCCCGAGTGCACGAATTTTGTGCACCGGGCCTCTAGTATATACATAACACATTGACATAGGCAACTGTGTGGGGATAACCAGAGGGAGAGGGGGTTATCTGAGAAGTAGGTGAAGGTGGGAATGGAAAGAGACTTTGCTTGGGGTGATGGGCACATGATACAGTGTGCAGATGATGTTTTATTGAGTTGTACACTCGAAACTTGTATGGTTTTGCGAAATAATGTTGCCCAAATAAATTCAATTTAAAAAAATAAATAAATGAAATGAACTTCATACTTTGTGCCATATATAAAAATTAACTCAAAATGGATCACAGACTTAAATGTAAAACTGAAAACGCTAAAACTTCTAGGAGAAAACACGGGAAAAAATTCTTGTGACCTTTTGTCAGGCAAGGCTTACTGAGGTACAATATCAAAAGCACAATCCATAAAATGGGCTTCATCCAAACAAAAGCCTTCTAGTCTTTGAATGACATTAAGAGGATGCAAAGCAAGCGACGGATTGGGAGGAAATATTTGCAATCCATATAACCAATGAAGTACTTCTATCCAAAACACATACACTCTGAGAACTCAATACAAGGAAATAAACAACTCAAAGAAATTGGGCAAAAGATCAAATTTAAAGAAGATATATTGGTGGTAAGTTAGCACATGAGAGATGCTCAACCTCATACCTTATCAGGAAAATGCAAATTAAAACCACAATGAGATACCACTGAACACTTATTAGAATGGCCAAATGAAAAAGACTGATTATGCCAAGTGTGGAAAAAGATGCGAAGGAGCTAGGACTCTCATACACTGCTTGTGGGAATTTTGGAAACAGTTTGGCAATACCTTAAAAAGTTACACATGTATCTACCATATGATCTAGCCATTCCACTCCTAGGTATTTACCCATGACAAAAGAAAGCATATATATGCTTACAAAGATTATACACGAGTGTTCATAGTGGTTTTATTTGTAACAGTCCTCAAACCAATACAATCTAAATGTCCATCAATAGGTGAATGGATTATTTCACAATATGTAAGTCTATCAAATCATCACATAATATACTTAAACTTACAATGTTATATGTCAATTATATATCAGTAAAGCTGAAAAAAGGGAAAAAATACAGTGAATGGATAAACAATTTAAGGTATAGCCATATAATGGAATACTACTCAGCAATTAAAAGGAATGGACTACTGAAACTTGCAACAACATGGATGGATGTAAAAATAATAATGTCCAATGAAAGAAGACAAAAATACTATCTACTATATGGATGAATTTATATAAAACTCTAAACCATGTAAACTAATCTATTGTGGCTGGATATATTCACTATCTTGATTGTGGTAATCATTTCCTGGGTATTATGTGTGTCACAACATTAAAGATTATATAATTAAATATGTAAAATGAATTAAATCTCAACAAAGCTGTTAAAAAAAACAAGCAAACAAATAAAACTCTGCTCTTGCACAATTAAAGCTGTATGTGTTCAGTGGACCACCCTTAATATTTTGGGAGCCTAAGAGAAGAGTACAAATGTAGGTGCCCTGACCATAGCCTTTCCCCCTTTCCTCTCCAGGCCAGGCATCATCCAGCTTCCCTGGCCACCTTCAGATTTAGGGCGATATATATGGGCAGAAGAGGTCCCCCAGCCCTAGAAGTAGGGGAGGAGTCTGAGGTCCTGAGCACTGAGACTGTAACCTGGGAGGCAGAGCTGGAGTTGGAGGCCTTTAAAGCACTGCTGTAAGGCGATAAGAACTGAGCATATTTAAAACTTATAGCAATGTGACATGGATGCAACATCCAAGCATGGGGTCATTTTTCTATCAATTCATGTTTATTGAATTTTACAAAAGCAATCTTTCTTCAATGGATTGGATGCATATAAAAAACAATAAAAAAAAAAAAGAGAGAGATCCTTGAGATCCAAGATGGCAGCAGATTAGGTGGAAGCTACACTCAACTCTTCCCAGGACCAAACTGGTATTAAAACTAAAGTATAGAAAAATCATCCTGAATCAACTGAAGACTAACTGGAGAGAAGCCTTATAACCAAGAACTTACAGAAGAAGCCACATCAAGTCTGGTAGGAAGTACATAGGCACAAGTGGGTTGGCCAGGCTCCCACAGGTGGCAGCTGAAGTTTTGGAGGGATATTTCAGATTCAGGAGGTTCCCCTTAAGAAGTGTGGGGTCTAAACCCCAAGATGGGCTCCATAGCCTAGAGCACCAGAACTAGAAAAGGTGCCCAACAGCATTAGTCTATGAAAAGCAACTGGGTTTCTGTCCACCACGGAGAGACAGTTAGAGATACAGGTACCTCTTAAAGAGTAAATGCATAAAATTTTGTTCCCAACCACTCACCTTGGGCTCTGGCAAAGGGAGGGCAAAGTGGACTAGAGCCATGTGAGGAGACCATGGGGTTGATGGCTCTGAGGAGAGAGCTGTAGGGTCAGCCACCAGGATCCCTGTGCTGAGTTATTCTCCCATACTGCATAAGCCATCTTTCTCAGGCAGAGCATTCCCCTCCATGCAGCATCAGCCTGGAGGGAAGCAATAGCTCCACCCACTGAAATGCCTCTCACCCCACCCTGTGGAGCTTTAGCCCTGCTGAGGAATACAGTTGAAGGCTCTTTCATTGATTAAGCCTAACAGGAGCCTGCATGTGGAGGCAGATCTCTGGGTGCCTTGAGGCATTTTCTGACTTGCCCCCATGCCCAGCAGAGGGAGCCCCCAAGCTGTGGATCACTGATAGCTCCAAACAGATTGCTCAGGGCCAGTCACAGGCAGCATCTGACATGGGTGTTCGCCAGAGTTCCTCTACAACAACTCAGAACCATTACTCCCAGTGGTCAGCTTCAGACAACAACAGAGCAGAATCCAGTAAGCTTCATAAGCAGCATATCCACAGGGAAATCTTGGCAGGCACCAAATCATACTGAGGTAAATTCCGTTTCATGTGATCAGCACCTGCACTGCAGGTTGCATGCTGTGTTGGTGGTTGAACCTCACAGTCAACTAGCCTGAGGGTCAATCCCACACACAAAAAGGCCAATAGCAATCAAGACTCAATTACAACAGGAAGGACTGCATAACGTGCACAAGGTACATTCCTATAGCACCCAACTCAGGTGATAAGAGAGACTGAGTTCTACAGGTCACCTACATAAAGCCACCCTGCCAAGACTTGGAGTCATAGCAGTTCTATCTAATACACAGAAACAAACACAAAGAGGCAGCCAAAATGGGGAGACAAAGAATCAGGCCCTAACTGAAAAAAACAAAACAAAACAAAAAACAAGAAGGTTCTCCAGAAGAAGAGCTAAATGCAATGGAGGCAAGCAATTTATCAGATATAGAATTAAAATAATGATTAAAAGGATGCTCAACAACATGAAAAAGGTCATGGAAACTATAAAAAAAAAATAGTCAGAAATTAAGAATGAAATATCTGAAATAAAGAATACACTGGAAGGAATAAACAGTAGATTGGATGAAGTGGAGGATCAAATTGGTGATTTGGAAAACAAGGTAGAAAAAACACACCCAATCAGAGCAGCAAAAAGAAAAAAGAATTTATAAAAATGAGGAGTAGTTTAAGGGCCCTTTGCAACAACATGAAGTGTGGCAACACCTGAATCATAGAGGTACCAGAAGGAGAAGAGAAAGAGCAAGGAATTGAGAACCTACCTGATGAAATAATGACCAAAAACTTCCCTAACCTGGTGAAGGAAAAAGACATAAAGTTCAGGAAGCACAGAGAGTTCCATATAAGATGGATCCAAACAGGCCCACACCAAGACACATCATAATTAAAATGGTAAAGGTTAAAGACAAAGAGAGAATCTTAAAGCAGCAAGAGAAAAGCAGTTATTTACTTATAAGGGAGCTCCCATAAGACTTTCAGCTGATTTCTCAACAGAAGCATTTCAGTCCAGAAGGGACTGGCATGAAATATTCAAAGTGAGGTAAAGACTGACAACCAAGGCTACTTTACCAAGCAAGGCTATCATTTAAAATTGAAGGGGAAATAAAGAGCTTCCCAGACAAGAAAAAGCTAAAAGAGTTTGTAACACCAAACCAGTATTACAAGAAATATTAAAGGGCGTACTTTAAGAAGAAGAAGAAAACAAACAGAGTAACATAGTTAAAAAAATAAAATGGCAATATATGCATACCTATCAATAATCACTTTAACTGTATATGGCTTAAATGCTCCAATCAAAAGACATAGGGTAGCTGATAAGAAAATGAGACCCATATATATATGCTCTCTTCAAGAGACCCACTTTAGGACGAAAGATACACACAGGCAAAAAGTAAAGAGATGGAATAAGGTAATTCATGCAAATGAAAAGAAAAGCTGGTGTAGCAATACTTATACCTGACAAAATAGACTTTAAAACCAAGGCTACAGTGAGATACAAAGGACAATACACAACGATAAAGAGAGAAAGACAACAAGAGCATACAACCCTTATAAACATTTATGCACCCAACATAGAAGCACCTAAATATGAAAGCAAATCTTAATGGACATAAAGGGAGAGTCAGAGGAGGTGACTTTAACACTCCATTGATATCAATGGATAGGTCTTCCAGACAGAAAATCAAAAAGAAGAAGGCAGCCTTAAATGATACACTAGATCAAATGGATTGGACATCTTCAGAGCATTTCACCCCAAAGCAGCAGAATATACATTATTTTTAAGGGCACATGGAACATTTTCTAGGAGAGACCGAGAAAATGTTTTTGTTTTTGTTTTTATAGTTTCCATGTCCTTTTTCATGATGTCGAGCATGAAAATGTTTTCATGTTAGAAAACAAAACAAGTCTCAATAAATTTAAGAGTGAATTCATATCAAGCATCTTCTCTGACCATAATGCTATGAAACTAAAAATCAATCACAAAAAAACAAAACAAAATTGAAAAACACACAAAGACATGGAGGGTAAATAACATGTTACTAAACAATGAATGGATTAACAATGAGATCAAGGAAAAAAAATCAAACGATACCTTGACACGAATGAAAATTAGAACACAACAATCCAACTTCTGTGGGACAAAAGGAAAGCAGGAAATTCATGGCATTACAGGCCTCTCTCAAGGAACAAGAAAAAGCTCAAGTAACCAATCAAACTTCACACTTAGAGGAACTTGAAAAAGAACAGCAAACAAAGCCCAAAGTGAGTAGAAGGAAGTAATAAAGATCAGCGCAGAAATGAACTAAATAGTGTTTTAAAAAAACAATACAAAGATCAATGAAACCAAGAGCTGGTTCTTTGAAAGGATAAACAAGATTGACAAACCTTTTACCAAACTCATCAACAGAAAAAGCCAGAGGCTCTAAATAAATAAAATGAGAAATGAAAGAAGTAACAACCTGACACCAAAGAAATACAACGGCTTGTAAGAAATTATTATAAACAACTACATTCCAACAAATTGGACAATCTGGATGAAATGGATAAATTCCTAGAAATGTACAATCTTCCAAAACTGAATTAGGAAGAATCAGAGAATCTGAATAGATAGATCACAACTAGTGAAATTGAAACAATAATCACAGAACTCCCCCAAACAAAAGCCCTGGACTAGATGGCTTCACAGGTGATTTTTACCAAACATTTAGAGAAGAACTAACATCTATCCTTTTCAAACTCTTCCAAAAAATTCAAGATGAGGGAAGACTCCCAAGCTCATTTTATGAGGCTGGATTATCCTAATTCCAAAACCAGATAAAGACACTACAAAGCAAGAAAATTACAGACCAATATCCCCGATGAACATAGATGCTAAAATCCTCAACAAAACATTAGCAATTGATCCAGCAATAATTAAAAAGATCATACACCATGATTGAGTGGTATTTCTTCTGGGGTGCAAGGTTGGTACAATATCCGCAAATCAATAAACATTATACACCACATAAACAAAATGAAATATAAAAACCACATGATGCTATCAATAGATGCAGAAAAAGCATTTGATAAAATACAGCATCTATTTATGATAAAAACTCTCAGCCACGTGGGAGTAGAAGGAATATACCTCAACATAACAAAGGCTATATATAACAAACCCAGATCAATATCATACACAATGGGCAAAACTGAAAGTGTTTACCTTAAGATTGTGAATAAGACAGGGATATCCGCTTTCACCACTCTTATTCAAGAAATAGAAAGAAAAGGTATCCAACTTTGAAAGGAAGAAGTAAAAATGTCATTATTTGCAGATGACATGAGAGAACCCTAAAGATTCCACCATAAAACTACTAGAACTGATAAATGTATTCAGTAAAATAGCAGGGTACAAAATAAATATCCAGAAATCAGTTGTATTTTAAAAACATATATTTTTATTGATTTGAGAGGGGAAGGAAGAGGGAGAGAGAGAGACAGAAACATCAATGATGAAAGAGAATCAATTGATTAGCTGCTTCCTGCACACCCCCTACTGGGGATTGAGCCCGCAACCTGGGAATCAATTGAACCCTGACCTCCTGGTTCATAAGTCCACATTCAACCACTGAGCCATGCCGGCAGGGCTCTAAAACGTGTTTGTTTGTTTTTTTAACTAAAAAGCAGTGTATGGTGGGTAGTCAGGTCCTAGGCTGGTCTCTTCCCTGACAAAGGTCAATCTTTACTTTAACTGAGCCTGTCTTTCTCTTTTAGAATAATGTTCTCCAGGTCCATCCATGTTGTCATTGGAATGTCAAAGCATTTTTTTTTTTCTGGACACCTCAAAGCATAGGCACCACTCTGTGGAGACCACAAATCCTCTCATTGTTACTGAATTAATTGTTGACTGTTAACTATCCTGCACCCACTTAAAGGAGTAATGTGTCCATCATTTTACTTTTTATACAGTCCCAGAGGTTTCCCCTCTTTGCTTTCTCCCACTTCCCTAATCTATCACCAATGGATTTCATTTAATCCACTTATGTCTCCTCTTTTGATTGTAATGTATAAAACAAGGTGAAAAACTGAAATTTTCTTGAGCATTATCTCAATCCGATGAGATTCTGCTTCCTGGGATTGTCAACAGTTTGGCTCAAATAAACTCACAAAAATTCTTCAGAGGTTTGAATGTTTCTTATGTTAACAATTAAAATGTCCATACTATCCAAAGCAATCTACAGATTTAACACAAGTCCTATCAAGATACCAATGGTGTTCCAAAAATTTATATGGAACCAAAGAAGACCCTGAATAGTGATCTTGAGAAAGAAGAACAAAGTTGGAGGAATCGTGCTACTAATATCAAACTGTACTATAAGGCCACAATAATCAAAACAGCTTGGTACTGGCATAAAACTGACATTAAGATCAATGGAAAAGGATAGAGAACCCAGAAATCAATCCATACCATTATAGTCAATCAATATTTGATAAAGGAAGTAAATCACACAATGGGCTAAAGATAGTAATAGTGTTGGGAAAATTGGACAAATATGTGCAAAAACAATGAAACTAGACCAACTTCTCACACCATATACAAGAATACACTCAAAATGGATCGAAGACTTAAATGTTAGACTTGAAACCATAAAAATTCTGGAAGAAAACATAAGCAGTAAAACCTTGAACATCTCTCATAACAATTTTTTTTTTCTGATGTATCTCCTCAGACAAGGGAAGCAAAAGAAAAAATAATCTAATGGGACTACATCTATACTAATAAAAGGGTAATATGCTAATTAGACCAGACGTCTTCTGGACAAAGCCACGGTGGCAGGGGCCGAGGCAGAGGTGGTTAGGGGCGATCAGACCAGCAGGAGGGAGCAGTTAGGGGGCAATCAGGCCAGCAGGGGAGGGGAGTTAGGGGCGATCAGGCTGGCAGGCAGAGGTGGTTAGGGGCAATCAAGCAGGCGAGCAGTTAGGAGCCAGTGGTCCCGAATTGCAAGAGGGATGTCTGACTGCCGGTTTAGGCCTGATCCCGCACGGCAGTCAGACATCCCCCGAGGGGTCCTGGATTGGAGAGGGTACAGGCCAGGCTGAGGGACCGCCCCATGCACGAATTTCATGCACAGGGCCTCTAGTCTATACTAATAAAAGGGTAATATGCTAATTAGACCAGATAGACAGGACGTCTTCCAGATGTCATTCTGGACTACTTACTGACAAAGCTGGGGGCGTGGTTGGCCTGCAAACTGCCCGTGGCACCTCCCCCAGGCTGGCCCCACCCCCAGCAGGAACCCCCACCCCAATCCGGGGCCCCCTTCAGGGAAGGCCAGCTGGCCCCCACCCGTGCACCAGGCCTCTATCCTATATAATAAAAGGGTAATAGGCAAATTGACCCTAAAGGCAGAATGACCAGAACAACCACTGGACCAGTCACTATGAGGTGCACTGACCACCTCTTGGTCCCTTTTCCCTGGCCAGCAGGCTCTGATCGTCTGATGGCCACTCATAGCGGGGGCAGGGACAGCTGACCTCTTGGTCCCTTCCCCCAGCTGTCAGGCACTGATCACCCGATGGTGAACGGGGAATCAGGGGTGGGTGGTGGCAGGGGGCAGGGCCGGCTGTGGGCAGGTGGGGAAGATGGCCCTGATTGCAGGCCAGGCCTAGGGACCATACTATGTACGAATTTCATGCACCCGGCCTCTAGTTAAACTATAAAGTTTTTGCACAGTAAAGGAAACCATCAACAAAATGGAAAGACAACCTGCTGTATGGGAGAACATATTTGCCAATGATACATGTGATAAAGGGTTAATATCCAAAATTTATAAAGTACTTATAAAACTCAACACAAAAAACCCCCAAACAATCCAATTAAAAAATAGGCAAAGGACCTGAATAGTCTCTAAAGAAGACATACAGATGGCCAATAGACACATGAAAAGATGCTCAACATCACTATCATCAGAGAGAGATGTGAATTAAAACCAAAATGAGGTACCACCTCACACCTGTCAGAATGGCTACCATCAATAAACCAACAAACAGGTGTTGGTGAGGATGTGGGGAAAGGGGAACCCCCTGTGCATGCAGACTGGTGCAGCCACTGTGGAAAGCAGTATGGAGTTTCCTCAAAAAATTAAGAATGGAGCAGCCTTATGACTCAGCAATTCCACCTTTGGGAATATATCCAAAGAAAACTGAAACACTAATTGGAAAGAATATATGCACCCCTGTGATCACTGCTGCATTATCTACATTAGCCACGTTGTGGAAACAGCCCAGGTGCCCATAAAGAGAGAAAAAAGCTGCTTCACAGCAGTAACTGAGACACTGCTTTTTGTGTGTGTGCTGGTTTATTTATCAGAAATTAGCTTCATTTCCCCGTTTTAGATTTATTTTATTTTTCCCATCACCATTTATCCCCTCTACACCGTCTTCCACCTCTACCCATCTCCGTCCATCCCCAAAATCACCACATGAGTTCTTTCTCTTTTTTCTTTTTTACTCAACCCCTGCACCTCCCAGCCGCCCTACCCCCGAGCTGTCTGCCTGCTCTCTATCTGTGAGTCTGTCTCTATTTGGCTTGTTAGTTCAGTTTGTTGATTAGATTCCACATATGAGTGAAATCACGTGGCACCTGTCTTTCTCCGACTGGCTCATGGCACTTAGCATAATGCCCTCCAGGTCCCTCCATGCTGTCCCAAGGGAAACATTTTCTTCCTTTTTATGGCCGAGTAGTTTTCCACAGACTGAGCCGCTGCTTTACAGAGCCTGGCTCTGAGCAGAGGCCCTGCACAACCCTGGGTTGGAATGAGGCTAAATGTGGGGACACTATGTTAGAAGAGCCTTCTGGTCTGACTCGGGGAGGCTGCAAGCACCATCGGATGGTGCCTCTGTCCTTGCCGTGGGCAGCAGGTGCACGGAGGGCAGCTGACTGTGTGTGAACCGTCCTCAGCAGGCGGCTGGCTTCCCCGCCCAGAATGTCAGAAGAGCTGCCATTTTGGGGGTGGGGGTGAGGTAGGAAGACCCACGGAGAGATTATGGCCTTTTTTCATTTGAGCGGGAAAGTAGAGGCTGCCCGCTCCCCTCCCGCCGGCAGTCTGCCTGGAGCCGTCCCGGGCCTTACCTTGTGCACACAGGACTTCGCGTTCAGGAAGAACAGCTCCACGGTGGTCCTGTCCTTTAGGAACGATATGCTCTCGATGTAAAATCTGAAAAACAGCAACACGTTTGCTTCTTCAGATTTCTTCCCTTCTCCCAGCATCATTTCATTTCCCCCCAGAGAGAGAATTTTGAGAAACCAAGGGATGCTCATGCTGCCCCCACCTTTCAAAGAAGCCTGCAATGGGCGTGCGTGTGGGTGAATGTGTGCACACTTGCAGATCCACTCGCTCAGGTGCTTGCTGTCGGGAGAGGAGTTACAGGGACTCCACCTTGGCCTCAGCAGCAAACACCGCTGCGCCCGTGCTCAGTTCTTTGACATTCGTTTGGGGGCTCGGAATCCCTGGGGCAGCTTCAACTCAGGCCCATGAGGGCTGAGGGCTGAGGGCAGAGCGGGCCGAGTGAACCAGTAGCTGAACCTTGAGGCCTGTGGCTTTCAGACACTGAGGTGGGAGGGCCCACACCTGCCCCGCTGTCCACCCACAAGCAGCAGGAGTTTCAGCAACACCCTCCTCGCACCCCCCCACCGCATCTTCCTGTCCCCCTTCCAGGCTGGTCTTTCCCTTGGCTGGAAGCCAAACTCTCAGCAGACCTTAACCTTGGTCTTTTCTCCTGCAAATCTGGGTTTCCTGGGCTTTTGCTGGGTTGGTCATGTGGCCGCAGGTCCGGTAGGCGGGCTGAGAGCCCCTGGGGAAGGCGGGGGGCTGGGGGGGGGGAAGCTCCTCCACAATTTCTGTTTTTGGAATGCAGACAGTGCTGTCAGGAGGTCCAGGCAGGAGGGCCTGAGGCGCAGTGTTGGCGCCCCGCTGAGCCAGGCAGGGACCCGCACCGCCCTGCAACTCCCAGCCCGCCAGCCCCGAGAGAGAACTTGTTCTAATGGAGGGAGGGTCAAGATAAAATCACTGCAGGATCACGCCCGGCCTCGGGCACCCCTGCCCCACTCCCCACCCTTCAACATGCAAAACATGTAGAAAGAAATAAAAAGGCCATGGGAGACTTTATCACGGAGATGGTAAAATCATTTGGAAAATTCCCACCTCTAATGTTAAATCATCAAGAGAAGTTCCAGAAAGCCTGCTCCCTAGTGGAGGCCCTGGTGGGAGGCCCTGGGTGGGAGGCCGGGCACACCAACCTACCGACCTACCCAATCGCCTCTCAGCGGGGTCAGAGGGCGGAGGGGAGGGACCCCACACCGCCTCTCAGTCCGGTCAGAGGCCGAGGCTCCCAGCTGCAGCAAGAGGCGGGTCAGAGCAGGATTCACAGTGGGGACCCAGCAGGAGGCCAGTGACCCGCCACTCCGCTCCCTGCAGCCCAAGGACTGTCCAGGTGGGCGAGGTGCGTGGAGGCTTCCTGCTTCCTCAGCCTCTGATGCACTGCCATCCCTTCTGCTGAGAAACCCGCACCCGCAGCGGTGGCCATGTGCTCTCAGCCTCCCACCGGGTGGCAGGTGCCTGTAGGGGCCCCCACTTCACAGATGCAGAAACTGAGTTTTAGAGCCGCGCCTACTGGCAGGGCGAGGTCTCGCTTTGGGGCCCTGGGACTCCATAGAGTGGCCCCCTCGGCCAGCCCCCAGCAGCTGGGCGCCCTCCTTAGAAAGAGGCCAGACGCCCCAGCGCCCACCCCCACAGTGGTCCTCACTGCGCAGAGCGGACCCAGAACCGGGGGAGGACATCAGGTGAGAGACCTGGAAGTGGCCCATGAAAGGCCGGTCCTAGCACTACAGGAGGTCTCAGGCGGAAGGCGCCCAGACCCAGCCATCCCTGCCCGTCTCAGGTCAGACGGAGAACTTGGCTCCCTCTCTGCTGAAAGCGGGTAATTCTTTTTGCCTTTCACTTTTAATCACTTCACTATATAACTCTAGCATAGAAGGCTGGCATTAAGAGCATAACCTCAATAAATTTTCATACTAACGAAGTTCATAATACATTCTTAATATTTAAAATCCAGTCATTCAAATTTTTTCCTTGTTTCCAAAACTTTTTTGGTGAATTTGCAATTTATGTTTTAAATAAATAAAGCCAGTTACAGCAAGAGTCACGTGCACAAGGCTAGATCCTGCCGGATTCCTATCTTCTCGCAGCCTTGCTGGCTCAGTTTTCCTTCAGTTCTCTTAGTTAGCCACAATGGGTTCCTGTTCCTGGCAACCGAAGACTCCAGATTCATAGCGGCCTTCCTGTGTGCCAGGGACAGCACAAAGGACTCTGCATGCATCATCTCCTTCAATGCTCAGGACAACCAGAGGCTGCAGGTAACACATTGCAAACCCATTTTACAGATGAGAAAACTGACATATTGAGCATCTTCTCCAAGCCATGTAGGTGGAGCCACAATTCCAACCAAGGCCCAGCAGACTTCCAAGTCCATATTCCAAACAAGTATGACACATGCTTTCTCAACAGCAGTGCAATGAATAGAACATGGACACAGTGAAGGGGGCCCAGGGAGGGATGCGATGAACTCAGCTTCTGGCTCGAGAGGGAGAAGCTGCCAAACTGAAATGCAGAGGAGTACGCGTTGCAGGACAGCTGAGCCGAGTGTTAAAGAATGCATGAGCTCACCAGGTAACAAGGGAGGAAGGGCCCCAGGGGAGGGCATGTTGGCCAGACCGTCCTTGTGCGTCTGTGAGAATTTAAGAAACCATAGCAGGGAGTTGGGCGGCTGAGCCCAAATCAACCGTGGCTTATCCACTCTGAACAGACGTCTTTGTGCTAGAACCTGGGCTCACCTTGCCCGTGAGGCCCAGGCCCTTGGCTGCTGTGGTTCTAGTGAACAGGTCCCTACCCCGTTTCCCACTGCTTTCTGGCGCTGCGCCTGCTGCTTTCTACCTTTCTGCCCGGCATCCGGTTACCTGCTCCCTGAATGCTCAACCCCTTCTCTCCCTCAAGGGGACCATGGTCATGACCTCGTATTTCTGGCCTGTCCTCTGGGAGAACAGCTCCCTAGGGCACCCATCCGTTCGGAGCTGGGAACGAACTCTGGGGCCTCTTCGCCAAGAGAAACGGCCTGTGTCAGACTCAGAAGTAAAACCTTTGTTCCAGCTGTTTTGGCAGAAGGATTCTGTTTCCTCCCTGCAGGCTGTGGGCTCCCACTGGGGTTCTGTGCAGGTGAAGCCCAGGATGAAGTTTCAGTCTAAACACACCCAGGCTTCTGGCCAGGACAGGAATATGTTTTGGAGACAAGTCTCATGTAGCAGAACAAGTGTCATTTCTTGAGAAGAGCCTTTGCTTGGGGAGGCTTTGTCTCCTCCCATTAGCATGCTCCCCCCTTTTCTGATGGGACAGGTGCTCACCTAATCACTCATCAGTGATAACAGAGCACCCACCTCTGTTACGTGGCAGAGATGGCTTGGAGGGGAGGCGGACCTGTTAGCCAGATGACAACACCTGCGTGCCACAGGCCGCACACTGGTCATTTGGCACGGGCTGCCCACTAGCAGTCTTACATGTGGGTGGCCGATGTTTCCATCATGGTCAAAGTCAGCACCATGGATTTGAGGAGATACTGATTTGAACCCAAGCCCCAACACTGATAGGCCTTGGGGCCTTGGGCCAGCTGCTTGGCCTTGCAGGGCCTCGCCTTCCTCGCCTGCTCCTGCAGGAGGAGAGCTGTCCTGTGTCCACAGCGATGCCCGCCGTGCGGCCGCGGCGAGAGCTGGAGATGAGCGCTTGCTGCATTCTCTCTCCCGAGGGACTGGAACAGAAGGTGTGGGCTTAGCTGGGAATTTCTTTAAAACATTATAAAAACAAGAATGGAAATTCTAGGTATCTTTCCTAAGCTCTTTCTTTCAAGGAAGCAAAATGCTACGGAAGTACCCATTTAACACAGACTAGGAAAAAAGTGTGAAACACAGCTTTTCTGACCAGTTACGGCTGTTCCTTCCCCACTGAGCGTATTTTCTTCGTGTGCCAGGCTTCGCCATGTCTGAGTGGCATCTCAGACAGGAGGTGAACTGGCATTCTGAACCATGTTGAATGTGCGACCAGCATCCAGTGAGGGCGAAATGAAACGCTTCATTCCAGGTGTCGTTCAGTCCCTGCAGGTAGTCGTAGCCACCGCGGCCGTCTGCGTAGGTAGATTTTGGTGAGATCCTGACCTACACTGCGCAGGGAGGCCTCGTCCATTGCTGGTGAAGGCCTGCAGTGGGGCCTCCGTCCGTGATGCTGCAGATAGCGGAGTAATTGGAGCCTGTGCCGCTTTCTCCAGGCTGCTAAGCGGCGCTGGTGGGTGGGAGTCCCATTGGTTTTCTTTCATCCTTGGGAGGAGCACAGTCTCGGGAATCCCCTGCCAGAAACTTCCCATGTCCGCATTTCCAGGCACAGCCAGGAGAAGGGGCCTCTGGGGCCAGCAGGAACCTGCCATGTTCCTGGCTCACAGGGACCCTGAGGGCTCCGGGAAGGGCTGCAGGCCCCAGGGAGGCCCTAGCTGTGACCTGCCCAGGAGGAGGGGGCCCCGGTGAAGAGTCAGGGTCACAGGTGATTCCAAGAGCTTGCTTCTTCCCTTCCAAACTGCAAGCCAGCCTGCTCCTGGGTGCAGAGGAAAGCAGGGAGTGCACCCCAGAAGGGGCAGGAAGGAGAGGAAGCTGGAGGGGGAGGGAAAGGTGGGCTTGGCAAGTGAAGGTGAACAATGAGATCCCCCATCCCCAGTGCAAAGTGAATGGGTCAGCCCCACACTAGACAGTCCCGACACCTCAAGTGGATCCCGTTCCGAATGTTTCACCCACTGACCGTGTGGTGGAGGCGGTCTCGGTTATTTATACCCTAAACATAGCTAGTGTTTAATGAGGTCTCCCTTACATGCTAACCCTAACCCCGACACCCCGGCCCACCACCAGCGCCAGCCCGAGGAAACAGGCTGCGGGGGGGGCGAGAGCCCCATAGGGAGAAAGGGCCAGGCCGGGGCTGGCACCCGGAATCACGCACAGCAGCACTGGTTTTCCCCGCTGGGTGGGGGCACGTGGCCACACTGTGTGACAGTTCTCTGTCCTGCTTGGGAGGGTGCTCCTGGCCTCCAGGGTGGAGGGTGGGATGCTGCGAATGTCCTGGCCCAGGGTGGTCCTGCAGGGACGCCATCCAGCCGGGAGGTCAGCGTGTTGCTGTCGACAAACCCTGTGCTAAAGGCCAAGCATTCACTCCTGCCTCAGGGCTTTTTCCTGCTTCCAAATCCCAATTCTTTCCATCGCTCTTTTGATGTCGCCCTGAGGACAGGGGACAGGAGACAGCGATGCCCGCCATCGATGCCTGATCAGGGAGCTCACTGGACAATAGAATCCTGGGAGAAACTGGAATTAGGATTGAGCTCGAGTTTTGAAGGCCTCGTTGTCTTTCTGGAACTCTCATAAGAATGAGGAATTTGGGTCCTCAAAGATGGAGGCTGCTAACTAACGGGGAAGTGCCACTAAGGCGCGGTCCATAGGCAGCTGACACGCTTGGGCTCAGGCGACCCCGCCTGCAGGGGGAGCGTGGTGGGTGGCAGAGAGCTCTGGCTGACCACAGGCCTGGGACAGCCTCTGCGGAGCCTGCAGCAGGACTCGCTAATTTCTCTGGGTTTAAGTCACATTCCTTCACGAAGAGACAGCTTTTCCTGTCCTCTTCTTACTGCAAACGACCTCTCTTGATCGCTTTCAAATACTCGTGGCTGTCCCGTCACACACATTTTAACATCTCTTCCTCTTGTCACTCCTCACACTTGCATGAAAAATTGCTCAGATAGTAAGTTCATGGTAGGAAAAATAGATAGACAGGCAAAAGGAACTGAAAGCTGTTCCCACCATCCTTCTAGCCCGAGACTGAGCACTGCTAACATCGCCCCTTCTTTCCGTCTGGCTCCCTGAGTGCAGTCATGTGTGCATCTTGCTGGTTCTGCTCCGCTTCCCTGGGGCACTGGGAGCGCCTTCCATATTCTTCAGGGTCTTCATCTGTTGGATTATATTCCATATATTTGTTCTCTTAAAAAATTAGGCTGCCCTAGCCCAGTGGTCGGCAAACTCATTAGTCAACAGAGCCAAATATCAACAGTACAACGACTGAAATTTCTTTTGAGAGCCAAATTTTTTAAACTTAAACTTCTTCTAACGCCACTTCTTCAAAATAGACTCGCCCAGGCCGTGGTATTTTGTGGAAGAGCCACACTCAAGGGGCCAAAGAGCTGCATGTGGCTTGCGAGCCGCGGTTTGCCGACCACTGCCCTAGCTGGTTTGGCTCAGTGGATAGAGCATCTGTCCGCAGGCTGAAGGATTCCGGGTTCCATTCTGGTCAAGAGCCCTGGTCAAGGCATGTGCAGGATGCAACCAATCAGTGTGTCTCTCACATCGGTGTCTCTTTCTCTGTCTCTCCCCCCGGCCCCTTCCACTCTCTAAAAATCAATGGAAAAATAAAATACCCTTGGGTGTGGCTTGACAAAAGAAACATTAGGCCAAATGATGGGGACCCACAGGCTTGGTCATGATGCTTCCTTGGGTTAAACTCTTTCTAGAAGGCCCAGTGTTCCAGAACCAGGCAGGGGGTGCTGAAAAGGCTCCCAACCATCTTTCAAAGACGCTGTGTGCAGCTCCTTTGACAGAAAGGTAGCTCCCCGCCCCCTCCCCCCAGAACTCCCACTAACTGGGACATCTCAGGCCACAGTTGTCTCTGATTAGGGCACCTCTATAGCCCTAGGGCGGGCACAGGTGCCTTGGAAAGAGAAGGGAAGAGGGCGGAGAGAGGAAGACCAGAAAGAGGAAGAAACAGCAGGACGCACTCAGAAGAATGGGGTGGAGGATGCCCAGCTTTTGGCTTTGTGTGCGGCGGGGTGGTACCCAGCCAAGCTACCTCCGCTTGCCCTCCCCGGGCTGGGGGTGGGGCCGGGGGGGGGAGCTTTCCCTATGAGGTCACGCCAAGTCCCTAGTCTCCTATTTAAATGCTGGCTCACTCAGTGCCAAGCTTTTTAAATGCTCACATCTGGGCTGCATTACCAGAGAGGCCCATGTGTTTGGGAAGTTAATTTACAGGAGCAGATAACAAGGCCTGCCTGGAGAAGTCCCCCAGCACCCGGGAGATGGGGACTCAGGCAATAGAGACTTGGTCACATGAATGGTGGGGCGCTATGACACAGTCTCCTGCAGGTATTTAGCACACGCCGCTGAGCTAGTGCAACTGAAGAAGAGACAGTGGTTTAGTAAAGGGGGAACCAAGTGCCCCCATCTTAACTGTTTCTTTCCCCCACGCAGAAGCAGCGCATGTTTCTGAGCCGCTCCCTGCATCCTGGGCTGGCAGCCAGGTCAGACCTCCTATGTCTGCAGGACCCCAGTGCTTAGCTCAGGAATCCCTGAGACAGCAGTTAGCCCAGGGCCTGGTCCCGGATTAATGCTGCATTTCAATAGAGAGGAAAGTTCTGGAGAGAATGTCTGTAGGGTAGTTTCCCTTTTCACAGATGCTACAATGAAAGAAAGTGCTATTTTATCATGTTTGCATAATACTTTGCAAAAGCGTTTTGTATCTCCTGATCTCTCTTTACTTCTCACAACCGACCTGCCCCAGACCACGTTCACCACCTGCAGGCACTGCCCCAGAATCTGGGCCAAGGACGTGGTGGGTCTGAGGCCTTGGGGTGGAGGGTGTGACTTGAGTCTTGGAAACGATTCCAGGAGGATCCGGCGTGCCCCGCCCTTGCAGGAGCTCTGAAATACAAGGTACTTTTCCATCTAATCTCTTACTAATGTGAGCAATAGTTCACGTTGAAAATGCCAGAGCTTGCTGAACCCCTCCTCCCTGTTGGCATTGGATGTGTCCAGTCTCCTTGCACATTAGCCACTCGGCAGCCAGGTCAGTGCGCGCACGGGGCTTGCTGATGGGAGAGGCCATGACCTTGCTATCACCAGGGCCTCCCATTTCCAGAGGCTCCTCCAGAGCCAAACCCTGTTGTGAGTCCGTCTTTCGGAGAATGTTTGGTAAACACAGGCAACCGAGAGGGACAGTGCTGTTTCCATGGGGGTGTGCGTATCCCCATCAGTTATTCTCCAAAAAGGAGGCCTCAGCCTCGAAGGCAGGGACTTCACTGAGTGACAGCCACCGAATTGGTAAGACCTCTGAGAACTTCGTTCCCCTTGACCTGGGTCAGCTCTACTAATTGTTTGGCGTGTGTTTTTGCTTGATCATTTCTTTAATTAAATTGGAGTAGCAATAAGTACTTAATTGGAATAATAACTAAGACTATCATGACCTCACTATACTGTTGGGAGGAAGCATTAGGTGAGTAATTAAAGACTTGATAAGGATGTTAAGCATGAAGCAGTTGGGGAAAGTCTTGCCCAGTGACCGTGGGCGAGTGGAGATAACACTAAGGCAGCGCTGAGCTCCAGCAGCTCAGGAACCTGCTCCCCAAAGATAGGGCGGCTGTATGAATGAGGCACAAAGGGAAGACGGTTTCCTCCGCTAGTATTTTGAGACCAAAAACAGACCAAGTATTAGCTGTCAAAGAACTAGAACACAAGCCTGGTACCAGAGGGGTGGCACTTGCTACGTTCTCTGAAGATGAAGGCAGAGCACCTCTGGCTGAGCTGGAGGCCTGCAGCTGAGTCGGGGGCCTGCAGCTGAGCTGGAGCGGCGGGGGGGGGGGGGGGGGGGGGGGAGCGTCTGCAGCTGAGTCAGGGGGATCTGCAGCTGAGCCGGGGGCCTGCAGCTGAGTCAGGGGCCTGCAGCTGAGCTGGAGGGGTGGTCCTGCAGCTGAATCAGGGGGCCTGCAGCTGAGCTGGGGGGTGCTGCAGCTGAGTCTGGGGGGCCTGCAGCCGCAGCGCTCACTAGTCTGGGAGCTCAGTTATGGAAGATCAACAGTAGGTTTATACCCAATGAAAGATCCCCAAGTAAAAATGAAGTCACCCAACAGATGTCACCCTTACTTTTCTCTAAGAAGGGGAGAGAATTGGGGGTCGGGGTAAAGGAAGAAGCCTGTGGGGGGTGGGGGAGAGTAATTTTTACTTTTCCCTTGGTGCTTTAATGTAGTGTGAAATGTTTACTGGGATAATATAATTCTTTGTAAAAAACCTGATATATGTTGAGTCATTTTCCCTACATAATGCAAGATTAAAATGTCTGTATCCTCTGACCCCTGCTTAATTGCCAATAGGCATTTCCCCCCGGTTGCTTGCTGGCTTGTTTGTCTTTTTCTCCATTTCCATGGACACAAGCACTCATGTCACTCCCCTCCCAAGAAAATCCCATGTTTTCCTTTAGAATTCCTGTGCACTTCTCCATGCCAGCTACGCTCCTGGCCAAACCCCCAGCGTGCTGCCCCTTCCGGGGTTAAAAAGGAAGAAATTCTAAAACAGACTTCAGAGTGGAAAGCAAGAAACAGATTGGGAATTGTCAACACTTTGTTTACTGACTAAAGAAAGAGTAGGTACCATCTACAATCACCATCAATTCATATATGAAAAGATCCTTAAAAAAAGGGAGGACATATTATTACCACACTTTTGGGTTTCATGGAATACATTGAAGTTGAAGAAAAAAGTGTGGAAATCAACGTAATTTTGCCAGGTAATCATAGCATAACACCCCCCCCCCGCCCCCCCGCCACACAGGAAGAGTAAGGAGCTTCCACTATCATGTCATAAAACAAAACGTATTTCAAGATCCAAAAAAGAAAATAAGCTCAGACTAAAAGAACATCTTTCAGGTTGGTATAGATTTATGAAAACATATTTAGATTTATGGTAAATCTACTGTCTTAGCTTGTTTTATCATGTTTGATTTCAGACCAGAAAAATAAAATTTATCATCAAATTCAGGAGAGTGGGGAGAGGGGCTTTCAGCAAAATTAATAATGTTTTGTTTCTTAAGCTAGGTACAGAGCATGGGTGCGACTGTTCATAACATTTGATTTATCTTAGAGTGTGAGTAATTAAAAATATATTTATTGATTTTTTTATAGAGAGTGGAGGTGCGGGGAGAGAGAGAGAGGGATCGACTTGTTCCATTTATTTATGCCTTCTTTGGTTGATTCTTGTATATGTCCTGACTGGGGATCAAACCAAAAATCTTGGTGTATTGGGGTGACACTCTAACCAACTGAACTACCCAGCCAGGGTGATGTGAATAACTAATGTGAAGAAATGCCACCTCCGGGGCTGGTTTTAGGAAATCATTGACTTAGTGAATGCACCACTTCAGGAAGAAATAACGAAGCCCCACCCGTGACTGCGCGACGTGCCCACGCCGAGCGGACAGGCCAGGGCTCGGCGTCCTCGGCAGTCGCCGGCCTGCAAGCTGAGTTCAGGTTTCCACGCTGTTAAGACCATTCTCTCAGTGAGCACTGCTCTGCATTTTGTCTTCTGTTCAAGTTAAAGGCGTGACATTATATACATTCAATTATTTCCACAGTCTCTAGAAAACACTTACACAGAAAATGTAATAATAAATGTTTGTCATATTTCAAATATAAAAAGTCTTAAAGTATGTTAAATCAGAAACAGGTTTAGGGATTAAAATGCACTACCTATGTTTTTCTAGCTTTAAATTGATCCAAGGGGCTTCGAGTAGTAAAGGGAGGTGATTCTATCCTTCATTTTCAAAGAAAACTGTCCTACCTAGTACTTAGGGTAACGTGGCCCCAGACGAGTAATGTTTCATACAGTCCTGTTTCGGTAGATGGCTTCTTTTTAATTCTTGGTCTCTGGTTACCAGCATTTGTTCTTTTTTTGAAGGGAGGTGGGGGTGCTAGGTGTGTCTGTGAATACATACCTCACAGCAAAGTGCAAAATGGCTGGGCCTGGTTTCTTGGGCAAATCATGGTCAAGAACCCGGTGATCTAACTGTAGCCAGTTCTGCTGACCTCTGTGAGAGCAAGGCAAAGACAAAGGGTTAAATAGGAAACCAGAGGAAGGTTCAGGAATCCACTGCGTTGGCAAAGCTGTGGAGAAGCCAATACTCCCAGACGCTGACGGCAGGTATCTCACCTGGTGCAACGAGTAATGAGGGCGTTTTAGCAATTTCCCCCAAAAGGAGAGAAGCACCTGCCCTCGAGTCAGCATCTCTACTCCCAGGAGCTTGTGCAGATGAGCTTGCACATGTGGAACACGGTCTGCATATACAGTCGTTCCCTGTAGCATAATTTGTAACCGTGACAAGTGGAACATGGTCTGCACATACAGTCACTCACTATAGCGTCGTTTGTAACAGTGACAAGGCTCGAAACAACCGGAATGTCTAACAGGATATTGTTTCACAAATGAACTTAACCTGAGTGATAAAATACAATGCAGCCATACAAGAGATTGATACCATCTTTACAAACTCATTTTGAACAATATCCAAGATACGATATCAAATGAAAAGGTGGGGTGCATACAGTGAGCACAGTAAATTACCATTTTTAAAATTAAAACCCAGATATCCATATAGGTGTGCATGTGTATATCTCTCTGAGAAGATAAGCAAGAAATAACACCAGGTGACATTAAATATATTAATCTTTAAATTCTTATTAAATATAAAATCTGAAATATTTTAGAGAGTCATGAAGGGGAAAACTTAATCATTTAATGAAATCAGACAGGCAGACAACTATACCATAGCTTTTCTTTAAAAATTTTTTTAAAATTGATTTTTAGAGAGAGAGGAAGGGAAAGGGAGAGAGAGGAAACATCGATGTGAGGGTGAAACATCGATTGGCTGCCTCCTGCACGTGCCCCAACCAGGGATTGAGCCTACAGCCTGGGCATGTGCCCAGATAGGGGACTGAAACAGCACCTTTTGGTGCATGGAGATGGCGCCCAACCCACTGAGCCATACCAGCCGGGGCTACTGTCGCTTTTTACATCTACAGGGTGACTACTCTCCTGTGCTGCTTCTGTATGTAAGTCTAAAATGAGCTTTCTAATATTTAAGCAGATATAGGGTGGGCAGAAGGTTTACAGTTGTTCACATGGAAATAATACAATAAATACTAAATAATAAACAAGAACAAACTCTGTGTTTCACGTACTCACAGTTGTACACCTACTTTTCCCCCACCCTTGAGAATATTTGTTTATTTACTCAAGGGCCTCACTAAGTTTATGGGTATAAATAGCTCTTCCCGACCTTTGCCCTCCGAGCAAGGCAAGGACTGCCACCCTGGCTCAGGACCGCTTCTGTGGCTTTCTCAAGGCTGTTTGACCCGTCGATCCGCTTTGGGCTGTAAATTCCAAGACGGCACAGACTCCGTTTTGCTTGCTGACACAAAACTTAAGAACGTGCTGATAGTGATGGGTGTCAAATGATAACACAATCAAATCTATAACGGGCCAGAAGACATTGTCCAACCTATTCTGGTATTGAGTAAACAATTTTTTAAAAATCAGAAACTCTAAGAAGTATTTATTATAAATAGAGAGGAAAAGTGGACATAAATAATATTACTATTAATAATAATAGCTACTCTTTATTGAGCCGCTGCTCTGTGCCAGCCAGGCAGGAACTTTTTGTGACTGGATGTTCTAATTAACAGTAACTTGACAAGGAAAGTGGCAGAGCTGGGATTTCAACCCAGGACTTTCCACACAGGGAAAATGAGTCAGCTTTTATAAAAACTTTTGGCTTGATCTCTATCATTTACTAGTTTTAACAGTGAAAAAAATATTTTTGTTTCTATAATTATAAAATAAGGTTTCTGATAACTGTTCCTAGCTTTCCTTGGAGGAATATTATGAAGATAAATAAACTGATATAAGTGATCTAGCGGAGGTTTTTAGAAGTACTAGTGTTGTATGTAAAGATGATATAAAGATAGACGACTGGAAGTTAAGGGTTTCTTACACTGTATTTTATCAAGTTTAGGATGGCACTAAGTTAAAGATATATCCCAATTTCAGAGGTGTTCAAATGTGTTGTAAAATACATAAAATATTGTATAGTATCAGATCTCAAAAGTTTTCTTGTGAAAAGGAGACTCCTTTTGAATTGTCTTTTTTGCTTTTACATAGGAAAGATGTGGCATCATTGAAAAGCATAATGTAGTCCTGGCTGGTGTTTCTACATGGTTAGAGCATCAGCCCTCATGCCATTGGGTCGCAGGAAGCATAATGTATATTTATATGAACTTGCATGAAATGATGTCCAAGAATGAATAAATCAATTATATTAACCACAGAAGCACTCTCAAAACATTATTATATATGGATGAAACTTACTGGATATAATTCTGGAAAGATATAAAACACATTGCTACAATCAAAAAAGAACGGCTTCAACTATGATATTAAAATTTTTTTATACGAAGATATTCATGTAAATTTAATATAAGATAATTTTCTAAAGGATAAATTAGAAATTAGATTTTAAAAATCCATCCATACTCTCACCAACAGGATAAACTCAGAATAGGAAGTGAACTTTAGCCCTAGCTGGTTTTGATCAGTGGGTAGAGTGATGGCCTGCGGACTGAAGGGTCCTGGGTTTGATTCCAGTCAAGGGCACATGCCTGGGTTTCGGGCTTGATCCCCAGTAGGGGGCGAGCAGGAGGCAGCCGATTGGTGAGTCTCTCTCATCACGGACATTTATATCTCTCTTTCCCTCTCCCTCTATGAAATCAATAAAAATATATTTGAAAAAGTGAACTTTACACATCACCCTTTCACTGAGATATGCAAAGCTACATGCTATTTTATAGTCTTCGAGGCGAAGAAGAGATCCAAAAGCTTATAACCCGCTTTTCTCAAGTTCTATCAGCGAACAGCAGATGTAGCCTCTACCTCAGAAAGACATCTGGATCTACCCACGGCCCCTGTCGCACCGCGCAGGCCCCCCAGAGCCAGTTTCCCTTTGGGCTAGAACTGCACCGGTCAGAGGCCTATCAGGTGGGGATGATGATCAGAAGTCAAAGCTGTGCTGTGAAACCCATGTGCTATTTCTGCATAAAGAAAGCTTATTCCGAAAATCCTTTCCCAACAAGGAAGGAGATACCTGCTCCGGGTTAGGAAGTCAGAGCCATGTGAACGGAGGGCCGCGGCTGCCCTCTGGCGGTCACAGGCTCGCCCTGCACATGCCCCTGCCGGGCCGGATGGGGGCGGGGGCGGGGGTGTCTCAGGAGCCCCACGCCGCCCTCCCAGGGGACCAGGGCTGGTGTGGTTGGCCCCCTCACTGCTTTTATCACAGGACTGCGCAGTTCCAGGTCCCACTTCTCTTCTCGCCTGGGGAGGAGGCCTGGGCACCAGCTGGTTTGCTGACAAACGCCCCTCTGCTTGGCCTCCCGGGAAGCCTGGCCGCCCTGGCCGCTGCGCCCGCCTGGCTTCCCGGCTGCAGAAGGCAGTGCACCCGCCTGGGAGGGTCCGCCTGCGGCTGACCGTGGGCGGGAAGGAGGCGGAAAAACACTTTCCTAAAATACCCACCAGACAAAAAGGACTCGGCCTGTGACCAAGACATCCCAGGGAGACACCCTCAGAAAGAAGCAGTTCTCCAAACCTGTCCCCAGAAGGCGGACGGCCAGCTCCCTCCCCGCACAGACAGCCCGCTCACCATTCTGAAAATAAACAACCAGCTCGTTCAAAGCAGACACCGAGGAGCCAGGCTCTGGGAGGCGGGCACCTGCCACTGCCGCCGTGGCTGCTCTCAGCAGAGGGTTAGGGTTAGGCAGAAACCCCAGGCGGGAGCGCGCAGGGCCGGTCACTAGGCGAAGTCATCCATCCATCCCTTTGCTTTCGGAAGGAGAGGCCATACAATCTGAGCACCTGACTTATGCGCTCTCTGCTGAGCCCTCCGGGCTCCGAGCTTTCCCAGGAGGTCCTGCGTGGCCAGGGCCTGCTTTTCCGGCCACCGGGGCATGCAGCCTGGGGAGCGTGTGACCCCACAGTCCCAAGTCATGTCACTCCTCTTCAGAACACCCTGCGGTGGCCAAGGGGCCCACTCCCACTACCTGCCTCATGATCACCGGGCTCCCCATGTCCTTGTCTCCCCCTGGGAAATGCACCATGTTCAGCACTGCCCACGGAATGACTCTGCCCTGGGCTGTCCTCCCCTGTCCCCTCTGAAGTCCACCTGCCCTGCCAGGGCTGACTTCCGTTGTCCGGACACGGGAACCCCACCCAGCCTCCTCCAGCCTCCTCTGAACATCTGCCTGCTCCACGTGGCTCCCTTTCGTGGGCCTGCGCATTCCCACTGACTCAACAGGACACGAGACTAGTGCCCTGGTGTATGTGCCACACAGTCCTTATTGTACATGCACTATTATTACGCTCATTGTGCAGGTGAGGAACTCGGAGTGTCAGAGATGTGAAGTCACTGGTCCAAGATCACACAGCTCCCAGGATTCTATGATATCCACCCCTTGCCTCCCCCCAATATAATATCTTGTCCCACTTTGCCTCTTACTCTCTATCGTCTAGTTCTAGCCACACTGGGTCTTTTCCTTTCCTTTCTCAACAACAACACCAACAACAACAGAAGTCAGGCCTGCGCCCCGCTGCACTGGCGGTGCCTGGGACACCTCTAAGTAGACAGAACTGGTTCTTGCTTTTCATTGAACGCCTCCTCCCCAGAACCACCCAAGCTCACCCTGCCGGGAACGGCACCCAGCTTTTCTGGATCACGGCCTCTTATTTCATGTTCTTCAAGCCTGTCATTGCGGGCGTTTCCATGTATGGCTCGTTTATTTGTGCTGCTAGCCTATGTCATTGCAGTATAAGCTCCACGGAAGCCAGACCCGGTCTGTGTTGTTCACAGCTGACTTCCCAGGACCTAGAACAATGCCTGGCACTTAGTGGGTACTCAAGCAAGATTGTTAAATGAAAAAATACTCCAATATCTATTGATCTTTTAGCTTCTACTTCATGTGACCTCTAAATTATAGTGCTTATGGCACGTAAAGATTGCACCACGTAACTTAGCTATTAAGTATTTATAGTGTTATGTCTTGTGCTGTTAGCTATTATTTCATTCACATCCAGCTTCAACATTTGTGGGCGCATGCGTGCACGTGTGTGTGTGTGTGTGTGTGTGTGTGTGTGTGTGATCACTGATCCACATGAGCTGGCCCTGGCTTTCTGGCTGGAGCACGGGTCAGTGGACGTCTGCACTTCCTAGCTCATCCAGCAGAGAATGTTGAGTCAGAGGAGGGAGGTGAGGGTGAGCGCACCTTTTTCTGCTTTGTTGAGCCATCCTCTAAAAATATCCCGAGTCCAGAATCAAGGCTTCCAGGTTTTTCCATGTCTCCTGGCAGCTCAGCCGCTGGGATTTCTCCAGCCCAAGGCCCGAGCCCAGGGGCATTTCCAGGAGGTCCCAAGCTCTCGGCCCTCTAGGCAGGACATAACCGGATGTCACAGTGTGCCAGCAAATGACCCCTCTGGGGACCCCCTTTGCCTGGTTACACCGGAGCGCTGAGAGAGCACGTGCACTGGGAGATTTGCGGGCAGAATGCTGTGGTGGCAACATGGTTTGTCTGGAACACATTTCCTTGAATTTTAATATTTGAAGAGATCTTTGGAAATTATCCTCAGAAAGGGGGAGAATTCCTCTGCTAATGTAGCAGGCTGCAAATAACATAGGCAAATTGGAATATAGGCGAATTGGGCTGCCAAAAAGCAGGCAGATATGTACTCACACAGAATAATGTCGATAAGTCAAAACACAATTGCTTACATGGAGTTTTAAACTCATTGTTATATGCCTGCCTCACTTCAGAGAAGATTTAAATTGTTGACAAATACACACAATATCCAAGTTAGCATAAAAAAAATGGAAGTAAAAGAAAAGAAAAAATGGTAAGGATGTAACATAAAATGGACCTCAGTGGAAGTTAAAAAGTCCACTCCATATTAACTTATATACATATTTTATGGGTGGGCCATAAATTGCCTTGAAACTTTCTTGCCACCAACACCAAAACATTATTCAGTTTCAAGATGTGAATGAATGACCATCTAGCATTTCTTTCTCTGATACATGAGCTCATTAAGTAAGCACAGTGCATTCAGAGAAGAATAACAAACTCATTACAACAAATTTCTAAAAAAGGACAATATTTTGAGTTCTTAAGGTCAATATTCCTTTTCTTCTCCTTCTACAATAGTCCTAGGAGAAAAATCTTGCCTTGAAAAAACGTTAAGTAGCCCTAGCAGGTTTGGCTCAGTGGATAAAGCATTGGCCTGTGGACTGAAGGGTCCCAGGTTCAATTCCGGTCAAGGGCACATGACCGGGTTGTGGGCTTGATCCCCAGTAGGGGGGGTGCAGGAGGCAGTTGATCAATGATTCGCTCTCATCATTGATGTTTCTATCACTCTCTCCCTTTCCCTTCCTCTCTACAATCAATAAAAAAATATTTTTAAAAAAAACCTATAAGTAGACATATTCTAATGATTGGAACATCCCCCCCCCTTTTTTTTTTGCTAATTATGAATGACAGAAGGTAGATGGCCCAGACAAAAGGTGAAGAAATAAAAACGACAGGAAAACACTTACATGTCATCTGTAAACGTGATTCCAAAGTACTCCTTCTCTTTCAGGTTGAAATGCGAAGCCACGAGGTCCAGCAGCTCCCGGGCTAACAGTTTGGGCTGTCAGTACAAAACTCTGGTTAGCAACACTTTGCTTGCCTCTCTCTCAGTGCTACCAGCCTCCTCTACCCAAATAGTGTAGAACACTTGTGTTCGCTTTCAAATATCTGCCTTCTCCCTAGACGGGGGCGTGCACAGGTCAGTCTCCTGCAGACCATCCTCTAAGAGACTGGGAAGGAGAGGAGTGGGACGAGGAACCTCAGTGAGACCATCGTTCTCATACATTTGCAATTCCTTACTTCTTCCCTCTAAGGCAGGGGTGGGGAACTTTTTTTTTTTCTTCTGCCAAGTCCATTTGGACATTCATAACATCATTCGCGGGCCATACAAAATCATCAACTTAAAAAGTAGCCTGCTCTATTTGGTCAAACATTTAATTAACTGACCCCTAATGCCTTGGCAGGACCAGACCAAATGATTTCATGGGCCTTAGACGTCGCTGCTCTAAGGTAAAACTGTGTTTACTAAAGCCTTGGTGTTTTTGAAAAACACTCTTTTATGGGTAGTATGGTGCTAGTGACCAAGACAAAGAGTATTAAATCCCTCACTGTCTGGATGTAGGAATAACTTAGCTTGGTGGACTAGTTGAAAAGGATCAAGACCCAAGCTGTGTGGGCATCAGAGATCGAAATAAAAAGAACAATATCAGCAATAATAATTATTCACTGTGCCCAACTCCTTATATCTATTATCGCATTCCGTCCTTGCAAGCAGCTGATGAGGTATGGGTTCTTAGTTTCCACTCTCTGGATGGGTCAGCCAAGGCCAAGAGAAGTTAAGACCTTGTCTGGTGTTACAGTTAGGGAGCGGGGGGAACTGAACCCAGTTCTGACTGCTTTAAAGCCTAAGCGTTTCCTTTCTCTACAGGGAGTCATTGTGCCCATTGTAAGGTGGGCCTCACTCTGCTTACTGAGCACCTAGTTAGAGGAAGGAGCGAACCTGTGAGCTTTTAGGAAGCACTGGACTTGGTGGGAAGGGGCATGGTTTGGAATTAGCCAGAATGGCTGAGTGACTGTGGCTGCTGGATTTGCAGAGTTGGAGAGGAAAAGGGGATTTCAGGAGGGCATGCTAGGTGGTATCTGCCTGAACTTTGAGCCAAAGAGTTTAGAGTTTATTATGATGGTTTGAGGGTTGAAAGTTTGCTGTTGGGGAATAAAGAATAGTTATGAATAGAGAGGAAGGAAGGAAGGGAGGGGGGAGGGAGGGAGGGAGGGAGGGAGGGAGGGAGGGAGGGAGGAAGGAAGGAAGGAAGGAAGGAAGGAAGGAAGGAAGGAAGGAAGGAAGGAAGGAAGGAAAAGAAAAAGAGAAAAGCCCCAGCTGGTTTGGCTCAGTGGATAGAGCGTTGGCCTGCAGACTGAAAGGTCCTAGGTTCGATTTCAGTCAAGGCCACATGCCCAGGTTGTGCTCTGGATCCCCAGTAGGGGGCATGCAGGAGGCAGCCAATCAATGATTCTCATCATTGATGTTTCTATCTCTTCCTCGTCCTTGCTCTCTGAAATCAATAAAAAATATTTTTTAAAAAAAGAAAGAAAAGGAGAGAAAATAAAAGAAGAGAAAAACAGGCAGAAATCTAGATTACAATGTCTACTCTTGGTGAAACTATTGTTGGCTGTACTATTTTCATTCTAATTGAAGCCTATGCATAGTGGGCTAGGGACTAGCCCAGAAGGGAGAGAAATGTAGGCTTGGTCAAAGGAAAGAATTCTAGCCAGTGCTGTAGGTGTGGCTGTCAGCAGGGACTGCCAATGTTTTTAAGACCCTTGGTCCAAAGTGTTGGGTAGATAAAGAGAGAAGCATCCACAATTATGTCATCACTCACAAAAGCCCACATATTTCACAAAGAGATTTCATTCTCATGTAGAATTTAGGTTGATTTTAACCACGATTCTGTGAGGAAGCCTGGCAACCTTAACGCCAATTCACAGTTTATGAAGCTGCATATTTACATTGGACAAGGTCATGCGCCAGGAAAGTGGCAGGATGCATAGCTCTTTTTCAGGGAAGCATTTTGTTATCCAATTTACCAACAAGAGATTCAAAGAAGTAAAGTCACTTGCCCGGGGTCCACAGCTACTGAGCATCAAGGCCACGACTGGAACCCACGTATCTGAATATATGTCACCAACTTCCAGTCACATACAAACCACGTCTTCTGGCTTCAAAGCTCCGTTTCCTCTGCAATCAACCCTGCATCACGGGCTTTGAGCACAGATGAGCAGCCAGCCTGACACAGGCCACGAACTCACAGGGGGCCCAGATGTGCTGTCCCGGGTGGGCAACACCTACCTGCACCAGCAGCTCCAGCCGCCTGTCGTCTAGGAGGTGCACCTGGCAGTGCCTGCCCTCTGTCATCTGTGGGGAGGAGACAGCAAGAGGGGGTCAGTCAGGCCTGGCGGGAAAACCCTGGAGCTCGAGTCATCACTGATTTCACATGTGATGTGCTCAGCCTAATAATGGCTTCCCTTGAGGAAAGCACAGGCGTGGTCAAACACAGATTTATTACATGGCATTAGCACTTGGATTTTTAAAAATTTAAATGTTTTTCGCTCTTTGATTTAAAAGAAGAAAAGAAAGAAAAACAGAGATGACTCAATATACTAAAAAAATAATACCTATATATGCACACAAGATTTTATTATGAAAAGTAGGTTTCCTTCCCAGAGGAAACTACTATATTTTTATTTAAGTCAATATTTTATTTTTCAAATGAAAATGGCTTTACTCATTGGTGTGCTTTAATGTATATAATACATGCATAGTTATAAGAAGAAAAACATGATTCTAAAGTTCCAATGGAAACCTTCCATTTTATAAGTCTACTGCTGCTATAATTAAGAACAGAAAGATACACAGTTCAGAACTGTTTGATGTATAAATTTCCAATTATATTTAATTTTTATCACTTACAATTACAGTTTGGGGAAACCCTCTTTGTGAAATAGTTAACCAATGCACAGAATGCAAAGATTCCCCTTGACTCGCTCCTGCTTCCCGTCACCTGACCTGCCAACTCGAGGAAAATCCTCACACGCCGTCTGTATATGGACTTTCAGACATGCCCAGGTACATATTTTTAAAAAATTCATATGACATGTTTTTCTTTAATATGACATATGATATATTATTTTGCAAATAAAGCAAATACTCATAGTATTTGTATAGCCATCCAGAAATTTTATACAAATATATATATGTATATATAAATATATATGTATATGACTCTGTATGTGTGTGGGTCTGTGGTGTGTGTGTGTATTTTCCCATTTTCAATTCAAATGCCATTTCTTGCAGATCTTTCCAATGTCAACACTCATAGACCAAGCTCATTCTTTTTATTTATTTCTTTTTTCTTTTTTTTTTTAAACATATTTTATTGATATTTCACAGAGAGGAAGGGAGAGGGATAGAGAGCTAGAAACATCGATGAGAGAGAAACATCGATCAGCTGCCTCCTGCACACCCCCCACTGGGGATGTGCCCGCAACCAATGTACATGCCCTTGACCGGAATCGAACCCGGGACCCCTCAGTCTGCAGGCTGACGCTCTATCCACTGAGCCAAACCGGTTTCGGCCAAGCTCATTCTTTTTAAAGGTCTTATAGTATCATCTATTGTGCGCACATACAGTAAGTAAAATTCCTGCTGAGAAACACGCTGTTCCCTCATTTCCTTGAAACAAGGACGTACAGTGAACTCTGCACATCCAGCTTTGCCCACAGGTGTGTGATTGCTGGGACACTGTGGAAGAGCATGGGCAGCATTTTGTACACAACCCTAAGGTACACATAACCTGGTTTAAAAGAAACCAGCACCTATCCCTGAGCACCAGCTGTGTCCATAGCGTTCCTGGCGTTTCACATAGCCTCTGAGCTGCAAGCAGTTACCCCTGGGATTGGTGCTATTTATCCCATTTCACACATGTGGAAACGGAGGCTCAGCATGGGATAAGCAACCTGTCTCCAATGTGAACAATGCCAATGACTGCACTTGCGTTTTTTTGTGTGTGTTTTTTTACTTTTTTTTTTAATTGATTTTTTACAGAGAGGAAGGGAGAGAGATAGAGAGTTAGAAACATCAATGAGAGAGACACATCAATCAGCTGCCTCCTGCACACCTCCTACTGGGGATGTACCCGCAACCAAGGTACATGCCCTTGACCGGAATCGAACTTGGGACCTTTCAGTCCACAGGCTGATGCTCTATCCACTGAGCCAAACAGGTTTCGGCTGCACTTGCGTTTCTGATTGAGCTCCGCCCTGAGTGGGAAAGTAGCTCAGTTGCAGACCGTGGCATTATGGAGATGTGGCCCGCAGCGGCGACTGAAGGCGTGCTAGGAGGTGATGGCGCCGGCCCTGACTATGTCCTGAACTCTACAAAGGCCAAACACGCACGTTTGGTGGCAAGGGGAAAGGGAACAAATCTTGGTCCCAGGCACTAAGCTGTGCACTGCATATATATCACCTCATAAAGCTCCACAAAAGTCTATGCTATGGCAACATCCCATTTTACAGATAAGGAAACTGAGTTTAAGGTAATTTATTCAAAGTTACCTAGACAAGAAAAGAGCCAAGCCAAGATTTAAATTAAAGTCATCTTCTTTTCTATTTTAGCATGGGAGCAAATAAATAAATGTGTCAGTCATTTTATTTCTTTTGTAAAACCCACATAAGGAAACCAAATTCATGGCCTATAGAAAGATGTAATGAAATAAAACTCAAAAGATCAACTCACACAGTATGAATCCATTAAGGAATAGGTCAAAATATTTCATACTGCGCTGCTGTTCATAATCCAAATGAATTTATGCCCTAATTTTACAAAACATCTTTTTCCTTTCCACTTTGCTTTGGACCTCCCTCAGGCTGGTCACTGCCTTTTTATCAACACATAAACTTACCCTACAGAATTGAATGGTAAATGTTTTGGCATGTCTGCCCATCTGAGGACAAACATGGGCAGTGGTGGCCGTTTCTGTACAACTTGGTCCTGCCCTTTGGCCTCAGTTGATTGGAGCAGGGATGCACACCTGACCCATGCTGGACCAATCAGAACCTCAGTCCAGGGAATCTGGAATGAAGTCTGAGTAGGTGACAATGTGGCTGCCCTGTGTGGTGGAACAGAGTACAGAGGACAACAAAAACAGCAACTAATTTCATTGAGCATACTAGTCCTATCTAATAAAAGAGTAATATGCAAATTAACCACCACTCTGCTACACCCACCAGCCACGCCCACCAGCCAATCAGGAGCAAATATGCAAATAAACCCAACCAAGATGGCTACTGCCACAGAGAGCAGGAGGGAGGCATGGGTTTCCCGGCAATGGAGGAAGCCAAGCTTTCTGCCTGCCCTTGCTGGCCTAGGCCTCCACTCAAGGCTACAAAGTTTCAATGATAGAAGATACATAAACCCAAACAGAAATGGCGGCAGCCGGCAGCCGGAGCTGGAAAGAGCAGGAGGCTAGGGTTGCCCCTGGCGATGGAGGAAGCCAAGCTTTCTGCACACCCTGGCCCGCCCAGGCCTCCGCTTAAGGCTACAAAGTTTCAATTATAGAAGATACATAAATCCCCCCAAAAATGGCTGCTGCCATGGAGCAAGCAGAAGGCTTGGCTCCGCTCCAGGCTACAAAGTTTCAATTGTAGAAGATAAATAAACCCCAGATACCAGGGCCTCCGCTTGGGTTGCCGGGGGGCGTGGCCGGCCAGCAAACCACCACAGGCCCCTCGCCCAGGCTGCCCCACACCCCAAGGGACCCCCCACCCTGATCCTGGACACCCTTCAGGGCAAACCAGCTGGCCCCCACCCATGCACCAGGCCTCTATCCTATCTAATAAAAGAGTAATATGCAGATTGACCATCACTCCAACACACAAGATGGCTGCCCCCATGTGGTCAAAGATCCTGCCCCCATGTGGACACAAGATGGCCACCACAAGATGGCCAGCAAGGGAGGGCAGTTGGGAGGGACCAGGTCTCCAAGGGAGGGCAGTTGTGGCGATCAGGCCAGCAGGGGAGGGCAGTTAGGGGTGACCAAGCCGGCAGAAGAGGGAAGTTGGGGCGATCAGGCCTGCAGGGAAAGGCAGTTGGGAGGGACCCAGGCCTGCAGGGGAGAGCAGTTGTGGGGGGAACCAGGCCTGCAGGGGAGGGCAGTTAGGGGTGACCAGGCCTACAGGGGAGGGCAGTTAGGGGTGACCAGGCCTGCAGGGGAGGGCAGTTAGGAGTGACCAGTCCTGCAGGGGAGGGCAGTTAGGGGAAAACAGGCTGTCAGGGGAGCAGTTAGACATCAATCAGGCTGGCAGGGGAATGATTAGGGGTGATCAGGCTGGCAGGCAGAAGCGGTTAGGACCAATCAGGAAGGCAGGCAGGCGAGCAGTTGGAAGCCAGCAGTCCTGGATTGTGAGAGGGATGTCCGACTGCCCATTTAGGCCTGATCCCACTAGGATCGGGCTTAAACGGGCAGTTGGACCTCCCTCGAGGGGTCCCAGATTGGAGAGGGTGCAGGCTGGGCTGAGGGACAACCCCCTCCCCCCCGCACGAATTTTGTGCACCGGGCCTCTAGTATTCAATAAACGTCAGATGCAGTGTGCTCATTTAATGCTATGAGGTAAAAATATCTATCACTTTTATTTTACAGTTGAAGACACTGAGGCACAGAGACGCCAAGCACCTTGCTCAAGGCCGCACAGCTGTTAAGAGGCAGAGCTGGGATTCCAGCCTCTCAGACCAGCTCCAGAGCCCAGGGTGTTACTCCCCCGTTTTTCAATGTAATTATCACCCACGAAAGAAATGAAATATATTGCCTTTCACATTCTACCTGATTAACTGGACAATTTGCTTTCTTTACAAAAAAGTAGATTTATAATTCCATTTAGGGGAGGAACAAGTCAATAAGCCTTCTCATGACCAGCTGCCCGCTTTGAGATGAAGAGCCACAGCTCATCCGAGACCTGCGCCAGGCCACCCGCTCTGCTAAGGGCCTGAGGCGCGTTTCTCCCCGACATTCCTTCCATTGGGGAGGCTGTTCCCAGGAATCACTTTAAACCCGCCGCCCCCTCCCCCCCCCCACACACACACCATCGGAAGCTTCAGATTTGACCCCACCCCAAGCGGCAGTGCCAGGTGCGGAATCACATTAAAACAGGGGTCTCTTTGGAAAGTTTCCGCTGGCCCCCACCCCGACTCGAGGCCCTCCCGCGCCCCTGCATCTGACCCAGGAGCGGAGGCCCACCTCGGCCCGTGGTCCTCAGCACAGGGCGCCCCTCAGCACATGCGGCGGGACTCATCCATCTGGTCAGCGCGAATGAGGAAGGCGAGGAGGGAAGTGAGACTCGGCCCCAGGCCAGACCTCGGGCTTCCTGGAGCGCCCCGATGTGCATGGAGCCCACCGTGGGGTTCAGTCTGCCTCCAAACCCGCCGGCTCCCTGACTAGGGGAGGAGAGCGGACAAGACCCCAAGGAGGCCGAGGCCGCAGCTCAGGGCGCAGGGATCCCTCAGCAGCGGCGGGAAGGCCCGGAGAAGACCAGCGACCCGCCGCCCAGGCTCTGCTCTGCGGGTCTGCAGGACACACGGTCTGCGGAGGAAGCAGCAGCTGCCCCGCCTCCGTTCCCTTCTGACCTTTCCTGAAAATAGCATTTTGTGAGGGCCCGCCTCAAAAAGATGGTTCCTCAGGTTTTTTTTTGTGGGTTTCCCCATCCAGAGCCTCACCCACCCTCACCCCCTGCCTGCACGTGTGCGCACTCAGCTCCCCAGGCCCCATGCGCCCAGCCCAGGCCAGGTTGGTCCAGCCTCTGCCAGGCCCAGCGTGACCTCTAAACGCAGAGCCGTCCTTTCACACTTCCCGCCGCCTCCCGTGCCACACTGAGGGGCATCTCCCCTCCCGACAATGTCCGCACCCCTGTGCCCCCTCCCCAGCGCTCCCTCATCTAATCTCATCGCCAACCCCTTTGCCTTGCCACGCCAGCCTCCTCTTCCTCCCCCAAAGCCTGTTCCCACTTGAGACTTTGCCCGCGCTGTTTCCCCCCGCCACCCCACGCTGCATGCTGTTCTCTTTGCACGCGGCGCCCCCCTCCCCTGCTGCACGCTGTTCCCCCGCTGCACGCTGTTCCCCTCGCTGCACACTGTCCCCCCTCCGCTGCACGCTGTTCCCCCCCTCTGCACGTGGTTCCCCCCCCTGCACGCGGTCCCCCCCCCCCCATCCGTTGCACACTGTTCCCCCCGCTGCACGCAGTTCCCTGGGCTGCACGCCATCCCCGCCCCCCCCGCCCCCCCCCCCCCGCGACCCGCGCCCCGCTGTACGCCTCCCTCCGTTTGCACGCTGTTCCCCGGGTTATCTGGTGACTGGGTGCTTTGGCTGCTCTCAGGCCTGAAATCAACAGTCACCATCTCCACAGAGGCCTTCCCTCCTCAAGTGAAGTGGAGCCTGCCATGCTGCTCCTGTGTCCTAGTACTTCCCTTCTGCTTATCCTTTCTACCTTCGCCATCAGAAGTGAATCCATGGGGGAGACCTTGATTCATTTGCTGTATCCCCAGGGCCCATGCCCCGCACGTGAGGAGAACGTGGTTAATAAATGTCTGCTGAGTGGAGGAACCCTAACGATTCAGAGCTGACACACAATGATGAAATGTATAGGCATCATGTCAAGGGAGGAGGTGCCACAGCACCGGCCCAGCCTGGTGCAGGCAGATTTACACGTGCAAAGCGGCTCCCCCGCCCCCGCCCCCTCCCCCACCCTAGGACAAGGTGCCCTGTGTCAGGTGAGCTGCTCCAGGGGAAGGAGTGTATCTAGGACGGTCTGACTGACTTTGGGATCTATTGAGTGGACAGAGTTTTATATTTCCCCCAAATGATGTCAACCCCAGCCAAACAAGGCCCCTTTATGCCATCTCTGGGTGTTGACTGAATATGAGCTGCTGACACTGCGCTGAGAGAATGGCCTGGACTGACACTGTCTCCAAGCCCAGTCGTAAGGGATGTCCCATCGGGCTTCAAGGGCGCCTCCCTCAAAGGTGCAGCTGTGGGAGCAGCTTTCTCAGTGTCATGAACCTTCTCCTGCTCCTATTGCGCACTTGGTGATGCCCCAGAGCCCTAAGACCTTCCCACTTGCAGCATCCTCCTTCAGGAGCATCCTCCTTCATGCTGCTGAGCCTGGGAGGTAAGAGTAATTCCTAGCTGATGCCTAACTGAGGGTCCCGAGGCCATGACCCAAAGGATCTCCGGACTCTGACGCATCTCTGAAAGGTGCACTGGAATGGAGGAGGAAAGAGAGACCAGAGAGAGGAAAAAAGGGAAGGGGCAGAAGAAAGGAAGGAAGAAAGGGAAGTGGGCAGGAGCCATGGGAGTGGTAAAGAAGGGAGCTGGCGTGGCCAGACGGTGGGGCCTTGTCCCATGCACTGGAAGGTGCAGGTTTGATTCCTACTCAGGGCATATGCCCAGGTTGCAGGTTCAATCCATGGTCGGTGTACATGCAAGAGGCAACCGTTTGATGTTTCTCTTGCTCTCCCTCTCTCTCTAAAAAAAAATCAATAAAAAATTTTAAAAAATCTTATTTATAAAAAATTTTAAGAAATCCTATATAATAAAACCCTAATATGCAAATTGACCAAATGGCAGAATGACTGGTCGCTATGACGTGCACTGACCACCAGGGGGCAGACGCTCAACACAGGAGCTGCCCCCTGGTGGTCAGTGTGCCCCACAGGGGAAGCACCCCTCAGCCAGAAGCCCTGAGCTGGACTCATGGCTGGTGAGCACAGCGGCGGTGGCGGGAGCCTCTCCCATCTCTACAGCAGTCAGACATCCCCCAAGGGCTCCCAATGGGCACAGGCCGGGCTGAGGGAAGACCTCCCAAGTGCACGAATTTCGTGCACTGGGCCTCAAGTCTTATTTATAAAAAAAATAAAAATAAAAAAATAAGAGGAGAGTTCAGTTTAGCAAAGACAAAATTAACTATCAGCCCAAGGAAAAATATGAATGAGTAATGGCAGCTGGCTTTGAGCTGGCCACTTAAATTTATTCAAAACAACCCTGTGAAGTAGTTTCCAATGCTAGCTCCATTGTGTGGATGAGGAAACTGAGGCTCAGAGAAGGTTCATGACTGACCCCACCCCAAGGTCACAGTGAGGAAGCTGCGGATCAGGATGCAACGAGCACAGGGCCCACGCTGCTCCCCGCTCCTCCCCACTGCTCCCCACTGTGCTGCCTTCCTCCCCAACACGTCCCCCTGGGATGGGCTCTTTGTGCTAAGTCCCAGTGCTGAGGGGCTTCACGCCCTTGACTGCCAAGGTCAGCGTTGCTCTAGAAAAGTTGGATCTGGGTTCCCCAAACCACAGTTGCCTGTCACTGGAAGCAAGACCAGAGGGGAAGCATGGCCTCCGTGGGGCCATGCCGGCCACCGCCTGGCCGCCCTGATGAGATTCAGCACCTCCTGAAGTGGCGTCTGCTGCTATGGGTTTTCTTTGAGCATCAGGATGGAATTCAGCCGCACCTGTGGGTTGCTGGCCCTGTCACGCTGAGTGAACACTTCCGGCATAGGACGGTGCTGACCAGTTATGTGGCCACAGCAGTCGGGGCTTAGGGAGTCCTCCAGCCACAGCGCAGGTGATTCAGAGTGAAAGCCTGCATCACGGGCACATCCATCCACTCAGCCAGCATTCACTGAGCACTCCTAAGTGCAAGCTCCCTTCTGGGTACCAGTAAGTAACTGCACAGGGGAGCAGAGGCCACTCGCTGGAGCTTGTCCGCATGCAGGTTCCAGCTGTGGCAGCACTGGCGCTGTGACTGGAGAGCTGTCTCCCGGGGCTGCCTGCGCAGGCAGTGGTGCAGCACCCCTGGCCTCAGCCAGCAGACGCCAGGAGCCCCCCACCTGCTGCCTCCTGTGACAACCAAGCATGTCTCCAGCTAAGTATCTTCTGGGGAGCAAGACCATCCCTGGTTGAGAACAACTGCTCCAGAGGTAGAAGGAAGAAAAGAAACTATTAACAATTAAATATTTTCACATAACAGTAAGGGCTTGAAATAGCTCAACTGGCAATGGAATTAATTTCTTTTTTTTTTAATGCACACCTGAGGACGTACATGTCCATTGATTTTTATTTTTTATTTTTTAGAGAGAGGGGAAGAGAGACAGAGAGAAGGATATATAGTGAGAGAAACATCTATCAGTTGTCTCCCGTATGTGGACCAACAGGAGACTGAAACCACAACCTAGGCATATGCCCTGACTGGGAATTGAACCCACAACTTTTTAAAAAATATATTTTTATTGATTTCAGAGAGGAAGGGAAAGGGAGAGGGAGAGAAACATCAATGATGAAAGAGAATCATCAATGGGCCCCCTACTGGGAATGGAGCCCTCAACCCTGGCATGTGCCCTGACCATCGAACCAGGACCTTGTGGTTCATGGGTTGACGCTTAAGCACTGAGTCACACTAGCCCAGGTGGAGTTAATTTCTTAGCGTGTGCAAAACTTATTTCAAAATTCACTGCCCCCCCAAGAAACGTGAGAAATGAGTAAGTCGATGGAGAGAACTTCCACGGAACCACTGCTCTTAACAAGCGCCTCCAGCAGAGCCAGGAGCATGGTCCTAAGTCTGCGCAGTAGCTCTCACTGCAGCTCCTTCATGCCGCAGAGGCTGGCCTCTGTGAGCAGTCAGGCTGCCACACTTCTGCAGCTCCCGCCACAACTGGAAGCAGTCGGCCAGCTGTGGCAGCAACTCCCTGGGGAGGGTATTCTCACAAAAGATAACCCTGATCAGTGTCAGCCTGATCTCCTAAGGCTGGCGCCAAGAAAGGCCGTGTTTCAAAGAAAGAAAGAAACAAACAAAACAGCTCTGTCCACCTGGAGTTGAAGGCCATCAGGAGGTGTCCCTGAGGAGCGCACAGGATTTAGAACCGGGGCCTTGGTTTATGCCCAAGCTCTGCCACTGGACTCAATTTCTGCCTCTGTGAAATGGGAATGAGAAGAATAAATCTCATTTAGCTTTGTTTGTCTCTTATACTAATGAGGGTTGAACCTAAAATCCACCCCAAAGGCCCAGATGCTACTCCTGTCACCAGCAGTACCCCACGTGCCTGCAGGGCAGAGTCTGGGTGCGGGCTGTGCTGGGGCCTAACGGGCACCATCCTCTCTCCCCAGAGCAGAGAGTCCTCTTGGTACTGGGGTGACTGGTGAGCTGTTGACTGCTATTCTGTTAACTATCAGCAGTTATTCTGAGTTGGATAAATGGTTATATTTCTAGGAAAAAGTTCTCCTGGATGAATAAGAGGTCAACCTGTCGTACTCAAATTCAAAGTCAACCCACCAGTTAAAAGCAAGGGTGAGTGCACAGCTGTGTGAATGGACTTAATGCCACTGAACTGTACATTTAAAATGGTCAGCCTGGCACATTCTATGTTATGCATATTTTAATACCTAACAAAAAGCAAGGGTAATGAAATATATTTAGGTGCATATTTTATCTTGAAAGATCCTTACAACTTTAGATATTTGAAAGTGTGTTTATGGTCTGGCTGGTGTGGCTCAGTGATTAAGCGTCGACCCATGAGCCAGGGGGTTAATTCCATTTTAATCTCTCAGTGATAAATCAACAGGCTCATTCAAAACCCCCCTTTTTAGCTGCCATATGCCCGGAGCCAGGGACTCCTGCAAACTCATTCCTTGCTGACTGTGCCAGCAACAGGACCTGGGCATGGTGTGTTCCGCCTGCCCGTGCGCCCTGTGCTCTGAGATGCATTTTTTTTTTTTTTTTTAAATATATTTTATTGATTTTTTACAGAGAGGATGGGAGAGGGATAGAAAGTTAGAAACATTGATGGGAGAGAAACATCGATCAGCTGCCTCCTGCACACTCCCTACTGGGGATGTGCCCGCAACCAAGGTACATGCCCTTGACCGGAATCGAACCTGGGACCCTTGAGCCTGCAGGCCGATGCTCTATCCACTGAGCCAATCCAGTCAGGGCTGAGATGCATTTTATCCAGTGAATTCTACAACCTCCGAAGGAAACAGTTTGCCCTTCATTTCACACAGAAGCAGCTGAGAATAACTTGCCGGAGGTTCCTAGCTAGTAAGGGGCTGAGCCAAGTTCAGCAAGGAGTTCGCCCAGTGCCAAGGGGAAATGGGTGCCCAGTCTTCATGGAGGAGCTGGGGCAGAGCAGCTTCTCTGCCGACAGCCTGCACTTTCCTGCGAGAACCCTGGGCAGGCCCCGGGGGAGGCCACCGATGTCTATTTCCAGAGAATCACGAGGACGCTTCTGCTGTCCCTTCCCGGGAAAATATCCTCCTCTCCAGCCCAGTGCTTAGGCTGTAATTTTAGTTGTCACGGTACAGTATCAATGAGTCACAGCAGCAAAGAGCACGCAGGCCCCGGGACTGCGCACAGGAAAAGCCACAAAGTGGCACCGGCAAAGCCAGGAGCACAGCGCGGGCTGGGGGTGGCTGTGTGCAGTTCAGGTTGACCAGAAATGAAGTTTTCTGGGCGTTTTGTAAAAGATGGAAATTTGGCTTCGGTGATTATGCAAGTAGCAGACACCCTGTGGTTTGGAAACTTTCTGTTTTGCCAAATGTCAGTTTTCTCTTTTCCGGGAAAAGCAGCCTGTAGGAAGGAGCAAAAGCATGCGTTTTTCAAAAGTTAGACGTGAAAACAAGCCCAGCGAGGACGAAGGGGGTTAAACATAAGCCGAGGCTTGTGCGGAGCCGATAGTCACGGTACTGTTTATTCACCTGGAATTCTGGGCTGAACGTAAGCCTCCACAGAGCAGCAAATCACAGCTATTACCCTGGGAACCTCAAAACGAACAAAAACTAATTCGGAAACCCACACGAACTTTACAGGAATTCCAAGTGCAAGCTCATGGTCAGAGTTTTCATGTTTCCTTTTTCGTCAGTCCTGCTAGAGTGTCCCTGCCTCCTTTCAAAGTCTCTTTGCTCTCTGTGGTCCTTACCCAGATGGAGGCTGAAATAAGTCCTAAGAGACTTTATAACAATACACGCTGATTGTATTGGGTCCAGAGCCCTCACGTGTGGTTGGTGGAACTGTCCTATTTGAGTAGGGGATTTAGAACGACATGACCACACTTTGAAAACAGAAAAGTCAAACTTATTTGGGACAATATAGAAAAAGTCTTAATCATTCCCTCTCACTCCCCTCAACACAGATGCTTCTAATGTCTATTTCCAGAGAATCACGAGGATGCTTCTGCTGTCCCTTCCCGGGAGAATATCCTCTTCTCCGGCCCCGTGGTTAGGCTGTATTTTTAGACGTCACGGTACAGTATCAATGAGTCACAACAGCAAAGAGCACGCAGGCCCCAGACTGCACACAGGAAAAGCCACAAAGTGGCACCAGAAAAGCCAGGAGCAATCTATGACCTTTGCTTTTAATGTAATTTATTTCATTGTAGGTTCATATACAATCTAGGGAAGGAAAATTGTCACCTAGTGCATGTTGTGTTTTCAAATGAGATTCAGTCTTTTTATGAAGCTCACACAGTAGTCAATGATTAAAACAAAACTGAAAGGTCACAGGTCAGGGAGACAAAAGAAGCCTGAAAACATTTCTGGGGGAGCATCAGGGAACACAGTGAGGGACAAAGAATCCCTCCAGAGAGAACGGTGACTTGGAGCCTTCTCGCCGCTCCATTTTCAAGCACAACCAATACTGAAAATTAAAGTATATCTAATGACATAGATGCTCACATGTAGCCAGCTCAATGATGGTAACTGGTAACATGAATTTGGTCAAGGTGAGAGTATTTACACCACAGAAATTGGCAAATGCTATTCCCCAGAGAGCTAGCTGTGAAACATGGAGCAGCCCGCACTGGAGAAGTTCAAAGGCAGAAGGAGGCCTGGGGAGAGTGCCTGCTCAGAGCATGTCAGGGCGTGGAGGCCGCTGAGAGACCACGTGTCACAGAGGAAGGAACGAGGCTGCGATTTCAGATAGATCTGTGTCCAGAGCCCAGCACACCTAACTTGCCCAGGACTTACTTTGTACATCTCTAAAATGGGGCTAATAGTATCTCTCAAGGGAGTGGCTGTGCTCATGATGCCTGGCACAGAGCGTGGCAAACAGAGGCTGGCATAAAAGGTGACTGGCACACAGTTGATGCTTCAACAGCTCCAGGGTCGGGGCACCAATCTCCTGCACAGTCGGAGACTCATGCATGACTATGAACATCATTATTCTACTTCAAAACGATTCCCAGTTGGCAAGCTCACCAGGGAGGGTCCATGACCTGGGATCGTGCTCACCCACTCAGGGTCAGTTGCCTCTCTTGCTTTTGCCACCAGAATGTAAGTTGCACTCACTGCTGCTTTCCTGTCTCCCAAGAAAGCGCCTGCCCAGCGTGGGGCTTGGTGGATTTGTGTGGATGAGTGACTCCCCGGCTCCCCCGCTGAGTGGTCTGCACATTTCTACTGTTGAGGTCCCATCAGAAGCCAGTGGCTTCTTTGCCTCTTAATGACCAAAGCCCAGCCAGCTGTGTTGCTGCTGTCCTGGCGTCTGCCACACCCCAGGGACTGCCTTCCTTGCCATGGAGCTGCTGCCCCCAGGCCTCGGGGAGGCTGCTTCCAGCTGCTCCATTCACAAGCAGTGCTGAGCAGCACCCTCCCTCCGCTGGCGAGTTTCTCCCCTCCTGCTCCCCTGGGCTCCACTCCAGCTCCACTCTGCCTCATCAGAAGGCTCGAGTCTTGTGACAGGAAGTGACACCCAACGCTTGCAGCTGTATCCAGGGAACCAAATATTTACCCCCTGGGGCCCTGCTCGCGTGGTTGCTGAACTTGCTGTTCTGGAGGGGCATTTCTGAAGGGTGTGACGGCTGGGTCCCGTAAGCAGCGTGGGTGCTGCTGGCAGGAGCGGCCCGGACGGTGCACAATGCAAACTCATCAAGTTCCGTACCTCCTAGTGCTTTCCCATCACACGGCTTTGGTCCACGGAACAATGCAGGGTGAACTGCCACGGAGCCACGTGGTGGGGGCAGTCAGATGCGTACAGTGTCTGACCCCGGCTCTGCCTCCAAGTCTCTGCTGGAGACGGTGGACAAGCCCCGCGCCCTCTGGGCAGCTGCTGTACAATGGGAATAATTTCACTCAGTGCATGCAAGCAGCCCATGAGAAGCAGCTCTTACTAATTTTTAAGGCACACGTAGTGCATTATGTGAGAATGTGAGGGAAGAGCATAGGCTCTGGAGTCAGACAGACTTAGTACCTGTGTGGCCTTGTGCAGGGACCTCACTTCTCTTGAGCCTCGGCTTCCTCAGCGGGAGGGGGTAATAATAGAAGCCCCTCCCAGGGCTTCGAGGCTCCCACGAGAGTACATGCAGCTTTAAGTCATATTATCATGCTTCTCACTAATGAAAGCCACGCCATTGCTGCAGACCCTGCAGGGTGGGTGCTTTTAGGGGCCAGGTGCAGGTGCTGAGCGGGGTGAGCAGGCCCCACTCTGCCCGAGTCACAGAAGAGCAAGAGCAGGCAGCTGTGGCCATGAGGAAACTTGGTCTGGATTCTCCCACCAGGGGTAACATCACCCCACTGGTCTGAGTGCTTTAAACTGCCAGAGTGCCTTCACCTCTCTTTCTTCTTTTAAACTTTACAACTTCAATGAGCCAGAAGTCATATCCCCATTTTACAGATGAGGCCACTGAGACCCAAAGGAAGGATGTGACCTTTGCAGCCACACAGCTGGCCAGATCCAACGTCCCAGAGGCGGAGCTCCGCTTCCTACTGCCCCAAACAAGTTCTGGTCCTTCCAAGTTTTCCCCCAAAAGTGAAGTTTAACAAACCCCTGAACCACAAGCCAGCTCTGCACGCAAGGCATCATCTGGTGCATTTCCTGGGGGGAGGCTTCCCGGCCCTCACACTGCAACTAACCAGAGGCGGCTTTCCTCGCCCCGGGGTGGCGGGGGGGTTTGGGGAGTCTGCAGGCCTTGAGGGCATCCCTTGCCAATCTATTAGGGGCAATGGAAAGAAGTGCACGTTCAAGAAATTAGAGAATTCACAACAGCCCTGGGATTAGAAGTCCTGGTTTTTATGCCTTGGGAACAACTGTAACTACTGTCACCTTTTTAGAATCCTGGAGGGCATAAGGCACTGACACAGGGAAGAGCTTACAAAGAGAAGTGATTTATTCAAACAAGAAAAGTGGTGCCTGCAAGGGCTGAGGTGGGGGGCGAAGGTGTAGACCTGCCAGAGCCCGGCAAGCCCCGCACCCCCAGATTTCCAGAGAATTGGAAATATTTGTAGAATCTCCTACTCAGTTCCACTATAATGCCGCTCTTTCTGTGTGGCAGCCAGATGGAGTTCTGCTTAGTCCTACAGAAAGCCACGTTGTCTCCTTCCTCCACAGTCACAATGGGAAGTTACTACTGAAAATTGCATTGAAAACAACCAGGACTATTTTTTTTTCTGTAATTGAATATTATTCTATTTTATAATTTCTTCCTTCTTTCCATAGAATAGCCAGTTTCTACACAATTGAGAACATTGTCCCTTTTGTTGGCTTCATTCATTGTTTTGTTTTGTTTGCTTTCCATCGAATAAGTAGTTTTTGAGCACACACGGTATCAGGCTCTCAGGGACTGCACATTTTGTTTGGTGGTAGGGGAATTAGACCTCAATCTTATGCCACAGTGGAAGTGACCAGAATTATTTTTTCTTGATGAATAAATCATGACCTATCTCACTTGAAGTGACCTTCCCACTTTCCCAATCAAGACAGGGCAGAGGCTAAGGCAGTGGTCGGCAAACTGCGGCTCGTGAGCCACGGTTTGCCGCTCTGTTGACTAATGAGTTTGCCGACCACTGGGCTAAGGGATCAATCTTTTGCATCAATGTCCAGTTGGACTTGCTGCGATCACAGAAATTTTCTAGAGAGTTGGCTCTTGGGTATGGATGACACACAAGATAACGGAGCTGTGGCCGGGTGTCAGCTTCAAGGACACGTTTCAGAGGAAGACAAGGAAATAGGTTGGCTCCGCAGCTTCTTTAATTACTGGCTGTGTGCCGTGGGCACCTGATTCAGCCTTTGGAGGCCCAGTTTTCTCATTTGGGAGAGTGTTCCTTAGCATGATCTCCTCACCTGAAACCGCTGAGGTTTCCTTCCCCCTTTTTCCTGGTTGTGACAATCATGGGAGAAAATAAAGGAGTGGGACGGGGATTAAACAATCTGGGGAAAAGATTCTAGAAAAATTCCACGCCTTTCTCCTGTCTGCTGGATGACTCGGGTTGACACAGGTGTCGGTAGGGCCAGTAAACTGAGACAGCACCACTCCTACCAGGTGCTGTCACTCAATGACCTGCTTTATTTTTTTTTTTTTTTTTTTTTTTTTTATATTTTTTTATTGATTTTTTTACAGAGAGGAAGGGAGAGGGACAGAGAGTCAGAAACATCGATGAGAGAGAAACATCGATCAGCTGCCTCCTGCACACCCCCCACTGGGGATGTGCCCGCAACCAAGGTACATGCCCTTGACCGGAATCGAACCCGGGACCCTTCAGTCCGCAGGCCGACGCTCTATCCACTGAGCCAAACCGGTTTCGGCTGACCTGCTTTCATTAGTGGGTAAGCAGGGGTCTGAAATCTTGGCGCGACCCCGTTATCAAATGTGTGAGTACCACCCATTCACATCTTTTTTTTTTTAATATATTTTATTGATTTTTTTACAGAGAGGAAGGGAGAGGGATAGAGAGTTAGAAACATCGATGAGAGAGAAACATTGATCAGCTGCCTCCTGCACATGCCCTACTGGGGATGTGCCCGCAACCAAGGTACATGCCCTTGACCGGAATCGAACCTGGGACCTTTCAGTCCGCAGGCCGACGCTCTATCCACTGAGTCAAACCGGTTTCGGCACCATTCACATCTTTACAATCACTACTGAGCTCTCATTGTGTGTCAGACTTCATAATATAGGCTCCGGCTAATATAATGGACTATAGCCAAAGTATACCTCTCTCTCAGACCTGCTAGTGATGGTGACACAAGCAAACCATTCTATACACAGGATGGTTTCTGATCATGCTAAGCACAGGCAGTCCCATAACTACACTGGTTCGACTTTCCATAGGCTAAGCTATGATGTTTGGTAGGTTAGGGGTATTACATGCATTTTTGACTTATGATATTTTCAGCTGACAAAGGGTTAGCAGGAAGTAATGCCACTGTAAGTCAAGGAGCATCTGCACCATGAAAACAAGGAAGCAGAAGAATGTGATGCGCCAAGTTGTACGTACTAGTGAGTGCAGAAAGGACTGCTTGAGGAAGCTACCGTTCTCTTAGATAAGGATTATGGGAGTCAGTCTTGAAAAGATCTGGAAAAGAGCATTTCAGGCAGAGGGCCAACAAGTGCAATAGCCTGTGCTTGGCTAGTTTAAGATACTGTTGCACAAGTTTTTTCATCAGCATACTCTTAAGAGCCTTTCTAGCCAACTTAGCCTTTTATATCTATAATAATAAAAGCGTAATATGCTAATTAGACCGGACAGGTGAACAACCTTCCAGACGTCATTCCAGATGTCCTTCCGTGACATTTTAATACCACAGATATATTGTATATCTGTTGGGTAAAACTGAGCTTTGGAGGGCCACAAACTCTCATACTATCTAAGTATTTTTGCCCCTTAAGAACCATTTTTTTCTCCCCTTGGGAGTGAAGTCTCAGCACTGAGAATGCACAGTTTAAGAAAAAAGTGGCAGCAATGTGGCTGGAACTTGGTCGCCAAAAGGACAAGTATAGGAGACAGAGAGTTAAAGAGGGGTTCATCAATGGTTCTCAAAGTGTGGTGCCTGGGCTAGGCGCCAGCAGGGGCTGGAACTTGTTAGACATGCAGCGTGGCGTCCAGCCCTCTGTGTTTTACAAGCCCTCGGTTCACTCGGATGCGTGCTGGAGTCGGAAGACTGCTGGCTGTGTCATTCAAGGAACTGCGGGCTGTTCCGATGCAGCAGGAGGCCCCTGGAGGCTTTCAGGTGAGGGGAGACATGAAAGGAAAACTCCTGCTACTGTGAGGAGATGAGATTGGGGGAAGGAGGGAACAATGCTGGAAGAAGGGAAACGACCCAGAAGACTGGCGTTGGTGCTCATCTGTGAAATGGAGGTAGGAATATGACCAACTTCACCAGGCTGTGAGGGTTAAATGAGTGAATACATAGAACTTAGCACATAAATACTAAACTATTAAATATTAAACTATTAGCACATGTATTAAACCAATAACTATTAAACTATTTTGTTTTATTCTTGATTCTCTCTACCAAACTCCTACTGGTTAATATCCAAATGCAGACTCCCACTCCCTTTAGATCTCTCTGTTTTTGCCAATTCCACCAGTTCAGCTGGTGGGTTGGTAGATCTGTAACATGTTTACAAGGCTGCTTAAGTCATGGTGTTCTACTCAATGTCCTTTCTTTTTCCTTTTCCCTATGAGATCTAACTGTTGGCCTAGAAAAGGAAACTTAATGTAAAACCTGAATACTAGAATCAGTTCTATCATCAACTTTGCACAGCTTTCCCACACCTCAGATAGGAAGTGGCCCATCCAGGGAAGCAGCACCCGTCGGGCTCAGCATGGACTGGGCATCAAGCAGCACTGGACGCAGGTCCCGACTCTGACACTAGCCAGTGGGACCTTGGGCAAGTCATTAATCCTTGTAAATCGGTTTATCTGAAAAAAGCAAGACCTGCAATAGTCCCTGCCTCACGGAGTCGAGGCTTAAACACAAGAAGGTATGGAAAGCACTCAACGCAGTGCCCGCCACAGCGTTAGCCCCTGTGATGGTGACGATCTCTGAGCCTGCCATGGGCACAGTGTGCTGCACGGACCATTAGGGAAAACGTATTCCTGCAAGTCTCAGAAACACACAAAACACTTTGGCTTGGGAAAGACATCGAGGGACAGGTTGGTTTCCGGATAAAGCATCCTCAAGCAGGCTGCTCTCATGTACAGCAGTAAGTTGACCTGAACTCATCCAGCCGGGTCAGGAGAATGCCACTCAGCGCTTTCAGATCACAGGCATGGGAGGCCCTGAGAGCGTCTACTTGACTGAGGGGTTAGCTCCAGAGAGGACTGAGTTCAGTTGGAAGAAGGCTCCCATCCCCAGGCAGAGCCCCAAGCCCTGCTCCACCTGCTTCCCGTCCACCTCACCATCTTGTCCCACCCTCTCCCTGCTCCCAGGGCTCCAGCCACACTGGTCCTCTTCTAGTTCCTTCTCCGTGTGATCTCCTTCCCACCTCATAGCATGAGGGGGTGTGGGAAGTCCCAATTTATCAAACAGATGAAAAGTCACTTTCTCTTGGAAGCTACGTGTAGTGGTGATGAGCGAAGACTCTGGAGTCAGACTGCCCAGGATCAAATCCTGACTTGGATATTTTGCTAGTGGTAGGACCATGGGCAAATGGCCGAGGAAATGATACTGGAGCCTTGCTCGGAGGGTTAAATGAGCGGATGCGGAGTGCCCGGGGTAGCTCTGGGCTCCAGAACTCTTATCCTGAGGGCTGTTTGTCCTTGCAGCTCTCCGCACTTCTCTTTTGGAGCACTCTTCACAGTTGTAATGAAATATGAGGTACTTTTTCTATAATATCTGCCTCTAGGGGTTATCTGTCCTGCTACCCAGCCTGCAGCATGCGCCCTGCAAAGGCAGCTGCTCAATGAACACCTGTTGCATGGAAAAACGGAGTGCTCACTCATTTCATAAAAACTGGGAAAGCAATGTAATCTTTTTTCATATAAAATATTTCAGAGTAGCGCTAGCCAATGAACAGTCTCCTTAAAAGAAGGCAAAAAAAGATAAATCAAAGTAAGACCTGTGGTGTGTTGGACCTCAGTACTTGTTCTAATGAAGAGGGGTGCTTGTCCCTTTATGTGGGCACTTGGGGCTGTGCATGGTTACCAAGAGCAACCTCCTATGTCCCAACTCAAATATAGTGGTTCCTATGAAATCTCTGCAGAGTTTTGGATGAATCCCTAAAGTCAGATGGTGAATGGAGCAATTACTTCCCGGTCCCGCTAGAGTGACCTTACTCTCAACTCAACACACGGCCAGTTCCAGGGGAAAACCTGCCCCTCTGCACCCTGGTTGTTGCTGAAGGCCTGACTCCTGCTCCCCGAGAGCAGCACACAGGGCTACAGAGGACTTGCTCCCCAAAGTAAACCTCTCCCATGGAGCCCGGGTCCATCTGGGGCACCACACTTCTAGAAGGCTAAAATAGGGTGAGGTGCCAAAGAGTTTCAGAAAAACTCCTTCCTTGGGATCACACACAAAGGCCAGCTAGTTTCTCACCAATTCTCCGAAAGACACACACACACAGTTTATTCCAATGGACTACACGCACCTGTATAGGTCTGTCTATTCAGGAGGTCAGCAGGGTCTACAACCCGCCCTCTCCCTCCAAGGTGCTGGTGTGAGTCTACAGGGAGACTTCCCACATTTTCATCAGATGGGTTAGCCCCGTGTCCTTAAAACGGTTTAGAACCAGGTCCTGAAACAGATAATACTTGACTTCAAGCCCATGACACCAAACCACAGTCACTTCTTTGAGAATTCGTGTCCCAGTGAAACCCAGACAAGTGTCTGCAGTCAAGTGATCTCATGTGTCCAAAACGATGGGAGGCTGATGGATGTCCCGACAACGCAAGATGCAGAGATGACCCAAAGCAGGCGCTGATAATTGGCTCCTCTGCCATCAGGGTCATGGGGGCCCTGAAAAATGAGCCGGTCATGGCTTCGCACATTGAGCCTTCGGGTGGTGTCTACATATTTTCACGACATCATTGTCTTTATTTGCTGCCCTTGAGATAGAGGTATAATAATATTACTATTGAATAATATTAACACACATTTATTAGGTATGTCTTCAGTGCCGGAGACTAGCTCTGATGCCCATTACCTCCAGTAACCTCCTGAGGGGATTTTAATGATCCCCATCAGAGGGCGGGCGGCTTCTCAGTTCATAAGTGGCGAAGCAGGTTTACCTGCTGACTCAGAACACCACCTCACCATCCTGCCCTCTCTGCGCTTCGTTTAGACAAAGCCCACCCAAAACGAACCTTGGCCAGTGGACCCCTGAATGCTTTGGGGTGTCACTGTTTGTTGTAGTTGACATTGCTCGATGTCTACTTAAATATACTCCTATTAGTCCAACCCTTTGACTTCAAAATCATATCAATTCAATTCCACTACTTACAACCACTGCATGTCAGTAGCGCTCCCCCCCCGCCGCCCCCACCAGCGTGAGTGGAGCTGAGAGTCTGGCCTGTGAGGCTGCAGGCTCTGGACTCCCCCCGGGTCCTCGGCCGGCGTCCTAGGGCAGTGGCTGCACCTCACCCACCTCTGCAAGCCCGCACCTGGCGCACTGTGTGCAGTGAACACCGAGGGCATGGGTGCTGACCTTGAAGCACTTGGAATCTAGGGGCAGGATTACATTTCAGCACAGGAGTTGTATCTATTACCCACAAGCCCTCATTTCCTCCTAGATGGCACCTCAGTGTCTGATTCCAGTCAGTTTCAGGAATTTCTCCTTCTTCAACTTGGCCTCACTCAGTCTTTTCCCACCAGACACTGCCCTTCAGCACCATGGGCATCTGGTCATGTTGTCCTAGCCCTGAATTCTTGTCTAGAGAAAAGGAAAATATCAGCGGAGAGAAATAAGGGAGAGAAGAAGGAAGGAGGGAGGGAAAAAGAAACAAAGGTGGAGATGGAGGTAAGCAGAGAGGGGGAGAGCTGCAGCTCATCTTGGATGGCAGGGAAGTAACGACAAATGATTGGAATCAGCATTTTGAAGCTGAAAAAGTGCCTCGGCATTAGTCCAACCTCCTCACCCACGCGTGTGGGTCCCAAGGCCCGGGCAGGGACAATGAGCGGCTCGAGGCAGAGTCAGACCTGGTCAGCTCCCTCTGCCCGTGTGCTTTTCAGCCCTGCACACGTGACCAGCCAGAGTCTGTATTACTGTGGAAGCTCAGCTTCTCACTAACCCCGCACATCGGGTAGAGGGGGTGGTGCAAAGCGAAGTCTTGAAAGAACACACTACACTCTGTCGGCTTGTTTGTTTTCACTTACAAGGACAGAGAAAAGAAAACCAAGAGAAAATAAACCGACACCAGGGAACAGAGGTGAACATACCTCTCCAACCCCCACTGCAAAGGTGTTTTTTCTAGCTTATCAAGTCTTTCATTTGAACATTTTTGTAGCTTTCCCACAGTAAGCAAGAAAAAGTCTTCATTGGAGCTTCCTGGAGTCCATCTCAGAGAGAAGCAAACGTCTCATTCTTGGATTAGGATCTGGGCCTGGCCTCCACTAAGAGCTCAGGTCCCTACAATGTTTACAGGACGAGGAGCAAGTGTCCCAGTGCGTGTTGCCGGCACTGCAGCATGTGGTGACTAGCACAGGCCCACTGCTTCTTTTTCGTGGGCTCTCTCGTCCACCTGCCTCGGGTCTCCACCGCAGCTGGGAGAGTTCAGGCCTCACTGGATGCAACTCCCGTGGTTCCAGTCCAGGAGAACCCACAGAGAGGAAACAAGCGCATCGACTATGGGGGATGCAGAGAAGCAAGGTCTGGCAGAGTCAGCAGACCTGGACCAGCGCAGCGGGGACAGAGCACAGTATCAGGACCCAGGGACAGACACGAGGCTGTGCCCTGGCCCTAAGAGATATGAGCACCTAGGCAAGTCCCTTCATTTCTCTGCATTTTAATCTCTTCAGCAAGAGAACCAGGGATTGGACAAGGTTGCTTCCAGCTCAAATGTTGCACAGCACAAATATGTTTAACTAGAGGCCACGAAATTCGTGAACAGGGTTGGGGAGGTCCCTCAGCCTGGCCTGCACCCTCTCCAATCTGGGACCCTTGGAGAATGTCCGACTGCTGGTTTAGGCCTGATCCCTATGGAATGGGACCGGGCCTAAACCAGCAGTTGGACATCCCTCTCACAATCCGGGACCACTGGCTCCTAACCGCTCACCTGCCTGCCTGCCTGATCACCCCTAACTGCTCCCTTGCCATCCTGATTGCCCCTAACTGCCTCTGCCTCAGCCCTGCCACCGTGGCTTTGTCTGGAAGGAGGACCAAACGACCAGAAGATGTCCGGTCAACCCGGTCTAATTAGCATATTACCCTTTTATTAGTATAGATAGTTCTACTCAACCAATGGTATTTGTCCACTCCACCCCTGCCTTGCCATGTTACTGAGTGCTTCCCAGAACAGTGGTCCCCATCCACACGCAGTTTCACTCACCCTCAGACCACCGTGGTCCAAAATACTACATGAAGAATTCCAGAAATAAAGAATTCATAAGTTTCATCACTGCGCATTGTGAGGAAACCCCAGGCTGGCCCCTGCATCCAGCCTGGAACAGGGACCACCCTGCCCACCTACTCCCTCCCATCTGAGCTTCCCGCCGGCCGTCACATAGCGACTGTCTGATTAGCAGATGTACTGTTCAGTCTCCCAATGCTTGTGGTCAAGAGTCAGCTTCATTCACTTAATACTGTTGCATTTACATAACTTTTATTAGAGGATATTATAACTTATTTTATTATTAGTTATTGTCAATCTCTGACTGCGCCTAATTTATAAATTAAGTGTTATCACAAGTGTGTGTGTATAGGAAAAACATGGTATATACAGGGCTCAGCACTACCTGTGGTTTCAGGCATCCACTGGGGTTTTGGAACCTGTCCCCTGTGGATAAGGGGGGGCTACTGTATACCCCAAATGAGGAGCAGACCATGGAGCATTGAGCACAGACTATGCCTGGGAGTGGGGTTTGACACACCTGGGAATTTTTTTTTTTTCCTGTTTCAGGTATTTATTATAGGCAGCAACAGCAACTAATTAGACAGCATTGCTTTCTACTCAGACTCCAGGTTCCTTTGCTGAGGAATTCAGAGGATAAAGTACCTAGTGGATAACTGTTGCCACCTTTCCTAACACATCCCCCTCCTTTTAGGACCGTGTTTCACCTGCTGCTTGAATCCTGTGGCAGATGTTAGTTTGAGAAGCTGTACTGAGGCCTGGCTCTCTGCCAGGCAGAGGAGCCTGAGTTGCTCTACCCACCTGCTGTTAGTAAGCCACTTGGTGTCAATCAGCCCTCTCGGCTGGCCTAGGAGCGATGGTGACAGGGACAGCAGAACGCAGGGGCCGGGGCATTTTAGACCGTCCTTCCTCGAAGAGGTGGAGCTTCTGATTCCCGAGAGGGCTGCTGGACAAGAGGCCTCACTACCAGGGAGCTGCTTCAGTCCGAGCCTTAAGACCAGGATCATCTAATAGTGCCGCGCCGGAGCCCCAGCCCCGGGGCTGCATTTGATCAGTTACAGTACTTTCCACTCTTTGGATCAGCCAGTACCTTCTGACAGGATGGCTAGGGACAAGTGGCTCATTGCCAAAGCTGCCCAGTTCCTTCCGTGATACAGTTATTTCCCGATGCTTCTCTCCTCTCCCCACTCCTCCCCACTTCCTCCACAGACTTCCTTTCACACCGAGAGCTCACGTCTCCTGGCTGAGACCATTTCCCTTGCTTCCTGAGTCTACGCAGATATTCCTCCCCTCCCCCCCCAACATCTACCTCCCAGGAGCAAAGAACGGACAGACCAGAGCAGGACGCTATGAGTTTACCACAGCCACATTGCAAAGGAGGAAAGACAAAAAGCTTCCCTGTAATTAGGGTGTAGGACTTCCTCTGACAAATCATAAAAGTTTTATTAATTAATGGACAGCAATCCCCCAAAACGGCGTTCCGGAGATCTCTACCGGGAGCTGCTGAATGGAGCGCAGTTCATCATAAACTAGAATGGGGACAGGACTCAATGTCCCTGCGTCTTTCTTGAGGCAAAACAGGAATGAACATTAAAAGGTCTTTTCAGGAAAGTTACTAATGCGCTAGGCCCCACGGGATCTTTGAGAGGCAGCGCGGACACACAGCGCGGAGGCCATCAACACTGCAACTAAGCACACGCTGCTGCTCCCTGACCCGCTCCGGCCCTCGCTCTCCTTTCACATCTGTAAAGAGCTCTCATCTTCAAAATGCTTTAAACTAAAAAGAACAAAAGAAAAGACAAAGGGTAGTAGAAGGTGGAGGGTGCAGTGAGGTCGAATTACAGACTCAAGAATAATTACCCGAAGGGAAAGCAAGACACCAGCCCCCGAGGGCCTCTGAGGAGCAGAGAGAGCGTCTAAACAAGGACAGCATCCTTGGAGACGCGAGCGCCCACATCTGCACTCAGCATCGAACTGGAGTATATGCAGCTTTCGTTTGCAAAGAGTGATAAACATTTCCTCAGCTTCCTTTTCTGAAAGTTGGGTTCCAGATACTAGTTCTTGGTCCACCTCAACATAATATTAAAATCTGCCCAGGATCCTGTTAGGAAACATCAGTACAAGCAGCACTGCACTGTCTGCGTTCAGAAGATTACAAGAGAATCGGTTCTTACCTCCCCATGATCTCGGCTCACTTAAAGGGACTGCCGAAGGAGCAGGACAAAGGACACGTGTATGAGCACTTGTGGGATGTGTGTGTTTTCTCCAAATACGAGCTGGTGGAAGTAGGGACCTGAAACCCACGACGCCTTCCGTTGCCACATAATCGCAAGGAAATGACCTTACCGTTTGTTGCTTTGATTAGAACAAAAGCCTTTCAACATGAGTCAGGAGGGCATGGGGAGGTGGGGGAGGGGAGGGGGAGAACCCAACAACAAGCAAACACTTCTGCTGTCGCTTTGGCCACTATTCCTTGTATGTTTGAAACACACGATGAAATGTTTACTGTTTTTTAAACTGCATTGATAATACTTGATCTGGGTTGAATCAGAGATGGCCATGCCATCTAAGAATCCAAGTTTCCATTTTGGATCTTTAATTTCTACATATGCTGAATGAGGTAGGGAATGTAATGAATACAGATAGAAATAATTCTTAACTCAACGCTGCTATGCACAGCCATTCATGTCAACAGCTTTTTCACTGGGAAAGAAACTCAGAATTCCCTGGGACAACCTGGACAGCATCAGTTGGCATCAGGAAGCTAGCCACAAACCCAAACCCTGGTGGCACGGCCGTGGTTTCCAAAAAAGATTTATTTCGTTACTTACATTCAACAAAGTCATTATTATTGAAATTACTCAACACGTTGGAAATAAATAAAAATACACTATACTTCAAGGAGAAGCAGAGAAAAGTATACACAATCCAGGAAAAATAGTAAATCCGTTTTTAGAATGGTTCAGTAAGAGCCTGTGACAAGCGTGTCTGTAAAAAGAACAGTCTGGCATTTTGTGCAAGTGTGTGGTATGGCTAAGAATATGAGTTCTAGAGTCAGACAAACCTGGCATTTTTGTAGCTGTCTGTCCTTGGGAAAGTAACTTGACTGCTCAGAGAATTCATTTCCTTCTTAGTAAAATGGGGATACAAATCCTTATCTGAGAAGGAGTGTTGGAGGAATTAAAGGAGATAATACATACACAGCACAAAATGTTTGCCTGGCATGTAAGCATATACCACATGTATTTAAATAAAGGGTAAGGTCTCCTCCCCCGACCACACCCCAAAAGACATTTTCCCTCAGAAATGAGGAAGTAGCTTTATCCTCAAGTCCCTTTAAACTCTAACTCCCTTGAACTATAATGTACTATCTGGGGAAGACACAACAGCCTGTTACAACCTTAATGAAGTCCAAGTTTGTCTGCCTTTATGGGTCATTTGATAAATACAGATTTAGTAATTATTGTGGGCGGGTGACCTCACAGTTGGAGGGGTTGGATGTTAGAATAAACAAGCCACTTAAACATTACTTTAAAAGGCCGTGCAGTAGTGTACACACCTTCAGGATGAATGGAAAAGGAAGAAAAAGTCAAGCAATAATATTCCCAGTGAAATATCACACAGGAATTTAAAAACTGCTGTAGCTCCAAGGACTTAGGCGGAAGCACAGACGCTATGTTTGGAAAGCTCTGAGGAGGCTCAGAGAAGGGCTTTTGTTTGGGGCCCATGCTCAGATCAGAGGAAGAGGCTGAAAAAGGAGAGTGAAAGACAGCAATCACTCCTAATATACAGAATGATCTTAAATATTACATCTATTCCACTGTTTCGTCTATATTCCTACATTTTCATATATTCAAGTTGGCCCAAAACATATGTTTTAAGTCTTGTCATTGGGAATCCATACTAATAAAAGGGTAATATGCTAATTAGACCTGATGTCTTCTGGACGTCCTTCCAGACAAAGCCACGGATGGTGGCTGCTGCTGTGAGGGCAGGGCCGAGGCTCAGGCAGCCGCTGTGAGGGCCAAGTCTCAGGCAGCCAGGGCGGCCAGCAGTGGCAGCAGCAGCTGCGTGATGGGGGCGTTGCCTTCCCCTGATTGTCCCGGTCACCTCCCGCAGAGGGAGGCCAGAGGCAGCAGCAGTGAGGGGGTGATGGGGCGGTGCCTTCCCCTGATCAGGAGGTTGCCTCCCGCAGAGGGAGGCCAGACTGCAGCTTAGGCTCACTCTCTGCGGGGAGCAGGCCTAAGCCATCAGTAGGACATCCCCTGAGGGCTCCTGGACTGTGAGAGGGGGCAGGCCAGGCTGAGGGACCCGGGGCCTCTAGTTACTTTATAGTTGGAGAAACCTTCCATATTTAAAACTAAATGAACGGCGACTTTTCTCACTGGGTTGGAGAGACTACCGAAAGAACTCCTGGGACATTTCTGATTGTATGGCGAAGCCTTGCTCACTGTTGAAGGCCAATTACAGTTTTGATAACCAGTGCCAGAATCAGGGCAATAGAAGGGCTAACACCACCAGGCGGCCAGCTTGAAGGGCCTGGCGAGGCTGCCAGCTCCAACACCGAGGTGGGGCAAGATCAGCTTGTGGCCATGCAAGCAAACGAGAGGATTAAAACTAGGAGACAATCAGAATGTCTGTTGTTTTTGCCTGTCCAGGGACTGTTTCACCATTTTCTAATCACAGATCCCTGCTTTCCACTTAGGGCACCATCCAGATAAATAGGATAAGACCAACCTATGCCCTCCAATCATGGGAGGAACAAGTGATTCAAGAATAACCAGTAACATCTATCCTGACCCTGGCTAGTTATAGAGATCTGGGAAGGAGGAGGGTTTGTTCTCGTTTGTTCTGGAGTCAAAAGCTGCAAGGATGGGGCCTGGGCTCCCAGGCACCTCCCACTGGGCAGAAAAGTTGGGGAGAGACCAAATCATTATAATTTCCACTTCTGATTAAACCAGTTTTCATTTTAATTTTATGGAATGTTGATAAATTTTAACTTTATTTTTCAATTACAGTTGATATTCAATATTATATTAGTTTCAGGTGTACAACCCAGTGATTAGACAGGTATACTAGTATACCTCATGAAGTGATCACCCTGACAAATCTAGTGCCCACATACATAGTTATCACAATACTAGTGGCACGGTGCACGAATTCGTGCACCAGTGGGGTCCCTCAGTCTGGCCTGCAGGATTGGGCCAAAAACAGCTCTCCGACATCCCCCCAAGGGGTCCTGGATTGCTAGAGGGTGCAGGCCAGGCTGAGGGAGCCCACCGGTGCACAATCGGGGCTGGAGAGGGACGTGGGAGGTTGTCCAGCCGGGGAGGGACTGCAGGAGGGCTCCAGGTCATGTCCAGCCCATCTCGCTCAGTCCTGATTGGCCAGACCCCAGCAGCAAGCTAACCTACCGGTCAGAGCGTCTGCCCCCTGGTGGTCAGTACACATCATAGCGACTGGTCTACCAGTCAACTGTCTGCCCCCTGGTGGTCAGTGCACATCATAGTGAGCAGTTAAGCGGCCTTAGAATATCATTAGCATATTACGCTTTGATTGGTTGAACAGCCGACCAGACAACTGGACACGTAGCATATTAGGCTTTTATTATACTAGAGGCCTGGTGCAAGAAATTTGTGCACTGGGGGTGGGGGGGGAAGGGTCCTTCAGCCCAGCCTGCGCCTTCTTGCAGTCCAGGATTCCTCGCTTGTTACCGCCCACCTGCTCACTGCTCCTTACCGCTCGGCTTGCTGCTTCTTAGTGCTGCCATGGAGGCGGGAGAGGCTCCCGCCACAGCCACTGCGCTTGCCAGCTGTGAGCCTGGCTTCTGGCTGATCAGCGCTCCCCCTGTGGGAGCACACTAACCACCAGGGGGCAGCTCCTACATTGAGCGTCTGCCCCCTGGTGGTCAGTGCACATCATAACAACCAGTCATTCCGCTGGTCGTTCTGCCATTTGGTCGATTTGCATATTAGGCTTTTATTATATAGCAGGGGTCCTCAAACTATGGCCCGCGGGCTACATGCGGCCCGCCAAGGACATTTATCTGGCTCGCCGGGTGCCGCTGCCTGTCCTGCTTAGCAGCTGACTCGTCCTGGGCCCGCAGTGTGCATAGGAATTTGTTCATAGTTTTTTTTTAAACTATAGTCCAGCCCTCCAACTGTCTGAGGGACAGTGAACTAGCCCCCTGTTTAAAAAGTTTGAGGACCCCTGTTATATAGGATAGGATTACTGACTGTATTCCCTATGCTGTGCTTTACATCCCTGTGACTATTTTTACAACTACCAATTTGTTCTTTTTAATCCCTTCACTTTTTTCACCCATCTCCCCAACCTCCATTCCATCTGGCATCAGTAAATTTATTCTCTGTATCTATGAGTTTATTTCTGTTTAGTTTACTTATTTACTTTGTTTTTTAGATTTCATATATAAGTGAAATTATATAGTATTTGTCCTTGACTTATTTCACTTAGCGTAATACCTTCTAGGTGCACTCATGTTGTCACAAATGATAAAATTTTATTTTTTATGGACAAGTAATATTCCATTGTATATTATATATACCACCTCTTCTTTATCCATTTGTCTACTGATGGGCATTTGGGTTGCTTTCATATCTTGGTTATTGCGAATAATGCTGCAAAGAACATAGAGGTGCCTATCTCTTTTCAAATTAGTGTTTTTATTTATTTGAATAAATACCCAGAAGTGAAATTGCTGCATCATAATCTAGCTCTATTTTTATTTTTTTGAGGAACCTCCATACTGTTTTCCATAGTGGCTGCACAATTTACAATCAGTACACAAGGGTTCCCTTTTCTCCACATCTTCAACTTGTTTGTTGATTTCTTGATGATAGCCATTCTGATAGATGCTTAGTTTTAAAATTTGCATTTCCCTGCTGATTAGTGATGTCGAGCATCTTTTTATATGTCTATTGGCCATCTGTATGTCCTTTTTGGAGAAATGCCTATTCGGTCCTCTGACTATTTTCTGATCTATTTTTTGTTTAAGTTGTATAAGTTCTTTATAAAAGTTGTATATTAACTCCTTGTCAGATGTATAACTGGCAAATATCTTCTCTCAATTGGTAGGTTGTCTTTTCGTTTTGTTGATGGTTTCCTTTATTGTGCAAAACCTGTTTAGTTGGATGTAGTCCCATTTGTTTATTTTTTTCTTTTGTTTTCCTAGCCTAAGGAGACATATAAAAACTATTGCTAAGAGCCATGTCAAGGAGTTTACTGCCTATGCTTTCTTCTAGGGGTTTTATGGTTTCAAGTCTTACATTTAAGTCTTTAATCCATTTTGAGTTATTTCTCCACATGGTATAAGAAAGTGGTCTAGTTTCATTTTTTTGGCCATGTATCTGCCTAATTTCCCCAACACCATTTATTGAAGAGACTGTCTTTACCTCATGGTATATTTTTGCCTCCTTTGTCATATATTAATTGGCCCTATGGGTGTGGGTTTATTTCTGGGCTCTCTATTCTGTTCCATTGGCCTATATCTATTTTTATGCCAGTATCATGCTGTTTTGATTACTATGGCCTTGTAGTATAGTTTGATATCCGGTAGCATGATACCTCTAACTTTGTTCTTTTTTTTTTACCAAAATTGCTTTGGTAATTAGGGATCTTTTGTGGTTCCATACATAGTTTAGAATTATTTGTACTAGTTCTGTGAAAAATGCCATTGGTATTTTGATAGCGATTGCATTGCAGCTATAGGTTGCTTTGGGTAGTATGGACATTTTAACAATGTTAATTCTTCCTACCCATGAGCACACTATATCTTTCCATTTATTTGTCTCTTCTTCAGTGTCTTACACTTTTCTGAGAACAGGCCTTTTACCTCCTTGGTGAAATTTATCTCTAGAAATTTTATTCTTTCTGATGCAGTTATAAATGAGATTGTTTTCTTAATTTCTGTTTCTGATGGTTTGCTATTGGTGTGTACAAATGCAGCTGATGCCCTGGCCAGTGTGGATCAGTTGGTTTGGCATCATCCTGTGCACCAAAAGGTTGCCAGTTTGATTCTTAGGGCACAGGCTCAGGTTGCAGGGTTGATCTGCTGGAGGCATGCAGGAGGCAGCCCACAGATGTTTGTCTCTCACACTGATGTTTCTCTCTCCTGCCTTCTTCTCTCTCTAAAAATCAATAAATTATTCTTTTTAAAAAATGCAACTGATTTCTGAATATTAATTTTGTATCCTGCTACTTTACTGAAGTCATTTACTAGTTCTAATTTTTTTTTGGTAGAATCTTTAAGGTTCTCTCTATAAAATATGTCATATGCAAATGACAGTTCTATTTCTTCCTTTCCAATTTGGATGCCTTTTATTTCTTTTTCTTATCTGATTTTTTTGGCTAAAACTTAAAATATTATGTTGAATAGAAGTGGTGAAAGTGAACACCTGATCTTATTCCTGATTTTAAGAAAAACACTTTATCTTTTCCCCCTTGAATATGGTATTAGCTATTGGTTTGTAATAAATGGTCTTTATTTTATTGGGTATGTTTCCCCTATTCTAATTTTGCTGAGAGTTTTTATCATAAATGGATGCTGGATTTTGTCAAATGCTTTTTCTGCCTCATCTTATGTTTCACCTCACAGTCAATGCATTTTTTATCCTTTATGTTGTTTATGTGGTATATCACATTAATTGTTTTGTGGATATTGAAGCAACCTTGCATCCCAAGAATAAATCCCATTTGTTTATAGTGTATGATCCCCCTACTGTTTGGCTGAATTTGGTTTGCTAATATTTTGCTGAGGATTTTTGCATCTATGTTCATCAGAGATATTGGCATACAATTTTTTTTTCATACAGTATTTTTCTGGTTTTGGTATCAAGATAATGCTGGCCTCATAAAGTGAGTTTGGGAATCCTCCATCCTCTCCCAATTTTTGGGAATAGTTTGAGAAGGATAGGTATTAATTCTTCTTTTAAAGTGTGGTGAAATTCACATACAAAGCCATCCAATCCAGAACTTTTATTTGTTAGTAGTTATCGGCTTGTTCAGATTTTCTGTTTTTTTCTTGATTCAGTCTTGGAAGATTGTACATTTCTAGGAATTTATTTATTTCTTCCAGGTTGTCTAATTTGTTGGCATATAATACTTTGTAGAATTTTCTACAATTTCTATAATTCTTTGTATTTCTGTGGTGTCACTTGTCACTTCTCTTTCATCTCTGCTCTTATTTATTTTGGCTCTCTATTAATTTTACTTATTTTTTAACAAACAAGCTCTTGGTTTCATTGATCTTTTCTATTGTTTACCAGTTGTGACGTGGCACTTTTTTATATCCTTAGTTATAGGAATTCCATTCAGCTAGTCTTCAAGTGGTTCTCAAAATGACTGTTTCACAATTTAGTTGTAATTTTTAATGCAGTCATGAGAGGAGGTGGGCACAGAGTTTAACTTCTCCACCACCTTGACTGGAGGTCTTAATACACCTTTCTTTAACTAGTTTTAATTTTTAAAAGATTCATTTGCAAACAAAAAGGGAGAAAAGTGAACTGGACTCAGCTGCCCTTTATCAGCTGACCAACAGTGTTCAACAACATGAGTGCCATCGACACAGAGCTGGGGGACATGGGGACCTCTAGCTGAGACTGGGTAGGCCTAGGTGCCAGAGGTCAGTCTTGGGGGTGGAGAGTTCCTGCAGTGCCGGGGTCTCCGATGGGAGTTCTGTGGTCAGTGAGCCGGGTAGAAAGTGGTCCCAGAGAACTGGCTTCCTAAGGCCCAGACAGGAACAGCGGCCAAGCTCCCCCATGCACCCTGCAACCTGTGCTTGCCCAAGTGGCCCTGCCAGGGAGTCAGGCACAGCACAGGGCTTAACCTGGGGTCCAGGGATGCAGACTTCGAGACACCTGTTAGGGAATTCCATTGAAAATGGAATTATGTTCTGGTACAGTGGTCAGCAAACTGCGGCTCGCAAGCCACATGCGGCTTGCAAGCCGCGATTTGCTGCTCTGTTGACCAATGAGTTTGCCGACCACTGCCCTGGTGGGTTCAAATGAAATAAGAGCCTATTGGAAATTACTCTTGTCGCATTCCAATCGTGACATAATTAGATGATTGCCAAATGGTGAGCTTGGACCAGTGTGCTGGTGACTGCATGGGTGCTTTCACCAGGCCTGGAAGCAGGGCTAGCAAACGATGTCCACCAATTTAGGAAAAATATGTGGAGGTATAGTCCCAATTCTTAAAGGAATATAGTCTTAGGAATCTTTATGAGAGGCTTTGCATTTATCGCAAAACTATCACTTTCATCACAGAACACTCATGTACTGAATGAATGCCAGATACACAGGCAAAACACAGGATTTCCAGAACTCTAACGGCGGAGCCTAACTCCGAACCATTGTCATAAACTTAGAGGACAAACCTTGAGACCAGCTCATCTCCTAAGTTTTGTGAGGTTTGCACTAAAGAAAGGAATGTTTCTGCCTAAACTCCTCATCCTTCTCTCGCTCTGCCTCTAGAACCAGTCCAGGTCAGTTCAAATGTTGGCTGCGCACCACATGCGTGCGAGGCCCTGGAGAGAAGTGGGAGGAAACGCTCAGGGAGTGCGGGCCAGACTCGCCTTCCCTCGGGGAGCAGAGTGATCCTCTTATTTTTCACCTCACAGTTAGTCAGCCCTGTGTTTGGATTATGCGACCTTTCACATATTCTCGATCTCTTAGCATTTTTATCAAAGAGTATGTCAGAGCTCCTTTAGTACCTGACATGCTTTCTTAGGTCTGCATTCAGTACAGGAACTACTTCGGGGGTGTTTGTTAGGTGCTGGGGGCTGGGCTGGGCCGTGGGAGCCAGGGGTGAAAAGGAGAGACAGCTAGAGGGGGTGCGCAGGGAAAATACGTTCATTAGTGAGGAAGGTGATTTTAGCTGAGGGGGAGACCTCTCATAACACAAAACAGGACGTGATAAAGGAGCACAGAGCACAGTCCTAGCTTCCAGGCTACGGCTGGAGGTTGAGAAGGAGCTGCCACGTGGGTGGCTGGGGCTGAGTTCAGGACCATTTCTGCCTTGTTCCGCTACAACTTGTGGCATAGGCAAATCTCTCACCTGATACTTTGAATGAATAGAACTTCTGTTTAAAAGGGAAGGGCACCAAATTCAGAAAATGAATTCATAATTTATTAAAAACTGGGACAGCATCCCTGACTGATAAGGGGCATTTGAAGTTTACTTAGTTCTCTTTTAGGATCACATGTTGGAGCAGTTAGAGGGGCTACACCATGTCCAGGAAAAACAACCGCGATGGAAAAGTCCATTACTCATGTTCTCCTCCGGCAGAAAAAGAGGGAAGTTTCCTGTTCTAGGCGGATTCTCTTGACTTTTAACCATAAATGGAAAAACAGAGGTGAAAAGAATTAGAAAGACAGGCGTTGTGGGGTTCCTGTCTGCCTGTTTTAAAGGGACAAGTGCCCTGACTTTTGATTTGGTTTCCCCACAAGGCATGTGCAGTGTTTCAGGCAATGGGCTTAAGTTCTGTAAAATCTAATACCATCCATGTTTGAAAAAATGACAGAAAAAGACCTTTGAAATTCAGAAGCCATTAATAATGCTCCAACATTTACTGAAAAGTGCATAAATTCACTTTCATTTATTTTCTAACGTTAAGTGCTACATGCAATAAAATCGTAGTCTACAGCCCACATTGATTGAGTGCTGACTAGTGCTCAGAACTAAGCCCTATGCTTTCCACAGATTATCTTCTTTTCCTGGCAACAACCCAAGGGACTGGTACTAGTTCATTTCCATTTTACAAACAAGAGATCAACTGAAGGACTTGTATGCATGCATATAAGTCTAACCAATGGACACAGACACCAGGGGGGTGAGGGCATGAGCGGGGGTGGGGGGGCCATGGGAGGAAAAGGACACATATGTAACACCTTAATCATTAAAGAAAAAAAAGAAATTGAGGCTCAGAGAATCTGGTAACAAAAGTCCCCCCAGTTGGGTATAGAGAACAGGATTTGAACCCAGGGCCCATCCCACATTATTATTTTTTAATTAATTAATTATTATTGTTATTTTTTAAATTGATTTCAGAGAGGAAGGGAGAGGGAACAAGAGAGAGAAACATCAATGGTGAGAGAGAATCATTGATTGGCTGCCTCCTGAATGTTCCACACTGGGGATCGAGCTGCCATCTGGGCAGGATCGAGCTGCCATCTGGGCATGTGCCCTGACCGGAAATGGAACTGTCACCTCCTGGTTCATAGGTCGACACTCAACCACTGAGCAACACCGGCTGGGCCACCCCACATTCTTAAATAGGCCATTCCACTCGGCTGCTGCAGTTAAGGAGAAATGCATGCAGGGTTAACACCACTGCGGCTGCTGTCAGACTTCCTGTATTTCAGTGGAATCTGTTTGTTTTGTTTTGTTTTTCCCTTTCTCTTCCTTTGCATGCCTTTAAAAACAAAGCAAAACACAACTTTTTATGGTGGAAAATTTTAAGCACTCACAGAAAGTGACAGGCTGTTGTAACGAACCCTTCTGTATCCATCCCCAAGTTTCAACAGTTATCAATACCTCACTAATTTGGTCTCACCAGTATGTTCACCTATTTTCTGTCCTTCTGTATGTACTATTCTGAAGCAAATCCAAGACTTAAAATAATTTCACCTGTAAATATTTCAATATAAAAGATAAGGACTCCTTAAAAACATACCCCCATTACCTAAAAAAGGTAATAATAGTTTCTTGATATCATCAGATATTCAGTTAGTGTTAAGCTTTCCAATTGTCTTATTAATGTAAATTTTTTTTTTCAAATTTGAATCCCTTCCTTAGTCATGGGGATATAAAGTACAGCACAGGGAATATAGTCAATAATATTGTAATGACTATGTATAGTGCCAGGTGGGTACTGGAAATATGGGGGGGGGGGACACACATTTTGTAAAGTATATAATAATCTAACCACTATGCTGTACATCTGAAACTAATACAAAATAGTATTGAATGCAAAATGTAATTGAAAAATAGAATAAAGAATCCCTTCCCTTATCTAATGTTTTTCTGAGATGCTGGCAAATGTTTCCAATCAAAACTACCACCATATTAGTAAAAACAACAATGACAACACTTATACTCTTTAATGTAAAGACATCGTTTTTCTTTTAGAATTTCCTTTTACTTCTACCCACTTACTCTGAACTTAAACATGTTCCTTTAATCAGCACACCCCCAGTTCCTTTTCCATTCTTTCCTCAAAGGATTTTATTTTGAGCATTCTTTTTTGGTTACACAACTCTTCTATAAGCTCTGATCTTCAAGTACTAAGCAGATATTATAGCAGAACGCTCTTTTTCAGTAACAGACAAAACTATCCTATCTAATAAAAGAGTAATATGCAAATTGGTGTCACTTCATGATGCCCACCAGCCAATCAGGAGTGAGTATGCAAATTAGCGGGACAAAGATGGCGATGGCCACGGAACCGGAGCGGGCAGGAGGCTTGGGTCACCCCTGGCGACAGAGGAAGCCAAGCTTCCTGCCTGCCCTGGCTGCCGCTGAAGGAGGGGCGGGGAGCTTGGGTTACTGGGGAGTGTGGCCAGCTTGAAAACGGCCATCAGCCCCTTACCCAGGCTGGCCATGACCCCATGGGGTGAGGGTCCCTGCTGGGGGGCGTGGCCAGCCTGCAAATAGCCATCAGCCCCTTAGCCAGGCTGGCCAGGCATCCCAGTGGGGACCCCCACCCTGAAGGTGGTGTGGCTAGCCTGAAACGGCCCTCAGCCCCTTACCCAGCTGGCCACACCCCCATGGGGTGAGAGTCCCCGCTGGGGGGCGTGGCCAGCCTGCAAACAGCTATCAGCCCCTCACCCAGGCTGGCCAGGCACTCCAACGGAACCCCCACCCTGAAGGGGATATGGCCAGCTTGAAAACAGCCCTCAGCCCCTCACCCAGGCTGTCCATACCCTCCCAGTGGGGACCCTCACCCCATGGGGGCATGGCTGGCCTGCAAACCACCACAGGCCCCTCGCCTAGGCCACCCCATGCCCCAAGGGAACTCCCACCCTGATCCAGGATACCCTTCAGGGCAAACCAGCCGGCCCCCACCCGTGCACCAAGCCTCTATCTATACTAATAAAGGGGTAATATGCTTCCAGGAGACCTTCCAGACGTTTTTCTGGACAAAGCCATGGTGGCAGGGCCGAGGTAGAGGCGTTTAGAGGCCAAGAGGGGAGGGCAGTTGTGGGTGATCAGGCCAGGATGGGATGGCAGTTATGGGTGATCAGGCCAGGATGGGATGGCAGTTGGGGGTGAGCAGGCCAGCTGGGGGGCCAGTTGGGGGCGAGCAGGCCATCAGGACAGTGGGGGGGGCAGTTTGGGGTGAGCAGGCCGGCAGGGGGGCATTTGGGGAGGAGCAGGCCGGTGGCGGGGGGCAGTTGGGGGCAAGCAGGCCAGCAGGCAGAGTGGTTAAGGGCAATCAGGCAGGCAGGTGAGCAGTTAGGAGCTAGCAGTCCCGGATTGAGAGAGGGATCCCAGATTGGACAGGGTGCAGGCCAGGCTGAGGGACCCCACCAGTGCACAAATCCATGCACTGGGCCTCTATAACTTAGTAACATGGATCTGTTATTTCAGAACCTAAAGGTAGGGCAGTTCCAAGGTTGGTGCGGTCTGCAGATTAGCAGAGCCAGCAAAGTACAGGTTCCTCCCAGGTTTCCACTCCGCATGTTCTCCTTAAGCTACCATTCCACGTGGGGGCAATAAGCTGCCACTCTTCCAAAGAGGACCACCTCTCTCTTTTATCTCTTTAGAGAGCTTTTTAAGAAATGCATCAGCAAGCCACCTCCACTGGCCAGAGCTGGGCATATGTTTACCCTAAACCAGTCCCTGCAAGAGGAATAGGCCATTATGATTGGCTGGGAGCACAGCTTCACATCAGTGTGTGGACATAATGGGAAATAGTTATCCCGAGGTAATGGTCCTTAGCCCTCAGGCATCCTGAGTCCCTCCAACGGGCACCTCAAGCCCCAGCAGCCTCATGTACATGTGCCCTGGGTGCCACACAGACATCACCATTTTGTATGCACTCTGTAACATGAAAAAATGCTGGGAAGCACTGTCTTAGAGACCAATCAGGATATCCCCAAGTTACATGGGGGTGCTGTCGATGCCTGAACCAAATCAGGCCTCTCAGGATGGAAGCAGGCTTAGAAAATGAACAGGAACCAGAGAACCCCTAGGGAGCAATCAAGCCAGCATCGTGCTATACAACCGTCTTGTCTGTGTCCCGCCAGCTGCGGCCCTGATGTTCTGACTTCTGAGCTCTCCCTGTTGGAGCTCAGCACCGAGAGCAGGAGTGTGTGGCTTCCCTGGAAAGCTGAGGCCCTGGGCCTACCCTCTGGGGAATGGGACAGATGGAGGGTCTGGCTCCTGCAGCCACGGCAGAAGTCTGTGTTGGGACCTGCCCTTTGGATAGTTGCCTGGGGGCACTGTTAGAAGGGAGCAGCGCTAACAGGATGCAGGCCAGCTAGAAGGGGACAAGGCCCTCCTCCAGGGGCTTCCTGTGGCAATTCCAATTGACCTCCAGTTAGGCTGGCCCTGGGGGAAGTCTGCATCCAAACAGACCTGCAGGCCCACCCATCCTTTCGGACCAAGCGCGGCACTTAGGGGACCAGCAGCATCGGTCAGCTCCCTCTCCTCAGCCTGGTGTCTTCCACAGTGAGTCAACCAGCAGCTTCACGGTCACGTGCTGCTATGAAATCTCATCGAGGCCGCGGAACTCTGGTTAAGTATGTTTACGTTAATAAAAGTGGGTTTAGGGGCAAATAAGCTTAAAGGCCTCGGGCATCTAAGAATGAAAAATTAATATTCTGTTTTTCTACTGCAACTTTATCCCTTGTATAAGCAGATGATAAATAAATGCCTTGGTGATCACTTTCCAGCTTTCTAAACAAAGTGTAAAGCATTCACAGGAGAGGTAAAATGGCTGAAATCCACTAAATAGTAAATGGGGAAACTACACAGTTAGCCCCATAGATGCCTGAAACCACAGATGGCACCAAACCCTTTATGTATATTCTATGTTTTTTCCTATCCGTACATACCTGTGATCAAGTCTACTCTATAGACAAGGCCCTGTAAGAGGTTAACAATAACTAATAATAAAATAGAACAGCAATAACAATATTCTGTAATGAAAGTTATGTAAATGTGGCATTGTTAAGGAGAAATGGGTGACTTTGCCCTGGCCCATGTGACTAAGTGGTTAGAGCACCATCCCATGCACCAAAGGGTCATGGGTTCGATTCCCAGTCAAAGGCACATACCTGGGTTGTAGGTTTGATTCCTGGCCCTGGTTAGGGTGTGTGTGAGAGGCAACCAATCAATGTGTCTCTCTCACATCAATATTTCTCTCTGTCTTCCTTTCTCTCTTCCATGCTCTCTAAAAAAAAAATCAATGGAAAAATATCCTCTGGTGAGGATTTAAAAAAAAAAAAGCATGACTTGAACACAGCGCTGAGATCCGTGGACTGTTAATCTGAGAACCACATAGCTACTCAGTATGTGGCCAGGAGACGCTGGCAAAGGGATGATTCATCTCCCAGGTGGAGCCACGCAGGATGGTGTGAGATTTCATCATCTTACTGAGAATGGCATGCAATTGAAAACTTAAGAATTTTTTTATTTCCAGAATTTTCTATTTAATATTTTGGACTGCAGTTGACCATGGGTAACTGATTGCAGGGGTAACTGATTGCAGAAGGTGCATGATGGTCACGGGGAACTGCTGTAAGAAACCAATCAGCACAGTGAATGTGACAGGAAAGAGCTATTCGCAGCTCTTTCTAAACCCTAAGTGGTTGATGCGTGACAGAGGGCTATGTGAGACTGACCTGAGACACTTGGATTTTAACCAGCAATGCTTTGCATAAACTTGCTTTATCTACACAAGGAGATGCCACGACACTTTGCGATGACAAACATTTTCTAAGAGACTAAAATTTTCTCTCAAGTCTGGGTTGAAAGCGTGCAAAACAATTCACAGAGTGATAAAGGCCAAACACTTGCCCTGTTGTCAGATGAGAACAATTCCAGTGCTCCCAGCATTATGGCTCTTAAGCAAGTTATGAAAACTGGACAGCTTCCCTAATAAAGAAAATAAACTAATATAACTTTTGGGCTAGTAGGTGGTATAAATTTTAAAAAGTTGCTGGCTAGAGTATGGAAATGAGGATTCTTGCTCATTCATGGAAGCATAAATTGTACAACCTTTTTCAAAATCCAAATTCTTTCCAAACAAGGTGTTTTTCTTATAGAAATCCTCCCACAAATGTTTCACATATAGGGATGTGCATCGTAGCACTGTTGTAGCACAAACTAGAAACCACCTAAATGTGCATTCATAAGGGCCGGGTGCAATTGAGTATGGCACATTCATACCATTGAACACACACAAGTTGTGAAAAATAATGAGGTAGGTCAGTATCTAAGACATGTTAGTAAGAAAATACATTTCAGCCCTAGCTGATTTGGCTTAGTGGATAGAGCGTCTGCCTGTGGACTGAAGGGTCCCAGGTTCAATTCTGGTCAAGGGCACATGCCCAGGTTACGGGCTTGATCCCCAGTGGGGGGCGTGCAGGAGGCAGCCGATCAATGATTCTCTCTCATCATTGATGTTTCTACCTGTCTTTCCCTCTCCCTTCCTCTCTGAAATCAATAAAAATATATTTTTAAAAAAGAAAATCATTTCAAAATAAAATGCATATGATGATTTTATCTCTGTAAAATGTATATTGATGTAACATGTATGTCACTATATGTTTAGAAAATATCTGATGAGTATGTACCCCTGATAAAGTACTCTCACTTTTAAGCCATGCATTTCTATAACAATTCAATTAATGGACATATGTTATTTTAATTATTTAAATAACCTATGAGTCTCAGATGAGCACAAATATTACTTTTTATTTAATAGCAATCACATCAATAATAAGTGGTGATTGTGATTAAATGGACCCATTAAACACTGTCAGAGACACTACCACTTGCTGGGTGCTGTGATTCAAGGTGAAGTGGGACAGATCCCTGCTTTCCAGAAACAGCCTGGATCAAAGGTTCTGAATGGAAGTTTTACAAAATTACATATATCCTTGCTATAAAAATCTAATTCAGAATTATGAAAGTAAAATAAGTAGACACCTCTTCCTTCATCAACTTATATTTCTCAGGGGTAAAGTTTATTAATGGATGCCCCGGCCAGGTGGCTCAGTCCGTGGAGCAGCATCATAAACACCAAAAGGTTGTGGGTTCAATGGCCAGTCAGGGCACATACCTGGGTTGTGGGTTCAATCTCTGGTCGGGGCACGTTCAGGAGGCACGATGTTTTTCTCTCTCTTTTTCTCTCAAATCAATAAGAAAACATGTATTCAGGTGAGGATTAAAACAATTTACTAATGGTTTGGTGTATATATTTCCAACCCTAGCCTCCCATGTTCAGGAACAGACATGCATTTTTACACGTATCTTATATATTTATCTCTATATGTACATTCACACATCTTGTATATTGTTCTGTCCTTTGTTAATGTTTTTACCCAAAAACATGTCACTGACAAGGCTTTGGGCTACGACGCAGACAGCGCTCTGTTCATTCTTCCTGCTCATCTCAGAATTCCGCTGCGGGAAGGAACAGTCACCTGTGAACACCACAGGGTTCAGGGCGCTGACCTAGCCCCTTAATTCCCATGAAGTCAAACGTCCACATGTAACTTTTGACTCCCCACAAACTTAATAGCCTGCTGTTGATCAGAAATGTAACCAATAACAGAAACAGTCGATTAGCACATTTTGCATGTTATGTGTATTATTACTGTATTCTTACAACAAAGATGCTAGAGAAAAGAAAATGTTAGTAAGAAAATCATAAGGAAGATAATGCATTTACAGTTTTTATTGAGCAAATCCGCATGTAAGCGGACCTGTGCAGTTCAAACCTGTGTTGTTCAAGGGTCAACTGGTAGCATCACTTAATTAATCATTCTCCAATTCGTGACTCCACTGGCTCGCTATTTTAAATAATGGTGCAGTAAGCATCCTTGCACATATACCAATATGTGAGGGTGTCTTTTTAAGATGATGCCCTGATATGGAAGTGCTTGGTCAAAAAGAGCACATATCTTACATTTTGTTTGGATACAACTGCTTTACAAAAAGGTTGTAACAATTTACCAAGTCAATGCTAATTTAATTTTTCTGCTTCACAATTAATTTCATCTGCATGAGAAAGAGAGCGTCCCCTTTCTAGGATGCCTTTCTTTTTCTTTGTTGCATATTTTAGTAGTCAGAGTTTTTTTCTTAAACTGCAACTTATTGAGTTCTTGTCATGTCCTGGACACTGGTCTAAGTAGTCACATGGCATTCTCCCATTTAAACCTGACAACAATGTCCGGCTGGTGTGGCTCAGTGGTTGAGCCTTGACTCAGGAATCAAGAGGGTCACTGGTTTGATTCATATTCAGGACACATGCCCAGGTTGCGAGTCGGTCACCGGTTGGGGGAGGGGGAACGTGCAGGAGGCAGCCAATTAATGATGTTCCTCTCTTATCCATGTTTCTATCTCTCTATCCCTCTCCCTCCCTCTCTCTCTAAAAATCAATTAAAAAATGTTTAAACCTGACAACAATATTATGAGATATTATGTTCCCATTTTACAGATAAGAAAATTGAGGCTCAAAGCCAATTTGAAGCACAGGATTGGAACTCACTTACATCTAACTCCAACATCATACAGTAACATGCACGTTATATTAATATAAATTTTACAGAGATAAAATCATCCTACACATTTTGTTTTGAAATGTATGTACTTATTAACATATCTTAGATACTGACCTATCTCATTATTTGTATATTCAAAGGGTATGTGCAAGTCACTCAAATGAAATAGATAAGACTGTTTATCTCATTACAACGTCTGTTAAAACAGACCGATACCATTAAATAGCTGTAAATAATGAATGAAACAGCTTTGGCCAAGGAAGGCACCGTTGTTTCCCAGGCTCTGCCCTCTGCCTTTCTCCTCACAGGTCCTCACACCTGTAGCCCCCCCCGCCCGCCCGCCCCCACCTCTCCCCGGGCCTCCTCTGGGACAGGGCTGCTGGGGAAGGAGGGTGGGCAAGTGCTGAATTCTGAGCCACTATGCTGCTCTACTTCCTCCTCGCAGCCTGCAGGGTGGCAGCCGGGCCTGGCCCCACTTCACGGGCCTGGGAGCCGGGCAAACCGGGAGGCGGCACGGGAGCTTTAGCACATGACCCGGTCTCTGGTTTCCCATTTTCTTCTTTTTAAATCAAGGGGAACAGATGAAGTTTTTCACTGAATTTTCATTTGCTGAACTTCATCAACATTGACAGCAACTTCCTAAAGAATACAATCTATAATGGAACCTACTAGTAACACTATTACTGGTATTGACTACTTATTTCAGGGTCATAACATAACTTTAGATGTGATATGCAAGCCTGGGAAAAATATGCCATGTGTGGTGAATATGTTGGTTTATGGATTTACTTTCCGAAAAAACTTCAGATATAGTCACATATGTACACACACATATATACACACACACATGTATTTACACATCTTTAGTATATATGTACATATATAAATTTTATTTCTTTAGCTCAGAGAAAATATACCAAAAGAAACAAAACAAAACAAAAACAAGAGAAAAAAAGAAAAAGAAAGAACATAAGTAAATTTGATACCTAAAACCACAATATACAGCATAAAGACGTGGCAAATTTTTGCTATATTTGTAAACTAATGTAGTGTGTGAGCCTGAAAAAAATTAAACTGATTCTGCTCATAGTGAATAAAGGGCATTGTTTAAACTCTGGCACTAACATCTCAAAATATTTTTTTGAAAATCCAAGTTGAGTTGGCTTCTTTAATAAACTGAGACATCTATTAACGGAAAAAACATATTCACTAAAAACACCTCATTTTCAAAAAGAAATGAGACAGACTTGTGAGCTCGGCTGGAAATGCGTCTGCTCGGCTGGCAGGGACCTGGCATCGACACCTGGAACGGTTGCCATCAAAACCTTCAGGAGGAACGAGTCCCATAAACCTATGCATGAGCCAAGAGTTAAGTTTATACCCTGACCAAATTGTTTTAAACACAGACATAAATTTTGAGTAAAATTTGGCATTAGATTACTTATTAAAATAAGTGTACTCTGTCTTCAGGAACTATTCGGGCGATACTCAGTAGTACTTTTTGTTCCAGAGATTATGATTCTGCCATTATTTGAGGTTGATAATTAGACACAATAACCAGCTCGTGTAAATCAAAGGGTCAAACTCTATAATATTGTCTGTGCTTGCAGAATTTTAAAAAGCTTGGATGCAGCCAAAGACTTGGGGAAAGAGTTTCTAATTAAACACTAATGAGGACCAGAAAAAACACTTTGTTTTTTTCTCTCCCAAGAATCCAGGCACATCCAAAGGACCTTTCCATCTTCCTCCATCCCTAACCCCAGTGGATGGGAAGGAGCTGAGACAGGGCCGAATGAAAAGCGGCACCCACAGAGCACCCAAGGGAAGCACAAGTTCTGAAACGCAGGCCGCAGAGGTCAGGCGGACGGACAGGGCTCCCAGAGCCTGCCCCAGGGCTGGGCACGGGGACACCATCACTGGAATCTGGAGGCGAGAGATGGCAGGAACTGCCCACTTCCCCACCCTCGCCGGCAGCTGGCTGGGCACCAAAGCTGGGTCCTCCATGAGCCTGGGTCCGGGGGGGAGGTAACCTGCTCTGCTCTCTAAAAAGCTGCTCCCTAATCACATGGCCACCAGAGAACCCAAACAAAGTCTCCCAGTCAGCCCACAGCGGTCTGGGGCTATTTCCACAACGAAAAAGAATACATACACACGCACAGACACATTTCCACGCACAGCTTTCTTCCCGGATGAGGTTTCCAAAACTTCCTAGAATGCAAACAGTCTCTCTGGACAGAGTCCCCTGATGCTGCTTCCTCCCCCTCCAAAGTCTCAGCATCTTTCTACACCCCTGCCGCCTCCACACCAGCCCAGGTCCCCATGGGCTCACAGCTGGACTGAGAAAAAAGGTCTCCCAACTGCTCCCACCCCCAGCCATTCCCCAGAGGGGGAGAGCGAGCTTATTAAAATGTGGAGCTGATTCCTTAGTTCATGTAGTCCACAAGTGTCTCTGAAGGACATGCCAGGTTCCAGGCACGAGGACACCGTGGTGACCAAGGAGCAGGTCCTGCAGGCCTTCAGCTAACATTCTGCTCGGGAGACACATAAACAACAGAGCAGGTGAAGCAGGGAAGAGAGTGGCGGTGGCCTCTGGGGTCGGGAGGCGCCTGAAGGGAGGCCAGTGGAAAGTACAAGGGCACAGGCTCGGGTGCAATGTGCCGGGGCCTGAGGACAGCAAGGAGGCCGGTGCTGCTGGAAGAGTGCGAAGGGGAAGGAGGGGAAGAGTGCTGGGTTCCAGGGAGCCAAGCCGAGGGGTGGAGGAGCCCTGAGCAGGGGGCGCCAGGCCCAGGGACTTGTTGGTAGAGTAAGGCTGGCTTTTTCTCACAGTTGGGAGTCATTGGAAGGTTTGGAATAAGAGAATGATACCATCGGACTTGCTTTTAGCAAAGCCTGGAGGCTGGGCTGGGAATAACAGCAGGGGAATGTGGCATTGGCTGCTGGGGCTCCAGGAGCGGGGAGGGGGGGGGGCGGGTGCGAGAGGAGGGAGGCGGGGAGTTACAGGTGGGGGAGGCCCCCCCCCCCCCCGCCCCGGAAGGACTGCGAGGGGCAGTATAGGAAAGGAAGAGGCTGGTGGTTTGCAGACTGAGTCCATTCTGCTCAAGGATGAGTGAATGGACTTGGATTTTAGATGGATCTTTGCTCTTGGACAAGTTCACTAATATCTCTAAATAATGTCCACATCTGCCAAACATGTTGAATAATACCTATTTCATGTAATTGTTGGGAGAATTAAATGAAACAGTAAATATAAAGTGCTCAGCACTATGTCTAATACATAGAAATGGTCATTAAATCAAAGTAACCAGAGGTAACGCTTTGTAAATGCTTTCCATGAGATAGACCTTCATTCATGTGACCCAGTGTTGTCCCCTCACCAACTCTAGGAGGTAGGACTGCTGTCATCCTCACCTCACAAACAAGAAAAGGAGATGCCAATTAAATGTGGGTGTTTGGGCCTGAGCCCTGGTCAGAGTTTGCACTCATAACTACTACCATGGTAACTTTTGGCTTAGGATCAAGTTTGTACAAGGAGACCACATTTTTGCATTTGAAAAACGACTCCTTCTCAATCAATGCTCTTAAAACCCTTATACCAAACTTAAAATGAACATCTTATTAATCTTTTGTAGAGGGAAAGAAACAGGCTCAGAGCAATTAGGTAGCTTGGCTCGAGGTCACACAGCTGGTAAACAATGAAGCTTTGGTTTTAAGCCAAGTCCAGCTGATTATTTTATTTTTCTATTTTATCAAGGTTTCTTTCTCTCTTAGGTAATAAGCATCTAATCACATTTTAAAGAGACAAATGAATTCCTGAGAAAATATTTGATGGCTACATTACCCAAGGGTAGAATGATGCCTGTACTAACTGGGTCTCCTAGCAGTTGCAAATCTAAGGGTCATATGGGAAGCGAGCTTACACAGACGTGAAAGCAGTCAGTGGAGCCCCATGGCCTCATGCGTGAGTATCTGGGGCATAGGGTTCAGGGGTGAGAGGAAGAAATTTTAATAGTTCTGTTGGAGAGAAAGAATTAAACAACTAAATAGTTGTAAGCATCTTTGCTTTCAGAAAATAAACCCAAGAAGACAGCAGCATTAAGTTGTCAGAATCTCCCCATAAAAAGCTGAAGCATGAAAACATGTGGGCACAGTGTCCCTATGCAATGGTCAGTGGGCCCCTTTCCTGGTTGCCACCCTAGACTATAATTCTTAATCTGGGGTGAGAGAGGAGGAAAGAGGAGTCAAGGATTCTGCAGCTTTTAGAAGTTCTAAATGTTATTCATGTGCATAAGAAATTGAGAGCACAGCACATATGAAGATTATTTCCATCCATCCATCCATCCATCCAACCATCCATCCATCATCCATCTCTTAATCCATATGTCCATCCATCCACATATACATCTAACATGTTTTTAGTGCTTTTTAATACATTTAATTTTTATAACAATCCCAGGGAAATAACTCTTTGAGGTAGATACCCTAATTAAATTGCAACAAAGCTGAGTTAGGATTTGAACTCAGGCAATCTGACTTGATAGACTTATTTTTTAAGCACTAGGCTATGTTTCCACCCAATGTTGTTGAGCGAACAAATTAGTGAATAAATGATACAATTCTACCTTTATGTGTTATTTACCTTTTAATAAACAAAGCAGCAAGTCAGTGGCAAGAAGCCAAGCACCTGAGTCAGCCAGAAGTCTGTTAAATTCCAGCACCATGACTTACTAGCTGATAAGTATATAAAACCTCTGAGTGGGATTCACAGGATCATCTTGAAGCGTTGCTATGCAGCACGAAATCTAAGAATGCTGTCAATCTAGCAGCTGTCCTTGTGAGTGCACACCCAGGAGAAGCTTGTGCTCGTGCACAAGGAGACACACACAGACATTTTCACTGCACTATTTTGGGACACTGACTGCATCAAGAAGAGACTTATGTGCTCATGCAATTGATCACAGGGGTTAAGATGATTTCAGAGGTGAATTCCAAAAGCTCGTTGAGAGGAAAATACGGTAGAAGAATAATACATTCATATATAAGTTTTACAAACAAAAAATATATATTGTTTATACAAAACAGAAGACAGATACAGAACAAGCTGATGGTTGCCAAAGGGGAGGAGGTTGGGGATATATATGTATATATATGTATGTATATATGTGTATGTATGTGTATTTATAGATACAAGCATATGTGGTAAAATTATGAAAACATGTCTGGGGAAGGAAAACACCAACTTCAGGTAGATTATTTATAGGGAGAGATGGGAAGTACAAAGGTGATTTCAACTTATTCTATAAAATGTTACTACATTACGAAAAAGTATTTGAAACAAACATAGCACAATATTAAGATGCCTTAAATCTGAGTAGAAGGTGCTTGAGTTCATCTATATTATCTCTTTTATTTTTGCATGTTGAAATAATCCCCAAAAGGTGTGTTTTTATTGATTTTTTTTTAGAGAGACAGGTGTGTGTGTGTGAGAGAGAGAGAGACAGAGAGACAGAGAGAGAGACAGAGAGAGAGAGAGAGAGAGAGAGAGAGAGAGAGAGAGAGAGAGAGAGAGAGAGAAACTTCAGTGGTGAATTGCCTCCCATACCTGTCCTGACTGTTGAATGGGAAGATACTCCAAACAATTAAGCTACCCGTCCAGGGCCCAAAATATGTTGTTTTTTTTAAAAAAATATTTTTATTGATTTCAGAGAGGAAGAAAGAGGGAGAGATAGAAACATCAATGATGGGAGAGAATTATTGAGCGACTGCCTCCTACACAACCCCTACTGGGGATCAAGCCTGCAACCTGGACATGTGCCCTGACTAGAACCAAACTGTAACTTCCTGGTTCATAGGTTGACACTCAACCACTGAGCAACATTGGCTGGGTGCAAAATGTTGTGTGTTTTTTAAAGATGATATATGCAAAGTGCCAAGCACAAGGCCTTAATAATTAATAGCTATTAATTGAATCAAGACAGTCAAACTATAAAAGTACTGGTTAAGGAGAAAATAGCAATAGTTTAATCAACAAGCTTTGCCCAAACATAAAATTTAAAACGAACTGAGGCGGGCCCGTTGGAAGGAAGGAGAGTGAGGCTGCGTTGACGGGAAGGAAATAGAAAAGTCTAGCTTTAAAAGATGGCCTGGCTACCACAGTGGCCTCCTGATTGGAATTAAAAATGATTAGGCCGCTGTGGTTGAGTGGGCTACACGCTGACCAATGGCTCACAAAAAGTGACATGAGCCACTTAGAGGCTGAGCCGGTGGCTCCCTCTCTTCCTCGCTCTAAAATCAATAAAAAGCATATCCTCGGTGAGGATAAAAAAAGATTAGGACATTACGGGGACTGGTACTATTTCATTTACCATATTTGCCAGCCTCTTTCATGGCAAAGGTTAATTTCAAGGATGCCAGAGTGTATGTGTTCTGTCTGTGTTTATGCACAGGAATATGATTATACAGGGAGGCTGAATTTCGGCCTCTTTCCCACGCTGTAAGTCACATGGCTTTGATTATAAAATTCAGACCTACACACCGATTCCCCATTCGAATTACACTTTTCCACAACAACCAAATTGGACACCACAGGCGGAATGTTCAGACTAGACCTACGTGGGGGAATGGAAGCTGCTTGGTGCTGCCGCTCCATTAAGGAAGGACAGACTGAGAAACACGAACAGCAATTTGAAGAGCAGGAGCGTCTGTCCTTAACTTGGTGTTTTTCAAGCTGCGCAACAACGGCTCAAAAACACGTTTGAACCATCCAGACACTGATCTTGTTGGTCTTAAAAATGACATCTTAGTTCCCGGCCATAAAATTGCAGCCTTTGGTTAAACCCAGAAAAGGTGGAAGTTACTTTTTCTTGGTAATAAGTGGACTCATATTTCATTTATCAGCCGAGTTTTTTTTCCTTCCTGTAAGTGTAACTACTAGCAGCTGACTCCATGGCTACCCATCCCTTCTTCGGAGAGTAGAATCTGGTTGGAAGGCCGCCCTGCTAGCCAGGCCATCTTTCAAAGCTAGAGTCTTCTACTTCCCTCCTGTCCATGCACCCCCTCTCCTTCCTCCTGGCCCCACTACAGTCCAGGCTTCCGTTCCAGCATGGGGGGGTGGGGAGGGAGGGGGGAGCGGGCAGGCACTTGTAGATGGTGCTGTGTCTTAACTCCCTCTGGGAATTGCCCTGCCTGAGGAGAGCTGCCTAGTCCAAGGTCACACGGCCTTCTCAAGGGCAGCCCACCTCCAATGAGGGGTTGACTCAGAAGAGGGGAAGACCCAGCCCTTTTGTCCAACTGGGGACAAGTCGCAGTCTCGGAGCTACCCATGAGGTCAGCAGAGGCCTTTGCTGAGCTGAGTGGCAGCCTGGCTTCTCCTCTGCTCAGCCCTCGCCCTCCCTCCCCTCCCTGTTCCCTTCTACAGGCCTCAATCCTCGGAGTAAACGCCCTCCTGCTAACCTCCAGGTCAGCGCCAGCTTCCTGAGGAACCAGAGCTGCATCAGCATTCATGCTGCTCACACAGGAGCGCGTTCCCTGGCCGCTGTGGTTGAGTGGGCTACACGCTGACCAATGGCTCACGAAAAGTGACATGAACCACTTAGAGGCTGAGCTCTTAGCAGCCAGTGCAAAGGCCCAAAGGGCTCTTCACTCTCTTCATGGCGACTGGCAATGTTCAGGAGTGTTCTGTGAGCCTGAGTGACAGTGAGCAGCAGAGCTTACACTAACTGTGATTGAACAGGTAGTATAAACCAAAATAACCCTGTATTGTTTTAAGCCACTAGGATCCTGAGGGCTGTTAGTTGCCATAGCAAAACCTAGCCTATCCTGATGAATAAATATTCCTCATTGCGCAGCCTCCCCTTGCCCTCCCCTTCCCACCTGCACTGTGCCACCCCTCCCGAGTCTATCCCTGACACTGTTACTGCCATCAATGCCATTCTCAACTCACCTCCCCCTCCCAAAGTTCTAAAAAAAACCCATCAAAATCCTAATTTAAAATACAGGATCCATCAAGTTCAGATATCATTCTCAAACAACAGTTCTTTGTTTGCCTGTCTCTCTCTCCCCAACAGCCTTAAAAAACCCTATAATCCCTCAAAGCCCCGTCTCCCAAGCTGGAGTGCCCTCTGCCTTCCTTCATGTGCCCACTCCTCTTGTCTTTTAAACCTCAACTGGGGCTCCTGTCCGACTAGACCCCTCCCCCGGCACCTGAAGCATTCTGGGACCAGCTTTTCCACAGAGCCTGATTTCCTTACCTGCCTCCCCCACTTGACAATACATTCCTTGAGAAGGGCAAGAAAAATGTCTATTTTTAGCTTTGGGTGGCTAACACTTTGGTACAGCAAGTGGGATGTGAGGAACACTTGGTGGTTTTTAGATACAAATAAAAGGACAAATGAATGAACCAATCTATAACTCAATATTATACTATGTTAGTACAGTTAGTACAGTGTTCCACAAGGTACATATAAACCGAGCACTCGTCATTTGTTTATTAATTTCCTAGTGACTAAGTTTTTCATGAGAAAAATCTTCCATATTCCTTCAAGTTCTGGGTTTCTATTATTGAATTCTGGACTTTTCATCCTCTAGCATTCTCTGACCAACACATTGGGGTTTTTTTTGTGTGTGTTTTTTTTCCTATTCCAGGGATTGGCAAGCTCTTTCTGTAAAGGGCCTGATAGTAAATATTTTTGATTTTGTGACCAATACAATCTTTGTCTCAGCCACTCAGCTCTGTCACCATAGTGAGGAAGCATCCATAGACAACATGTAAAGGAATGAGCAGGACTATGTGCCAATAAAACTTTATTTACCAACACAGAAGGCAGGTCAGTTTTTTCCTGTGGGTCATAGTTTGTCGGCCCCCATCTAGTCTATATAAGTCAGAGGACGCTGGAGAGTGCAAGTTGGGGCAAGCAAAGTGCACATGGTTAGAAATGCACACAGGCCACTGAATGCTCAGTGAGAGACTGTCCTTGGGGAACTTGGTCTTTCCCATCCAATGTGGTGGGATGCAAAGCTCAGGTGTTAGCAATTTATGAATCATCAGAGTCTTGCACATAAAGAGGTTATCCCTTTACTGTATGCTGCCTGTGGCCTCCTAGATTTTATGTATAGGCTTAAAGAACACTGATGAACAAAATGGATCCAGAGACATGGAAGCATGGAATAGACTGACAAATCTCAGAGGGGAGGGGGGAACAGAAGAGATTCACCAAAGATCTTATATGCTTACTAGAGGCCCGATGCATGAAGATTTGTGCAAGAATGGGCCTTCCTTCCCCTGGCTGCTGGCATGGCCTTCACTCTGGCCAGAGCCACCTTTCCGCCTTCCCATGCTGCCCAGAGGCCTGGAGCAGCTGGGGTGGTGCAGAAGGCCTGCATCATCCCGCCCCACCCCTGGCCACTCATGTATGCAAATTAACCCACCATCTTTGTTGGGTTAATTTGCATACTCACTCCTGATTGGTTGGTGGGTGTCACAAAGGTATGGTCAATTTGCATCTTACTCTTTTATTAGTGTAGATATGTATAACCCATGGACACAGACAATAGGGTGGTGAAGACCTTGTGGGGGGGAGAAGGGGAGAGAGTAAGAGGGGGTCAATGGAGGAAAAAGGAGGGCATCTGTAATAATTTCAACAATAAAGATAAATTAAAAAAAGAAAATGTGGGCCTACTGTGCAGAACACAAGTCCAAATGCCCAAGGTCCACACTATGTACACTGTTGTGGAAATTCCAATCTCTTACTAAACACCATCACATGCTAAGATGGGAATTCAGTGTCCAGAGAACTACTCTCACTTATGGAAACAGTGGTAATACCCATAGCTGCCCTTTGTCAAGTACCTTCCACGGGTCTGCTGTTAAGTCATTTACATAACCAATAAACTAACATTTATTGAGCATCTGCTTGTACCAGGCACGTGCTCGGTGTTAATGTATGTTATCTTATGGATTTCCCACTACCCACAGTGCAGGTACTACAGCTCTCCCCTCTCACCCGGGAAGAAGTGGGGTGCAGGAAGGGAGAGCAATTTGCTCCCGGTCAGTGTTGCTCAAGGCTGAGTCCATAGCCTCTGCCACGTTCTGCTCCGCACTCTCTGTCAGCTGCCTGCCTCAGGGGAGCTGACCCAGCCTCTTGCTGTCACTTGAATATCCCGGATTCTGTCCGGATTGCCTCCTGCTGGAGGCGATGACTCCATTCCGGGTTTGTAGGAAATGCTACCTTTGAGACCTTGGGGAGGAAAAGAAAACTGAATCCCAAGTCACAAACCGAGGGCTTTGTTAGAACACGCCACCCTTACACAAAGCAGAGCATGGATATTTTTAAACAACCTTCTCCCATCGTTTTCCACCTTAATTGCTGGTTAAACCTAATTAACAGCTATAATGCAACCCATCCAGGCAAGATATAAACAGGATAGATATATGGTGGACAAGCCAGCTTTTCAAATTTAGCCCGAAATTGAAGGTGACTGTCCCATTTCTGCAACTTTAACCTAATTCAAAGCTTCACTTACAAGGTAAGTCTTTGCTTAAGGGAGCTCAGTGCAGCTTCAGCCTGTTTTTCACTTAGTCTCATTACTACAGGAACGCCTTATAGCTAATATTCTAATTATTCATGGTTATTGGCAAATTAAGGCCCTTGCCTCTCTAATATCCAGAAGAGGAGGAAGTGTTCAATTCCAAAGAAATCATGCCTTCCTGGGGCAGCCAGCCAGGCAGTGATGTTGCTGCCAAACCCTTATGAATAGGCGAGGGATCTTATTTCACTTATAGTATATGAATAAACAGAACCCCGGGGATGGCAAGTATTTCATGGAATGGATATCTCCCGCCCCACCCCTGTTTCTCTCTAGAGTTATTGAGGTCTGGATTTTCTTACAAACAAAACAATTCAGATGAGAAGCAAGAAAAATGACACCTTTTTATTATCAAGATGATAAAAAATTTGGTTTAGTAAAATATGTAACTTGGTGCTTCCCGTTCTGGTGTGTGTTTCCAGTTCATATGCCAGAAAGCGGGCAGTACAATGGACTCCCCTCTAGGGCTTAGAATTCATAATGATGGGACAACAATACGGATCTCCTAAGGAGAGGGTCCTACCTCCTTAACTCAAATGACTTACAAATGTATTTGTGCATGGATCTTTGTACTATCTTGAAAAATAACTAGTTATTTTACTTAAAGAGCTCTAGATTTGAGAGGCGAATACCGCAGGTGCAGCCGACATTGCCAACTGCATCTCAACCAAGCACTGACCCTCCCTCCATTTGGCAACTGTGTGCTCTGGGGGCCAACCTCACTCCCAACTTCAAAAATGGGTCCGCTCCTCCATGGGCCTAACCAATCAACATAATTCAGTGTTTCTCAACGATTTTATTCATTATCACCCTCTTAAGAAGCCTGTTTAAATTTTTTTGTTAGCTAGTTCCCTTACCCCATATTCTAATGTCTCCAATATACTGTACATCTGTTTATGTATAGCTGTGCTGTTTGTATAAAAAGAGTACTGTTTTTGCTCCCTCCTAGTCTCAACAAACTATTTTGCCTTTTGGGGCCCGTATCACTCTCATTGAGAATGCCTTCATTATAAGTCTATTCCCTGTGCCAACCAGTGCATGGCACTGGGGGTGGGCACAGACCCTCAGTTGACCCATCAGAGTACAAAGTGGAAGTTTTTGTGATAGTTGGTTCACCAACTATGAGGAATTCTCTTTCTCTCTGGGAGGCTTGATATGTGAAACTGCTATGGCTCTCTGCTCTCCTGAGGAGAGAAATCAGCTGGGGATAAAGCCAGCACACAAACAGGACAGGCTGACAGAGGCTGGGGAGCAAGCAGGTGTCCTGATCAGACCATACCTGACGTTCCTGCTACTGCCAGGCTGTTCAGTTGCATCCACAGTCCCTTCTTTTCATGTTGTAGGTTAGTTGCCTTGGGTTTCCTATTATAATACAGGAATTCTAACCGATAGAACAGCTCCTTGTTGAATTTTTCCTGAACTCCAGGCACTGCGCTAAATAGCTTCCGTGTTATTTCTCTTCACGATGTCTGTGATTAGTACTATCACGTTTCCGTTTTATAAACGATGAACCTGAAGCACAGTGAGATGAAGTAACTTTCCCACGGTCATATGGGCAGAGGTAGGGTTATCCCTATACCTATAATACCCGGAGCTGAAGGTATTAACCACTTTATTTTACTTCTTTTCAGTCCCATACAATTAAAGTCACTATTTTCTTGCTTGGCATTTCAAAGGCATTAGAGAAAATGATATTTTGTTGCTAACAATGAACTTTGTTGTGCAATGAAGAAATCTATGGTTCTCCAAAATTTTAAAGTATGTAAAAAATCTTATTTCTCCAAAGACACAGACAACTTTAAACTTGAGGATCATTTTCTACTTATGAGTAATAAAATGGGCATCAAGATGGTCTTTCTTGTCATTATGAAGGGTATTATTAGCTCAGTCACCATCCATTTTACAGAAGGGAAAACTTATAGTTCAGTAGATTAGTCCTTCAAGTTGCTGTTCTGCATTAAACATTATTGATCAGCCTTATAAAGAACCCAGGGGGGCTCAGGTTTCTGGAACCCTCATTTTTGAGTTGGTCACTAATAGTATAAGAGATAATCCATAAGTCCCTGAATGCTTGAAGACACAGGCATGAGGGCTGTCTGATTGGCTACAAGACTGTGTTCTCCTTTTGAAAGTTTATCCAATATTGAAAAGCAAACCCAAAACTATTCCGGGGTTACCTGTCCTACAGACCAAACTGAACAATGGTTTCCCCAAAGAGGAAAAGGCTGAGAGGCAGACATACCTCTGGCTCCAGACCCAGGTGCTGTGTGCCGTGTGGCCAGACGGGACACAGCCACAGCTCCACGACACTCTCAACCCCACAAGTGGCCCCGATCCTCAACCTGGCTTTTGGATTCTTTCAAAATGCAAGGCATTGCAGACACATTATCCAAAGCAGGAGTCGTGGAAGCACAAAGTAAAAGTTCCTCACACTTGAATAAGGACCACACAGATGTCAAGGCTGACGAGGGGCACCAACTTTAGATGCCCGCAGTTTAATTGCCGGCGCTGGTCTCTCCCTTTGCTCGATGATGGAGGACCAGGCTAGTCGCAACCAGGTGCCTGGTCACAGATAAGACTGGTGGGGCGAGATGTAGATTATGGCCACCCTGGGAATGGGGCCGGCCAGGGGGTTCAGGAACTGCTAAAGAGCTATTCACACCCCAGGAAAGAAAGTGGTGCTCTACTCCTGGAATAAACACCACGTAGAATCTCCTTAAATGCAATACAGGTTTTTTTAAACCTCAAAGATAGTAACAACCAAAGCACAGGACTTTGAAATCCACAAACAGCTGTTTTAAAAAACCCAGGGAAGCTGTGGTCCCACAGAGGATGTGCGGTCTCCTAGTTGATGAAAGTTGCTGCATTTTTGCCCGCAAGAGGGGGGCCAGCAGAGAAACACAGAGGCTGTCTTCTGTGCCGGTGAGTAAATCCAAACCTAAGCATTTCCAGGGCAGCCCGGCCACCCCCTCCCCAGCCCTCAGCCTCCTGCAGAGCCCCCATGTCTGCCCTGCCTTCCAAAGGCTGCAGATACAGAGCCAGCCTTCCTGGCTCTGCCTGCGAGTTGGGTCGCCTGATGGAAAACTGAAATGAAACCGAAGGGAAGAATGCAAGCCCACTAACGCCGACGACACAAGCGCGAAAGCGCTGCTCCTGAAGCAGAAAGGAACCACCTGCAGGTCCAGGTTCAAAGCCACAGCGTCTCCCCCACGGCCAGCCAGCACCCGCAGTACAACCAATGTCCGCAAGCCGGCCGGCGCCGTGCGCCCCGGGCCACGGGCATCCCTAGCTGTCACCCCGCGCCCCGCGCCATGGGCATCCCTGGCTGTCAGGCAGCAGCCACACGCTGCTGGCGTCTGACCGCGAGCCCAGCAGCTCCTGGAGTTTAGAGCGAGGTGGCAGGAGAGGGTCAATCCCACAGGTGCAGCGGCTTCCGGCGCCGGCCCCTCACCTGGTACACGGCCCGCAGTCCGCACCACGTCCGCAGCGCCTGGTGGCAAGCCCGCAGCCGCTCCGCGTACCATCTCCGCAGCGCGGACACCGTCAGGTTCCACACGAAGCGGCTGCCGCTGAACAGCAGGTCCTCCACGCCGCACGTGAACCCCGAGGCCATGCCTCGCCCGCCTCGTCCGTGCCGGCTCCGCTGCTGCCGCCTCAGCACTGGGCTCCGCCGCCGGTTCTGCCAGCAGCCGGGTCAGCCTTTCACCAAACTGGCCTCACCCCGCGCGAGCTGGCCCGGCGCCGGGGGCATGCTCGGGGTTGGGCGCGCGCCAGCCAACGGCCGCGGCTGGCACACAGGGCCCAGTGTCCCAGCCCGCTGCTGGCAGCGCCGAGCAGGCTGCGCTAAGCTCCGCCAGGCGAGCCCCCAGTGCTCCCGGGGCTCGGGCAGCCCAGCCAGCAAGGACTCCCCCTGGCGCTCCCCAGGCGTTGGGCAGGGGGGAGTGGAGCAACTCTTCGCAGAGGCAGAGGAGAGCTGCATTTCCGCGCCCTGGGCTTGCACGTCCTGCACACACACACACACACACACACACACGCGCGCGCGCGCGCGCGCGCAAACACACACTCAGGCACACCACACCAGCCCGTCTCCTGCTCAGCCTTGGGGAGCACCTTATTTTTCCCTACAGGGTCTTTGCTTGGCATCAGGTTCTGTTCACACTGATAAATATCCCTGGGCAACCACAAATGCAGTAGCAAAGGAGAGAGAGAGAGAGAGAGAGAGAGAGAGAGAGAGAGAGAGAGAGAGAGAGTCTCCCGTGCATCCCTTTGGACCCCACTCCTGGGGGAACAAATTCGAGCGTTTCCTGGGTTGGGCTGAGCCAGGAGATGAAGATTCCTGGCTCAAAGCAGCAGTGTGCGCAGCTCCAGAACCTGTCTTTGCTCCTAACTTGAGAGTCTCTCCAAAATCTACCTGCCTATTGTTGGGGCGCCGGGGAGTAGGGGTGGGGGGGGAAGTGAAGGGAGGTGGGGGAAGGAGTAGAGGGGGCGGGGTCCGGGACCTGCACCCCAGGCACTGTGACAATTCAATGCCATAGTAGGTTATGGGAAAACAAAGAGGGTTCTTGGTTTCTGGCAGGTGGCTTCCAGTTACTATTTGCTGGGAAATAGAAGCTCACAAGAGAATCCGTGGCTTGATTCTGGAAAAACCCGCACAGGCAGTTTATTCCGGACTCAAAGCTGGAGGAGACTGTTCCACCACCAAGTCACCAGACAGTTAAGTTTGCTTTTAAGAACCCCCAAGAACTGATGTCGCCCCAGGCATTTGGAAAGGGGGCTGAGAACGCCCCCACGCCACCAGTCCTATCTTCCCAGGACCGTGTGTGGGTTTCAGTCCCTGGAACTAAACCGTTCTCCTAGCAAAGCCATTGCAGCCCGGGGAGGCCGAGTGGTTCCTGAAGCCGCCTGTAAGACTATGGTCTGTATTTTCCTGGCAGCCACACCTGGGCTGTTATCGTTGCTCTTAAGTGGCGGGAAGGTAAGGCGCCAAAGCCTTTCTCCTGCACCAGCTCAGAAGCTTCCGCAGGTTATCGACAAGCAAGCAGCTTTATTTCAGGTTTCACATGTACCGCTGGAATCCTACTTCAGGTGAAACTCAGTCAAAAGAACACAAAAATCTGTCCTCAACATGCATGCTGTTTCAGAGTGACTACACTCAAGAAACTTTTAAAAGAGACTTCTTCTTTTACTACCTTTTTCTTCTTTTATTACTGATAAAATCGCCCAGGAGTGTTTGTTGAATCTGTTAATAGGACCCAAGCTCTGCGAATCTCTCTTCACAGGGAGCCTGCCCTCTGGGCTCTGGGGTTAGCATTCTGAAGATACCCTCCAGGACATCCATCGGCCAGTGTTCCCAGAACCAGAACACACCAGGTCTTCCTGCATCAAAAGAGAATAAAGTGCGGATCCTTTAAAAAGAAGGGTCGTAATTCTATGAAAAACTACTGAACTTCAGGAGAGGCCTCTCTGTCCAAGTGCATTTCTGTTTGTGATGATGCAGTGCGACTGTGCCCTCAGAAATGCTGAGCGGCCCAGGGCCCCGGGAGAAGCCCGCAACAGGCGATGGCCCTGTCTCCAGGCCCGTCCTCTCTCGACCCGCCTCCCCCTCAGGAGGGGCGCCCTGGAAACACCGTGGCCGCTACCTGCTGTGCCCAGGTCCAATGTCAGTGCTCAACTCCAACCTCAGTCATTTCCACGCAGCGTTTCCAAAGTCAGTGCTTACACTGTTTTCTAGAAAACGGGATGTGGTAAAATATGGGTTCTCAAAGTGCAGTCCCGGAACCAGCAGTGTTAGCAACGTCACCTGGGAACTTGCTTGAGATGCTAGTCCTCAGGCTGCTCCAGAAGCAGCAACCAGGGCATTAGGTCAGGGGCCTGGATTCTCATGCAGCCTCTGGGGTTCCTATTTGAGCGAGAGTTTGAGAACCGCTGTTGTAGGCATGATATTTAGGAGGTGAGTTTCCTAAGAGATGCATCTGACGCCAACCCCAGCTCTGGAAGCCCTGTGGGCCTTGTGCAAGCTCTTCAAACCCACAAGCTTCCGTACCCTCGTCTATAAAGTGGGGATGACATCAGAACTCACTCCATAGGATTGGGGGACGATGGAATAAAATATTCTGAGTAAAATTAGCGTAGTGGGGGCAAAGGGTAAGCACTCAAAGAAACAAACTGCCGCCGCCAATGCCATCAGGGACTGTTTCATTCCTCAGTAGTCAGATAAAATGGTATAAGTAAAATGTGTTTTGTTCCGTTTTTGAATTTCCACTAATTTTCTATATCTGCTTTCCTACCCCTTTCTGGGTGTTGGGTGTTAAAGCTGGTGTTGACTTGTTTGGAGGAGGAGTTCTGCCAATCTTGTTCCAGTTCCCGAAAGCCATTTGAAGCTTGATTGTTCCCACCACGCCAAACTCTCCTGGGACTCCGAGTCCTGTGTTCAAAGCTGGTGCAAGGCAGAAACACACCTTGTCCCGCCCCCATCAACATTGACCCTGGTCAGACAAGCAGCCGTCCTCCCTGCAGGAGCCGCTGAAGCTCTAGGACAGGTGATGTTAGAAGGATGGGGGGTGTTAGAGGGACGGGGATGTCAGAGGGACGGGGGTGTCAGAGGGATGGGGGGTGTTAGAGGAATGGGGGATGTTAGAGGGATGGGGGGTGTTAGAGGGACGGGGATGCTAGAGGGATGGGGGATGTTAGAGGGATGGGTGATGTTAGAGGGCTGGGGGATGTTAGAGGGCTGGGGGGTGTTAGAGGGCTGGGGGTGTTAGAGGGATGGGGGTGTTAGAGGGATGGGTGATGTTAGAGGGATGGGGATGTTAGAGGGATGGGGGTGTTAGAGGGATGGGGGATGTTAGAGGGATGGGTGATGTTAGAGGGATGGGGGTGTTAGAGGGATGGGGGATGTTAGAGGGATGGGGGATGTTAGAGGGATGGGGTGTTAGAGGGATGGGGGATGTTAGAGGGATGGGGGATGTTAGAGGGATGGGGTGTTAGAGGGATGGGTGATGTTAGAGGGATGGGGTGTTAGAGGGATGGGGGTGTTAGAGGGATGGGGTGTTAGAGGGATGGGGGATGTTAGAGGGATGGGGGATGTTAGAGGGATGGGGTGTTAGAGGGATGGGGGATGTTAGAGGGATGGGGGATGTTAGAGGGATGGGGGTGTTAGAGGGATGGGGGATGTTAGAGGGATGGGGGATGTTAGAGGGATGGGGTGTTAGAGGGATGGGGGTGTTAGAGGGATGGGGGTGTTAGAGGGATGGGGGTGTTAGAGGGCTGGGGGATGTTAGAGGGATGGGTGATGTTAGAGGGATGGGGGTGTTAGAGGGATGGGGGATGTTAGAGGGATGGGGGATGTTAGAGGGATGGGGTGTTAGAGGGATGGGGGTGTTAGAGGGATGGGGGTGTTAGAGGGATGGGGGTGTTAGAGGGATGGGGGTGTTAGAGGGATGGGTGATGTTAGAGGGATGGGGGTGTTAGAGGGATGGGGGTGTTAGAGGGATGGGGGATGTTAGAGGGATGGGGGATGTTAGAGGGATGGGGTGTTAGAGGGATGGGGTGTTAGAGGGATGGGTGATGTTAGAGGGATGGGGGTGTTAGAGGGATGGGGGATGTTAGAGGGATGGGGGATGTTAGAGGGATGGGGTGTTAGAGGGATGGGGGATGTTAGAGGGATGGGGGTGTTAGAGGAACAGGGGGGTGTTAGAGGGATGGGGGTGTTAGAGGAACAGGGGGGTGTTAGAGGGACTGAGTGGGGGGCAGTGGAACCCAGGTGTGTAGTGTGGAGGAAAGGACGACCCAAGTGTGGCATCGTTCCTAAATGGACTAGCCACGTGGGACATGCCAGATCCCAGACACACCAGTGAAATTGGTCTGAAATCCCAGTGGAGAGACCGAAATCGACCAGCTTCAGAGTTCTCTTGCTTTTTCTTTCTTTGCATTTAGGACGAGGAGTGTCCTCCTTTCTAGCACTAGAGTTCCCTGCAGCACACTGCCGCCCCCTGCTCCCGGGGGCTCGCAGGGCTGCTCAGTGCGGCACCGGCAAGCCCGGGGAGTTCTGCCAGAGACCACCAAGGCCAGCCCGGGGAGTTCTGCCAGAGACCACCAAGGCCCCGCGTCCCCTGAGCGCCCTGCAGCTAGGAGCCAGGTCACCCCGAATCCAGAAAAAGACGCCAGCGGCAACCGGCAGCTTCCAGGTCCCCTCTGACCATCAGCAGACAGAGCCCACCTAATGCCGTGGACGTTTTAAAATGCGCTTACACACCTGGGAAGCCAGCGTGCCCAACTCTAAAGACCAGGAGCGTCTGACATGGGGCTGGCGGGAGATGAAGAGCAGGTCTGGGTCAGTGGCTCTCACCAGGGCCTGTCTGCACCCCCTCCCTCCCCCCCCACCCCGCCCCCGGCACTTGGCAATGTCCGTAGATATTTTTGGGACTTGGAGGTTCTCCTGGTGTCTAATGAACAGAGGCCAGGGGCGCTGCCCGACATCCTACAATGCCCAGGACAGTCCCACGACAGGAGAGAGTCTCCCGAAGGCCCACAGCGCAGAGACCGAGGAGGCCGCCCGTGCGCACTGCACTCTGCTCTTCCTCTGCCGCTCCCCTGGGAAACGCTCCTCCCTCCCAGTGATGTTCCTCCCCAAAGGAGACTGCGACGAAGGCAGCGCTCACGCTATGACTGTGCTCATGCAACCAAAGCCCCAGCAAGAACCGGGAGGCCGGTTCCATGCCTTTTCGAATATCTATCATAGAAACGAGGATAGGGACTTTCACCATAAGCCACTTAATAGTTTGTGACTTCAACTTCCAGTTTTATTATTTCTTTTGAATTTGATGCTCCTGGGTGGGGGTGCAGCTCCCTGTGCCCTGAAGGAGACTCCGTGCCCTGGGTACGATGCTGGGCACCAGGCTGCAGGGTCTCCTGGCGCCGCAGGACACGAGCTCTCAGCCACTCTCTCCACCGACTGCGCAGTGAGGGGTCCGCAGGCCAGGTGCAGGGGGCAGTGAGGGGCCCGCAGGCCAGGTGCAGGGGAGCGACCCGGAGGGCCTCCCTGTGCGCAGGACCCCACGCCTGGGAAATGTGTAGCGACGGGGACCTGCCACTGCATGCGGTGGGGCCCCAGCCACCGGGACAACAGCAAGGGCACGCTTCTGAGGGCCCCATGTGGTGGCAGCCACCCCCACGCAGAGCTGCTGGGAGGGGACAGGGTCTTATTCATATTTGTTTCTTCGGTGACTGGCACATAGCAGGCGATCAATACATGCTGATTGAACCGACAGATGAATGACTCCTTGTCTCCAGAGAGAATACAGAAAGCAGCCCATCCATCCCCAAAATACACTCTCCCAGTCACTGAAATGGTGCCTGCGTCTTCCCTCCATGCCAGGAGGGCTGAGTCTGGGGGATGCACATGACTAAACAGCAAGGTCTCTGTCTGGGGGTGGGGCGGGGGGCGTGGGAGCAGGGACACAAGGAGCCGCCCTGCTGCACGGGCTGTGGCAGGACCCGCGGGACCTGGGAGTGTGACAGGGCCGCGGAGAGGAGGCTGAGCAGGCGGCGCTGGCCTACAGACTAGGGCTTTAGGGCAAGAGGGGTGGGATTCGTGCACTTGAGAGAAAAGCGCAGGAGGGGTGTTTGGGAAGCACTGGGGCTAGAAGCCCAACTGGGAGCTCCAGGCGGGAGAAGAAGGGCCTACGGTGGATGGTGGAAAGGTACCCCCTTGAAAGCAAGCACCTCTGTGGCCGCTGGTCAAGCTGCCCAGTGGGCAGAGGGGTCTGCAGGGACTTCGCCTTCCACATCAGGCCCAGGGAGGAGGCAGGAGGGCTTGTGGGGAGACACGTCCCATCTCAATTCCACTTGACCAGAGGCTGGCTGGTCTGGCTCCTCCCTCCGCACCTGCTCTCTCTCCTCTTTCCTTTTGGCAGCGAGCAAGGTGCATCCTTGGGTCCTGGCCTCCAGCAGGAGATGGGAGAGAGCTGGGGAGCAGTGGGTCCTGGAGGGAGGGAGCCAGTGGGCATCGGAGCCCAGGGCCAGAGAGAGGCGTAAGCTCTGCAGCTGCCTTCATGACTTGGAACAGCTTTTTGGCATCATAAAGGGCTAAAAACACTACAAGCTAAACAATATCTGAGCACTAAGGCAGCTATCCAACTTCTATTCTTTGGCAAGCTCCTGGAAGAAAAAAAAAAAACAAGAAAAAACAAAACCTTCCCATCTTCCTCAAAACCTCCTGTGTTATTTTATTAAATCGAATTCTCTTTGCTCAAAGGAAAGAGGACAGATGCTGCCTTTATTGTATAAAGAAGTGCAAAACAGAGCAACACGGTAGACTCTGCATTGCATCCATTTTTACTAGTTAATCCACGGAGCAGATACGAAAATTCTAGCCAGAATTCCCTGGGAGGCATGAAGGCAGTGGCATGCTGGCTCCCAGGAAGCCTGCCTAGACCAGAGGGAAAGCGCTGACTCTTCTTTAAAGGAAGTTTCAATCTTGTCACTTATCTCCCACCCCCATAATTTGTCACCTAATTTACATGCACATCAATGATGACAGAAATGGTACTGCACTGGTCTTCATAGCACCCTTCATTTCTAAATTAAAGGGCAGCTTCACATACAGCATCATTGGTCCTCATGTCTCCTCCCAAGGTCCCATGGAGAAAGTTGCCACTGGCTTCATTTCATGACAAAGAAACTGAGGCATGGAGAAGCTGGGGAGTTTGCTGAAGAGCAGTGAAAATAATTTAAAAGCATTTTAAGAGGTGAGCTGATCATTTTTCAGTCCTACTTTAATTGAAAGACAAAAGGACAATTTCCTTTATAAATTACTGTTCACTTTGGCTTCATAAAAAAATGTATAGGATAGAGATGGACTTATTATTCCATTCACTGAAGGTGACAAAATACCCACCCTTTAGGTTTACCCAATTTAAGTAAGAATAAAACAACGAGAAGAAAATCTATGACAAAGTAACAATTGTTTTTAATGGGAGATGAGAGAGTAGTTACTTGACACCCAGTGGATCTTCACTGCTATACAAGTAATGATAAAAGAAAAATGAAAAGATATATGAGAAAATTTGACTCTTCAATGATCCACCCTTCCACGGATGTGCAGATAACTGCAGTAAAATGAAAAACTAAAATCAGCCAAGATCAATGCCTTGCAAAGTGGCAAAAACTCTCAAGGCCAAATATACTCTGGCTGTCAAACAAACATGGGCAATCTATACTAATAAAAGCCTAGGTGGCCCTCGTGCCCTCATGCCCTCATGTCATCACAAGATGGCTGCCCCCACGTCGTCTCAAGGTGGCCACCACAAGATGGCCACCACAAGATGGCTGCCACAAGATGGCTGGCAGGGGAGGGCAGTTGTGGGCAATCAGGCCTGCAGGGGAGGGCAGTTAGGGGTGACCAGGCTGGCAGGGGAGGGCAATTGGGGTGATCAGGCAGGCAGGCAAGTGATTAGGAGCCAGCAGTCCCAGATTATGAGAGGGATCCCAGATTGGAGAGGGTGCAGGCTGGGCTGAGGCACACCCCCTCCAGTGCACAATTTTCGTGCACTGAGCCTCTAGTAAGTTATAAAAATAGATCATTTTCCCATTACTACTAAAAGAATACAGAACATTTGGAAAGCCTGTTGCTAGGAATTTCAACTATTTGGCCCTTAACAGCAAGAACGAAATAAAAGCAAAGCAGCATTAAAAAAAGGGGGGGAGGGGGATAAAAGTATTTCTTATATTTTGCTATCCTAAAATTAACTTAAAGTTGACAGTAATAATATATTGTTCTCAACTACTAAATGAATGTCTATGAGAAGATAAAGAAGACAAAATCAGCATGCTACAGGCTCAAGACCTATGGCCATTTTATAAAGTTGAGAACACAGTTGTGTATTCTTCAGACCAAGAGTTCAGGCAGCTCCTAGCAGGGTTTGAAAGGAATGAACAAAAGAACTATGATCTTGTCTTGACTCCATAACAGAAAAAGAAAACAGGATTTCACTTGGGACAGAGTTGGCACCAAAGAAATGTATGGTAGACCTCCTCACCCTAAAAAGTTTCCATTAGTGCCCGGCTGGTGTGGCTCAGTGGTTGAGCATTGACCTATGAACCAGGAGGTCACGGTTCAATTCCTGGTCAGGGCACATGTCTGGTTGTGGACTCGATCCCCAGTGAGAGGTGTGCAGGAGGCAGCCGATCAATGATTATCTATTATCATTGATGTTTCTCTCTCTCCTTCTCCCTTCCTCTCTGAAATCAATAAAAGTATATTTTTAAAAGAGTTTCCATTATTATCTCACTTTGGTGGCCTTACAAATAATCTTGGTTTCTTCTTTGAATGTTTATATATTTTGGTAGATAGTGTTGGTTACCTATCCATCCGCATTCCCCACCTTGTCAGAGACTGATTTTGTGGGTGACCATTTTCCATGCCTCCAGGAGAAACTATGATTGGTCTGAGGGAAGGCATAACACCTCATTCTGGAAATAAGATAGAAAACAAAGCATTCTAAAGAGTTTTGAAAAAGATTTCCTTCTTTGAAGGGATTAACAACATGAGAATTTTGTGAACATATTCCTTGATTCCTGCTTGAGATGGTGTTGTTGGAAGATAATACTTTGAGCTATAATAGGCGTCTCGTGTTGACAGCAGAGACAGAAGAAGAGAGGATGGTACAAGTCTGGCTCTTTGATGACACTTAGATGTCAACCCAACCAGGGAGTAGCTAACTTTTGGTGACTTGTAATGGGATGTGAACAATAGATGGCCCTACATAGTTTAAGCTGATATTAGTTGGATTTTTTTTACTTTCAATAGATCACATTTCAAAACTTACTACAAAGCTACAGTAATCAAGACAGCATGGTACTGGCATAAAGATAGATAAATGAGTCAATAAAATAGAATAAATAAATCCTTACACTTATGGTTGTCTCATTTTTAACAAGAGTTCCAGCCAGGTGCAAAAGAATGAGTCTGTACTCCTATCTCACACCATATAAAAAAAATTAACTCAATGGAGATCAAAGAATTAAAGCAAGAATTAAATCTAGAAAATTCTTAGGAGAAACATCATTGTATATCTTTGTGACATTGGGTTAGGCAATGGTTTCTTAAATATGCTAGGAAAAGCATAAGTAAAAAAAGAAGAAAATAGATAAACTGGACTTTGTCTAAATTAAAAACATTTCTTTTTAAAGAATACCATGAAGAGAATGAAAAGACAAGCCACTGGGAGAAAATAAATGCAAATCTTATATATGATAAGGAACTTCTATCCACATTATATAAAGATTTACAACTCAATCTTAAAAAGACAAATAGCTCAATATAAAAATGGATTTAAATATAGATTTCTTTAAAGCAGATACACAAATGTCTAATTAGCTGATGAAAAGATGCTCAATATCATTAATAATTAGGGAAATTCAAATAAAACCCTCAATAACACACCACTTCACACTCACTAGAATGGCTATCATCAAAAAGGCAGACATAACAAGTGTTGACAAGGGTGTGGAGAAACTGAAACCCTTATATGTTACTGGAAATAATGTAAAAATAGTTCAGTCATTGAAAACATTGGTGATTTCTCAAAAGGTTAGGCATTGTATCACCATATGACTCACCAATTCCATTCCTAAGGATATATACCCCAAAGAAGTGACAACTGGTGGGTTTTTTTGTTTGTTTTACTCCTCACACAAGGATATGTTTTCTTCATTGATTCTAGAGAGAGAAGAAGAGAGAGGGAGAAAAAGAGAGAGGAGCATCGATCGGTTGCCCCCTGAATGTGCCATGACCAGGAATTGAACCCTCGATCCTTCCATGCATAGGACGATTCTCCAACTAACTGAGCCACACAGGCCAGGGCAAAAACCTGTGTTTTTTGTTTTTTTAAAAAACTTGTCTACAAATGTTCATAGCACCACTATTTGTAATAATCAAAAGGTAGAAACAACTCATATGCCTATCAGCTGATGAATAGACTAAAAAAAGTGGCATATCAACGTCATGTAGTATTATCCTATATAATAAAAGCCCAGCGACTGAAACGGCGGAATGACCAGAATGACCAGAGACCAGAACAACCATGGCCCCTCACCCCGGCCAGCAGCACCCCACTGAGTGGTTAGGGGCAATCAGGCAGGCAGAGGCAGTTAGGAGCAATCAGGCAGGCAGAATGCTTAGGGGCGATCAGGTAGGCAGAGTGCTTAGGAGTGATCAGGCAGGCAGAGGCAGTTAGTGACCAGCAGTCCTGGACTGCAAGAGGGATGTCCAACTGCTGGTTTAGGCCCAATCTGGGATCCCTGTGGGATTGGGCCTAGACCAGCAGTCAGACATCCCCCGAGGGGTCCTGGATTTTGAGAGGGTGAGGCAGGCTGAGGGACCCCCAGCTCCGTTCACAAATTTTGTGTACTGGGCCTCTAATCCTACATAATAAAAGGGCAATATGCAAATAGACCGAACGGTGAAATAACCAGACAACCGAACAACCAGTTGCTATGGCATGCGCTGACCACCAGGGGGCGTGTGTGGAACATGGCAGGCGTTGGCCACAGCAGGATGGTGGAGCAGGTGAGCAGGGGCACCAGACCAAGGCAGGGCACCGGTTGCTGTCATTGGGGCGAGCCTCTGGTAGTTACTGAAAATTCTTTGTTCCCACGTGCCATGGTCCCGCATGGCACTTGCACCTGCTGCCGGCACCGATCCCAATCACTTGGTGCCATCAGTGGGTGTGAGAGGCAGCTGCCAGCCCGATCGCCCCTGAGGGCCTCTCCACCTCCCCCTGCTCCTGAGTGGCAATTGGGGCAGCAGGCGCCGCTCACACCTGCTGCTGGCACCGGCCCCAATTGCTCCGCACCATCAGCAGGTGCAAGCGGGGTGGCACCATCAGTGCATGTGAGCTGTGGGAGTGGGGCTGCTGGCAGCCAGAAGACTGGGGGCCGTGGTGGGAGGGGCCATGCAGGGGCCCAGAGGATGGGCTAAGTCCTGCCTCTGTGCCTACCACAGCCTTGCAGCCCACAGTTCCTTTCAAGGTGCATGAATTCGTGCACTGGGCCCCTAGTTTAGCAATAAAAATCAATGAAGTCTTTCCCTCTGAACATGCATCACATGAAAATTGCCTGCTTAAGGCCTGATTCTGCCACCGGGCCATAACCTCCATGAGTGCAGGGACCACTGTCTCATCACCATTGCAACCCCATCACTTAGTAGGGCGAATGGCTCACAGTGGGCACCCACTAAGCCTGTTAATTGAGTTTACATTTACATGGAAAAGTTGAACTACCCATGGCCCTACAAATGGAGAGACTTTACTCATTAAAAAAAAAAATAGGTTCAATTTAAAGGAGAGCTTGAAATTTATCGAGAGCCCAGAACAATAAAGCTTGGAACCTACTCTGGTCTAGAACAGTGGTTCTCAATGTGGGGCATATGCCCCACAGGGAGGCAATTTGAATTTCAAGGGGGGCAATTTGAGAATGAGTTATTAACAGTGATTTTTTTGCATTTCTTATGGTTTTAAGGGACTCACATATAGTATATAAATTGTGACATATTTATACATTTCAGTTCTCTATTACATGTTTAGAAACTTTGCTATTTTTCATATCACTTCATGTTATTATTTTAAAAATAATTTCTTAGTGATTTCTTCCTCAGTACTTCACGTGTCCTTTCTTTTTTTAAAAAAATATATTTTATTGATTTTTTTACAGAGAGGAAGGGAGAGGGACAGAGAGTTAGAAACATCGATGAGAGAGAAACAGTCTGCAGGCCGACGCTCTATCCACTGAGCCAAACTGGTTAGGGTTCAAGTGTCCTTTCGTTCTTTTATTTTTCTCTTTCATGGATGCCATGTTCTTTGGAAGCTTGTTTAGACCAAGTTAGTGGCCTTTTAGGCTTCCTCCATGTGAATAGGGGTTCACTTTAAAAATACATATATTTTATTGATTTTTTACAGAAAGGAAGGGAGAGGGATAGAGAGTTAGAAACATCGATGAGAGAGAAACATTGATCAGCTGCCTCCTGCACACCTCCTACTGGGGATGTACCCGCAACCAAGGTACATGCCCTTGACCGGAATTGAACCTGGGACCTTTCAGTCCGCAGGCCAATGCTGTATCCACTGAGCCAAACCGGTCAGGGCTAGAGGTTCACTTTTTGAATAATAAGAATTATATGTCACGGAGGGTGGGGGGCGGGGAATCAGGATTTTAGAGGTGCTTAGGTGGGGTATGGCCAAAAAGGTTGGGAACCACTGGTCTAAAAGCATTTTCCAAGAAGGGAGTAGAGAAATACGGCTGGTATTGGATTAGAGCCAATCACCAGATGAAAACCAACCACACTGGGGTAACATGCTTGAGGCCAGGAAGACCTCCAGATGGCATACGTTAAGGTATTTCTAAGAGTTGGGGGCACTGCGAGCTAATAAGGAAGGTGACATGTAAGCTCTCGGGAGCAGCACTGACTTAATTTTAATGTGACCTGATTCAAGCAGGTCTGGGCAGGAGCAGCAGGGATGATCTGAGACATATTTGTCCTCCTAAGTGGCTTAGTTCCCCAAAGCCCTCTCCAAGTGCTTTTGAAACCACCTGTGCCTGTGCGACTTCAAGGCATGCTGGGAGCAGGAGGAGATGCACTCGTTTGCCTTGAGGATTTGTTCTCTGTTTCTGTTTCTAAAACAGAGCACTGTATCTGTTAACTGGTGAACTGCATGAGAGCAGAGGATGCAACAGACACTGGCATTCTTTACTCCCATGTGAGGTGCCATTTTCCATACATGCTACTAGACAGGTTCAGAGAGGACGAAGAATTAAAACAACTAACTTAAGATATGTTGCATGGAAATACATAAAATGCAAGCATTATATTTACATGATAAGGTACAACTACCATAAACATCAGATTCTGTTCAAGCTGGAGAAGAATTTTCAAAAGCCCATTATCATTGAAATGCAGTTCTGGGGAAAGAAGAGCATCCAGATTAATTTAACTTTCGTCCACAACAGCGAAAACTTGTGGAGACGGGCCCTCTTCAGCTATTCCATTCAAGTAAACACCATGGCAAAGGGGAGAGGCATGAATCACAGGGGCCAGGGGCAGGTCCCAGAGCAATCGTAGCAATCGGAAATTGAATTCACCTGTTTCATCTCATAGATTCCATGGATTTTATATTCTTTTCGGAATATAGATTTGCTTTTCTTTCTGAAAACTCACACCATGTTTGTTGTTGTTTCCCATAATCTCCTAGGGCACCTCCCAATACCCTGGGGAGGAGAGAGCGTTACCCAGAGTAAGAGTACAGAGCCACTCACTAGAATACACACACACACACACACACACACACGTCAGAAAAGCTTGTGCTGAGCAAAGGGAAGTTCCCCATCAGTACACCATGGGACATGGTGTAGCCATCTTCCGGAGGCTCACAGACACCGGTCAGAGCACGAGCCACACTGCAGCGAATTTCCCGTTTCTCACGTCTGTCCAGCTGCTGTGGTCATGGGCAATTACCAACATCCATTCTACCCACGATTAGCCTAAGCCACTCACAGTAATCCCACTCCCCTCCCCACTTGCTGGTGTAGGAAAGGTGATTCGGCCCCAAGGGGTAGGGGCTTCTGGGAGCCCCTCTTGCCACGCTGCCAGCCCGAGGAGGAAGCTAGTGCAGATTGGACTCAGGCAGGACCATCCCCAGAGGGCACCCGGAGCCTGTGGTCCTGCGCAGACCCAGCGCTTCCCTCCCCGGATGCCCGCGTTGCTGAGGAATGTTTCCTTTGGAAGACAGGGAGTTGGTGCCTTCCTGCTTCTTTAGATCATTAACAATTCCCTTTCCATTAGCCTGGAGGTTTTGCCAAGGTCAGATGTATGATCTGTATCCCAGAGGCTACAACATCCTACATATAGGAAGGGCCCAATTCATAGATGTACCAATAAATTGAATGAATTATCAAACTTAAGATGTACAACGTAATTTCCCTATCAGCTCCAGGCCTCCTAGACATCTAATATGCAAATGAGCCACCCAGATTATAGATCCCACTGCACGAAGGTAGGGAGGGTGTTGGCTTCAGCAGCGAGAACACCCGCCGGCCTCACTGTAGTATTAATTGTGCGCATGACAAGCAGCAGCGAAAGGAAGGAGGAGCCCATAAGATGCACGTGGGGAGGGGCTGGCTTTGTTCACAGGGCGCAGCACTGGAGGTCAGGACCGTGGTCCTCGCCATTCAAGCACAGGACGCCAGGGAGCTCAGCACCTGGGCCTCTGGGGATGCCCAGGGACACGCAGGAGCAGCTGGACGTGCGGACTCTCCTGATGACACCACATGTGTCTACCCTGTGAAACCCAGGGGCCAGGTAAGGTCTGCTCCACTTTGTGAGCGTGAACCACTCGGCCACCGAGGCGCTCCACGGTGTAGCCTGGATGGGGCCTCCATGGCACACAGACACTTGGGTGTTCCTGAGGAAGGACGCTGTGTCAGCCCTGAGTAGGGGAGCTTCCCACCCATCAGCCCATCCCAATGTCCCCATTTTAAAGCTGGCCTAAGGGGCGGTTACTTCCATTAAGCAAGTAATTCATTTAATGGTAAATACAACAGGATGCCACGTGACGCAGTGTTCTGCAGAGGGCCCGTCCTGGCAAGGTGAAGGGCGCAGCGACGGGGAAATTTCAAGCAGAAAGGGAACCTTCCTCCCCAGCAAGTGGATAAGCAGCGCCCTCCCTGCCATCCCTGCTTGCCCCTGAGACTATCAGGTATCGGGCTCTATTCAAGTACGGTCACAGGACTCTGCACAGAGAGGAGAAACAGGCTGGACAGGTTTCGATGTGTAGGAACCTTAAATATGCATCTAATGCAATCGGGCTTGAAAATAAAAGAGGCTTAAAGACATGGTCAGACTTCACCAGTTTAAATGTAGCCCATTTATTTAATTCAGTATAGCACTCCCTCTATTCCACACACGAACACACACACACATCTCTGCACATTTTAATTCTACCTAGAATCACAGACAAGTCTATTTCTAAGAATGTTTTCTTCTGAATTCTTTTTTAAAAAGTCAAATAGGAAATCCACTGCAAATACGTTTTCCCCCATAAGATTTCTGTGCAATAGAACCCTGAACAATTTAAAAAATGTATAGGCTTTATAATCTAGAAGATCTTTTAAATATCATTTTCTTAATCCAAAGGATAAAAAATGTGACTGTAGCCCGGCTGGGTCGCCCAGTTGGTTGGAGTGTGGTCTTGACCAACGAAAAGGTTGCAGGTTCGATCCCTGGTTGGGGCATGTACTGGAGGCAACTGATTGATGTTTCTCTCTCACACCAATGTCTCTCACTCTCTCCTCCTCCTCTTCCCCTCTCTAAACATCAATAAACAACCTTGGGTGAGGATTTTAAAAATGTGACTGTACATTTAAATCTGTTTATTAGAATTAGAAGCTTCAGACAATTACAGCTATTCTATATTGATTTCTTGCTATGAAGTACCCAGTTAGCACTGAACCTCAGCATGCCCTGTGAAATAGGCATTATTATTATTACCTCTATTTTACACATGGAAAACTGAGGCATAGAGAGGTTAAGAGAGTGACTGGTTAGATTCAGAGCCTGGAGAGAGGCAGACACTGGGGTGCCCAGAGGCCAAGAATGAAGGCAGCGCAGTGAGGCTAGCACTTGGTACAAAATAGGTCAAGAAAGACAAAAAGCCAAGTTCATGTGAATGGCTGGGAACAAGGACACCAACAAAGGAGGGCAAGGCACAGGAAAGGTGATTCTGGGGGTTCAGAAACTCCAACTCCATGGGAATGGAAAGAAGTGCGAGAGGTTTTATGACACCCCCGCGAGTCCCCGGGGCAGGACCAGGACTGCCTTCCTCACAGATGTGTCCCAGGGCACCTCCAGGGCACTGGGAGAGCGTGCGGAAGCAGGCAGGAGTGGGGGGGAGACGCGAAGCCCGCAGCCCGGAGGAACTGTGGACTGCCAGGTGCACAGAGGCTGCGTGTGCTTTTCATGTTGTTTGTTTGCTTTTTAATTTTTCAATTAAAGTTCATATTTAATATTATTTTGTATTAGTTTCAGGTGTACAGTTCAGTGGTTAGACAATCACATACTTTACAAAGTGTTCCTCCCTATATTTCCAGCCCCCTCCTGGCACCACACACAGCTATTACAACATTGCTGACTTTTCCCTACTCTGTACCTTCCATCCTGCAACTATTCTGTGACCACCAATCTGAACTTCTCAATCCCTTCACCTTTTACACCCAGTCCCATCTCTCTCCCCTCCGGCAACCATCAGTCTGTTCTCTGTAACAGTGAGTCTGCTTCTATTTTGCTTGTTTATTTATATATATATTCTAGATTCCACATACTAGTATAAGTAAAATCACTTGGTATCTTTCTCTGTCTGACTTATTTCACTTAGCATAATACCCTCTAGGACCATCCATGTTGTCCCAAATGCTTTGAGTTCATTCTTTTTGTTGCAAAGTAAAATTCCATGGTGTAAATGTACCACAGGTTTTTGATCCACTCATCTACCAAGGGGCACTCCAGTTGCTTCCTTAGCTTGGCGACTGTAACTAGTGCTGCAATGAACATGGGGGTGCATACATCCTTTCAAATGACTGGTTGGTTTCTTTGGACATATTCCCAGAAGGGGAACTGCTGGATCTAAGGCAGCTCCAGCTTTAATTTCTTGAGGAAAGGCTGTGTCTTTGTCAAAGGTTTTTGCTTGCAAATGGTAGAAACCCGATTCTAATGTCAACAGCACGGACTGTATTGGTGTCTATGAGCAGAATGGGGCCCTGGCAGGGGCAGATGGGCCTGAGGACACCCAGGTCTCTCTTCTCCTGGCCTTGCCACTGCTCCCCTCGCCTGGCACTCATCTCCTCAGGCATGCTCTCTCACCACTGTGCTCTCCCCAGGGCAGAGCCACAGCCAGATGTGCTCTAGGTGCCGCCCCCACCACCTGCTCGCTCGTCAGACAATAAGGCCCTCAGCCCACCAGCTCCGCATGTTAACTGGTGGCCAGGAGCGCTCGCTCACCATGTCAGCACACGGCCAGGGGGTCGGCCCGGTCCACAGCAGCTGCCATCCCAGGGCCCAGAGGGTGGGACCGTGATGGGCAGCCCAGCCGAACTCTTGGAAGGACTCAGGTCCGGTCGGGCACAGTGCTGGGCTCGCTTCGCCATGTGGCCAGGGCGCAGCGGGAGGCGGGAGGCCGAGAGTGCCCGTGCTGCTTCCTCTGAGCCTGAACGGCGGGAGGCGGTGGTTTCCTTTCCAGCACCAGGCACTGGACTTGTTGCTGCCCAGCTACACGGCTTCCACTCCTGGCCGTGTGGGGGGAGAGAGAGAGAGGCGGGGAGGAGAGTGTGGGGCCCTGGAGGAGGATGTTTGGAGCTCAGTGATGTAAGGGCTGATGCAACACACCAGGCTTCGTGGGACACGTGCTCTTAGCTGTGAGGACACAGCTCGCCACGGAGTGGGAGGGCAGGCAGAGACAACAGTCATGACGGCGTGGCTGAGTGCCAATAAGACCTGATTTACCCAAAAGGCCAGGCCTGCTGACCCCCATCAAGCTTAAGGAGCAAACCTGAAAAACGCCCCTTGTAGGGGCGAGCCTGCATTTCTGGGGAATAGTCAGCTATGCAAACAGGGATGCCCACTGCAAGCAAAGACCACTGCCCCCGCAGCAGGGCCAGGAGCCCAGCGCCCCCAAAGGCCCCGCTCGCTGAAGTCCCCACCTCTGGACACTCTCTCAAGGTCCTTGTTAAAAAGTAAACAACCCACAGCTTTGGGGAACATCCGAGCCGACAGACAGCAGGGCAGTGATGGAGGGCGGCATGGGACAAGTACGTTTTGAATGGGAAATGCAGCAAGTGGGGAAGGAAATCAGAAAGGGGGCGGGCCTGCTGCACTGGCTGGACAGGTGGGCTGCTTGGGCCGGGGGACAGGTGGGCTGTGTGGGCCGGGGGACAGGTGGGCTGCGTGGGCCAGGGGACAGGTGGGGTGCACTGGCCGGTCAGGAGGGCTGTGTGGGCAGGGGGACAGGATCGGGGGACAGGACCGGCTGTCCTGAGGCGAGGTCCTGGCACCTGGAGACTCTGCGTGCGCGTGGCAGAGGCCAGGCCCCTCCTGGAGCAGGGATGGCGATGCATGGGGAGTAGGCAGGGGAAGAAGCCTGGAGAGCCGCTTTCAAGTCCCTCCCCCACCCCCCCCACCCCCCAGGACCAAGGCTCAGAGTGCGGCCATATGGACTGAGGCGGGAGGGTAGCTCAGGTCTGAGGCAGGACTAGCAACCTGGGTGAAACTCCAGCTCTGCCCCTCCCGTGGCCCTGGAGAAACGTGGCTGTAATTCTCTAAGGCTATGGTTTGTTGTCTGTCAGGCAGAGAGAGAGCCATTTCCTTCCTTGGCTGGATGGGGCAGTGCCACCAGCACCTATCCTCCTCCTTGGTGTGAAAATCGCTAGTTTAAATATCACACACCCCTACTCAGCCCACGTGTGGACCCAGCCCCCACTCCAGGGGAAAGCAGGGCAGGAACAACTAGCACGTGAGGGAACCAGGGACATCCACCCGCTGCAGCCTCAGGATACTGCTGGATTTTGGGTAAACTTACCTCTCTGCACATGTAAGGCACCGACATGAGGACCACACTGCGTGCTGCTGTAAAGGAAGAAGACGTGACATCAAAGCCACATGAGGGAGCACAGACAGAGAGACTCGGAGAGTCGTGTCAGCCCCTTGATCAAACCGCACCTGAAATGAGAACTCTGAACTTCTCAGCCACAAGAGCCGCTAAACACCCTATTGCTTCAGCCAGTTACTCCAGGGCTTCTATTGCTCACATGAGGCCTCCTACCTCAGGATCCTCAGACAGCAATGTCAACAAGAACGCCACCCTTTCCTCCAGTGGATCAGATTTCCTGACAGCTAACGCCATTCCTCTTGGGGAGCAGACTCAGGCTGTGCCACAGGAGGACAGGGGTTCAGCTTTCTCTCGGAGCCCCTCTCTTGCTCCTGACTGTTCCTCTCAGTCCTGACATTCTATTTGGAACAATTTGCCATCAACCAAGTCTGAGCAACGTCAAGTTCCTAAAGTGGATCTGATTTCAGCTCTAAAATTCTCATAAGTTTGCACATTCTACTGACATTCTTGTGCAAAAGAGTGATGGGTGAGTGTAAGTGCATGCTGTGAGGGCACCCTGCCTGATGCATGAGTGTGTGTAAGTGCACGCTGTGAAGGCACCCTGCCTGATGCATGAGTGTGTGTAAGTGCACGCTGTGAAGGCACCCTGCCTGATGCATGAGTGTGTGTAAGTGCATGCTGTGAAGGCACCCTGCCTGATGCATGAGTGTGTGTAAGTGCACGCTGTGAGTGCACCCTGCCTGATGCATGAGTGTGTGTAAGTGCACGCTGTGAAGGCACCCTGCCTGATGCATGAGTGAGTGTGTGAGTGTGTGTAAATGCATGCTGTGAGTGCACCCTGCCTGATGCATGAGTGTGTGTAAGTGCACGCTGTGAAGCCACCCTGCCTGATGCATGAGTGAGTGTGTGAGTGTGTGTAAATGCACGCTGTGAAGGCACCCTGCCTGATGCATGAGTGTGTGTAAGAGCACACTGTGAGGGCACCCTGCTGATGCATGAGTGTGTGTAAGTGCATGCTGTGAAGGCACCCTGTCTGATGCATGAGTGAGTGTGTGTGTGTAAGTGCATGCTGTGAAGGCACCCTGTCTGATGCATGAGTGAGTGTGTGTGTGTAAGTGCATGCTGTGAAGGCACCCTGTCTGATGCATGAGTGAGTGTGTGTGTGTAAGTGCATGCTGTGAAGGCACCCTGCCTGATGCCTGAGTGAGTGTGTGAGTGTGTGTAAATGCATGCTGTGAGTGCACCCTGCCTGATGCATGAGTGTGTGTAAGTGCACGCTGTGAAGCCACCCTGCCTGATGCATGAGTGAGTGTGTGAGTGTGTGTAAATGCACGCTGTGAAGGCACCCTGCCTGATGCATGAGTGTGTGAGTGTGTACTGTGAGGGCACCCTGCTGATGCATGAGTGTGTGTAAGTGCATGCTGTGAAGGCACCCTGTCTGATGCATGAGTGAGTGTGTGTGTGTAAGTGCATGCTGTGAAGGCACCCTGTCTGATGCATGAGTGAGTGTGTGTGTGTAAGTGCATGCTGTGAAGGACCCCTGCCTGATGCATGAGTGAGTGTGTGTAAGTGCACCCTGCCTGATGCATGAGTGAGTGTGTGTAAGTGCACCCTGCCTGATGCATGAGTGAGCATAAGTGCACGCTGTGAGGGCACCCATGCCTGATGCATGTGTGAGTGTGTGTAAGTGCATGCTATGAGGGCACCCTGTCTGATGCATGAGTGAGTGTGTGTAAGTGCATGTTGTGAGGGTACCCTGCCTGATGCATGAGTGTGTGAGTGTGTGTAAGTGCACGCTGTGAGGGCACCCTGCCTGATGCATGAGTGAATGTGTGTGTGTAAGTGCATGAGGCATGCATCTCCAGGTGAGTGTGTACAGTGTGTGTACAGCTGCTCCACTGAGGGGTGGGCTGTCCAACTGATGTGCTCTGGTGACAGGAAGTAGGTGTGATCTAGGACTGGCCACCGAGAAGGAAAATAGCATCATAATTTACCCAGAAGGCACAGCTTTCTGTTTTAATCAGAGTAGATAATAAAAGGTGTGGCACAAAGGAAAGAGGGAGCTATTTTTATTGTAATAAAATATTTGGAAATCCACACCTGGCCTTTGGAGCAGGGGCTGCAAACCCTGGAGGCTCAGCAGGTGGAATCTGGGCGGGTGGCTGCCTTCTCCTGTGGCAACCTGGAGACGCACGCCTCATCCCGGGGACACTCCAGGGAGCGCTGGCATTGACAAGTGGGATGATGGCCCAGTTGAGCCAGGATGCTGGTTTCAAAAGCAAACCAGCTTTACGCACAAAACATCCCACTCTTCGTATGGTGGCTAACTCACCTGGTACCTAAACTAAGTCCCCAGGGTCCAACCTATGCTTACATTCTCAGCTGCTTCTTAAGTTTGAGATTTAACCTAAAACTCCTTTAAATTCTCATTGCCCTAGACTCTTGATTCCAATAATTACAGGCTGTTGTTGTTCCTTGTGATTAAGCCCCTATCCCAGTGGTCGGCAAACTCATTAGTCAACAGAGTGGCAAACCACGGCTCGCGAGCAGCATGTGGCTCGCGAGCCGCAGTTTGCCAACCACTGCCCTAGAGTACTTCCAACAATTATGACTCAACTCACAGAAAGTGCTAGTAACCACCCTGAGTCTAACGTGAGATGCACCTGGGGGACTGTGGATGCGCCCAAGCAGCACCACTCACACTCAGCACTGACAGGGAGGGGCCAGCGGCCCAGTTCTGTCCACCTGCCATCCCACAGGAGATGAGTCACACAGGGCGCACCTCTGTCAGAGCCCAGGAGCTGGAAGTGTTCTGTTTCGCTGACTCCTCAGAGTCCCCAGCTGCACAGCTGGCCTCCCGCTCCGTCCTGGGGCCCGAGGAAGTCCATCACGCGGAGCCTGAGTCATTAACAGCATTTTGGACAACCATTGAGGGTTGTGGTTGCAATATAACTCACGCTGGAAGTCCAGTTAATGATACACTAGCTTCCAATCCATTTTCACCATACATTCCTTAAAATGGAAGTTTTCCAAGGGTCATGCTTTTGAACAATAATCTACATAAAATCAGAACAAACTCCCGAGTGATTTTTACATGTCACAGCTGAGTTGCAGGAAAAAGGAGCTGGGTACTCAGAAATATAGCAGGAGTATCACCCACTTGCTTACCTAGTTGGAAATCTTGCTTCTCTCCAGATGAGAGTAATAAAGGCTACCATTTACTGAGTGCCTACTATGTGCCAAGTGGTACTTTAAGCACAGTTCACCTTTTAACGTATTTATGTGCTCAACAACCTGATGAAATGGGAGCTATTCCATTTTCCAGATGAGGCAGAGGAGGATTAAGGAAATTACACAAAGTTTTCCAGCCAGTTGGTGGGAACCAATTTCAAACCCTAGACATTTAGGACTCACATCCATACCTCACTGCCTCCCTACTGCCTCCTGGACTGAAATGCAGATTTAAAAGCCTTTTGAATAAGAATAGAGGACAGATGAACTGAGGGCACCTGGAAGGTAAAAGCTTGGTTGGAGTTAAACTATATGGTGGATTAGAAAGCTGATTTTATTTCACTGACTACTATTTTTTTTATGACCCCAAAGTTAGAGAACTGTGGGGAGTGAAAGCAGGTCCAAGTCGGGGAGGGAAGATACATGGGTGAACTGTGACCCCCTGAAGTTTGCAGGAGAAGCAAGCGAGCCCATGTTCAAAGTTCTTCTCTGCTGGGGCCAGAGAACTCCACCCCGTGGCGGAGATTCTGTCTAAGCACAGGGGCTGTGACACTATCAGGCACTCACACTTTCTCAGCCTGCATTTACTCAGGTGACCTGAGATTCAGAATGAAGCATCTCTCCAATCGTCTCAGGGTAGGAAAGGGTTAATGGGGCGTAGGCAGACACTGGGTGAGAGCTGGGTGGAGGGCAGGCAGAGGATACTTGAGAAAATGCCAACAACAAACTTCATTTTCTCCACAGATCCTGCAAGGTCAGTGGGAAACTACCTCCCACCACGCAGGCACTAAAACCTTCCCTGTGGTCCCTCTAGCAAGCAGGCCTCGGAGTTAGCGATCTCCCGTTAGTCCCACCACCGTACTACCTCAGTCAGTAATTCCTGAGGTCTCGGACAAGGGTTCATGTTTCATTCTCGACACCTAGCCCAGTGCCTGGCATATACAGGGCACAAGTCATGGCTGTGGAATGACTGGATTAAAGATGCCCAACTAGTCCCACACATGAAACTCATCAATGATAGAAAAGGTAACAGCTACCATTTCTTTTTATTTATTTATTTAATTTCTGATCCTCACATGAGGATATTTTTCCATTGATTTTTAGAAAGAGTGGAAGAGAGAGGGAAAAACAGAGAGAAATATCAATGTGAGAGAAACATCAGTTGGTTGCCTCCTGCACAGGCCCTGACCAGGGCCTGGGCCAGGGAGGAGCCTGCAACCCAACCAATGTATGTGCCCTTGACCAGAATCAAACCTGGAACCCTTCAGTCTGCAGGCTGACACTATCCACTGAGCCAAACCAGCTAGGGCAACAGCTACTATTTCTTGAGCATTAATGGTAAGTGCTTACATATACAATATTTAAATATTTCATACAATAATTAAATATTTCATTTAATCTCCCCATTACTCTATAATGGGGACATTACTCTGATTATCTCCATTTTTCAGTTAAGGGAACTGAGGCACAGAGAAGTGAAATAACATACTCAAGGTCACTCAGCTAGCCTGGATTTGACCAGGTGGTGCTTGGATTTGACCTGGGGCAATCTAACTTGTTTTTTTTTTTTTTTTAATATACCGTATTTTATTGATTTTTTACAGAGAGGAAGGGAGAGGGATAGAGAACTAGAAACATCGATGAGAGAGAAACATCGATCAGCTGCCTCCTGCACACCTCCTACTGGGGATGTGCCCGCAACCAAGGTACATGCCCTTGACTGGAATCGAACCTGGGACCTTTCAATCCGCAGGCTCTATCCACTGAGCCAAACCGGTCAGGGCCAATCTAACTTCTTAACCTCACATTGCATTTCTCCTTATCGGTTGATCTGCCTGAAGGCAGTTAGGCACCCCACGTTCTTACACCAATTCTTCTGGAAGACTTTCCCACCACACTTTCCCTCTCAAAACTGCACCTGCATACAGTCCCAAATCACCTAACCCCATCTCCTAGGCAGGCTTCCCCAAATGTCACCTAATCCGAAAAGCAATGGACTTAAGAGACACAGCTATGGGAGAAGCTTGAAATATCAATGTTTCCCCTCTTCTTCTCTTTCACTAGCTGTAGAGTTTGCCTCTATTGCCTCTGACCTCAAAGGAACACTATTCGTTCACCGTGAGTCCCACAGACAGGCAGCATCTCCAGATGCAGCAGGATAAGGACAATAACAGCCCAGCTCTCCTCCCTGCAGAGGAAGGACAAGAAGAAAATCCTGCAAACCGCCCCTAGCTATTGCTCAGAGACGCAGGGAAAGGAGTGGAGAAAATTTCCATTTGTTAATTTCTTCTGTTTACGGGGAAGCCATTCCTTTCCCTTGGGGATCTGGAACCTTCGGAATGTCTTGATTCTGGCTGTTTTGTTGGAATTTTCATCACTCTGAATTTGTTTCTGTTCAGTAGGAACTGTGTCGGCCTGGGGAGAGGTATGCATGAGGAATGGTTCAGCTGTTTCCCATCTCACGTGTGCTCCCACATCCGAGGGCAACTAGCAATGATCACAAAGCAAGACTTCATTCACGTAGAGAGAAGACCTCCAAAGGAGAAAGTTGGTTACAGGTAGTAAATGCATATCTGAATAGAAGCATGAGAACTTCACGTATGAAATACATAATATTCTCCCCACAAGGCCTCAGTCAGGAGGAAATAATGTGCAGAACAGGGCTGTCCCTCAGGCAGATGAATAGCACAAACCAATTCTGCAAAGAAGTACGCCCCTCCCGCTAACAAAATTATGTTATGCGGCTAATTATGTTATGCGGCATCTCAGGAAACAAAAGGTTCCTTCAGCAAGGGGAAATAATGCTTCCTTTTCATTAGGAAGGCATTCCTTCCATGACAATCCCATAGTCCGTGGGCAGAAAAAGTCAGATAAGCTTAGGTCTCCACCAGGGTTGAGTCAACAGACATGGTGTCTGGCTGCAGGCGAGCTGCTGTTCAGTTGGGTTTGAGGTTCAGCACATTTCACGGGAGTCAGGTGTGCCAGGGAAGCAGACAGCTGTGCTGTCCTTCAGGGCGCCCATGGGGACCTCTTTTTCTAGTCCTGGCTTCTACTGAGGCTGAGACCCACAGCTCATAAGCCTTTTAAGGCAGTGCCCTCCGCCCAGTGAGGAGAGAGATAGCAGACGTGTGTTTTGTGAGCAGGCAACAACAGGAGCGAATCACCCAAACAAAGGTAGCGAAAGCCCCATGATGGCTTCTCAGGTTGGGCAACCACCTGCAAAGGGAAGCAGGGTCACACAATATGGTGACTAGGGAAGCAGATGTACAACCTCAATTGTTGTCCTTTACATTATGTGCTTGACCTTCCTTCATGGGTTGTCTGGGTCCATGGTCAGTCCTGCCCAACCCCCCTGCCTGCGTCCCTCTCAGTCCCGCAGGCACCACACCACTTGGTCACGTGGCCAGTGCATGTGCTGTTGCTTGCAATGGGACCCTCGGCCCTGCCTCCAGTTGAGTCCTGCTCAATTTCAACACTTAGATGAGAAGTCACGTCCAGGAAAGAGCCGTGCATGATTCTCTGAACCTCGTCAAGGTTCTTTCATTAAATAACCTCCTCAAAAACGTTTCTTTCCTTCAGACTTACCTCAGTTGCAATTACATATTTATTTATGTATAATTTATCTATGGGGCTATTTAATTTTTATCTTTTCCACTGAGTGGTAGGTATTTTAGGAGTAGAAAATGTTGTGTATTTTTTATTTCTATCCCTCATGACAAATTTTGTAGGGGCTCAGGGAATGTTTGTTGAATGAAAATTCCTTAAAGCATCTGGCTTTAAGGCTCAGACAAAAGATGTGTGAAGAATTAGTCACTTATCCAAGAGGAAAACTAGACACCTGATGAATAAAGTACCCGGGCCTCCCACTTAGGAAGAGTAAACATGAAACACTTTATATGGGGGACCACTGTTTGCTTTGACGACCAGGTAGCACCGAGGAGATCGAAGCCAAATGTGTGGTCTGTCCTTAATACCTGGCACGTTTCAGCAGGTGTTTCTGAATAACGCTTTTCTAAACAAGCTTCCCAAAAGGCGAAGAGCGAGTGCTCCAAGGACCTCGTTGGGAGAAATAATATTGTATAAGTCAGACTGAAACCCACTGCAATCTGGCCTATTAAACTGTGTTCAGGTTCAACAACCTCAAATGCAAACCTGATTCTAAATCAGACAGTATGGCTGTTGTACTAGCTTCCTGTGGCTGCCTGCAGTCATGAATTACCACTAAGTGAGTGGCTTTACAGAGTAGAAATGTGTTCTCTTCTAGTTCTGGAATCTGAAGTCCAAATTCAGTTTCTCTGGGCCAAAGTCCAGGTGTCAGCAGGGCCACGCTCCCTTTGCTCAGGAAAGAACCCATTCTTGCATCTTCTGCTTCTGGTGGCTGCCAGCATTCCTTGACTTGTGGCCACATCACTCCAACCTCTGCTTCTGTGCATTATCATCATCATGTCCTCACTGTCTTGCTAATCTCCTTATGCCTGTCTCTTAAGGACTCTGCCATGGCATGTAGAGCTCAACCAGATAATTTGGGATAATTTCTGCAGCTCAAAAACCTTAATCACTGATGCAAAGTCTTTGCCATACAAAGTAACATTTACTAGTACATATTTCAGGGATTAGGCTCAGGTCTCGGGCCATTATTCAGCCTACTGTAGCTGTCATTTTCAACCCTAAAATGTACACACACACATTATAAAAAATAACACATATTTACTAAAAATCTACACTTGCATGCAGAACAACTTTACTAATCAATAAATGTCACTCTGTTGTTGTTTTCCCCCACCCCTGACTCAGTAAGAGAAATAGAGATTGTAGGAATGGGAAGAACATTAGTTCTTCAGATCCCCTGCAGGAATGTTGAGAACCAGGTGTCTGGTGTCACCTGACATGTGACTGGAACTTGGAAGGTATTTGAAGCCCCTGAAAGAGTATGCACAAATGTATGTACATGCATTTTTCTGGAGAGAAGTGAAACTTTCAACAGATTTTCAGTGGGATCTGAGACTTTTCTGTTTAGCAGCCCATTTTCTGAGTAGATAAAAAATCTCTTATAATCCTGTCAGAGGGTGAGTTTAGAGTGTTTTACACATGCTCATATAACAGAATGCTGATAAATTAAACCCATGTTTGGTGTGCACAAAATAAAATAAAATAAAATAAAATAAAAATCTCTCTCTGAATTGGGTTTAGATCACTTGGTGGTAAGTGAATTGGTGTGGCAGGCAGAACTCTCCCATGGCATCGTGGTTTCCGCAGCCTGGTGTTATGCCCTGTATAATGTCCTTCCATGGAGTGCAGCCAAGAGAATAGAACAAAGATCACGGGATGCCACTCCCCTGACTAGGTTGCATTAAATGCCAAAGTGATGGCTGTCACCCCCCTGGTCACTCCATCTCAGCAAACTGGAGAGAAAGAAAGACTCGCTTATTGCCTGTGAAGAAGCAAATGGCCGTGCAGTGGAGGGGCGCACGCCCCACAGCCATGAGAAACTGGATTCTGCCGGCTGGCTGTAGTCCTGGAAGAGGGTCGTGAGTCTCAGCCATGGTCGCAGCCCCAGCCAACAACTGCATTTCAGTTGCACAGTCCCTGACATCTGCCTGACAGAAACAACGAGATAATGAGTTTGTGTTTCGTCACTAACTTTGTGGTAATGTGTTCTGCAGCAAGGGAAAACGAACCCCCTTGGGATGTGCAGTGCTTACTTCCAGGCCGGAGGCGGGCTAGCTGCCTGCAGACTGCCCAAAGAAGAGTCAACGCGCCCAACACCCAATAGCAAAGAACACTGCGAAGAAACGCTCGTTGCACACGAGTTGGTTTAGAGCCAGTGCAGGATCAGCGTGAGCTGAAAAGTGTGTCTGGAGACAGATCTGGAGAAACTTATATACAGTCGGGATCTTAGAAGAACTCTCTCAGTTATCAGGATGGAATGCAGTTAACACCAGCCCAGGCAATCACGAGGATCACACCGACCCAGGCAATCACGAGGACCAGGTACAGTATAGGCTCTGGAGCTGACCGCTGGTGGTGAGAGGCCCTGCACCTGCTCCTGGCACTGGTGCCCACTGTCTCCCTTGTCTCGGTTCTCCAACCTCATTGTTGAGGTTCATTTGCTTCCCAATGGAGCCAGAGGGCCACTAGCAGGTCCACGCTCAAGTGCAGCTAGTTGAACAGCCCCTGTGAAAAGGGATTCCCTCTCCCAATTATCCCAGCAAGAGGCCTTCTGTGGCCTTCACGGGCTCGGCCTGGCCAGACCCGAGTCCCAGATCCCCCGGGACAGCACATGAGGCTGGGGGAGCAGCCGCACCTCAGCCCAAGGGCAGCTGGGGACCGGATGCTGGGCAGGCCAGGACCACGGTGCCTGTTCCCAGCACAAAACCAGGCAGCAGTACCCGGTGCCAGCCCACATGTGGGAAGAGGAGGAAAGAGGCCCTTCTAGGTCAAGAATGAAGTGGTGAGTGGCGGCTTCTATGCCTAGCACACAGAGCAGAGCCTGCAGGTGGGGATGCAGGAAGAGAGGTTGGGGTTAAAGTGAGCCAAGGAGCTTGATCTGCAGGAGCTCCTGAACAAGAGAAGCCCAGGGCAGGGCTCCAGAAGGGGTGGGGTACACGGGTGCCAGGGGCGTGGCCAAGTGAACGCTGCCCCCTTTCCACCTGAGAAGCATCACAGATGCCTGGCTTTCTCCCTCCCGCCCATGGTCAGATGCCTTCCTCACCCACAGCCCTCGGAAGCAGGCACTTAGACACTCAAGGAAACTCAGGCTCAGGAGGTTCAGGAATTGTCCCTGAGGTCACTGACCTGACATCTGGTAGACGAAGGACTCAAATCCAGGTGAATACGTCCCAGGTCTAAGCTTCCTCTTTCTGAATTAGCCTCACCTGAACAGGAAAAGACCATGCACAAATGCCGAATAAAACCACTCTCGCACTGTGAAAGACTTTCAAAGCTCTCTTGGTGCGTGTAACTGAGTATTTTGGCCCCAGGTTTAATTGACAGGACTTTTGCAGTAAGTCAAAGGCCTTTGGAAAAAGACAGGTGGGCCGGCCAGCGCAGGAGCTGCAGGAGCAGAGGCACCAGATAAGCAGGCGGTGAGGGGTTTCCAAATGCAGGGCCCCGAGAACACTGTGATGCCAGAGTCACCAGTGCAGAGGGAGGAGAGGGAATGGCGGGGACGGTGGGCCGCTCTGCCTCCCCGCCCTCACTGCCCACTGGAGCGCTCACTGAGTCAGCCAGGGGGGAAGTGGACCTCACCCACCAGGGTCTAACCTGCCAGGGGACTGGAAACAGGGAGGAAGCATTTGTGAGCGCAGCCCAGACACACCCAGGGACCGCCTGGACCTCGCCTCTCCCCCCACCCCACCCCGAGGCTGCAGTCAGGGCCCAGAGGAGAGAGCATGGGCAGGAGGGCCTGTGAGCTTGGATTATGTCAAGATTTCAGGTTCCCACACTTCCCTGGTTTTTGGCTCTCTAGATAAACAGGCTGTGTCCTGATCTATGACCTAGGAAGCTATGTTCAGGAAACCTTTACTCATGGGTCATGTGCAGCCTCACGGATGGGCTCCCACCTGTGACACGCCAGCCCTGGCATCCCTGCCGGCCTCTGGGCTGCTGAACATTCGGCCACATTGTGAGTGTTCAACACAGTTCTGTCAACTACCCAAATGGCACTGAATATCAATCATAACACATAACCGAGACCTAAGTGTTCCTGCATGTCTCGGGGTTCTACAGGAAACCTGGCCCCGTATTATGCCCTTGGGGTGTTTTCATTCACAGTGTTGCATGAAGTGCACTGCGTTTGTCCTTGGGAAATACACCACGTGAGGTTTTCCAGCAGGGAAGTTATTTGGAAATGGAAAAGGATGCTGGGTGCTGATACAACGGAGAGCTGAGATTCAGGCAGAGCCAAAAACTAAAAAAATAAGATGTTTCAAACGCATTTAGAAAAATATTAACAAGTATGTCGATGTATCACACCACGCTGGCTGTCAATATCGTAGAACAGTTTCTACTCCCGACTGCTTTGAAGTGATGGTACACTAGATCTTGTTATTTACTGCATTCATAAATAAGCACTGTTGTTATTATTTCACAGATTTTAATATCACAAATGTTTTAATAACCGTATTTAAATATGATTCAATCTAACTTCGACTTAACAACATTTTTTTCTGAGAAGATATGCAACTTTCTGAAGGCCTTCCCTGCGCTAGAGCACGGTGCTCAGAGAAACCATACTTTGGCAAAGTGAATCGCCATCAGCCACGCCTACATTTGCCCAAAGTGCAGGATACCCAGGTGAAAGAGAGTCTGGGGCCCCGACCCGCGGAGGAGCTATGTCTGCAGGTCCAGGTCCTTCTCTTAAAGCTGCCCCCAGCTGAGCTGCACCCCTAAACCCGAGCTGGGTCTGCGAGGACGGCTGTGCGACAGCGCCACCTGCCGGCCTCCAGATCCACCGGGACCGCAAGGACCCTGTCCCCGCCCCGCTCCCCTGCCAGGGGCTGACCAGACCTCGCAACCTGGGGACCAGCCAGCAGGGAGCGGGAGGCCTAGGCCCCGCGGCGTCCAGCCGCAGCTCCAGCCGCCACGCAGCCACGCAGGAGCGGGCAGTGAGTTCTGCAGTTGTGGGGAGTCACTCGGTCGCTGGGGCTGTGGTATGAAGACATTGCTTGTACTTGGGTCTGTCACCTCTGAATCAACTCTTTCTTAATTTATTAATGTAACAAATACATAGAAAAAGGATGGAAATAGGTAATTTTCATAAGGAATACAAATGGCCAATAAATATAAGAAAAAAATCTTGACTTCATTGATAATAAAAAATGTTAAACAAGTGTACATTTTTCTCGTATCAAATTGTCAGATGCTGAGTTATTTTTATGTCAGACGAGTTGATGTAAGACATATATTGACTATCTTAAATTCCAACAATTCATAGTTGAAATAAAAGCAACTTTTTTGAAAATGAAAGATGAATTTAAAATTTACTTAGATGAAAACTGAGTTAATTTATGAAGCTAATTTCAGGAGGCAAGGGCAAAGAATGAATGTAAGATTCTAAATCACACATTAAATAGCGGCCATATAAAGTCACATTCTGTTGCTATTACCGTGGGGTTTTGGTCGTAGGACTGGGAGTACAACCGCCTATCCTTCTGTGTGCCGCGGCGCCCCCCGCCCCCCTCCCCCCCAGCCTTTGCCGCCTTCCCCACCCCTTCGCCTGTGACTGCACTGGCGGCAGGCCGACAGGCAGGTGAGAGGGCCCTGCTTCAGAAGGTCCCCAGGGCCTCCCCAGCTTGGCACCTGGTTGCCTTCGGGCATCTCTCACCTGCAGCGTTTCCTAATGCTCTCCGCCATCACTCCCCTGATGATGCCCTCGCTCTCGTTCATTCCTGAAGCGCTGGGCGGAGAGGACACTTAATAAAGGCCCTCAAGTGCCCGCCTTCGGACGTGGATGGACTTAGGCTAACAGGAGACGGAGCCCGAGCAGCGGCACAGGCAACTTGCTCATCACGTCGGCCCCCCTGCCCGGGCGGAGGAGCCCCCCGCCCCGGAGCGGAGCGGCTCTGGGAGCATTTCTCTTCACACGCACACCACCCTGGCCACTCGCGAAGCTCCCTCCAACGCAGCTGAAAACTCAACGTGGCCTCTGCTGGCCAGCCTCCTAAAGCTCGCCTCTGCGGGGCTTGGCATCGGGGAACAAGCGTGGCCTTGTTTTGTCCCACCTTGCACACAGCTTCAGCTGAACCTGGAGCACTTAACACAGGAGTAACCCCGGCAGGGGCTGGGGGTGGAGCGTGATCCCAAACACCAAAAGGTCTTGGGTCTGAGCCCCAATCAGGGTGCATATGAGGCAACCAATCAATGTTCCTCTCTCTCTCTCCCCCCCCCCCCCTCTTTTCTTCCTTCCCTTCCTCTTTCTCTAAAATCAATAAACATATCCTTGGGTGAGGATTTAAAAAAGGAGTAATGTTAGTATCATTTCAGTGGCAGGTGAACCCAACTCCCGGTTCACTCAGGCCTCACAGTGATGCACAGCTCATTTGCTCTGTGAGTGACGCACAGCGAGGGGGGATTGCTGTGCCTTCTTCTTCTTCTTCGGAGTCTGGAGGGTTAAGTTGTAGAGCTGCCAAGGCAGGAAGTGGCGAAACAGAGTGCAACCCCGCCTAACTCCAGAGGTCACGCTTAATGACCATACCCCACTGCCCCGATACTCAATTCATTGTTAAGTTTATATATTAATATAAGTGAAATATAATTAACATAAACACTATGTTAATTATTTTAATAAACTTGCAGCATTAAAGAAAAGCACACCCGCTGGAAGGTAGTTCCGCAGCCGTCCACACAGCAGCCTGCTCAGACCTGCCACAGCCTTGGCTGAAGTGGGGCAGACACAGGCTGAGTCTGGGCACCTCACAAAGGCTACTCCAGGACGTGCTTATTCACACGGCACAGCTGCCAGATGGCATGGCCGCCACTAGTGAAACAAGAGGACGGGCCACGTGGGAGCCTCGGCCCACGCGGGACGGAACGACACCCTCCTTCCAAATAGGCAGCACCTGCTTGCTGTGGCATAGGTGAGGTGAGATTGAGAGCTTAGAAGGGAGACCTTCATTACTGCGGATCTAAACACACTTTTTAAATGTGTGTGTGGGAGAGAGAGAGAGAGAGAGAGAGAGAGAGAGAGAGAGAGAGAGAGAGAGGGAGTTTTGGGCACAGGATTAGGGAGAGTCACCACAGAAGGCTGCAGAGGTGGTGGGATGTGCATCCAGGCCTGGGTGAGAGAACTTCCCGTCGCATTAGCGCAGTCGCTGGGAAGGCTCCCTGGAGCCAGTGTCAGGGAGGCCGGCCAGGCTGGCTCTGAGTCCCACACAGAAGTGTGCTGGGTGGTTGGTGTCTGCCCTGGCATGGGAGGTGACCTTCAGGGGAGGCCATACCTGCTCCTCGCCATGGGGCACCTCGGAGCTGCCAACCAGGCCTGAGAGGAAAGGTCACAGTGCAGACCTGGCACGTTTAATCAGCGGGATTTTGAGCTGTGGAAGCACAAGGGCCTGGATTTACTGACAGTTGTGATAAGATGAGCCCATAGATCAAATGTGGGGGTCGAGATGATGGGAAGGCCATGTGGCTGGGAACCAGTATTGCAGACTGGCCCAGGGTGGGTGTGTGGCAGATTGGCTAATTCTTGGGCTCAGCTTTGTATTTTGGAAGTGTGACTATTTGTAGGGCTTCTTATTTTTATTATTTATTTCCTTTATCCATTGAAAGTTTTTACCAAAGCCTGCTTGAAAATGCCAGCCTCACACACGTGTGCGAAAATACACTTTCAATATTTAAGTCAGAACATAAAAGTGTGTGGGGGGCTGCCCCCTGGTGGCAGACTTGGAAAATCCATAGAACAAGTTAAGATTTTCAGATGTGTGCCAGGAAGCGAGTTCCAAAGAAGTACTCTGTGGTAAATAACTGTAGGAAACAACGGCATATTACATACCCTTATACACTATTCATATGTTACACATGGTATAGCATTTCCCAAATGCTTGGTGATGGTGAGCATTTGACATTTTTTAATGGTTTGCAAGCTGACTTCCATAGGACGAGCACTATTTTGATGCCAGCACTCATTTGACATCTAGATTCTTCTGAATTCATATGCATCTTTACTGATTGTAAAGTTACTCCTTGCTTTGAAGGAGATAAAAGAACACATATCTTTTGTGTTTGTATAAAATGTTTAAGAGCTAACGTTAACATCACAAAGTACTTTCACTGTTTAAATATTTTTACAAAACTCAGGCATTAAATTTGAAATAAAAAACCAATTTAAAAATAAGACAATATTTAAAATAATAGCCATAATTTGGGGCGGCTTCAGAGCCAGAAGAGAGTGTATTTATTATAATCAAACTTCAGCAGGAAATTCAGGTGCCAGCAGAAACACTCCAGCTCCTCAGCGATCAGTGCCTGATGCCAGCCAGACTCCAAGAGCCTGTTTCAAATCCTGTTTCTCAGACCCAATAAGGGTCTAGTAAGTGCTCGGGGAGCTGTTTAAATTACTTGTTTTATTTTTAGTTTATTTATTATTATATTTTCCCTTAAATGTACTTTAACCACACTGTTTTATCCAAAATCTAGAAACTACACATTTTCCAGGGACTTAAAAAAAAATTGTTCTAGCACTAAAAAACACGGAAAAGTACTTCCTTCTAAATATGAGAAGAAAACTTCCCAATCTCAAGTGATGAATATTTAATTTAATACCTATAAGGTTAACACATTGTCATCTTCATTAGTTGGTTGTATTAATTAAATTGCATTATGTTTTAAAATAATTTTTTAGATTTTTTTTAGTTGGCATGAATTATCAAGGATGCATGATACTATATAATAAAAGCATAATATGCAAATTGACCGAACCGTGGAACTACTGGTTGCTATGATGCGCACTGACCACTAGGGGGCAGACACTCAATGCAGGAGCTGCCCCCTAGTGATCAGTGCGCTCGCACAGGGGGAGCATTGCTCAGCCAGAAGCAGGGCTCACGGCTGGCAAGCACAGGGCAGTGGTGGGAGCCTCTCCTGCCTCTGCTGCAGGTGGATGGTAAGGAGCGAGGGGTCCCGAATTGTGAGAGCCCTGGACTACGAGAGGGATGTCTGACTGCTAGCGGACATCCCTCTAGGGGTCCTGGACTGCAAGAGGATACAGGCTGGGCTGAGTGACCTCCCCCCCCGCCGCCAGGGAATGAATCTCATGCACCAGACCTCTAGTAGGCAGCAATAAACTAAATAAGTTTCTTGCAACAAACAATTTTAAAAGCAAAAAATTTAGGGTCTGTAAAAATATAGAGAGAGTAAGAAATCATTTTAACGAGGGAAATATGTACATTTTAATATTCTTGATACCATGTGAGTGTCTAAATGTACAAATTCCTATGCCTGACAAAATCTTTAAATGCCCCTCACTGTAATAATTCAAATTAAAACAAATTAAACACATCAAAAACTTCTGCTCTTCCAAAGATACTGTTAAGAAAAAGAAAAAACATGCTAGAGACTGCGAGAAAATATTTGCAAAGCATACACCTGATAAAGGACTTGTACCCAGAATAAAGAACTCTCAAAATGCAATAAGAAAACAAACAACACCCCAAAGTGTGCAAAAGATCGAATCAGACAATTTACTGAGAAGGTATACAGATGGCGAGTAAGAACAGGAAAAGATACTCAGCATTGTAACCACAATGAATCCCTGCCACATCCCTCCTGGGATGGACACAAAGAAAAAGGCTGATGGTGCCACGTACCGACAAGAGCATGGGGAAGCGGGAACTCTCATTCAGAGCAGGTGGGATGGAACTGGTGTGACTACTTTAGAAAACAGCGTGCAGCTTCTTTAAAATTAAGCTTGCGCCTCGCATGTGATCCAGCCCTCCCTCCCAGGAGAAAGGAAGGCGAGGTCCACACAGAGACCTGTGTATGACTGTCCGCAGTAGCCTCCCATAATAGTGAGCACTGGGGACACCTCCTCTGTGATGGTTGCACAGCCTAGAAAGTTGTGCCAACTCCCAGTTTTAGAATAGGTGAGGCTGGCTTAAAACACTTCTATTTATAAAAGTATGAACTGTTTGCTGATGGTGAATAATGCAAAGAATGCACAAGTACACAGGATGGAGTTTTCTCCTCTCCTGCTCTTTTCCATCTACCAGGCATAAACGACACCATAAATGTGAAGGCATCTTCCCAACTATTCCATGCCCATCTTTCCACATTGTACCGTGCGCATGTGTGTTTTTGGACTTTTATTTTTTGTCTGTTCATTTGCTTTTTCTTTAAGTTTTTTATTGTGTGCGTGGCAAGGTGTATATGACATAAAATCTGCCATTTTAAACATTCTTAAGTACGATTCAGTGACATTAATTACATTCACAATGTTGTGCAACAATCACACCATCTATTTCCAAAACTTGCATCACTCAAAACTGCACCCATGTTACCTAATAATAGAGAAGCATGTAAATTGACTGTACCTCTGCTATGCCCACAGCCAATCAGAGTGAGTATGCAAATAAACCCAACAAAGATGGATGTTAATTTGCATACATACCTGGGTCCTGGGAACTTCCTTGGCATCCAGGTCACTCCCAGCTGGCCATAGGAGTGGGGGGGGGGGGTGCTTCCCAAGCCTAAAGCCTGGGGTAGTAGTGGGGAGAACGTGCACGCTCCACACAGCACCCTGCCAGGACTCGACTTTGTTTCTTACCAAGGTTATAATGAAACTAGAGGCCCAGTGCATGAAATTCTTGCACGGCAGCAGGGAGGCGGGAAGGGGGTGTCCTTTAGCCCAGCCTGCACCCTCTTGCAATCTGGGACCCCTGGCTCCTAACCGCTCGCCAGCCTGCCTGATCGCCCCTAACCACTCTGCCTGCCTGCCTCATCACCCCTAACCACTTGCCTGCCTTTGTGATCACCCCTAACCACTCTGCCTGCCTGATGCCCCTAACTGCTCACCTGCCTGATCACCCCTAACCACTCTGCCTGCCTGCCTGATCACCCCAAACCGCTTGCCTGCCTGTCTGATCGCCCCTAACCACTCGCCTGCTTGTCTGCCTGATCGCCCCTAACTGCTTGCCTACCTGCCTGCCTGATCGCCCCTAACTGCTTGCCTGATTGCCCCTACTGCATGCCAGCCTGCCTGATCACCCCAACTGCTCACCTGCCTGCCTGATTGCCCCAATCGCCTCTGACAGCCTGTCTGATCGCCCCTAACTGCTCGCCTGCTTGCCTGATCACCTCTAACCGCCTCTGCCTCTGTCCCCACCAACGCAAATTCATCCGGAAGGACATCCGGCAGGTCATTCAGCTGTCCAGTCTAATTAGCCTATTACGCTATTATTATTATAGATGGCATTGAATGAAATGGCATTATTTGAGGATTTGCTGTAATTTAAGAAGATCCTACATCACTTAAGTCTAAATTCCCCAATGCTGCTCAAAGTACCTAAATCAGTAAGAGTTAACCATTGGCTTTGCTCAATTGTCCACTGGACTTGAGCTGGTCAAGTGTTCAACTACGAATCAAAAGAAAACAAAGTACAAATGTGTATATCAAACATTGGAAATATAGGACACGAGTCCATGCACAGTATAGTTAGTACATTGTTTTGTTCATTTGTTTGTTTTGCTCTTTGTGAAGAAAAGCCTTTTATAAAATTTAAGTCAATATTATTCAACTTTGGGGCATTTAGCTTTTATTGGAGAGTAGGGGACTAAATGTATTTACTAATTTTCTTCCTCATTGCTAGTAACACAAACATTTTGACGGTAGATCCTGCCCCACTTGACAAGTCAATGCTCACTGACACACATGACAAGCCCCTTTCCCCTTCTGACGCATCCAAGTTCAGTGTTTCTAGAGATGTCCACTTACCTTGGACTTGTTAGTGTTCTCTTGCCTTCCTCTGCTTTCACAGTAATAATCTTCGGATTTTGTTTGCCATGACAGATGTCATCTTTTTCTTTCACACATTCTTTCTTCTGGATTGCTCATCCACGCATGTGACACAGGGGACAGAGCACCTTCATTTCTGTGGACACAGAGGAGAGAAGGAGGAAGCTCAGGTCAGCAACACTTCTGATTTATTCTAATGTTCCTCTGGCTGCCTACCATTTAATCACAGTTTTAGGACTTCACCTACTTAGATGAAATTTAGGATAGAGCTGCCGCAGAATGCAGGCGAAATGGAGGCTATTTTCCATAACAACTAAAGATTTGATACCACTTTGGCTTCTTACATATGCATTTCATTGAACACATGTGGTATACTTCTCTCTGCAGGAGGAGACTCTGAAGCGCTAAAAGTTATGTACAGTCAGTAAAATCAGGGCCGTGGGTGAAATCAATGAAACATCCAGTCAGAATCCCATTTCAGAATGACTCAAACCAGGGTCGCACTCTCTAACCCCGTTCCAAAAGATGTCAGTTGTAAAGAGAATGAAAGGCAGGCCATGAATGCTGATGAAATTGAGTGTACTGCGCCCTATGGAACTCATTTATATGTATTTGTGATTCTCCCTACAACGGCAGAGGAGACGGCTTTCTCCCAGGAGTCTTCTAAGTCTGGAAGAGCATTTACTTCTGCCTTGTCAACTGCAGGCTCAAGCTGTTTCACAGACAGCAGCGTGTCAGCACTGAGTAAGGAGGCAGGTGTGTGCACCTGCTCCCACTGGACAAGATGGGGCAGAGCAGGTGTGTGCACCTGCTCCCACTGGACAAGAAGGGGAAGAGCAGGTGTGTATACCTGCTCCCACTGGACAAGAAGGGGCAGAACAGATGTGTGCACCTGCTCCCACTGGACAAGAAGGGGCAGAGCAGGTGTGTGCACCTGCTCCCACTGGACAAGAAGGGGAAGAGCAGGTGTGTATACCTGTTCACACTGGACAAGAAGGGGCAGAGCAGGTGTGTGCACCTGCTCCCACTGGACAAGAAGGGGCAGAGCAGGTGTGTATACCTGCTCCCACTGGACAAGAAGGGGAAGAACAGATGTGTGCACCTGCTCCCACTGGACAAGAAGGGGCAGAACAGATGTGTGCACCTGCTCCCACTGGACAAGAAGGAGCAGAACAGATGTGTGCACCTGCTCCCACTGGACAAGAAGGGGCAGAGCAGATGTGTGCACCTGCTCCCACTGGACAAGAAGGAGCAGAGCAGATGTGTGCACCTGCTCCCACTGGACAAGAAGGGGCAGAGCAGATGTGTGCACCTGCTCCCACTGGACAAGAAGGGGCAGAGCAGGTGTGTATACCTGCTCCCACTGGACAAGAAGGGGCAGAACAGATGTGTGCACCTGCTCCCACTGGACAAGAAGGGGCAGAGCAGATGTGTGCACCTGCTCCCACTGGACAAGAAGGGGCAGAGCAGATGTGTGCACCTGCTCCCACTGGACAAGAAGGGGCAGAACAGATGTGTGCACCTGCTCCCACTGGACAAGATGGGGCAGAGCAGGTGTGTGCACCTGCTCCCACTGGACAAGAAGGGGCAGAGCAGGTGTGTATACCTGCTCCCACTGGACAAGAAGGGGCAGAACAGATGTGTGCACCTGCTCCCACTGGACAAGAAGGGGCAGAGCAGATGTGTGCACCTGCTCCCACTGGACAAGAAGGGGCAGAACAGATGTGTGCACCTGCTCCCACTGGACAAGAAGGGGCAGAGCAGATGTGTGCACCTGCTCCCACTGGACAAGAAGGGGCAGAACAGATGTGTGCACCTGCTCCCACTGGACAAGAAGGAGCAGAGCAGATGTGTGCACCTGCTCCCACTGGACAAGAAGGGGCAGAGCAGATGTGTGCACCTGCTCCCACTGGATAAGAAGGGGCAGAACAGATGTGTGCACCTGCTCCCACTGGACAAGAAGGGGCAGAGCAGATGTGTGCACCTGCTCCCACTGGACAAGAAGGGGCAGAGCAGATGTGTGCACCTGCTCCCACTGGACAAGAAGGGGCAGAACAGATGTGTGCACCTGCTCCCACTGGACAAGAAGGGGCAGAGCAGATGTGTGCACCTGCTCCCACTGGACAAGAAGGGGCAGAGCAGATGTGTGCACCTGCTCCCACTGGACAAGAAGGGGCAGAACAGATGTGTGCACCTGCTCCCACTGGACAAGAAGGGGCAGAACAGATGTGTGCACCTGCTCCCACTGGACAAGATGGGGCAGAGCAGATGTGTGCACCTGCTCCCACTGGACAAGATGGGGCAGAGCAGATGTGTGCACCTGCTCCCACTGGACAAGAAGGGGCAGAACAGATGTGTGCACCTGCTCCCACTGGACAAGAAGGGGCAGAGCAGATGTGTGCACCTGCTCCCACTGGACAAGAAGGGGCAGAGCAGATGTGTGCACCTGCTCCCACTGGACAAGAAGGGGCAGAACAGATGTGTGCACCTGCTCCCACTGGACAAGATGGGGCAGAGCAGGTGTGTGCACCTGCTCCCACTGGACAAGAAGGGGCAGAGCAGGTGTGTATACCTGCTCCCACTGGACAAGAAGGGGCAGAGCAGATGTGTGCACCTGCTCCCACTGGACAAGATGGGGCAGAGCAGGTGTGTATACCTGCTCCCACTGGACAAGAAGGGGCAGAGCAGGTGTGTATACCTGCTCCCACTGGACAAGAAGGGGCAGAGCAGATGTGTGCACCTGCTCCCACTGGACAAGAAGGGGCAGAACAGATGTGTGCACCTGCTCCCACTGGACAAGAAGGGGCAGAACAGATGTGTATACCTGCTCCCACTGGACAAGAAGGGGCAGAACAGATGTGTGCACCTGCTCCCACTGGACAAGAAGGGGCAGAACAGATGTGTGCACCTGCTCCCACTGGACAAGAAGGGGCAGAACAGATGTGTGCACCTGCTCCCACTGGACAAGAAGGGGCAGAACAGATGTGTGCACCTGCTCCCACTGGACAAGAAGGGGCAGAACAGATGTGTGCACCTGCTCCCACTGGACAAGAAGGGGCAGAACAGATGTGTGCACCTGCTCCCACTGGACAAGATGGGGCAGAGCAGGTGTGTGCACCTGCTCCCACTGGACAAGAAGGGGCAGAGCAGGTGTGTATACCTGCTCCCACTGGACAAGAAGGAGCAGAACAGATGTGTGCACCTGCTCCCACTGGACAAGAAGGGGCAGAGCAGGTGTGTATACCTGCTCCCACTGGACAAGAAGGGGCAGAACAGATGTGTGCACCTGCTCCCACTGGACAAGATGGGGCAGAGCAGATGTGTGCACCTGCTCCCACTGGACAAGAAGGGGCAGAGCAGGTGTGTATACCTGCTCCCACTGGACAAGAAGGGGCAGAACAGATGTGTGCACCTGCTCCCACTGGACAAGATGGGGCAGAGCAGATGTGTGCACCTGCTCCCACTGGACAAGAAGGGGCAGAGCAGGTGTGTATACCTGCTCCCACTGGACAAGAAGGGGCAGAACAGATGTGTGCACCTGCTCCCACTGGACAAGAAGGGGCAGAACAGATGTGTGCACCTGCTCCCACTGGACAAGAAGGGGCAGAACAGATGTGTATACCTGCTCCCACTGGACAAGAAGGGGCAGAACAGATGTGTGCACCTGCTCCCACTGGACAAGAAGGGGCAGAGCAGATGCGTGCACCTGCTCCCACTGGACAAGAAGGGGCAGAACAGATGTGTGCACCTGCTCCCACTGGACAAGAAGGGGCAGAGCAGATGTGTGCACCTGCTCCCACTGGACAAGAAGGGGCAGAGCAGATGTGTGCACCTGCTCCCACTGGACAAGAAGGGGCAGAACAGATGTGTGCACCTGCTCCCACTGGACAAGAAGGGGCAGAACAGATGTGTGCACTTGCTCCCACTGGACAAGAAGGGGCAGAGCAGATGTGTGCACCTGCTCCCACTGGATAAGAAGGGGCAGAACAGATGTGTATACCTGCTCCCACTGGACAAGAAGGGGCAGAACAGATGTGTGCACCTGCTCCCACTGGACAAGAAGGGGCAGAACAGATGTGTATACCTGCTCCCACTGGACAAGAAGGGGCAGAACAGATGTGTGCACCTGCTCCCACTGGACAAGAAGGGGCAGAGCAGATGTGTGCACCTGCTCCCACTCGACAAGAAGGGGCAGAGCAGGTGTGTATACCTGCTCCCACTGGACAAGAAGGGGAAGAGAAGCAGACATGTGTGCACTTGCTCCCACTGGACAAGAAGGGGCAGAGCAGGTGTGTATACCTGCTCCCACTGGACAAGAAGGGGCAGAGCAGGTGTGTGCACCTGCTCCCACTGGACAAGAAGGGGCAGAACAGATGTGTGCACCTGCTCCCACTGGACAAGAAGGGGCAGAACAGATGTGTGCACCTGCTCCCACTGGACAAGAAGGGGCAGAACAGATGTGTGCACTTGCTCCCACTGGACAAGAAGGGGCAGAACAGATGTGTGCACCTGCTCCCACTGGACAAGAAGGGGAAGAGAAGCAGATATGTGTGCACTTGCTCCCTGCCCCATCCCATTTGGCCCTCAACTCTCCCTAGATGAGGCTGTGGACATGAGGCGAAAGATGGTAGAGGAGGCACAAAGAACTCAGGACGACTGGGGTGCAGCCCGTTGCCCGCTCGCTCCTTACTGATGCCACAGGACAAGCGACAAGCCCATTTTTCTAACAGAAACCAGGTGTTCAATGAGCTCAGCTACAGTGAGAGCTGGTGCAGGTCAGGAGTTTTGTTGTCAGGTCATAGGCAATATTTTTCAGCATCCTTTTAGGAGGAAACTAACTCTTAAAACTACTACGAGGCCAATTTTATGTTAGGTATTTTAAATTAAACATTAAAATGTTAACAAAATTAAATTTAAATACTGAAATCTAATGCTTATGAAGTGTAGTCATGGAGGTGGGTAGTGGTTTGGGTAGTACTAAATCATAATGAAGACCTCTCACCCAGTCATCCCTTTTATTCCCATGACTTTTAGATAAAGCGCTGGGCTTAGAAGGAATATAGTAGAGGCATGTTGTAGTCCAAGCCTCTGCTTTACAGGTAAGATAGAGGCTCAGAAAGAGACAAAGTGACTCGCAGAAGGTTGCACAGGGAATATGGGCCCTGTGATGAATCAGCAGGTTTTCTGCTTCTTTGGCCACCTCTCCACAACTGTCGTCTGGTTCCTGAGGGCTTAAGCCTTGTACGACACACCGCGTTCACATCAAGTGTAAACAACTAGCTAGTCCTTTGCTTCCTTAACTGTGTTAACCAACACTGCACAGCTGATGTCAGCTGAGACCACACGGGAGAAACACAAGCAAACATAGCTCTCGGTTGCCCAGGAAAGCCACCAGGTACTGGGCGCCCAGTCTGAGCGCAGCACTTCAGAGCCGCTAATGCTCCTGGAAACCCAACGCATGCAGGTATTGTCGCATCCCGAAGATGAGGAAACTGAGTCAGGGAAACACGATGCCTTATCGAAGGTAACACACAGCTAGTGAGTTATCTGATTCCACCACCCCTGCACACCGGCTCCCTGCTGTGAGGAGCAGCCAATAACACAGGGAGTGTGCGTCTCTTTGAAAACCCAGAGCCCAGGACCAGAAACAGAACGGAGAGTACTTGGAAGGAGACTAAAGAAAGGAAGAGAGTGAAGAGCATTATGGGAACATATTCTACAATGATTCTGATAGATCTTTGAAAATGCTAAATATGCAAATGCAATTAGGACTTCACCGATAAAATTCTGTGGAAGATACTTGTGATATCAGGTACCTGAGGATGAGCAACGAAGTTCAAGGTCTCACTGAGTTAGGGTGGATGAGTTATGATCACCCACTGTATTAGTTTGCTCGGCTGCCATATAACTTACCACAGACTCTGGCTTAAGAGACACTGATTTTCTCAGTCTGGAGGCTGGGAGATAAGGTGCGGGTGGGTTCATTTCCCTGAGCCTCTCTCCCGGGCTTGCAGATGGCTGCCCTCCTGCTGCCCCTTCACAGAGTCTTTTCTCCGAGCGTGCACATCCCTGGAGGCTCTTTTTGTGTCCAAATGTCTTCTTCCGATAAGGACACCAGTCAGATTGGACCAGGGCCCACACTAAGAGCCTCCTTTTGACATCATCACCCTTTCAAAGATCCTATCTCTCTATAGTCACATTCTGAGGTACTAGAGGTTAGGACTCCAACATAGGAATTTTGGGAGAACACAATTCAGCCCAGAACACCCACCTCATAACTGGTTTTGGTGCCACAGAAAATCCCAGGCCATGCCACCACCTTCAGTGCCCCCAGGAAGGTGAAACTACCTGAATTCAGGAAACCAGGACTCTACGATAAGTTTTAGGTTTTTTTTTAAAAAGGAGGGAAAGGCCATAATTAAATAAACTTTTTCACAGTAGTCTAAACCAGGGGTCAGTAAACTGCCTGTAAGTCAAAAACAGCCTGCTGCTTGTTTTTGTAAGTAACGTTTTATTGGCACAGGGCGATAAAGTATTTATTATCAAGCCTTCAAAGAGATAGTTTTCCAACTTCTTATTTAAACTGTCAATCAGGGTTCTTTTATTGTAGGATTTCTTAGGGTCTTGAAAACATACATTTTCAAACTTCAAGGGGAAGACATATAGTAAAATTGCATCTTGCGTGGTTAGGAGTTTCTAAAGTCAGCTCAAACGGAAACTGTGTGTGGTCAAAATTAACTCTAATATCCTCTCGGGAAAGTGCCTGGTGCAGCCCACCACCGCAGCATCATCCACGGCCACTTTCCCTCCACAGTTACAACTAACGTTTTCTTTGAGCAATTTTATGAAACAACTGGCCTTATGGGCCACCCACATAAAAAGACGCATAGATGCCCTAGCTGGTTTGGCTCAGCGGATAGAGCGTGGACTTGCGGACTCCAGGGTCCCGGGTTTGATTCCAGTCAAGGGCACATGCCCAGGTTGTAGGCTCTATCCTCAGTGCGGGGCGTGCAGGAGGCAGCCAATCAATGATTCTCTTTCATCATTGATGTTTCTATCTCTCTCTCCCTCTCCCTTCCTCTCTGAAATCAATAAAAATATATTAAAAAAATAATAAATAATAAATAAATAAATAAATAAATAAATAAATAAATAAATAAGACGTGTATGTTAAAATAACAGAATCACTCTGGGCATGGTAAGATGCTTGAAGAAATCGAGATAAAGCAGGGAATGGGAGATTCAGGGAAGCATCGCACACTCACTTCTTGAATTCACTGAAGTTAAATTTGCTCTTGAGAACATGGTGGCCAGCAGGACCAGGGTGAGGGTGAGAATGTGAGTGAGGAGGTGAGTGTAAGGCCGAGTGTGCGGACGTGCGTGTGTGGGTGTGTGTGTCAGATCGTGCACGGGAGCCTCAGGGGCGGGAGGTTTGGGCTATCCTGACCCGGGCGCCACAGCTGCTCCCCCACATGGCTCCAGCTTGGAGACCCACCATCTTGAAAGTCTTACAAGGTCCTAGGGAGAGACTGCAGGAGCGGCAGCAGCTAGGCGCCCGGCCTCACCACCACCTGGACTTGTGCTGCTGGGCCCAAACTCACACGCACCCTGGCCTAGATCCTGCGCGCGGGCCCAGGACACATCCCAGACCCCGTGCACCCTCCTAGGACACCTCCCTCCGAGGGCACCCGGCCCGGACACACGTGACTGCCACTGACAAAGCAGGGCTCACCTACCACCACCGCCACTGAGCTGCCACCGCCGCCCCAGAGCCCAGCTGCTCAACTCCATGCCAGGCTCAGGGCAGGACCCACGCTGAAGGCCGGGAGGTGGGTGTGGCCTCCCCTGCCCTGGACCTACTAGAACCCAGGACCTGAGGAGACTGAAGAGGCTGCGGATCTGTGGGTACTCATGCTGGTGAGCAGAAAATGGACTGTGCAGTAGGACCAGGAAAGAGGATCAGCCCTGCTCACCTGAACACAGGGGAGGTGCCCTCTTTCCTGGCAAAACAGCTGCTTCTGACCCAACCAGCAATGACTGAGGTAAGGGAAACTGCCCAGGGCAAGAAATCTGTGTCCCTGCAGGTGACAGAGAAGAGGTGTCAGCAAGCCAGGCAGGGCTGAGGCATTGGGAGGAGAGGAAGTGTCCAGCCTCCCCTCCTACTGGCACCACCCCCAACACTAGTCTGATCAAACCATCCAGCCAAGGCCAGGATACCCCCGCAGAGCCCATCTCCATGGGGGAAGGGAGAACAGCTCAGAACAGAAATTTAAGGTGTGAGACTCAAAACAGGCTCTGCCCACTGGAATACTAGGGGCTTCAACTATTGGGCCTTAATCAGGCTGCCCAGGGCCAGAAAGGTATAATGACTCACACTGACCCGCACCAGAGAAGCTCCCGGGAGGCCCAGGATAGACACCAAGGGACCAGATTCAACATTAGAGTAAAATCCAGAGAGCTCCACAAATAGCAGACCCAAACGTTTTTCAGTGTGTGAGAGGATTTTGTTTTTGTCTTTTGTTGTCTTTTTTTTTGTTTTTCCCCTTTTTTCTTTCTTCTCTTTTTTCTTGCATATCTCTAATTTCTCTCTTTCCTTTGATTCTATTTTTGTCTCTTTTTATTGCTATTATTAATTTTTCTCTTTTTATTTTATTTTTCTCTTTTCCTCTCTTTTCTTTTTCTGCTTAACTTTTCCTATCTATATCCTATATTCACTGTTGCTACATTTTAAATTCATTGTTATTATTTCATTTATTTTCTGTTTCCTTTTCTTTTTTCATTTCCATACTATTTCTTTTAGCTTCCTTCTTGTTCCCATATTGCCATCTTTCTTTATATTCCCTCTAAGTCTTTGGTGTCATGTCTTTTAGTATTCTTTTTATTTTTTCTTTGATTTGCTTTCTCTTCTTTTTCCTTCTTAGTCTTTCCTGTTGTTGCTTTGCATAGTGTCTTGTTCAATTCTGTCAGCACCTGTGTAACAGCTGGCATGAAGAGGTTAGGGTTAAGCCTCATTGTCAGCAAGTCAGAGGGGAGATCCCTCGCATTAAAGGGACATCAATAGTCAAGTCCCAGTTACAACAGGAGAGCCAAATAATGCACACAGGGGGCATTCCTAGAGCATCCAGCTCAGGAGATCAAGGAGACTGCAGCACTGGACCCTGCTAGACACCTCTACATAAGGCCACTTCACAAAGACTGGGAGACATAACAATTCTATCTAATATATGAAATCAAATACAAAGAGATAGCTAAAATGGGGAGACAAAGAAACACCCCCATGAAAGAAAAGGAAGAGTCTCCAGAAAAAGAACTAAATGAAATAGAGGCAAGCAACCTATCAGACATAGAATTCCTAGAAATGGTTATAAATATGGTTAAGGAACTTAATGCAAATTAGAACAGTACAAGAAAGAAATGGAAACCATGAACAAGAACCAGGCCACAATGAATATCTGACATCAAGAACATACTGGAAGGAATTAAAAGTAGATTGGATGAAGCAGAGGATCGAATCAGTGATTTGGAAGACAAGATAGAAATAAATACCCAATTAGAGTAGCAAACAGAAAAAGCAAGAGGATAATTTAAGGGAGCTATGGGATAACATTAAAAGTAACAGCATCCACATCATAGGAATTCCCACAAGAAGGGGAAGAATGGGAAGAATGGGAGTAAGGAACCTGTTTGAAGAAATAATGACAAAAAACTTCTCCAAGGAAAAAGTCACACAAGTTGAAGAGGCACAGAAAGTAACAATCAAGATGAACTCAAAGGACCCACACCTAGACACATAATAATTAATATGGCAAATGTTAAAGGCAAAGGAAGAATCTTAAAGCAGCAAGAGAGAGACAGAAAGTTACCTACAAAAGGAGTATTCATTAGAATGTTAGCTGACT